>NC_138976.1:119646810-120261469 GCF_964341445.2 Mesoplodon mirus | reverse complement strand
AGTTAAATAAAGATATGAGCAGAAGTTAATACAACAGAAAACGTATAAAATTCAGATGATTTAGTAAGTCCAAAGAATCTTCTTTGAAAAGATTTAAAAGACACACTTTGATTAAGGAAAACCAAAACATAAGTAAAGAATATACAGAAAGAGTCAGGACAATGTTAGAGCAGAGAATATATGAAATGCCAGTAAATTTGAACATTTCTGGAAAGTGGACCATTTCCTAGCTCCTAAAGTTTACCAAAACTGACACAAGAGGAAATCATTTAAGGTCATCATGTCTGCCCTTGGCATTCTCCGAACGCCCTGGCCTCAGAATGCAGCCTCTGTAGTCCATGGTAACCTGCGGAGAGGGGGCGGGGCTGAGGGAGGTTGGAACACTGCCCTCACTGAGGGAGTGGGTGTGGCCATCTCTGCTGTGACTGAACAAAGGGCAGGGGAGCAGGGGGCCCAGGGCAGGGCCCTCAGAGCCCGGCAGGCCCAGTGGAGTGTCACAAGCATTTAGGCCCAGGACAAAGGGCACTTTCTTTGTCTGCACAGATGCCCAAACCCTCACCTTTCCACTCAGGCCGCCCTCTTACTTGAAGTGTGTGTGGAACCTGTCCACGCAGTACACCTCGCTGCACAGCTAAGCATAGGTCTGGGCATCGTAGCTTCCTTCCAGGTGACCGAGGCTCGCAGGCAGATGGGTCCCTGGGACACACGCGGAGAGGCTCCTGCCCGGGCCACAGGCCGCCCACTGCCCCTGCCCCAGATCGGGGGCTGCAAAGCAGCCCTGTCTGAGTCCCCTGCCTCTAGAGGGATTATTGGACCAACACTTGTAGAAAACGGGGTCCTTGCGGGCCACTCATTGGAGGGACACAAATAAATCTTTGCCGACTTTCTGCTGAAACTTACTAGCATTCACAACTAAGCCTCTTACAAGGTCAGCTGTTTAGCTAAACATGAGCTCATGATCTAAATTTACACAATAATGAAGAAAGCAGCTACAAGGGTAGACAATCAGCCAAAACAATCAATACCAGTATTAGATTCCCAAGGCCATCCATCAGATGTAGGAATAATCGGGTGCAAGGCAGAAAATATACATAAAACTGAAACTGAAACAAGGCACGAGGATGTTTTCAAAGACTGGTAGGATCTCTAAAACATTTTTAAAGGACATGTCATTGATAAAGCTAAATACTCCAAGGTTGTGTAATACAACAGTTTAATCATTGAGAAGAGTGAAATTATGCTGTTTTGAAAACTATGGCAGGTCAGATTTTCTGCCTAATTATATAAGAAGATTTCTCTAAAAAATACACATTATTTCAAAGCCTTATTGGCTGTAAAATAAGTTAAGGGTATTTCAAATGGCTTGTCTGCAAAGAAAGGTGAGATGTAGTGGATCACAGAAAGTCGAGGGGAAAATAGGTCAGTATATACATTGCTATATGCTGAACTAAGCCTTAGGCCGGCAACAGTGGAGAGGACCTGACCCTTAGAAACGTACAAGTAAGCTGGAATCTTCAAAAGTTCAAATCTTTATAAGTAAAAAGATTTATTAAAATGAATAACCAAGTGTTTTAATTGACATCAGAAGATGAAAACAATAAACCCTGAGAACATAGAATAAAGTTAAATAAAGATATGAGCAGAAGTTAATACAACAGAAAACGTATAAAATTCAGATGATTTAGTAAGTCCAAAGAATCTTCTTTGAAAAGATTTAAAAGACACACTTTGATTAAGGAAAACAAAAACATAAGTAAAGAATATACAGAAAGAGTCAGGACAATGTTAGAGCAGAGAATATATGAAATGCCAGTAAATTTGAACATTTCTGTCAAGTGGACCATTTCCTAGCTCCTAAAGTTTACCAAAACTGACACAAGAGGAAATCATTTAAGGTCATCATGTCTGCCCTTGGCATTCTCGGAACGCCCTGGCCTCAGAATGCAGCCTCTGTCGTCCATGGTAACCTGCGGAGAGGGGGCGGGGCTGAGGGAGGTTGGAACACTGCCCTCACTGAGGGAGTGGGTGTGGCCATCTCTGCTGTGACTGAACAAAGGGCAGGGCAGCAGGGGGCCCAGGGCAGGGCCCTCAGAGCCCGGCAGGCCCAGTGGAGTGTCACAAGCATTTAGGCCCAGGCCAAAGGGCGCTTTCTTTGTCTGCACAGCTGCCCAAACTCTCACCTTTCCACTCAGGCCGCCCTCTTACTTGAAGTGTGTGTGGAACCTGTCTGCGCAGTACACCTCGCTGCACAGCTAAGCATAGGTCTGGGCATCATAGCTTCCTGCCAGGTGACCGAGGCTCGCAGGCAGATGGGTCCCTGGGACACACGCGGAGAGGCTCCTGCCCGGGCCACAGGCCGCCCACTGCCCCTGCCCCAGATCGGGGGCCGCAAAGCAGCCCTGTCTGAGTCCCCTGCCTCTAGAGTGAGTATTGGACCAACACTTGTAGAAAACGGGGTCCTTGCGGGCCACTCATTGGAGGGACACAAAGAAATCTTTGCCGACTTTCTGCTGAAACTTACGAGCGTTCACACCTAAGCCTCTTACAAGGTCAGCTGTTTAGCTAAACATGAGCTCATGATCTAAATTTACACAATAATGAAGAAAGCAGCTACAAGGGGAGACAATCAGCCAAAATAATCAATACCAGTATTAGATTCCCAAGGCCATCCATCAGATGTAGGAATAATCGGGTGCAAGGCAGAAAATATACATCAATCTGGAACTGAAACAAGGCACAAGGATGTTTTCAAAGACTGGTAGGATCTCTAAAACATTTTTAAAGGACATGTCATTGATAAAGCTAAATACACAAGGGTTGTGTAATACAACAGTTTAATCATTGAGAAGTGTGAAATTATGCTGTTTTGAAAACTATGGCAGGTCAGATTTTCTGCCTAATTATATAAGAAGATTTCTCTAAAAAATACACATTATTTCAAAGCCTTACTGGCTGTGAAATAAGTTAAGGGTATTTCAAATGGCTTGTCTGCAAAGAAAGCTGAGATGTAGGGGATCACAGAAAGTCTAGGGGAAAATAGGTCAATATATACATTTTTATATGGTGAACTAAGCCTTAGGCTGGCAACAGTGGAGAGGACCTGACCCTTAGAAACGTACAAGTAAGCTGGAATCTTCAAAAGTTCAAATCTTTATAAGTAAAAAGATTTATTAAAATGAATAACCAAGTGTTTTAATTGACATCAGAAGATGAAAACAATAAACCCTGAGAACATAGAAAAAAGTTAAATAAAGATATGAGCAGAACTTAATACAACAGAAAACGGATAAAATTCAGGTGATTTAGTAAGTCCAAAGAATCTTCTTTGAAAAGATTTAAAAGACACACTTTGATTAAGGAAAACCAAAACATAAGTAAAGAATATACAGAAAGAGTCAGGACAATGTTAGAGCAGAGAATATATGAAATGCCAGTAAATTTGAACATTTCTGGAAAGTGGACCATTTCCTAGCTCCTAAAGTTTACCAAAACTGACACAAGAGGAAATCATTTAAGGTCATCATGTCTGCCCTTGGCATTCTCCGAACGCCCTGGCCTCAGAATGCAGCCTCTGTAGTCCATGGTAAACTGCGGAGAGGGGGCGGGGCTGAGGGAGGTTGGAACACTGCCCTCACTGAGGGAGTGGGTGTGGCCATCTCTGCTGTGACTGAACAAAGGGCAGGGGAGCATGGGGCCCAGGGCAGGGCCCTCAGAGCCCGGCAGGCCCAGTGGAGTGTCACAAGCATTTAGGCCCAGGCCAAAGGGCACTTTCTTTGTCTGCACAGCTGCCCAAACCCTCACCTTTCCACTCAGGCCGCCCCCTTACTTGAAGTGTGTGTGGAACCTGACCACGCAGTACACCTCGCGGCACAGCTAAGCATAGGTCTGGGCATCGTAGCTTCCTTCCAGGTGACCGAGGCTCGCAGGCAGATGGGTCCCTGGGACACACGCGGAGAGGCTCCTGCCCGGGCCACAGGCCGCCCACTGCCCCTGCCCCAGATCGGGGGCTGCAAAGCAGCCCTGTCTGAGTCCCCTGCCTCTAGAGGGATTATTGGACCAACACTTGTAGAAAACGGGGTCCTTGCGGGCCACTCATTGGAGGGACACAAATAAATCTTTGCCGACTTTCTGCTGAAACTTACTAGCATTCACAACTAAGCCTCTTACAAGGTCAGCTGTTTAGCTAAACATGAGCTCATGATCTAAATTTACACAATAATGAAGAAAGCAGCTACAAGTGTAGACAATCAGCCAAAACAATCAATACCAGTATTAGATTCCCAAGGCCATCCATCAGATGTAGGAATAATCGGGTGCAAGGCAGAAAATATACATAAAACTGGAACTGAAACAAGGCACGAGGATGTTTTCAAAGACTGGTAGGATCTCTAAAACATTTTTAAAGGACATGTCATTGATAAAGCTAAATACTCCAAGGTTGTGTAATACAACAGTTTAATCATTGAGAAGAGTGAAATTATGCTGTTTTGAAAACTATGGCAGGTCAGATTTTCTGCCTAATTATATAAGAAGATTTCTCTAAAAAATACACATTATTTCAAAGCCTTATTGGCTGTAAAATAAGTTAAGGGTATTTCAAATGGCTTGTCTGCAAAGAAAGGTGAGATGTAGTGGATCACAGAAAGTCGAGGGGAAAATAGGTCAGTATATACATTGCTATATGCTGAACTAAGCCTTAGGCCGGCAACAGTGGAGAGGACCTGACCCTTAGAAACGTACAAGTAAGCTGGAATCTTCAAAAGTTCAAATCTTTATAAGTAAAAAGATTTATTAAAATGAATAACCAAATGTTTTAATTGACATCAGAAGATGAAAACAATAAACCCTGAGAACATAGAAAAAAGTTAAATAAAGATATGAGCAGAAGTTAATACAACAGAAAACGTATAAAATTCAGATGATTTAGTAAGTCCAAAGAATCTTCTTTGAAAAGATTTAAAAGACACACTTTGATTAAGGAAAACAAAAACATAAGTAAAGAATATACAGAAAGAGTCAGGACAATGTTAGAGCAGAGAATATATGAAATGCCAGTAAATTTGAACATTTCTGGAAAGTGGACCATTTCCTAGCTCCTAAAGTTTACCAAAACTGACACAAGAGGAAATCATTTAAGGTCATCATGTCTGCCCTTGGCATTCTCGGAACGCCCTGGCCTCAGAATGCAGCCTCTGTCGTCCATGGTAACCTGCGGAGAGGGGGCGGGGCTGAGGGAGGTTGGAACACTGCCCTCACTGAGGGAGTGGGTGTGGCCATCTCTGCTGTGACTGAACAAAGGGCAGGGCAGCAGGGGGCCCAGTGAAGGGCCCTCAGAGCCCGGCAGGCCCAGTGGAGTGTCACAAGCATTTAGGCCCAGGCCAAAGGGCGCTTTCTTTGTCTGCACAGCTGCCCAAACTCTCACCTTTCCACTCAGGCCGCCCTCTTACTTGAAGTGTGTGTGGAACCTGTCTGCGCAGTACACCTCGCTGCACAGCTAAGCATAGGTCTGGGCATCATAGCTTCCTGCCAGGTGACCGAGGCTCGCAGGCAGATGGGTCCCTGGGACACACGCGGAGAGGCTCCTGCCCGGGCCACAGGCCGCCCACTGCCCCTGCCCCAGATCGGGGGCCGCAAAGCAGCCCTGTCTGAGTCCCCTGCCTCTAGAGGGAGTATTGGACCAACACTTGTAGAAAACGGGGTCCTTGCGGGCCACTCATTGGAGGGACACAAAGAAATCTTTGCCGACTTTCTGCTGAAACTTACGAGCGTTCACACCTAAGCCTCTTACAAGGTCAGCTGTTTAGCTAAACATGAGCTCATGATCTAAATTTACACAATAATGAAGAAAGCAGCTACAAGGGGAGACAATCAGCCAAAACAATCAATACCAGTATTAGATTCCCAAGGCCATCCATCAGATGTAGGAATAATCCGGTGCAAGGCAGAAAATATACATAAAACTGGAACTGAAACAAGGCACGAGGATGTTTTCAAAGACTGGTAGGATCTCTAAAACATTCTTAAAGGACATGTCATTGATAAAGCTAAATACACAAAGGTTGTGTAATACAACAGATTAATCATTGAGAAGAATGAAATTATGCTGTTTTGAAAACTATGGCAGGTCAGATTTTCTGCCTAATTATATAAGAAGATTTCTCTAAAAAATAAACATTATTTCAAAGCCTTATTGGCTGTGAAATAAGTTAAGGGTATTTCAAATGGCTTGTCTGCAGAGAAAGGTGAGATGTAGTGGATCACAGAAAGTCGAGGGGAAAATAGGTCAGTATATACATTGCTATATGGTGAACTAAGCCTTAGGCCGGCAACAGTGGAGAGGACCTGACCCTTAGAAACGTACAAGTAAGCTGGAAGCTTCAAAAGTTCAAATCTTTATAAGTAAAAAGATTTATTAAAATGAATAACCAAGTGTTTTAATTGACATCAGAAGATGAAAACAATAAACCCTGAGAACATAGAAAAAAGTTAAATAAAGATATGAGCAGAAGTTAATACAACAGAAAACGTATAAAATTCAGATGATTTAGTAAGTCCAAAGAATATTCTTTGAAAAGATTTAAAAGACACACTTTGATTAAGGAAAACAAAAACATAAGTAAAGAATATACAGAAAGAGTCAGGAAAATGTTAGAGCAGAGAATATATGAAATGCCAGTAAATTTGAACATTTCTGTCAAGTGGACCATTTCCTAGCTCCTAAAGTTTACCAAAACTGACACAAGAGGAAATCATTTAAGGTCATCATGTCTGCCCTTGGCATTCTCGGAACGCCCTGGCCTCAGAATGCAGCCTCTGTCGTCCATGGTAAACTGCGGAGAGGGGGCTGGTCTGAGGGAGGTTGGAACACTGCCCTCACTGAGGGAGTGGGTGTGGCCATCTCTGTTGTGACTGAATAAAGGGCAGGGGAGCTGGGGACCCAGGGCAGGGCCCTCAGAGCCCGGCAGGCCCAGTGGAGTGTCACAAGCATTTAAGCCCAGGCCAAAGGGCGCTTTCTTTGTCTGCACAGCTGCCCAAACTCTCACCTTTCCACTCAGGCCGCCCTCTTACTTGAAGTGTGTGTGGAACCTGTCTGCGCAGTACACCTCGCTGCACAGCTAAGCATAGGTCTGGGCATCATAGCTTCCTGCCAGGTGACCGAGGCTCGCAGGCAGATGGGTCCCTGGGACACACGCGGAGAGGCTCCTGCCCGGGCCACAGGCCGCCCACTTCCCCTGCCCCAGATCGGGGGCCGCAAAGCAGCCCTGTCTGAGTCCCCTGCCTCTAGAGGGAGTATTGGACCAACACTTGTAGAAAACGGGGTCCTTGCGGGCCACTCATTGGAGGGACACAAATAAATCTTTGCCGACTTTCTGCTGAAACTTACGAGCGTTCACACCTAAGCCTCTTACAAGGTCAGCTGTTTAGCTAAACATGAGCTCATGATCTAAATTTACACAATAATGAAGAAAGCAGCTATAAGGGGAAACAATCAGCCAAAACAATCCATACCAGAATTAGATTCCCAAGGCCATCCATCAGATGTAGGAATAATCGGGTGCAAGGCAGAAAATATATATAAAACTGGAACTGAAACAAGGCACGAGGATGTTTTCAAAGATTGGTAGGATCTCTAAAACATTTTTAAAGATCATGTCATTGATAAAGCTAAATACACAAAGGTTGTGTAATACAACAGATTAATCATTGAGAAGAGTGAAATTATGCTGTTTTGAAAACTATGGCAGGTCAGATTTTCTGCCTAATTATATAAGAAGATTTCTCTAAAAAATACACATTATTTCAAAGCCTTACTGGCTGTGAAATAAGTTAAGGGTATTTCAAATGGCTTGTCTGCAAAGAAAGCTGAGATGTAGGGGATCACAGAAAGTCTAGGGGAAAATAGGTCAATATATACATTTTTATATGGTGAACTAAGCCTTAGGCCGGCAACAGTGGAGAGGACCTGACCCTTAGAAACGTACAAGTAAGCTGGAATCTTCAAAAGTTCAAATCTTTATAAGTAAAAAGATTTATTAAAATGAATAACCAAGTGTTTTAATTGACATCAGAAGATGAAAACAATAAACCCTGAGAACATAGAAAAAAGTTAAATAAAGATATGAGCAGAACTTAATACAACAGAAAACGTATAAAATTCAGGTGATTTAGTAAGTCCAAAGAATCTTCTTTGAAAAGATTTAAAAGACACACTTTGATTAAGGAAAACCAAAACATAAGTAAAGAATATACAGAAAGAATCAGGACAATGTTAGAGCAGAGAATATATGAAATGCCAGTAAATTTGAACATTTCTGGAAAGTGGACCATTTCCTAGCTCCTAAAGTTTACCAAAACTGACACAAGAGGAAATCATTTAAGGTCATCATGTCTGCCCTTGGCATTCTCCGAACGCCCTGGCCTCAGAATGCAGCCTCTGTAGTCCATGGTAACCTGCGGAGAGGGGGCGGGGCTGAGGGAGGTTGGAACACTGCCCTCACTGAGGGAGTGGGTGTGGCCATCTCTGCTGTGACTGAACAAAGGGCAGGGGAGCAGGGGGCCCAGGGCAGGGCCCTCAGAGCCCGGCAGGCCCAGTGGAGTGTCACAAGCATTTAGGCCCAGGCCAAAGGGCACTTTCTTTGTCTGCACAGCTGCCCAAACCCTCACCTTTCCACTCAGGCCGCCCTCTTACTTGAAGTGTGTGTGGAACCTGTCCACGCAGTACACCTCGCTGCACAGCTAAGCATAGGTCTGGGCATCGTAGCTTCCTTCCAGGTGACCGAGGCTCGCAGGCAGATGGGTCCGTGGGACACACGCGGAGAGGCTCCTGCCCGGGCCACAGGCCGCCCACTGCCCCTGCCCCAGATCGGGGGCTGCAAAGCAGCCCTGTCTGAGTCCCCTGCCTCTAGAGGGATTATTGGACCAACACTTGTAGAAAACGGGGTCCTTGCGGGCCACTCATTGGAGGGACACAAATAAATCTTTGCCGACTTTCTGCTGAAACTTACTAGCATTCACAACTAAGCCTCTTACAAGGTCAGCTGTTTAGCTAAACATGAGCTCATGATCTAAATTTACACAATAATGAAGAAAGCAGCTACAAGGGTAGACAATCAGCCAAAACAATCAATACCAGTATTAGATTCCCAAGGCCATCCATCAGATGTAGGAATAATCGGGTGCAAGGCAGAAAATATACATAAAACTGGAACTGAAACAAGGCACGAGGATGTTTTCAAAGACTGGTAGGATCTCTAAAACATTTTTAAAGGACATGTCATTGATAAAGCTAAATACTCCAAGGTTGTGTAATACAACAGTTTAATCATTGAGAAGAGTGAAATTATGCTGTTTTGAAAACTATGGCAGGTCAGATTTTCTGCCTAATTATATAAGAAGATTTCTCTAAAAAATACACATTATTTCAAAGCCTTATTGGCTGTAAAATAAGTTAAGGGTATTTCAAATGGCTTGTCTGCAAAGAAAGGTGAGATGTAGTGGATCACAGAAAGTCGAGGGGAAAATAGGTCAGTATATACATTGCTATATGCTGAACTAATCCTTAGGCCGGCAACAGTGGAGAGGACCTGACCCTTAGAAACGTACAAGTAAGCTGGAATCTTCAAAAGTTCAAATCTTTATAAGTAAAAAGATTTATTAAAATGAATAACCAAATGTTTTAATTGACATCAGAAGATGAAAACAATAAACCCTGAGAACATAGAAAAAAGTTAAATAAAGATATGAGCAGAAGTTAATACAACAGAAAACGTATAAAATTCAGATGATTTAGTAAGTCCAAAGAATCTTCTTTGAAAAGATTTAAAAGACACACTTTGATTAAGGAAAACAAAAACATAAGTAAAGAATATACAGAAAGAGTCAGGACAATGTTAGAGCAGAGAATATATGAAATGCCAGTAAATTTGAACATTTCTGGAAAGTGGACCATTTCCTAGCTCCTAAAGTTTACCAAAACTGACACAAGAGGAAATCATTTAAGGTCATCATGTCTGCCCTTGGCATTCTCGGAACGCCCTGGCCTCAGAATGCAGCCTCTGTCGTCCATGGTAACCTGCGGAGAGGGGGCGGGGCTGAGGGAGGTTGGAACACTGCCCTCACTGAGGGAGTGG
The DNA here is from genome assembly GCF_964341445.2 of Mesoplodon mirus. Classification (NCBI taxonomy): domain Eukaryota; kingdom Metazoa; phylum Chordata; class Mammalia; order Artiodactyla; family Ziphiidae; genus Mesoplodon; species Mesoplodon mirus. The sequence continues at coordinate 120,251,339 of NC_138976.1, read as the reverse complement.
GTGTGGCCATCTCTGCTGTGACTGAACAAAGGGCAGGGCAGCAGGGGGCCCAGTGAAGGGCCCTCAGAGCCCGGCAGGCCCAGTGGAGTGTCACAAGCATTTAGGCCCAGGCCAAAGGGCGCTTTCTTTGTCTGCACAGCTGCCCAAACTCTCACCTTTCCACTCAGGCCGCCCTCTTACTTGAAGTGTGTGTGGAACCTGTCTGCGCAGTACACCTCGCTGCACAGCTAAGCATAGGTCTGGGCATCATAGCTTCCTGCCAGGTGACCGAGGCTCGCAGGCAGATGGGTCCCTGGGACACACGCGGAGAGGCTCCTGCCCGGGCCACAGGCCGCCCACTGCCCCTGCCCCAGATCGGGGGCCGCAAAGCAGCCCTGTCTGAGTCCCCTGCCTCTAGAGTGAGTATTGGACCAACACTTGTAGAAAACGGGGTCCTTGCGGGCCACTCATTGGAGGGACACAAAGAAATCTTTGCCGACTTTCTGCTGAAACTTACGAGCGTTCACACCTAAGCCTCTTACAAGGTCAGCTGTTTAGCTAAACATGAGCTCATGATCTAAATTTACACAATAATGAAGAAAGCAGCTACAAGGGGAGACAATCAGCCAAAATAATCAATACCAGTATTAGATTCCCAAGGCCATCCATCAGATGTAGGAATAATCGGGTGCAAGGCAGAAAATATACATCAATCTGGAACTGAAACAAGGCACAAGGATGTTTTCAAAGACTGGTAGGATCTCTAAAACATTTTTAAAGGACATGTCATTGATAAAGCTAAATACACAAGGGTTGTGTAATACAACAGTTTAATCATTGAGAAGTGTGAAATTATGCTGTTTTGAAAACTATGGCAGGTCAGATTTACTGCCTAATTATATAAGAAGATTTCTCTAAAAAATACACATTATTTCAAAGCCTTACTGGCTGTGAAATAAGTTAAGGGTATTTCAAATGGCTTGTCTGCAAAGAAAGCTGAGATGTAGGGGATCACAGAAAGTCTAGAGGAAAATAGGTCAATATATACATTGCTATATGGTGAACTAAGCCTTAGGCCAGCAACAATGGAGAGGACCTGACCCTTAGAAACGTACAAGTAAGCTGGAATCTTCAAAAGTTCAAATCTTTATAAGTAAAAAGATTTATTAAAATGAATAACCAAGTGTTTTAATTGACATCATAAGATGAAAACAATAAACCCTGAGAACATAGAAAAAAGTTAAATAAAGATATGAGCAGAATTTAATACAACAGAAAACGTATAAAATCCAGGTGATTTAGTAAGTCCAAAGAATCTTCTTTGAAAAGATTTAAAAGACACACTTTGATTAAGGAAAACCAAAACATAAGTAAAGAATATACAGAAAGAGTCAGGACAATGTTAGAGCAGAGAATATATGAAATGCCAGTAAATTTGAACATTTCTGTCAATTGGACCATTTCCTAGCTCCTAAAGTTTACCAAAACTGACACAAGAGGAAATCAATTAAGGTCATCATGTCTGCCCTTGGCATTCTCGGAAAGCCCTTGCCTCAGAATGCAGCCTCTGTAGTCCATGGTAACCTGCGGAGAGGGGGCGGGGCTGAGGGAGGTTGGAACACTGCCCTCACTGAGGGTGTGGGTGTGGCCATCTCTGCTGTGACTGAACAAAGGGCAGGGGAGCAGGGGGCCCAGGGAAGGGCCCTCAGAGCCCGGCAGGCCCAGTGGAGTGTCACAAGCATTTAGGCCCAGGACAAAGGGCGCTTTCTTTGTCTGCACAACTGCCCAAACTCTCACCTTTCCACTCAGGCCGCCCTCTTACATGAAGTGTGTGTGGAACCTGTCGGCGCAGTACACCTCGCTGCACAGCTAAGCATAGGTCTGGGCATCGTAGCTTTCTGGCAGGTGACCGAGGCTCGCAGGCAGATGTGTCCCTGGGACACACGCGGAGAGGCTCCTGCCCGGGCCACAGGCCCCCCACTGCCCCTGCCCCAGATCGGGGGCCGCAAAGCAGCCCTGTCTGAGTCCCCTGCCTCTAGAGGGAGTATTGGACCAACACTTGTAGAAAACGGGGTCCTTGCGGGCCACTCATTGGAGGGACACAAATAAATCTTTCCCGACTTTCTGCTGAAACTTACGAGCGTTCAAACCTAAGCCCCTTACAAGGTCAGCTGTTTAGCTAAACATGAGCTCATGATCTAAATTTACACAATAATGAAGAAAGCAGCTACAAGGGGAGACAATCAGCCAAAACAATCAATACCAGTATTAGATTCCCAAGGCCATCCATCAGATGTAGGAATAATCCGGTGCAAGGCAGAAAATATACATAAAACTGGAACTGAAACAAGGCACGAGGATGTTTTCAAAGACTGGTAGGATCTCTAAAACATTCTTAAAGGACATGTCATTGATAAAGCTAAATACACAAAGGTTGTGTAATACAACAGATTAATCATTGAGAAGAGTGAAATTATGCTGTTTTGAAAACTATGGCAGGTCAGATTTTCTGCCTAATTATATAAGAAGATTTCTCTAAAAAATAAACATTATTTCAAAGCCTTATTGGCTGTGAAATAAGTTAAGGGTATTTAAAATGGCTTGTCTGCAGAGAAAGGTGAGATGTAGTGGATCACAGAAAGTCGAGGGGAAAATAGGTCAGTATATACATTGCTATATGGTGAACTAAGCCTTAGGCCGGCAACAGTGGAGAGGACCTGACCCTTAGAAACGTACAAGTAAGCTGGAAGCTTCAAAAGTTCAAATCTTTATAAGTAAAAAGATTTATTAAAATGAATAACCAAGTGTTTTAATTGACATCAGAAGATGAAAACAATAAACCCTGAGAACATAGAAAAAAGTTAAATAAAGATATGAGCAGAAGTTAATACAACAGAAAACGTATAAAATTCAGATGATTTAGTAAGTCCAAAGAATCTTCTTTGAAAAGATTTAAAAGACACACTTTGATTAAGGAAAACAAAAACATAAGTAAAGAATATACAGAAAGAGTCAGGACAATGTTAGAGCAGAGAATATATGAAATGCCAGTAAATTTGAACATTTCTGGAAAGTGGACCATTTCCTAGCTCCTAAAGTTTACCAAAACTGACACAAGAGGAAATCATTTAAGGTCATCATGTCTGCCCTTGGCATTCTCGGAACGCCCTGGCCTCAGAATGCAGCCTCTGTCGTCCATGGTAAACTGCGGAGAGGGGGCGGGTCTGAGGGAGGTTGGAACACTGCCCTCACTGAGGGAGTGGTTGTGGCCATCTCTGTTGTGACTGAACAAAGGGCAGGGGAGCAGGGGCCCCAGGGAAGGGCCCTCAGAGCCCGGCAGGCCCAGTGGAGTGTCACAAGCATTTAGGCCCAGGCCAAAGGCGCTTTCTTTGTCTGCACAGCTGCCCAAACTCTCACCTTTCCACTCAGGCCGCCCTCTTACTTGAAGTGTGTGTGGAACCTGTCTGCGCAGTACACCTCGCTGCACAGCTAAGCATAGGTCTGGGCATCATAGCTTCCTGCCAGGTGACCGAGGCTCGCAGGCAGATGGGTCCCTGGGACACACGTGGAGAGGCTCCTGCCCGGGCCACAGGCCGCCCACTTCCCCTGCCCCAGATCGGGGGCCGCAAAGCAGCCCTGTCTGAGTCCCCTGCCTCTAGAGGGAGTATTGGACCAACACTTGTAGAAAACGGGGTCCTTGCGGGCCACTCATTGGAGGGACACAAATAAATCTTTGCTGACTTTCTGCTGAAACTTACGAGCGTTCACACCTAAGCCTCTTACAAGGTCAGCTGTTTAGCTAAACATGAGCTCATGATCTAAATTTACACAATAATGAAGAAAGCAGCTATAAGGGGAAACAATCAGCCAAAACAATCCATACCAGAATTAGATTCCCAAGGCCATCCATCAGATGTAGGAATAATCGGGTGCAAGGCAGAAAATATATATAAAACTGGAACTGAAACAAGGCACGAGGATGTTTTCAAAGATTGGTAGGATCTCTAAAACATTTTTAAAGATCATGTCATTGATAAAGCTAAATACACAAAGGTTGTGTAATACAACAGATTAATCATTGAGAAGAGTGAAATTATGCTGTTTTGAAAACTATGGCAGGTCAGATTTTCTGCCTAATTATATAAGAAGATTTCTCTAAAAAATACACATTATTTCAAAGCCTTATTGGCTGTGAAATAAGTTAAGGGTATTTGAAATGGCTTGTCTGCAAAGAAAGGTGAGATGTAGGGGATCACAGAAAGTCGAGGGGAAAATAGGTCAATATATACATTGCTATATGGTGAACTAAGCCTTAGGCCGGCAACAATGGAGAGGACCTGACCCTTAGAAACGTACAAGTAAGCTGGAATCTTCAAAAGTTCAAATCTTTATAAGTAAAAAGATTTATTAAAATGAATAACCAAGTGTTTTAATTGACATCAGAAGATGAAAACAATAAACCCTGAGAACATAGAAAAAAGTTAAATAAAGATATGAGCAGAACTTAATACAACAGAAAACGTATAAAATCCAGGTGATTTAGTAAGTCCAAAGAATCTTCTTTGAAAAGATTTAAAAGACACACTTTGATTAAGGAAAACCAAAACATAAGTAAAGAATATACAGAAAGAGTCAGGACAATGTTAGAGCAGAGAATATATGAAATGCCAGTAAATTTGAACATTTCTGTCAAGTGGACCATTTCCTAGCTCCTAAAGTTTACCAAAACTGACACAAGAGGAAATCATTTAAGGTCATCATGTCTGCCCTTGGCATTCTCGGAACGCCCTGGCCTCAGAATGCAGCCTCTGTAGTCCATGGTAACCTGCGGAGAGGGGGCGGGGCTGAGGGAGGTTGGAACACTGCCCTCACTGAGGGAGTGGGTGTGGCCATCTCTGCTGTGACTGAACAAAGGGCAGGGGAGCAGGGGGCCCAGGGCAGGGCCCTCAGATCCCGGCAGGCCCAGTGGAGTGTCACAAGCATTTAGGCCCAGGCCAAAGGGCGCTTTCTTTGTCTGCACAGCTGCCCAAACTCTCACCTTTCCACTCAGGCCGCCCTCTTACTTGAAGTGTGTGTGGAACCTGTCCGCGCAGTACACCTCGCTGCACAGCTAAGCATAGGTCTGGGCATCATAGCTTCCTGCCAGGTGACCGAGGCTCGCAGGCAGATGGGTCCCTGGGACACACGCGGAGAGGCTCCTGCCCGGGCCACAGGCCGCCCACTTCCCCTGCCCCAGATCGGGGGCCGCAAAGCAGCCCTGTCTGAGTCCCCTGCCTCTAGAGGGAGTATTGGACCAACACTTGTAGAAAACGGGGTCCTTGCGGGCCACTCATTGGAGGGACACAAAGAAATCTTTGCCGACTTTCTGCTGAAACTTACGAGCGTTCACACCTAAGCCTCTTACAAGGTCAGCTGTTTAGCTAAACATGAGCTCATGATCTAAATTTACACAATAATGAAGAAAGCAGCTACAAGGGTAGACAATCAGCCAAAACAATCAATACCAGTATTAGATTCCCAAGGCCATCCATCAGATGTAGGAATAATCGGGTGCAAGGCAGAAAATATATATAAAACTGGAACTGAAACAAGGCACAAGGATGTTTTCAAAGACTGGTAGGATCTCTAAAACATTTTTAAAGGACATGTCATTGATAAAGCTAAATACACAAAGGTTGTGTAATACAACAGATTAATCATTGAGAAGAGTGAAATTATGCTGTTTTGAAAACTATGGCAGGTCAGATTTTCTGCCTAATTATATAAGAAGATTTCTCTAAAAAATACACATTATTTCAAAGCCTTATTGGCTGTGAAATAAGTTAAGTGTATTTCAAATGGCTTGTCTGCAAAGAAAGGTGAGATGTAGTGGATCACAGAAAGTCGAGGGGAAAATAGGTCAATATATACATTTTTATATGGTGAACTAATCCTTAGGCCGGCAACAGTGGAGAGGACCTGACCCTTAGAAACGTACAAGAAAGCTGGAATCTTCAAAAGTTCAAATCTTTATAAGTAAAAAGATTTATTAAAATGAATAACCAAGTGTTTTAATTGACATCAGAAGATGAAAACAATAAACCCTGAGAACATAGAAAAAAGTTAAATAAAGATATGAGCAGAAGTTAATACAACAGAAAACGTATAAAATCCAGGTGATTTAGTAAGTCCAAAGAATCTTCTTTGAAAAGATTTAAAAGACACACTTTGATTAAGGAAAACCAAAACATAAGTAAAGAATATACAGAAAGAGTCAGGACAATGTTAGAGCAGAGAATATATGAAATGCCAGTAAATTTGAACATTTCTGGAAAGTGGACCATTTCCTAGCTCCTAAAGTTTACCAAAACTGACACAAGAGGAAATCATTTAAGGTCATCATGTCTGCCCTTGGCATTCTCCGAACGCCCTGGCCTCAGAATGCAGCCTCTGTTGTCCATGGTAACCTGCGGAGAGGGGGCGGGGCTGAGGGAGGTTGGAACACTGCCCTCACTGAGGGAGTGGGTGTGGCCATCTCTGCTGTGACTGAACAAAGGGCAGGGGAGCAGGGGGCCCAGGGCAGGGCCCTCAGAGCCCGGCAGGCCCAGTGGAGTGTCACAAGCATTTAGGCCCAGGACAAAGGGCACTTTCTTTGTCTGCACAGCTGCCCAAACCCTCACCTTTCCACTCAGGCCGCCCTCTTACTTGAAGTGTGTGTGGAACCTGTCCACGCAGTACACCTCGCTGCACAGCTAAGCATAGGTCTGGGCATCGTAGCTTCCTTCCAGGTGACCGAGGCTCGCAGGCAGATGGGTCCCTGGGACACACGCGGAGAGGCTCCTGCCCGGGCCACAGGCCGCCCACTGCCCCTGCCCCAGATCGGGGGCTGCAAAGCAGCCCTGTCTGAGTCCCCTGCCTCTAGAGGGATTATTGGACCAACACTTGTAGAAAACGGGGTCCTTGCGGGCCACTCATTGGAGGGACACAAATAAATCTTTGCCGACTTTCTGCTGAAACTTACTAGCATTCACAACTAAGCCTCTTACAAGGTCAGCTGTTTAGCTAAACATGAACTCATGATCTAAATTTACACAATAATGAAGAAAGCAGCTACAAGGGGAGACAATCAGCCAAAACAATCAATACCAGTATTAGATTCCCAAGGCCATCCATCAGATGTAGGAATAATCGGGTGCAAGGCAGAAAATATACATAAAACTGGAACTGAAACAAGGCACGAGGATGTTTTCAAAGACTGGTAGGATCTCTAAAACATTTTTAAAGGACATGTCATTGATAAAGCTAAATACTCCAAGGTTGTGTAATACAACAGTTTAATCATTGAGAAGAGTGAAATTATGCTGTTTTGAAAACTATGGCAGGTCAGATTTTCTGCCTAATTATATAAGAAGATTTCTCTAAAAAATACACATTATTTCAAAGCCTTATTGGCTGTAAAATAAGTTAAGGGTATTTCAAATGGCTTGTTGCAAAGAAAGGTGAGATGTAGTGGATCACAGAAAGTCGAGGGGAAAATAGGTCAGTATATACATTGCTATATGCTGAACTAAGCCTTAGGCCGGCAACAGTGGAGAGGACCTGACCCTTAGAAACGTACAAGTAAGCTGGAATCTTCAAAAGTTCAAATCTTTATAAGTAAAAAGATTTATTAAAATGAATAACCAAGTGTTTTAATTGACATCAGAAGATGAAAACAATAAACCCTGAGAACATAGAAAAAAGTTAAATAAAGATATGAGCAGAAGTTAATACAACAGAAAACGTATAAAATTCAGATGATTTAGTAAGTCCAAAGAATCTTCTTTGAAAAGATTTAAAAGACACACTTTGATTAAGGAAAACAAAAACATAAGTAAAGAATATACAGAAAGAGTCAGGACAATGTTAGAGCAGAGAATATATGAAATGCCAGTAAATTTGAACATTTCTGGAAAGTGGACCATTTCCTAGCTCCTAAAGTTTACCAAAACTGACACAAGAGGAAATCATTTAAGGTCATCATGTCTGCCCTTGGCATTCTCGGAACGCCCTGGCCTCAGAATGCAGCCTCTGTCGTCCATGGTAACCTGCGGAGAGGGGGCGGGGCTGAGGGAGGTTGGAACACTGCCCTCACTGAGGGAGTGGGTGTGGCCATCTCTGCTGTGACTGAACAAAGGGCAGGGCAGCAGGGGGCCCAGTGAAGGGCCCTCAGAGCCCGGCAGGCCCAGTGGAGTGTCACAAGCATTTAGGCCCAGGCCAAAGGGCGCTTTCTTTGTCTGCACAGCTGCCCAAACTCTCACCTTTCCACTCAGGCCGCCCTCTTACTTGAAGTGTGTGTGGAACCTGTCTGCGCAGTACACCTCGCTGCACAGCTAAGCATAGGTCTGGGCATCATAGCTTCCTGCCAGGTGACCGAGGCTCGCAGGCAGATGGGTCCCTGGGACACACGCGGAGAGGCTCCTGCCCGGGCCACAGGCCGCCCACTGCCCCTGCCCCAGATCGGGGGCCGCAAAGCAGCCCTGTCTGAGTCCCCTGCCTCTAGAGTGAGTATTGGACCAACACTTGTAGAAAACGGGGTCCTTGCGGGCCACTCATTGGAGGGACACAAAGAAATCTTTGCCGACTTTCTGCTGAAACTTACGAGCGTTCACACCTAAGCCTCTTACAAGGTCAGCTGTTTAGCTAAACATGAGCTCATGATCTAAATTTACACAATAATGAAGAAAGCAGCTACAAGGGGGGACAATCAGCCAAAATAATCAATACCAGTATTAGATTCCCAAGGCCATCCATCAGATGTAGGAATAATCGGGTGCAAGGCAGAAAATATACATCAATCTGGAACTGAAACAAGGCACAATGATGTTTTCAAAGACTGGTAGGATCTCTAAAACATTTTTAAAGGACATGTCATTGATAAAGCTAAATACACAAGGGTTGTGTAATACAACAGTTTAATCATTGAGAAGTGTGAAATTATGCTGTTTTGAAAACTATGGCAGGTCAGATTTACTGCCTAATTATATAAGAAGATTTCTCTAAAAAATACACATTATTTCAAAGCCTTACTGGCTGTGAAATAAGTTAAGGGTATTTAAATGGCTTGTCTGCAAAGAAAGCTGAGATGTAGGGGATCACAGAAAGTCTAGGGGAAAATAGGTCAATATATACATTTTTATATGGTGAACTAAGCCTTAGGCCGGCAACAGTGGAGAGGACCTGACCCTTAGAAACGTACAAGTAAGCTGGAATCTTCAAAAGTTCAAATCTTTATAAGTAAAAAGATTTATTAAAATGAATAACCAAGTGTTTTAATTGACATCAGAAGATGAAAACAATAAACCCTGAGAACATAGAAAAAAGTTAAATAAAGATATGAGCAGAACTTAATACAACAGAAAACGGATAAAATTCAGGTGATTTAGTAAGTCCAAAGAATCTTCTTTGAAAAGATTTAAAAGACACACTTTGATTAAGGAAAACCAAAACATAAGTAAAGAATATACAGAAAGAGTCAGGACAATGTTAGAGCAGAGAATATATGAAATGCCAGTAAAATTGAACATTTCTGGAAAGTGGACCATTTCCTAGCTCCTAAAGTTTACCAAAACTGACACAAGAGGAAATCATTTAAGGTCATCATGTCTGCCCTTGGCATTCTCCGAACGCCCTGGCCTCAGAATGCAGCCTCTGTAGTCCATGGTAACCTGCGGAGAGGGGGCGGGGCTGAGGGAGGTTGGAACACTGCCCTCACTGAGGGAGTGGGTGTGGCCATCTCTGCTGTGACTGAACAAAGGGCAGGGGAGCATGGGGCCCAGGGCAGGGCCCTCAGAGCCCGGCAGGCCCAGTGGAGTGTCACAAGCATTTAGGCCCAGGCCAAAGGGCACTTTCTTTGTCTGCACAGCTGCCCAAACCCTCACCTTTCCACTCAGGCCGCCCCCTTACTTGAAGTGTGTGTGGAACCTGTCGGCGCAGTACACCTCGCTGCACAGCTAAGCATAGGTCTGGGCATCGTAGCTTTCTGGCAGGTGACCGAGGCTCGCAGGCAGATGTGTCCCTGGGACACACGCGGAGAGGCTCCTGGCTGGGCCACAGGCCCCCCACTGCCCCTGCCCCAGATCGGGGGCCGCAAAGCAGCCCTGTCTGAGTCCCCTGCCTCTAGAGGGAGTATTGGACCAACACTTGTAGAAAACGGGGTCCTTGTGGGCCACTCATTGGAGGGACACAAATAAATCTTTCCCGACTTTCTGCTGAAACTTACGAGCGTTCACACCTAAGCCTCTTACAAGGTCAGCTGTTTAGCTAAACATGAGCTCATGATCTAAATTTACACAATAATGAAGAAAGCAGCTACAAGGGGAGACAATCAGCCAAAACAATCAATACCAGTATTAGATTCCCAAGGCCATCCATCAGATGTAGGAATAATCCGGTGCAAGGCAGAAAATATACATAAAACTGGAACTGAAACAAGGCACGAGGATGTTTTCAAAGACTGGTAGGATCTCTAAAACATTCTTAAAGGACATGTCATTGATAAAGCTAAATACTCAAAGGTTGTGTAATACAACAGATTAATCATTCAGAAGAGTGAAATTATGCTGTTTTGAAAACTATGGCAGGTCAGATTTTCTGCCTAATTATATAAGGAGATTTCTCTAAAAAATACACATTATTTCAAAGACTTATTGGCTGTGAAATAAGTTAAGGGTATTTCAAATGGCTTGTCTGAACAGAAAGGTGAGATGTAGGGAATCACAGAAAGTCGAGGGGAAAATAGGTCAATATATACATTGCTATATGGTGAACTAAGCCTTAGGCCAGCAACAATGGAGAGGACCTGACCCTTAGAAACTTATAAGTAAGCTGGAATCTTCAAAAGTTCAAATCTTTATAAGTAAAAAGATTTATTAAAATGAATAACCAAGTGTTTTAATTGACATCAGAAGATGAAAACAATAAACCCTGAGAACATAGAACAAAGATAAATAAAGATATGAGCAGAACTTAATACAACAGAAAAGGTATAAAATTCAGGTGATTTAGTAAGTCCAAAGAATCTTCTTTGAAAAGATTTAAAAGACACACTTTGATTAAGGAAAACAAAAACATAAGTAAAGAATATACAGAAAGAGTCAGGACAATGTTAGAGCAGAGAATATATGAAATGGCAGTAAATATGAACATTTCTGTAAAGGGGACCATTTCCTAGCTCCTAAAGTTGACCAAAACTGACACAAGAGGAAATCATTTAAGGTCATCATGTCTGCCCTTGGCATTCTCGGAAGGCCCTGGCCTCAGAATGCAGCCTCTGTAGTCCATGGTAACCTGCGGAGAGGGGGCGGGGCTGAGGGAGGTTGGAACACTGCCCTCACTGAGGGAGTGGGTGTGGCCATCTCTGCTGTGACTGAACAAAGGGCAGGGGAGCATGGGGCCCAGGGCAGGGCCCTCAGAGCCCGGCAGGCCCAGTGGAGTGTCACAAGCATTATGGCCCAGGCCAAAGGGCGCCTTCTTCATCTGCACAGCTGCCCAAACTCTCACCTTTCCACTCAGGGCGCCCTCTTACTTGAAGTGTGTGTGCAGCCTGTCCGCGCAGTACACCTCGCTGCACAGTTAAGCATAGGTCGGGGCATCGTAGCTTCTTGCCAGGTGACCGAAGTTCGCAGGAAGATGGGTCCCTGGGACACACGCGGAGAGGCTCCTGCCCGGGCCACAGGCACCCCACTGCCCCTGCCCCAGATAATGGGCAGCAAAGCAGCCCTGTCTGAATCCCCTGCCTCTAGAGGGAGTTTTGGACCAACACTTGTAGAAAACGGGATCCTTGCACGTGACTCATTGGAGGGACACAAATAAATCTTTGCGGACTTTCTGCTGAAACTTACGAGCGTTCACACCTAAGCCTCTTACAAGGTCAGCTGTTTAGCTAAACATGTGCACATGATCTAAATTTACACAATAATGAAGAAAGCAGCTACAAGGGGAGACAATCAGCAAAAACAATCAATACCAGAATTACATTCCCAAGGCCATCCATCAGATGTAGGAATAATCGGGTGCAAGGCAGAAAATATACATAAAACTGGAACTGAAACAAGGCACAAGGATGTTTTCTAAGACTGGTAGGATCTCTAAAACATTTTTAAAGGACATGTCATTGATAAAGCTAAAAGCTCAAAGGTTGTGTAATACAACAGATTAATCATTGAGAAGAGTGAAATTATGCTGTTTTGAAAACTCTGGCAGGTCAGATTTTCTGCCTATTTATATAAGATTTCTCTAAAAAATACACATTATTTCAAAGACTTATTGGCTGTGAAATAAGTTAAGGGTATTTCAAATGGCTTGTCTGCAAAGAAAGGTGAGATGTAGGGAATCACAGAAAGTCGAGGGGAAAATAGGTCAATATATACATTGCTATATGGTGAACTAAGCCTTAGGCCAGCAACAATGGAGAGGGCCTGACCCTTAGAAACTTACAAGCAAGCTGGAATCTTCAAAAGTTCAAATATTTATAAGTAAAATATTTATTAAAATGAATAACCAAGTGTTTTAATTGACATCAGATGATGTAAACAATAAACCCTGAGAACATAGGAAAAAGATAAATAAAGATATGAGCAGAACTTAATACAACATAGAACGTATAAAATTCAGGAGATTTAGTACGTCCAAAGAATCTTCTTTGAAAAGATAGAAAAGACACACTTTGATTAAGGAAAACAAAAATATAAGTAAAGAATATACAGAAAGATTCAGGACAATGTTAGAGCAGAGAATATATGAAATGCCAGTAAATCTGAACATTTCTGTAAAGGGGACCATTACCTAGCTCCTAAAGTTTACCAAAACTGACACAAGAGGAAATCATTTAATTTCATCATGTCTGCCCTTGGCAATCTCGGAATGCCCTGGCCTCAGAATGCAGCCTCTGTAGTCCATGGTAACCTGCGGAGAGGGGGCGGGGCTGAGGGAGGTTGGAACACTGCCCTCACTGAGGGAGTGGGTGCGGCCATTTCTGCTGTGAGTGAACACAGGGCAGGGGAGTAGTGGGCCCAGGGAAAGGCCCTCAGAGCCCGGCAGGCCCATTGGAGTGTCACAAGCATTTTGGCCCAGGCCAAAGGGCGCCTTCGTTAACTGCACAGCTGCCCAAACTCTCACCTTTCCACTCAGGCCGCCTCTTACTTGAAGTGTGTGTGGAACCTGTCCGCGCAGTACACCACGCTGCACAGATAATCATAGGTCTGGGCATCGTCGCTTCCTGGCAGGTGTCCGAAGTTCGCAGGCAGTTGGGTCCATCGGACACATGCGGAGAGGCTCCTGGCCGGACAACAGGCCGCCCACTGCCCCTGCCCCAGATAAGGGGCCGCAAAGCAGCCCTGTCTGAGTCCCCTGCCTCTAGAGGGAGTATTGGACCAAAACTTGTAGAAAACGGTATACTTGCACGCCACTCATTGGAGGGACACAAATAAATCTTTGCCGACTTTCTGCTGAAAGTTAGGAGCGTTCACACCTAAGCCTCTTACAAGGTCAGCTGTTTAGCTAAACATGTGCACATGATCTAAATTTACAAAATAATGAAGAAAGCAGCTACAAGGGGAGACAATCAGCAAAACAATCAATACCAGAATTACATTCCCAAGGCCATCCATCAGATGTAGGAATAATCGGGTGCAAGGCAGAAAATATAGATAAAACTGGAACTGAAACAAGGCACAAGGATGTTTTCAAAGACTGGTAGGATCTCTAAAACATTTTTTTTTTTTTTTTTTTTTTTTGCGGTATGCGGGCCTCTCACTGTTGTGGCCTCTCCCGTTGCGGAGCACAGGCTCCGGACGTGCAGGCCCAGCAGCCATGGCTCACGGGCCCAGCCGCTCCGCGGCATATGGGATCCTCCCAGACCGGGGCACGAACCCGTATCCCCTGCATCGGCAGGCGGACTCTCAACCACTGCGCCACCAGGGAGGCCCTCTAAAACATTTTTAAAGTACATGTCATTGATAAAGCTAAATACTCAAAGGTTGTGTAATACAACCGATTAATCATTCAGAAGAGTGAAATTATGCTGTTTTGAAAACTATGGCAGGCCAGATTTTCTGCCTAATTATATAAGGAGATTTCTCTAAAAAATACACATTATTTCAAAGACTTATTGGCTGTGAAATAAGTTAAGGGTATTTCAAATGGCTTGTCTGCACAGAAAGGTGAGATGTAGGGAATCACAGAAAGTCGAGGGGAAAATAGGTCAATATATACATTGCTATATGGTGAACTAAGCCTTAGGCCAGCAACAATGGAGAGGACCTGACCCTTAGAAACTTATAAGTAAGCTGGAATCTTCAAAAGTTCAAATCTTTATAAGTAAAAAGATTTATTAAAATGAATAACCAAGTGTTTTAATTGACATCAGAAGATGAAAACAATAAACCCTGAGAACATAGAAAAAAGATAAATAAAGATATGAGCAGAACTTAATACAACAGAAAACGTATAAAATTGAGGTGATTTAGTACGTCCAAAGAATCTTCTTTGAGAAGATTTAAAAGACACACTTTGATTAAGGAAAACAAAAACATAAGTAAAGAATATACAGAAAGAGTCAGGACAATGTTAGAGCAGAGAATATATGAAATGGCAGTAAATATGAACATTTCTGTAAAGGGGACCATTTCCTAGCTCCTAAAGTTTACCAAAACTGACACAAGAGGAAATCATTTAAGGTCATCATGTCTGCCCTTGGCATTCTCGGAACGCCCTGGCCTCAGAATGCAGCCTCTGTAGTCCATGGTAACCTGCGGAGAGGGGGCGGGGCTGAGGGAGGTTGGAACACTGCCCTCACTGAGGGAGTGGGTGTGGCCATCTCTGCTGTGACTGAACAAAGGGCAGGGGAGCAGGGGGCCCAGGGCAGGGCCCTCAGAGCCCGGCAGGCCCAGTGGAGTGTCACAAGCATTATGGCCCAGGCCAAAGGGCGCCTTCTTCATCTGCACAGCTGCCCAAACTCTCACCTTTCCACTCAGGGCGCCCTCTTACTTGAAGTGTGTGTGCAACCTGTCCGCGCAGTACACCTCGCTGCACAGCTAAGCATAGGTCGGGGCATCGTAGCTTCTTGCCAGCTGACCGAAGTTCGCAGGAAGATGGGTCCCTGGGACACACGCGGAGAGGCTCCTGCCCGGGCCACAGGCCGCCCACTGCCCCTGCCCCAGATAATGGGCCGCAAAGCAGCCCTGTCTGAATCCCCTGCCTCTAGAGGGAGTATTGGACCAACACTTGTAGAAAACGGGGTCCTTGCGGGCCACTCATTGGAGGGACACAAATAAATCTTTGCCGACTTTCTGCTGAAACTTAGGAGCGTTCACACCTAAGCCTCTTACAAGGTCAGCTGTTTAGCTAAACATGAGCTCATGATCTAAATTTACACAATAATGAAGAAAGCATCTACAAGGGGAGACAATCAGCAAAAACAATCAATACCAGAATTACATTCCGAAGGCCATCCATTAGATGTAGGAATAATCGGGTGCAAGGCAGAAAATATACATAAAACTGGAACTGAAACAAGGCACAAGGATGTTTTCAAACACTGGTAGGATCTCTAAAACATTTTTAAAGTACATGTCATTGATAAAGCTAAATACTCAAAGGTTGTGTAATACAACCGATTAATCATTCAGAAGAGTGAAATTATGCTGTTTTCAAAACTATGGCAGGTCAGATTTTCTGCCTAATTATATAAGGAGATTTCTCTAAAAAATACACATTATTTCAATGACTTATTGGCTGTGAAATAAGTTAAGGGTATTTCAAATGGCTTGTCTGCAAAGAAAGGTGAGATGTAGGGAATCACAGAAAGTCGAGGGGAAAATAGGTCAATATATACATTGCTATATGGTGAACTAAGCCTTAGGCCAGCAACAATGGAGAGGACCTGACCCTTAGAAACTTACAAGCAAGCTGGAATCTTCAAAAGTTCAAATATTTATAAGTAAAATATTTATTAAAATGAATAACCAAGTGTTTTAATTGACATCAGAAGATGAAAACAATAAAACCTGAGAACACAGGAAAAAGATAAATAAAGATATGAGCAGAACTTAATACAACATAGAACGTATAAAATTCAGGAGATTTAGTACGTCCAAAGAATCTTCTTTGGGCCTCCCTGGTGGCGCAGTGGTTGAGAGTCCGCCTGCCGATGCAGGGGACGCGGGTTTGTGACCCTGTCCGTGAGGATCCCACATGCCGCGGAGCGGCTGGGCCCGTGAGCCATGACCGCTGGGCCTGTGCGTCCAGAGCCTGTGCTCCGCAACGGGAGAGGCCACAACAGTGAGAGGCCCGCGTAATGCAAAAAAAAAAAAAAAAAAAGAATCTTCTTTGAAAAGATTGAAAAGACACACTTTGATTAAGGAAAACAAAAATATAAGTAAAGAATATACAGAAAGAGTCAGGACAATGTTAGAGCAGAGAATATATGAAATGCCAGTAAATCTGAACATTTCTGTAAAGGGGACCATTACCTAGCTCCTAAAGTTTACCAAAACTGACACAAGAGGAAATAATTTAATTTCATCATGTCTGCCCTTGGCAATCTCGGAATGCCCTGGCCTCAGAATGCAGCCTCTGTAGTCCATGGTAACCTGCGGAGAGGGGGCGGGGCTGAGGGAGGTTGGAACACTGCCCTCACTGAGGGAGTGGGTGCGGCCATTTCTGCTGTGACTGATCACAGGGCAGGGGAGTAGTGGGCCCAGGGAAGGGCCCTCAGAGCCCGGCAGGCCCATTGGAGTGTCACAAGCATTTTGGCCCAGGCCAAAGGGCGCCTTCGTTAACTGCACAGCTGCCCAAACTCTCACCTTTCCACTCAGGCCGCCTCTTACTTGAAGTGTGTGTGGAACCTGTCCGCGCAGTACACCACGCTGCACAGATAATCATAGGTCTGGACATCGTCGCTTCCTGGCAGGTGTCCGAAGTTCGCAGGCAGTTGGGTCCCTCGGACACATGCGGAGAGGCTCCTGGCCGGACAACAGGCCGCCCACTGCCCCTGCCCCAGATAAGGGGCCGCAAAGCAGCCCTGTCTGAGTCCCCTGCCTCTAGAGGGAGTATTGGACCAAAACTTGTAGAAAACGGTATACTTGCACGCCACTCATTGGAGGGACACAAATAAATCTTTGCCGACTTTCTGCTGAAAGTTAGGAGCGTTCACACCTAAGCCTCTTACAAGGTCAGCTGTTTAGCTAAACATGTGCACATGATCTAAATTTACAAAATAATGAAGAAAGCAGCTACAAGGGGAGACAATCAGCAAAACAATCAATACCAGAATTACATTCCCAAGGCCATCCATCAGATGTAGGAATAATCGGGTGCAAGGCAGAAAATATAGATAAAACTGGAACTGAAACAAGGCACAAGGATGTTTTCAAAGACTGGTAGGATCTCTAAAACATTTTTTTTTTTTTTTTTTTTTTTGCGGTATGCGGGCCTCTCACTGTTGTGGCCTCTCCCGTTGCGGAGCACAGGCTCCGGACGTGCAGGCCCAGCAGCCATGGCTCACGGGCCCAGCCGCTCCGCGGCATATGGGATCCTCCCAGACCGGGGCACGAACCCGTATCCCCTGCATCGGCAGGCGGACTCTCAACCACTGCGCCACCAGGGAGGCCCTCTAAAACATTTTTAAAGTACATGTCATTGATAAAGCTAAATACTCAAAGGTTGTGTAATACAACCGATTAATCATTCAGAAGAGTGAAATTATGCTGTTTTGAAAACTATGGCAGGCCAGATTTTCTGCCTAATTATATAAGGAGATTTCTCTAAAAAATACACATTATTTCAAAGACTTATTGGCTGTGAAATAAGTTAAGGGTATTTCAAATGGCTTGTCTGCACAGAAAGGTGAGATGTAGGGAATCACAGAAAGTCGAGGGGAAAATAGGTCAATATATACATTGCTATATGGTGAACTAAGCCTTAGGCCAGCAACAATGGAGAGGACCTGACCCTTAGAAACTTATAAGTAAGCTGGAATCTTCAAAAGTTCAAATCTTTATAAGTAAAAAGATTTATTAAAATGAATAACCAAGTGTTTTAATTGACATCAGAAGATGAAAACAATAAACCCTGAGAACATAGAAAAAAGATAAATAAAGATATGAGCAGAACTTAATACAACAGAAAACGTATAAAATTGAGGTGATTTAGTACGTCCAAAGAATCTTCTTTGAGAAGATTTAAAAGACACACTTTGATTAAGGAAAACAAAAACATAAGTAAAGAATATACAGAAAGAGTCAGGACAATGTTAGAGCAGAGAATATATGAAATGGCAGTAAATATGAACATTTCTGTAAAGGGGACCATTTCCTAGCTCCTAAAGTTTACCAACACTGACACAAGAGGAAATCATTTAAGGTCATCATGTCTGCCCTTGGCATTCTCGGAACGCCCTGGCCTCAGAATGCAGCCTCTGTAGTCCATGGTAACCTGCGGAGAGGGGGCGGGGCTGAGGGAGGTTGGAACACTGCCCTCACTGAGGGAGTGGGTGTGGCCATCTCTGCTGTGACTGAACAAAGGGCAGGGGAGCAGGGGGCCCAGGGCAGGGCCCTCAGAGCCCGGCAGGCCCAGTGGAGTGTCACAAGCTTTTAGGCCCAGGCCAAAGGGCGCCTTCTTCATCTGCACTGCTGCCCAAACTCTCACCTTTCCACTCAGGGCGCCCTCTTACTTGAAGTGTGTGTGCAACCTGTCCGCGCAGTACACCTCGCTGCACAGCTAAGCATAGGTCGGGGCATCGTAGCTTCTTGCCAGCTGACCGAAGTTCGCAGGAAGATGGGTCCCTGGGACACACGCGGAGAGGCTCCTGCCCGGGCCACAGGCCGCCCACTGCCCCTGCCCCAGATAATGGGCCGCAAAGCAGCCCTGTCTGAATCCCCTGCCTCTAGAGGGAGTATTGGACCAACACTTGTAGAAAACGGGGTCCTTGCGGGCCACTCATTGGAGGGACACAAATAAATCTTTGCCGACTTTCTGCTGAAACTTAGGAGCGTTCACACCTAAGCCTCTTACAAGGTCAGCTGTTTAGCTAAACATGAGCTCATGATCTAAATTTACACAATAATGAAGAAAGCATCTACAAGGGGAGACAATCAGCAAAAACAATCAATACCAGAATTACATTCCCAAGGCCATCCATTAGATGTAGGAATAATCGGGTGCAAGGCAGAAAATATACATAAAACTGGAACTGAAACAAGGCACAAGGATGTTTTCAAACACTGGTAGGATCTCTAAAACATTTTTAAAGTACATGTCATTGATAAAGCTAAATACTCAAAGGTTGTGTAATACAACCGATTAATCATTCAGAAGAGTGAAATTATGCTGTTTTCAAAACTATGGCAGGTCAGATTTTCTGCCTAATTATATAAGGAGATTTCTCTAAAAAATACACATTATTTCAATGACTTATTGGCTGTGAAATAAGTTAAGGGTATTTCAAATGGCTTGTCTGCAAAGAAAGGTGAGATGTAGGGAATCACAGAAAGTCGAGGGGAAAATAGGTCAATATATACATTGCTATATGGTGAACTAAGCCTTAGGCCAGCAACAATGGAGAGGACCTGACCCTTAGAAACTTACAAGCAAGCTGGAATCTTCAAAAGTTCAAATATTTATAAGTAAAATATTTATTAAAATGAATAACCAAGTGTTTTAATTGACATCAGAAGATGAAAACAATAAAACCTGAGAACATAGGAAAAAGATAAATAAAGATATGAGCAGAACTTAATACAACATAGAACGTATAAAATTCAGGAGATTTAGTACGTCCAAAGAATCTTCTTTGGGCCTCCCTGGTGGCGCAGTGGTTGAGAGTCCGCCTGCCGATGCAGGGGACGCGGGTTTGTGACCCTGTCCGTGAGGATCCCACATGCCGCGGAGCGGCTGGGCCCGTGAGCCATGACCGCTGGGCCTGTGCGTCCAGAGCCTGTGCTCCGCAACGGGAGAGGCCACAACAGTGAGAGGCCCGCGTAATGCAAAAAAAAAAAAAAAAAAAGAATCTTCTTTGAAAAGATTGAAAAGACACACTTTGATTAAGGAAAACAAAAATATAAGTAAAGAATATACAGAAAGAGTCAGGACAATGTTAGAGCAGAGAATATATGAAATGCCAGTAAATCTGAACATTTCTGTAAAGGGGACCATTACCTAGCTCCTAAAGTTTACCAAAACTGACACAAGAGGAAATAATTTAATTTCATCATGTCTGCCCTTGGCAATCTCGGAATGCCCTGGCCTCAGAATGCAGCCTCTGTAGTCCATGGTAACCTGCGGAGAGGGGGCGGGGCTGAGGGAGGTTGGAACACTGCCCTCACTGAGGGAGTGGGTGCGGCCATTTCTGCTGTGACTGATCACAGGGCAGGGGAGTAGTGGGCCCAGGGAAGGGCCCTCAGAGCCCGGCAGGCCCATTGGAGTGTCACAAGCATTTTGGCCCAGGCCAAAGGGCGCCTTCGTTAACTGCACAGCTGCCCAAACTCTCACCTTTCCACTCAGGCCGCCTCTTACTTGAAGTGTGTGTGGAACCTGTCCGCGCAGTACACCACGCTGCACAGATAATCATAGGTCTGGGCATCGTCGCTTCCTGGCAGGTGTCCGAAGTTCGCAGGCAGTTGGGTCCCTCGGACACATGCGGAGAGGCTCCTGGCCGGACAACAGGCCGCCCACTGCCCCTGCCCCAGATAAGGGGCCGCAAAGCAGCCCTGTCTGAGTCCCCTGCCTCTAGAGGGAGTATTGGACCAAAACTTGTAGAAAACGGTATACTTGCACGCCACTCATTGGAGGGACACAAATAAATCTTTGCCGACTTTCTGCTGAAAGTTAGGAGCGTTCACACCTAAGCCTCTTACAAGGTCAGCTGTTTAGCTAAACATGTGCACATGATCTAAATTTACAAAATAATGAAGAAAGCAGCTACAAGGGGAGACAATCAGCAAAACAATCAATACCAGAATTACATTCCCAAGGCCATCCATCAGATGTAGGAATAATCGGGTGCAAGGCAGAAAATATAGATAAAACTGGAACTGAAACAAGGCACAAGGATGTTTTCAAAGACTGGTAGGATCTCTAAAACATTTTTTTTTTTTTTTTTTTTTTTGCGGTATGCGGGCCTCTCACTGTTGTGGCCTCTCCAGTTGCGGAGCACAGGCTCCGGACGTGCAGGCCCAGCAGCCATGGCTCACGGGCCCAGCCGCTCCGCGGCATATGGGATCCTCCCAGACCGGGGCACGAACCCGTATCCCCTGCATCGGCAGGCGGACTCTCAACCACTGCGCCACCAGGGAGGCCCTCTAAAACATTTTTAAAGTACATGTCATTGATAAAGCTAAATACTCAAAGGTTGTGTAATACAACCGATTAATCATTCAGAAGAGTGAAATTATGCTGTTTTGAAAACTGTGGCAGGCCAGATTTTCTGCCTAATTATATAAGGAGATTTCTCTAAAAAATACACATTATTTCAAAGACTTATTGGCTGTGAAATAAGTTAAGGGTATTTCAAATGGCTTGTCTGCACAGAAAGGTGAGATGTAGGGAATCACAGAAAGTCGAGGGGAAAATAGGTCAATATATACATTGCTATATGGTGAACTAAGCCTTAGGCCAGCAACAATGGAGAGGACCTGACCCTTAGAAACTTATAAGTAAGCTGGAATCTTCAAAAGTTCAAATCTTTATAAGTAAAAAGATTTATTAAAATGAATAACCAAGTGTTTTAATTGACATCAGAAGATGAAAACAATAAACCCTGAGAACATAGAAAAAAGATAAATAAAGATATGAGCAGAACTTAATACAACAGAAAACGTATAAAATTGAGGTGATTTAGTACGTCCAAAGAATCTTCTTTGAGAAGATTTAAAAGACACACTTTGATTAAGGAAAACAAAAACATAAGTAAAGAATATACAGAAAGAGTCAGGACAATGTTAGAGCAGAGAATATATGAAATGGCAGTAAATATGAACATTTCTGTAAAGGGGACCATTTCCTAGCTCCTAAAGTTTACCAACACTGACACAAGAGGAAATCATTTAAGGTCATCATGTCTGCCCTTGGCATTCTCGGAACGCCCTGGCCTCAGAATGCAGCCTCTGTAGTCCATGGTAACCTGCGGAGAGGGGGCGGGGCTGAGGGAGGTTGGAACACTGCCCTCACTGAGGGAGTGGGTGTGGCCATCTCTGCTGTGACTGAACAAAGGGCAGGGGAGCAGGGGGCCCAGGGCAGGGCCCTCAGAGCCCGGCAGGCCCAGTGGAGTGTCACAAGCATTATGGCCCAGGCCAAAGGGCGCCTTCTTCATCTGCACAGCTGCCCAAACTCTCACCTTTCCACTCAGGGCGCCCTCTTACTTGAAGTGTGTGTGCAACCTGTCCGCGCAGTACACCTCGCTGCACAGCTAAGCATAGGTCGGGGCATCGTAGCTTCTTGCCAGCTGACCGAAGTTCGCAGGAAGATGGGTCCCTGGGACACACGCGGAGAGGCTCCTGCCCGGGCCACAGGCCGCCCACTGCCCCTGCCCCAGATAATGGGCCGCAAAGCAGCCCTGTCTGAATCCCCTGCCTCTAGAGGGAGTATTGGACCAACACTTGTAGAAAACGGGGTCCTTGCGGGCCACTCATTGGAGGGACACAAATAAATCTTTGCCGACTTTCTGCTGAAACTTAGGAGCGTTCACACCTAAGCCTCTTACAAGGTCAGCTGTTTAGCTAAACATGAGCTCATGATCTAAATTTACACAATAATGAAGAAAGCATCTACAAGGGGAGACAATCAGCAAAAACAATCAATACCAGAATTACATTCCCAAGGCCATCCATTAGATGTAGGAATAATCGGGTGCAAGGCAGAAAATATACATAAAACTGGAACTGAAACAAGGCACAAGGATGTTTTCAAACACTGGTAGGATCTCTAAAACATTTTTAAAGTACATGTCATTGATAAAGCTAAATACTCAAAGGTTGTGTAATACAACCGATTAATCATTCAGAAGAGTGAAATTATGCTGTTTTCAAAACTATGGCAGGTCAGATTTTCTGCCTAATTATATAAGGAGATTTCTCTAAAAAATACACATTATTTCAATGACTTATTGGCTGTGAAATAAGTTAAGGGTATTTCAAATGGCTTGTCTGCAAAGAAAGGTGAGATGTAGGGAATCACAGAAAGTCGAGGGGAAAATAGGTCAATATATACATTGCTATATGGTGAACTAAGCCTTAGGCCAGCAACAATGGAGAGGACCTGACCCTTAGAAACTTACAAGCAAGCTGGAATCTTCAAAAGTTCAAATATTTATAAGTAAAATATTTATTAAAATGAATAACCAAGTGTTTTAATTGACATCAGAAGATGAAAACAATAAACCCTGAGAACATAGGAAAAAGATAAATAAAGATATGAGCAGAACTTAATACAACATAGAACGTATAAAATTCAGGAGATTTAGTACGTCCAAAGAATCTTCTTTGGGCCTCCCTGGTGGCGCAGTGGTTGAGAGTCCGCCTGCCGATGCAGGGGACGCGGGTTTGGGCCCCTGTCCGTGAGGATCCCACATGCCGCGGAGCGGCTGGGCCCGTGAGCCATGGCCGCTGGGCCTGTGCGTCCAGAGCCTGTGCTCCGCAACGGGAGAGGCCACAACAGTGAGAGGCCCGCGTAATGCAAAAAAAAAAAAAAAAAAAAAGAATATTCTTTGAAAAGATTGAAAAGACACACTTTGATTAAGGAAAACAAAAATATAAGTAAAGAATATACAGAAAGAGTCAGGACAATGTTAGAGCAGAGAATATATGAAATGCCAGTAAATCTGAACATTTCTGTAAAGGGGACCATTACCTAGCTCCTAAAGTTTACCAAAACTGACACAAGAGGAAATCATTTAATTTCATCATGTCTGCCCTTGGCAATCTCGGAATGCCCTGGCCTCAGAATGCAGCCTCTGTAGTCCATGGTAACCTGCGGAGAGGGGGCGGGGCTGAGGGAGGTTGGAACACTGCCCTCACTGAGGGAGTGGGTGCGGCCATTTCTGCTGTGACTGAACACAGGGCAGGGGAGTAGTGGGCCCAGGGCAGGGCCCTCAGAGCCCGGCAGGCCCAGTGGAGTGTCACAAGCATTTTGGCCCAGGCCAAAGGGCGCCTTCGTTAACTGCACAGCTGCCCAAACTCTCACCTTTCCACTCAGGCCGCCTCTTACTTGAAGTGTGTGTGGAACCTGTCCGCGCAGTACACCACGCTGCACAGATAATCATAGGTCTGGGCATCGTCGCTTCCTGGCAGGTGTCCGAAGTTCGCAGGCAGTTGGGTCCCTCGGACACATGCGGAGAGGCTCCTGGCCGGACAACAGGCCCCCCACTGCCCCTGCCCCAGATAAGGGGCCGCAAAGCAGCCCTGTCTGAGTCCCCTGCCTCTAGAGGGAGTATTGGACCAAAACTTGTAGAAAACGGTATACTTGCACGCCACTCATTGGAGGGACACAAATAAATCTTTGCCGACTTTCTGCTGAAAGTTAGGAGCGTTCACACCTAAGCCTCTTACAAGGTCAGCTGTTTAGCTAAACATGTGCACATGATCTAAATTTACAAAATAATGAAGAAAGCAGCTACAAGGGGAGACAATCAGCAAAACAATCAATACCAGAATTACATTCCCAAGGCCATCCATCAGATGTAGGAATAATCGGGTGCAAGGCAGAAAATATAGATAAAACTGGAACTGAAACAAGGCACAAGGATGTTTTCAAAGACTGGTAGGATCTCTAAAACATTTTTAAAGTACATGTCATTGATAAAGCTAAATACTCAAAGGTTGTGTAATACAACAGATTAATCATTCAGAAGAGTGAAATTATGCTGTTTTGAAAACTATGGCAGGTCAGATTTTCTGCCTAATTATATAAGGAGATTTCTCTAAAAAATACACATTATTTCAAAGACTTATTGGCTGTGAAATAAGTTAAGGGTATTTCAAATGGCTTGTCTGCACAGAAAGGTGAGATGTAGGGAATCACAGAAAGTCGAGGGGAAAATAGGTCAATATATACATTGCTATATGGTGAACTAAGCCTTAGGCCAGAAACAATGGAGAGGACCTGACCCTTAGAAACTTATAAGTAAGCTGGAATCTTCAAAAGTTCAAATCTTTATAAGTAAAAAGATTTATTAAAATGAATAACCAAGTGTTTTAATTGACATCAGAAGATCAAAACAATAAACCCTGAGAACATAGAAAAAAGATAAATAAAGATATGAGCAGAACTTAATACAACAGAAAAGGTATAAAATTGAGGTGATTTAGTAAGTCCAAAGAATCTTCTTTGAAAAGATTTAAAAGACACAATTTGATTAAGGAAAACAAAAACATAAGTAAAGAATATACAGAAAGAATCAGGACAATGTTATAGCAGAGAATATATGAAATGCCAGTAAATTTGAACATTTCTGTAAAGTGGACCATTACCTAGCTCCGAAAGTTTACCAAGCCTGACACAAGAGGAAATCATTTAAGGTCATCATGTCTGCCCTTGGCATTCTCGGAACGCCCTGGCCTCAGAATGCAGCCTCTGTAGTCCATGGTAACCTGCGGAGAGGGGTCAGGGCTGAGGGAGGTTGGAACACTGCCCTCACTGAGGGACTGCGTGTGGTCATCTCTGCTGTGACTGAACAAAGGGCAGGGCGGCAGTGGGCCCAGGGCAGGGCCCTCAGAGCCCGGCAGGCCCAGTGGAGTGTCACAAGCATTATGGCCCAGGCCAAAGGGCACCTTCTTCATCTGCACAGCTGCCCAAACTCTCACCTTTCCACTCAGGGCGCCCTCTTACTTGAAGTGTGTGTGGAACCTGTCCACGCAGTACACCTCGCTACACAGCTAAGCATAGGTCGGGGCATCGTAGCTTCTAGCCAGGTGACCGAAGTTCGCAGGCAGACGGGTCCCTGGGACACACGCGTAGAGGCTCCTGCCCGGGCCACAGGCCGCCCACTCCCCCTGCCCCAGATAATGGGCCGCAAAGCAGCCCTGTCTGAGTCCCCTGCCTCTAGAGGGAGTTTTGGACCAACACTTGTAGAAAACGGGATCCTTGCACGCAACTCATTGGAGGGACACAAATAAATCTTTGCGGACTTTCTGCTGAAACTTACGAGCGTTCACACCTAAGCCTCTTACAAGGTCAGCTGTTTAGCTAAACATGTGCACATGATCTAAATTTACACAATAATGAATAAAGCAGCTACAAGGGGAGACAATCAGCCAAAACAATCAATACCAGAATTACATTCCCAAGGCCATCCATCAGATGTAGGAATAATCGGGTGCAAGGCAGAAAATATACATAAAACTGGAACTGAAACAAGGCACAAGGATGTTTTCAAAGACTGGTAGGATCTCTAAAACATTTTTAACGGACATGTCATTGATAAAGCTAAATGCTCAAAGGTTGTGTAATACAACAGATTAATCATTGAGAAGAGTGAAATTATGCTGTTTTGAAAACTCTGGCAGGTCAGATTTTCTGCCTAATTATATAAGATTTCTCTAAAAAATACACATTATTTCAAAGACTTATTGGCTGTGAAATAAGTTAAGGGTATTTCAAATGGCTTGTCTGCAAAGAAAGGTGAGATGTAGGGAATCACAGAAAGTCGAGGGGAAAATAGGTCAATATATACATTGCTATATGGTGAACTAAGCCTTAGGCCAGCAACAATGGAGAGGACCTGACCCTTAGAAACTTACAAGCAAGCTGGAATCTTCAAAAGTTCAAATATTTATAAGTAAAATATTTATTAAAATGAATAACCAAGTGTTTTAATTGACATCAGAAGATGAAAACAATAAACCCTGAGAACATAGGAAAAAGATAAATAAAGATATGAGCAGAACTTAATTCAACAGAGAACGTATAAAATTCAGGAGATTTAGTAAGTCCAAAGAATCTTCTTTGAAAAGATTGAAAAGACACACTTTGATTAAGGAAAACAAAAATATAAGTAAAGAATATACAGAAAGAGTCAGGACAATGTTAGAGCAGAGAATATATGAAATGCCAGTAAATTTGAACATTTCTGTAAAGGGGACCATTTCCTAGCTCCTAAAGTTGACCAAAACTGACACAAGAGGAAATCATTTAAGGTCATCATGTCTGCCCTTGGCAATCTTGGAATGCCCTGGCCTCAGAATGCAGCCTCTGTAGTCCATGGTAACCTGCGGAGAGGGGGCGGGGCTGAGGGAGGTTGGAACACTGCCCTCACTGAGGGAGTGGGTGCGGCCATTTCTGCTGTGACTGATCACAGGGCAGGGGAGTAGTGGGCCCAGGGCAGGGCCCTCAGAGCCCGGCAGGCCCAGTGGAGTGTCACAAGCATTTTGTCCCAGGCCAAAGGGCGCCTTCGTTAACTGCACAGCTGCCCAAACTCTCACCTTTCCACTCAGGCCGCCTCTTACTTGAAGTGTGTGTGGAACCTGTCCGCGCAGTACACCTCGCTGCACAGATAATCATAGGTCTGGGCATCGTAGCTTCCTGGCAGGTGTCCGAAGTTCGCAGGCAGTTGGGTC
Organism: Mesoplodon mirus; assembly: GCF_964341445.2. Lineage (NCBI taxonomy): Eukaryota > Metazoa > Chordata > Mammalia > Artiodactyla > Ziphiidae > Mesoplodon > Mesoplodon mirus. The sequence continues at coordinate 120,223,794 of NC_138976.1, read as the reverse complement.
CCTGGGACACATGCGGAGAGGCTCCTGGCCGGGCAACAGGCCGCCCACTGCCCCTGCCCCAGATAAGGGGCCGCAAAGCAGCCCTGTCTGAGTCCCCTGCCTCTAGAGGGAGTATTGGACCAACACTTGTAGAAAACGGGATACTTGCACGCCACTCATTGGAGGGACACAAATAAATCTTTGCCGACTTTCTGCTGAAAGTTAGGAGCGTTCACACCTAAGCCTCTTACAAGGTCAGCTGTTTAGCTAAACATGTGCACATGATCTAAATTTACACAATAATGAAGAAAGCAGCTACAAGGGGAGACAATCAGCAAAACAATCAATACCAGAATTACATTCCCAAGGCCATCCATCAGATGTAGGAATAATCGGGTGCAAGGCAGAAAATATAGATAAAACTGGAACTGAAACAAGGCACAAGGATGTTTTCAAAGACTGGTAGGATCTCTAAAACATTTTTAAAGTACATGTCATGGATAAAGCTAAATACTCAAAGGTTGTGTAATACAACAGATTAATCATTCAGAAGAGTGAAATTATGCTGTTTTGAAAACTATGGCAGGTCAGATTTTCTGCCTAATTATATAAGGAGATTTCTCTAAAAAATACACATTATTTCAAAGACTTATTGGCTGTGAAATAAGTTAAGGGTATTTCAAATGGCTTGTCTGCACAGAAAGGTGAGATGTAGGGAATCACAGAAAGTCGAGGGGAAAATAGGTCAATATATACATTGCTATATGGTGAACTAAGCCTTAGGCCAGCAACAATGGAGAGGACCTGACCCTTAGAAACTTATAAGTAAGCTGGAATCTTCAAAAGTTCAAATCTTTATAAGTAAAAAGATTTATTAAAATGAATAACCAAGTGTTTTAATTGACATCAGAAGATGAAAACAATAAACCCTGAGAACATAGAAAAAAGATAAATAAAGATATGAGCAGAACTTAATACAACAGAAAAGGTATAAAATTCAGGTGATTTAGTAAGTCCAAAGAATCTTCTTTGAAAAGATTTAAAAGACACACTTTGATTAAGGAAAACAAAAACATAAGTAAAGAATATACAGAAAGAATCAGGACAATGTTATAGCAGAGAATATATGAAATGCCAGTAAATTTGAACATTTCTGTAAAGTGGACCATTACCTAGCTCCGAAAGTTTACCAAGCCTGACACAAGAGGAAATCATTTAAGGTCATCATGTCTGCCCTTGGCATTCTCGGAACGCCCTGGCCTCAGAATGCAGCCTCTGTAGTCCATGGTAACCTGCGGAGAGGGGTCGGGGCTGAGGGAGGTTGGAACACTGCCCTCACTGAGGGACTGCGTGTGGCCATCTCTGCTGTGACTGAACAAAGGGCAGGGCGGCAGTGGGCCCAGGGCAGGGCCCTCAGAGCCCGGCAGGCCCAGTGGAGTGTCACAAGCATTATGGCCCAGGCCAAAGGGCACCTTCTTCATCTGCACAGCTGCCCAAACTCTCACCTTTCCACTCAGGGCGCCCTCTTACTTGAAGTGTGTGTGGAACCTGTCCACGCAGTACACCTCGCTACACAGCTAAGCATAGGTCGGGGCATCGTAGCTTCTAGCCAGGTGACCGAAGTTCGCAGGCAGACGGGTCCCTGGGACACACGCATAGAGGCTCCTGCCCGGGCCACAGGCCGCCCACTCCCCCTGCCCCAGATAATGGGCCGCAAAGCAGCCCTGTCTGAGTCCCCTGCCTCGAGAGGGAGTTTTGGACCTACACTTGTAGAAAACGGGATCCTTGCACGTGACTCATTGGAGGGACACAAATAAATCTTTAGGACTTTCTGCTGAAACTTACGAGCGTTCACACCTAAGCCTCTTACAAGGTCAGCTGTTTAGCTAAACATGTGCACATGATCTAAATTTACACAATAATGAAGAAAGCAGCTACAAGGGGAGACAATCAGCCAAAACAATCAATACCAGAATTACATTCCCAAGGCCATCCATCAGATGTAGTAATAATCGGGTGCAAGGCAGAAAATATACATAAAACTGGAACTGAAACAAGGCACAAGGATGTTTTCAAAGACTGGTAGGATCTCTAAAACATTTTTAAAGGACATGTCATTGATAAAGCTAAATGCTCAAAGGTTGTGTAATACAACAGATTAATCATTGAGAAGAGTGAAATTATGCTGTTTTGAAAACTCTGGCAGGTCAGATTTTCTGCCTAATTATATAAGATTTCTCTAAAAAATACACATTATTTCAAAGACTTATTGGCTGTGAAATAAGTTAAGGGTATTTCAAATGGCTTGTCTGCAAAGAAAGGTGAGATGTAGGGAATCACAGAAAGTCGAGGGGAAAATAGGTCAATATATACATTGCTATATGGTGAACTAAGCCTTAGGCCAGCAACAATGGAGAGGACCTGACCCTTAGAAACTTACAAGCAAGCTGGAATCTTCAAAAGTTCAAATATTTATAAGTAAAATATTTATTAAAATGAATAACCAAGTGTTTTAATTGACATCAGAAGATGAAAACAATAAACCCTGAGAACATAGGAAAAAGATAAATAAAGATATGAGCAGAACTTAATACAAAAGAGAACGTATAAAATTCAGGAGATTTAGTAAGTCCAAAGAATCTTCTTTGAAAAGATTGAAAAGACACACTTTGATTAAGGAAAACAAAAATATAAGTAAAGAATATACAGAAAGAGTCAGGACAATGTTAGAGCAGAGAATATATGAAATGCCAGTAAATTTGAACATTTCTGTAAAGGGGACCATTTCCTAGCTCCTAAAGTTGACCAAAACTGACACAAGAGGAAATCATTTAAGGTCATCATGTCTGCCCTTGGCAATCTTGGAATGCCCTGGCCTCAGAATGCAGCCTCTGTAGTCCATGGTAACCTGCGGAGAGGGGGCGGGGCTGAGGGAGGTTGGAACACTGCCCTCACTGAGGGAGTGGGTGCGGCCATTTCTGCTGTGACTGAACACAGGGCAGGGGAGTAGTGGGCCCAGGGAAGGGCCCTCAGAGGCCGGCAGGCCCAGTGGAGTGTCACAAGCATTTTGGCCCAGGCCAAAGGGCGCCTTCGTTAACTGCACAGCTGCCCAAACTCTCACCTTTCCACTCAGGCCGCCTCTTACATGAAGTGTGTGTGGAACCTGTCCGCGCAGTACACCTCGCTGCACAGATAATCATAGGTCTGGGCATCGTAGCTTCCTGGCAGGTGTCCGAAGTTCGCAGGCAGTTGGGTCCCTGGGACACATGCGGAGAGGCTCCTGGCCGGGCAACAGGCCGCCCACTGCCCCTGCCCCAGATAAGGGGCCGCAAAGCAGCCCTGTCTGAGTCCCCTGCCTCTAGAGGGAGTATTGGACCAACACTTGTAGAAAACGGGATACTTGCACGCCACTCATTGGAGGGACACAAATAAATCTTTGCCGACTTTCTGCTGAAAGTTAGGAGCGTTCACACCTAAGCCTCTTACAAGGTCAGCTGTTTAGCTAAACATGTGCACATGATCTAAATTTACACAATAATGAAGAAAGCAGCTACAAGGGGAGACAATCAGCAAAACAATCAATACCAGAATTACATTCCCAAGGCCATCCATCAGATGTAGGAATAATCGGGTGCAAGGCAGAAAATATAGATAAAACTGGAACTGAAGCAAGGCACAAGGATGTTTTCAAAGACTGGTAGGATCTCTAAAACATTTTTAAAGTACATGTCATTGATAAAGCTAAATACTCAAAGGTTGTGTAATACAACAGATTAATCATTCAGAAGAGTGAAATTATGCTGTTTTGAAAACTATGGCAGGTCAGATTTTCTGCCTAATTATATAAGGAGATTTCTCTAAAAAATACACATTATTTCAAAGACTTATTGGCTGTGAAATAAGTTAAGGGTATTTCAAATGGCTTGTCTGCACAGAAAGGTGAGATGTAGGGAATCACAGAAAGTCGAGGGGAAAATAGGTCAATATATACATTGCTATATGGTGAACTAAGCCTTAGGCCAGCAACAATGGAGAGGACCTGACCCTTAGAAACTTATAAGTAAGCTGGAATCTTCAAAAGTTCAAATCTTTATAAGTAAAACGATTTATTAAAATGAATAACCAAGTGTTTTAATTGACATCAGAAGATGAAAACAATAAACCCTGAGAACATAGAAAAAAGATAAATAAAGATATGAGCAGAACATAATACAACAGAAAAGGTATAAAATTCAGGTGATTTAGTAAGTCCAAAGAATCTTCTTTGAAAAGATTTAAAAGACACACTTTGATTAAGGAAAACAAAAACATAAGTAAAGAATATACAGAAAGAGTCAGGACAATGTTAGAGCAGAGAATATATGAAATGGCAGTAAATATGAACATTTCTGTAAAGGGGACCATTTCCTAGCTCCTAAAGTTTACCAAAACTGACACAAGAGGAAATCATTTAAGGTCATCATGTCTGCCCTTGGCATTCTCGGAACGCCCTGGCCTCAGAATGCAGCCTCTGTAGTCCATGGTAACCTGCGGAGAGGGGGCGGGGCTGAGGGAGGTTGGAACACTGCCCTCACTGAGGGAGTGGGTGTGGCCATCTCTGCTGTGAATGAACAAAGGGCAGTGGAGCAGGGGGCCCAGGGCAGGGCCCTCAGAGCCCGGCAGGCCCAGTGGAGTGTCACAAGCATTATGGCCCAGGCCAAAGGGCGCCTTCTTCATCGGCACAGCTGCCCAAACTCTCACCTTTCCACTCAGGGCGCCCTCTTACTTGAAGTGTGTGTGGAACCTGTCCGCACAGTACACCTCGCTGCACAGCTAAGCATAGGTAGGGGCATCGTAGCTTCTTGCCAGGTGACCGAAGTTCGCAGGCAGACGGGTCCCTGGGACACACGCGTAGAGGCTCCTGCCCGGGCCACAGGCCGCCCACTCCCCCTGCCCCAGATAATGGGCCGCAAAGCAGCCCTGTCTGAGTCCCCTACCTCTAGAGGGAGTTTTGGACCAACACTTGTAGAAAACGGGATCCTTGCACGCGACTCATTGGAGGGACACAAATAAATCTTTGCGGACTTTCTGCTGAAACTTACGAGCGTTCACACCTAAGCCTCTTACAAGGTCAGCTGTTTAGCTAAACATGTGCACATGATCTAAATTTACACAATAATGAAGAAAGCAGCTACAAGGGGAGACAATCAGCCAAAACAATCAATACCAGAATTACATTCCCAAGGCCATCCATCAGATGTAGGAATAATCGGCTGCAAGGCAGAAAATATACATAAAACTGGAACTGAAACAAGGCACAAGGATGTTTTCAAAGACTGGTAGGATCTCTAAAACATTTTTAAAGGACATGTCATTGATAAAGCTAAATGCTCAAAGGTTGTGTAATACAACAGATTAATCATTGAGAAGAGTGAAATTATGCTGTTTTGAAAACTCTGGCAGGTCAGATTTTCTGCCTAATTATATAAGATTTCTCTAAAAAATACACATTATTTCAAAGACTTATTGGCTGTGAAATAAGTTAAGGGTATTTCAAATGGCTTGTCTGCAAAGAAAGGTGAGATGTAGGGAATCACAGAAAGTCGAGGGGAAAATAGGTCAATATATACATTGCTATATGGTGAACTAAGCCTTAGGCCAGCAACAATGGAGAGGACCTGACCCTTAGAAACTTACAAGCAAGCTGGAATCTTCAAAAGTTCAAATATTTATAAGTAAAATATTTATTAAAATGAATAACCAAGTGTTTTAATTGACATCAGAAGATGAAAACAATAAACCCTGAGAACATAGGAAAAAGATAAATAAAGATATGAGCAGAACTTAATACAAAAGAGAACGTATAAAATTCAGGAGATTTAGTAAGTCCAAAGAATCTTCTTTGAAAAGATTGAAAAGACACACTTTGATTAAGGAAAACAAAAATATAAGTAAAGAATATACAGAAAGAGTCAGGACAATGTTAGAGCAGAGAATATATGAAATGCCAGTAAATTTGAACATTTCTGTAAAGGGGACCATTTCCTAGCTCCTAAAGTTGACCAAAACTGACACAAGAGGAAATCATTTAAGGTCATCATGTCTGCCCTTGGCAATCTTGGAATGCCCTGGCCTCAGAATGCAGCCTCTGTAGTCCATGGTAACCTGCGGAGAGGGGGCGGGGCTGAGGGAGGTTGGAACACTGCCCTCACTGAGGGAGTGGGTGCGGCCATTTCTGCTGTGACTGAACACAGGGCAGGGGAGTAGTGGGCCCAGGGAAGGGCCCTCAGAGGCCGGCAGGCCCAGTGGAGTGTCACAAGCATTTTGGCCCAGGCCAAAGGGCGCCTTCGTTAACTGCACAGCTGCCCAAACTCTCACCTTTCCACTCAGGCCGCCTCTTACATGAAGTGTGTGTGGAACCTGTCCGCGCAGTACACCTCGCTGCACAGATAATCATAGGTCTGGGCATCGTAGCTTCCTGGCAGGTGTCCGAAGTTCGCAGGCAGTTGGGTCCCTGGGACACATGCGGAGAGGCTCCTGGCCGGGCAACAGGCCGCCCACTGCCCCTGCCCCAGATAAGGGGCCGCAAAGCAGCCCTGTCTGAGTCCCCTGCCTCTAGAGGGAGTATTGGACCAACACTTGTAGAAAACGGGATACTTGCACGCCACTCATTGGAGGGACACAAATAAATCTTTGCCGACTTTCTGCTGAAAGTTAGGAGCGTTCACACCTAAGCCTCTTACAAGGTCAGCTGTTTAGCTAAACATGTGCACATGATCTAAATTTACACAATAATGAAGAAAGCAGCTACAAGGGGAGACAATCAGCAAAACAATCAATACCAGAATTACATTCCCAAGGCCATCCATCAGATGTAGGAATAATCGGGTGCAAGGCAGAAAATATAGATAAAACTGGAACTGAAGCAAGGCACAAGGATGTTTTCAAAGACTGGTAGGATCTCTAAAACATTTTTAAAGTACATGTCATTGATAAAGCTAAATACTCAAAGGTTGTGTAATACAATAGATTAATCATTCAGAAGAGTGAAATTATGCTGTTTTGAAAACTATGGCAGGTCAGATTTTCTGCCTAATTATATAAGGAGATTTCTCTAAAAAATACACATTATTTCAAAGACTTATTGGCTGTGAAATAAGTTAAGGGTATTTCAAATGGCTTGTCTGCACAGAAAGGTGAGATGTAGGGAATCACAGAAAGTCGAGGGGAAAATAGGTCAATATATACATTGCTATATGGTGAACTAAGCCTTAGGCCAGCAACAATGGAGAGGACCTGACCCTTAGAAACTTATAAGTAAGCTGGAATCTTCAAAAGTTCAAATCTTTATAAGTAAAACGATTTATTAAAATGAATAACCAAGTGTTTTAATTGACATCAGAAGATGAAAACAATAAACCCTGAGAACATAGAAAAAAGATAAATAAAGATATGAGCAGAACATAATACAACAGAAAAGGTATAAAATTCAGGTGATTTAGTAAGTCCAAAGAATCTTCTTTGAAAAGATTTAAAAGACACACTTTGATTAAGGAAAACAAAAACATAAGTAAAGAATATACAGAAAGAGTCAGGACAATGTTAGAGCAGAGAATATATGAAATGGCAGTAAATATGAACATTTCTGTAAAGGGGACCATTTCCTAGCTCCTAAAGTTTACCAAAACTGACACAAGAGGAAATCATTTAAGGTCATCATGTCTGCCCTTGGCATTCTCGGAACGCCCTGGCCTCAGAATGCAGCCTCTGTAGTCCATGGTAACCTGCGGAGAGGGGGCGGGGCTGAGGGAGGTTGGAACACTGCCCTCACTGAGGGAGTGGGTGTGGCCATCTCTGCTGTGAATGAACAAAGGGCAGTGGAGCAGGGGGCCCAGGGCAGGGCCCTCAGAGCCCGGCAGGCCCAGTGGAGTGTCACAAGCATTATGGCCCAGGCCAAAGGGCGCCTTCTTCATCGGCACAGCTGCCCAAACTCTCACCTTTCCACTTAGGGCGCCCTCTTACTTGAAGTGTGTGTGCAACCTGTCCGCACAGTACACCTCGCTGCACAGCTAAGCATAGGTAGGGGCATCGTAGCTTCTTGCCAGGTGACCGAAGTTCGCAGGCAGACGGGTCCCTGGGACACACGCGTAGAGGCTCCTGCCCGGGCCACAGGCCGCCCACTCCCCCTGCCCCAGATAATGGGCCGCAAAGCAGCCCTGTCTGAGTCCCCTACCTCTAGAGGGAGTTTTGGACCAACACTTGTAGAAAACGGGATCCTTGCACGCGACTCATTGGAGGGACACAAATAAATCTTTGCGGACTTTCTGCTGAAACTTACGAGCGTTCACACCTAAGCCTCTTACAAGGTCAGCTGTTTAGCTAAACATGTGCACATGATCTAAATTTACACAATAATGAAGAAAGCAGCTACAAGGGGAGACAATCAGCCAAAACAATCAATACCAGAATTACATTCCCAAGGCCATCCATCAGATGTAGGAATAATCGGCTGCAAGGCAGAAAATATACATAAAACTGGAACTGAAACAAGGCACAAGGATGTTTTCAAAGACTGGTAGGATCTCTAAAACATTTTTAAAGGACATGTCATTGATAAAGCTAAATGCTCAAAGGTTGTGTAATACAACAGATTAATCATTGAGAAGAGTGAAATTATGCTGTTTTGAAAACTCTGGCAGGTCAGATTTTCTGCCTAATTATATAAGATTTCTCTAAAAAATACACATTATTTCAAAGACTTATTGGCTGTGAAATAAGTTAAGGGTATTTCAAATGGCTTGTCTGCAAAGAAAGGTGAGATGTAGGGAATCACAGAAAGTCGAGGGGAAAATAGGTCAATATATACATTGCTATATGGTGAACTAAGCCTTAGGCCAGCAACAATGTAGAGGACCTGACCCTTAGAAACTTACAAGCAAGCTGGAATCTTCAAAAGTTCAAATATTTATAAGTAAAATATTTATTAAAATGAATAACCAAGTGTTTTAATTGACATCAGAAGATGAAAACAATAAACCCTGAGAACATAGGAAAAAGATAAATAAAGATATGAGCAGAACTTAATACAACAGAGAACGTATAAAATTCAGGAGATTTAGTAAGTCCAAAGAATCTTCTTTGAAAAGATTGAAAAGACACACTTTGATTAAGGAAAACAAAAATATAAGTAAAGAATATACAGAAAGAGTCAGGACAATGTTAGAGCAGAGAATATATGAAATGCCAGTAAATTTGAACATTTCTGTAAAGGGGACCATTTCCTAGCTCCTAAAGTTGACCAAAACTGACACAAGAGGAAATCATTCAAGGTCATCATGTCTGCCCTTGGCAATCTTGGAATGCCCTGGCCTCAGAATGCAGCCTCTGTTGTCCATGGTAACCTGCGGAGAGGGGGCGGGGCTGAGGGAGGTTGGAACACTGCCCTCACTGAGGGAGTGGGTGCGGCCATTTCTGCTGTGACTGAACACAGGGCAGGGGAGTAGTGGGCCCAGGGAAGGGCCCTCAGAGGCCGGCAGGCCCAGTGGAGTGTCACAAGCATTTTGGCCCAGGCCAAAGGGCGCCTTCGTTAACTGCACAGCTGCCCAAACTCTCACCTTTCCACTCAGGCCGCCTCTTACATGAAGTGTGTGTGGAACCTGTCCGCGCAGTACACCTCGCTGCACAGATAATCATAGGTATGGGCATCGTAGCTTCCTGGCAGGTGTCCGAAGTTCGCAGGCAGTTGGGTCCCTGGGACACATGCGGAGAGGCTCCTGGCCGGGCAACAGGCCGCCCACTGCCCCTGCCCCAGATAAGGGGCCGCAAAGCAGCCCTGTCTGAGTCCCCTGCCTCTAGAGGGAGTATTGGACCAACACTTGTAGAAAACGGGATACGTGCACGCCACTCATTGGAGGGACACAAATAAATCTTTGCCGACTTTCTGCTGAAAGTTAGGAGCGTTCACACCTAAGCCTCTTACAAGGTCAGCTGTTTAGCTAAACATGTGCACATGATCTAAATTTACACAATAATGAAGAAAGCAGCTACAAGGGGAGACAATCAGCAAAACAATCAATACCAGAATTACATTCCCAAGGCCATCCATCAGATGTAGGAATAATCGGGTGCAAGGCAGAAAATATAGATAAAACTGGAACTGAAACAAGGCACAAGGATGTTTTCAAAGACTGGTAGGATCTCTAAAACATTTTTAAAGTACATGTCATTGATAAAGCTAAATACTCAAAGGTTGTGTAATACAACAGATTAATCATTCAGAAGAGTGAAATTATGCTGTTTTGAAAACTATGGCAGGTCAGATTTTCTGCCTAATTATATAAGGAGATTTCTCTAAAAAATACACATTATTTCAAAGACTTATTGGCTGTGAAATAAGTTAAGGGTATATAAATGGCTTGTCTGCACAGAAAGGTGAGATGTAGGGAATCACAGAAAGTCGAGGGGAAAATAGGTCAATATATACATTGCTATATGGTGAACTAAGCTTTAGGCCAGCAACAATGGAGAGGACCTGACCCTTAGAAACTTATAAGTAAGCTGGAATCTTCAAAAGTTCAAATCTTTATAAGTAAAAAGATTTATTAAAATGAATAACCAAGTGTTTTAATTGACATCAGAAGATGAAAACAATAAACCCTGAGAACATAGAAAAAAGATAAATAAAGATATGAGCAGAACATAATACAACAGAAAAGGTATAAAATTCAGGTGATTTAGTAAGTCCAAAGAATCTTCTTTGAAAAGATTTAAAAGACACACTTTGATTAAGGAAAACAAAAACATAAGTAAAGAATATACAGAAAGAGTCAGGACAATGTTAGAGCAGAGAATATATGAAATGGCAGTAAATATGAACATTTCTGTAAAGGGGACCATTTCCTAGCTCCTAAAGTTTACCAAAACTGACACAAGAGGAAATCATTTAAGGTCATCATGTCTGCCCTTGGCATTCTCGGAACGCCCTGGCCTCAGAATGCAGCCTCTGTAGTCCATGGTAACCTGCGGAGAGGGGGCGGGGCTGAGGGAGGTTGGAACACTGCCCTCACTGAGGGAGTGGGTGTGGCCATCTCTGCTGTGAATGAACAAAGGGCAGTGGAGCAGGGGGCCCAGGGCAGGGCCCTCAGAGCCCGGCAGGCCCAGTGGAGTGTCACAAGCATTATGGCCCAGGCCAAAGGGCGCCTTCTTCATCGGCACAGCTGCCCAAACTCTCACCTTTCCACTTAGGGCGCCCTCTTACTTGAAGTGTGTGTGCAACCTGTCCGCACAGTACACCTCGCTGCACAGCTAAGCATAGGTAGGGGCATCGTAGCTTCTTGCCAGGTGACCGAAGTTCGCAGGCAGACGGGTCCCTGGGACACACGCGTAGAGGCTCCTGCCCGGGCCACAGGCCGCCCACTCCCCCTGCCCCAGATAATGGGCCGCAAAGCAGCCCTGTCTGAGTCCCCTACCTCTAGAGGGAGTTTTGGACCAACACTTGTAGAAAACGGGATCCTTGCACGCGACTCATTGGAGGGACACAAATAAATCTTTGCGGACTTTCTGCTGAAACTTACGAGCGTTCACACCTAAGCCTCTTACAAGGTCAGCTGTTTAGCTAAACATGTGCACATGATCTAAATTTACACAATAATGAAGAAAGCAGCTACAAGGGGAGACAATCAGCCAAAACAATCAATACCAGAATTACATTCCCAAGGCCATCCATCAGATGTAGGAATAATCGGCTGCAAGGCAGAAAATATACATAAAACTGGAACTGAAACAAGGCACAAGGATGTTTTCAAAGACTGGTAGGATCTCTAAAACATTTTTAAAGGACATGTCATTGATAAAGCTAAATGCTCAAAGGTTGTGTAATACAACAGATTAATCATTGAGAAGAGTGAAATTATGCTGTTTTGAAAACTCTGGCAGGTCAGATTTTCTGCCTAATTATATAAGATTTCTCTAAAAAATACACATTATTTCAAAGACTTATTGGCTGTGAAATAAGTTAAGGGTATTTCAAATGGCTTGTCTGCAAAGAAAGGTGAGATGTAGGGAATCACAGAAAGTCGAGGGGAAAATAGGTCAATATATACATTGCTATATGGTGAACTAAGCCTTAGGCCAGCAACAATGTAGAGGACCTGACCCTTAGAAACTTACAAGCAAGCTGGAATCTTCAAAAGTTCAAATATTTATAAGTAAAATATTTATTAAAATGAATAACCAAGTGTTTTAATTGACATCAGAAGATGAAAACAATAAACCCTGAGAACATAGGAAAAAGATAAATAAAGATATGAGCAGAACTTAATACAACAGAGAACGTATAAAATTCAGGAGATTTAGTAAGTCCAAAGAATCTTCTTTGAAAAGATTGAAAAGACACACTTTGATTAAGGAAAACAAAAATATAAGTAAAGAATATACAGAAAGAGTCAGGACAATGTTAGAGCAGAGAATATATGAAATGCCAGTAAATTTGAACATTTCTGTAAAGGGGACCATTTCCTAGCTCCTAAAGTTGACCAAAACTGACACAAGAGGAAATCATTCAAGGTCATCATGTCTGCCCTTGGCAATCTTGGAATGCCCTGGCCTCAGAATGCAGCCTCTGTTGTCCATGGTAACCTGCGGAGAGGGGGCGGGGCTGAGGGAGGTTGGAACACTGCCCTCACTGAGGGAGTGGGTGCGGCCATTTCTGCTGTGACTGAACACAGGGCAGGGGAGTAGTGGGCCCAGGGAAGGGCCCTCAGAGGCCGGCAGGCCCAGTGGAGTGTCACAAGCATTTTGGCCCAGGCCAAAGGGCGCCTTCGTTAACTGCACAGCTGCCCAAACTCTCACCTTTCCACTCAGGCCGCCTCTTACATGAAGTGTGTGTGGAACCTGTCCGCGCAGTACACCTCGCTGCACAGATAATCATAGGTATGGGCATCGTAGCTTCCTGGCAGGTGTCCGAAGTTCGCAGGCAGTTGGGTCCCTGGGACACATGCGGAGAGGCTCCTGGCCGGGCAACAGGCCGCCCACTGCCCCTGCCCCAGATAAGGGGCCGCAAAGCAGCCCTGTCTGAGTCCCCTGCCTCTAGAGGGAGTATTGGACCAACACTTGTAGAAAACGGGATACGTGCACGCCACTCATTGGAGGGACACAAATAAATCTTTGCCGACTTTCTGCTGAAAGTTAGGAGCGTTCACACCTAAGCCTCTTACAAGGTCAGCTGTTTAGCTAAACATGTGCACATGATCTAAATTTACACAATAATGAAGAAAGCAGCTACAAGGGGAGACAATCAGCAAAACAATCAATACCAGAATTACATTCCCAAGGCCATCCATCAGATGTAGGAATAATCGGGTGCAAGGCAGAAAATATAGATAAAACTGGAACTGAAGCAAGGCACAAGGATGTTTTCAAAGACTGGTAGGATCTCTAAAACATTTTTAAAGTACATGTCATTGATAAAGCTAAATACTCAAAGGTTGTGTAATACAACCGATTAATCATTCAGAAGAGTGAAATTATGCTGTTTTGAAAACTATGGCAGGCCAGATTTTCTGCCTAATTATATAAGGAGATTTCTCTAAAAAATACACATTATTTCAAAGACTTATTGGCTGTGAAATAAGGTAAGGGTATTTCAAATGGCTTGTCTGCACAGAAAGGTGAGATGTAGGGAATCACAGAAAGTCGAGGGGAAAATAGGTCAATATATACATTGCTATATGGTGAACTAAGCCTTAGGCCAGCAACAATGGAGAGGACCTGACCCTTAGAAACTTATAAGTAAGCTGGAATCTTCAAAAGTTCAAATCTTTATAAGTAAAAAGATTTATTAAAATGAATAACCAAGTGTTTTAATTGACATCAGAAGATGAAAACAATAAACCCTGAGAACATAGAAAAAAGATAAATAAAGATATGAGCAGAACTTAATACAACAGAAAACGTATAAAATTGAGGTGATTTAGTACGTCCAAAGAATCTTCTTTGAGAAGATTTAAAAGACACACTTTGATTAAGGAAAACAAAAACATAAGTAAAGAATATACAGAAAGAGTCAGGACAATGTTAGAGCAGAGAATATATGAAATGGCAGTAAATATGAACATTTCTGTAAAGGGGACCATTTCCTAGCTCCTAAAGTTTACCAAAACTGACACAAGAGGAAATCATTTAAGGTCATCATGTCTGCCCTTGGCATTCTCGGAACGCCCTGGCCTCAGAATGCAGCCTCTGTAGTCCATGGTAACCTGCGGAGAGGGGGCGGGGCTGAGGGAGGTTGGAACACTGCCCTCACTGAGGGAGTGGGTGTGGCCATCTCTGCTGTGACTGAACAAAGGGCAGGGGAGCAGGGGGCCCAGGGCAGGGCCCTCAGAGCCCGGCAGGCCCAGTGGAGTGTCACAAGCATTATGGCCCAGGCCAAAGGGCGCCTTCTTCATCTGCACAGCTGCCCAAACTCTCACCTTTCCACTCAGGGCGCCCTCTTACTTGAAGTGTGTGTGCAACCTGTCCGCGCAGTACACCTCGCTGCACAGCTAAGCATAGGTCGGGGCATCGTAGCTTCTTGCCAGCTGACCGAAGTTCGCAGGAAGATGGGTCCCTGGGACACACGCGGAGAGGCTCCTGCCCGGGCCACAGGCCGCCCACTGCCCCTGCCCCAGATAATGGGCCGCAAAGCAGCCCTGTCTGAATCCCCTGCCTCTAGAGGGAGTATTGGACCAACACTTGTAGAAAACGGGGTCCTTGCGGGCCACTCATTGGAGGGACACAAATAAATCTTTGCCGACTTTCTGCTGAAACTTAGGAGCGTTCACACCTAAGCCTCTTACAAGGTCAGCTGTTTAGCTAAACATGAGCTCATGATCTAAATTTACACAATAATGAAGAAAGCATCTACAAGGGGAGACAATCAGCAAAAACAATCAATACCAGAATTACATTCCCAAGGCCATCCATTAGATGTAGGAATAATCGGGTGCAAGGCAGAAAATATACATAAAACTGGAACTGAAACAAGGCACAAGGATGTTTTCAAACACTGGTAGGATCTCTAAAACATTTTTAAAGTACATGTCATTGATAAAGCTAAATACTCAAAGGTTGTGTAATACAACCGATTAATCATTCAGAAGAGTGAAATTATGCTGTTTTCAAAACTATGGCAGGTCAGATTTTCTGCCTAATTATATAAGGAGATTTCTCTAAAAAATACACATTATTTCAATGACTTATTGGCTGTGAAATAAGTTAAGGGTATTTCAAATGGCTTGTCTGCAAAGAAAGGTGAGATGTAGGGAATCACAGAAAGTCGAGGGGAAAATAGGTCAATATATACATTGCTATATGGTGAACTAAGCCTTAGGCCAGCAACAATGGAGAGGACCTGACCCTTAGAAACTTACAAGCAAGCTGGAATCTTCAAAAGTTCAAATATTTATAAGTAAAATATTTATTAAAATGAATAACCAAGTGTTTTAATTGACATCAGAAGATGAAAACAATAAAACCTGAGAACACAGGAAAAAGATAAATAAAGATATGAGCAGAACTTAATACAACATAGAACGTATAAAATTCAGGAGATTTAGTACGTCCAAAGAATCTTCTTTGGGCCTCCCTGGTGGCGCAGTGGTTGAGAGTCCGCCTGCCGATGCAGGGGACGCGGGTTTGTGACCCTGTCCGTGAGGATCCCACATGCCGCGGAGCGGCTGGGCCCGTGAGCCATGACCGCTGGGCCTGTGCGTCCAGAGCCTGTGCTCCGCAACGGGAGAGGCCACAACAGTGAGAGGCCCGCGTAATGCAAAAAAAAAAAAAAAAAAAGAATCTTCTTTGAAAAGATTGAAAAGACACACTTTGATTAAGGAAAACAAAAATATAAGTAAAGAATATACAGAAAGAGTCAGGACAATGTTAGAGCAGAGAATATATGAAATGCCAGTAAATCTGAACATTTCTGTAAAGGGGACCATTACCTAGCTCCTAAAGTTTACCAAAACTGACACAAGAGGAAATAATTTAATTTCATCATGTCTGCCCTTGGCAATCTCGGAATGCCCTGGCCTCAGAATGCAGCCTCTGTAGTCCATGGTAACCTGCGGAGAGGGGGCGGGGCTGAGGGAGGTTGGAACACTGCCCTCACTGAGGGAGTGGGTGCGGCCATTTCTGCTGTGACTGATCACAGGGCAGGGGAGTAGTGGGCCCAGGGAAGGGCCCTCAGAGCCCGGCAGGCCCATTGGAGTGTCACAAGCATTTTGGCCCAGGCCAAAGGGCGCCTTCGTTAACTGCACAGCTGCCCAAACTCTCACCTTTCCACTCAGGCCGCCTCTTACTTGAAGTGTGTGTGGAACCTGTCCGCGCAGTACACCACGCTGCACAGATAATCATAGGTCTGGACATCGTCGCTTCCTGGCAGGTGTCCGAAGTTCGCAGGCAGTTGGGTCCCTCGGACACATGCGGAGAGGCTCCTGGCCGGACAACAGGCCGCCCACTGCCCCTGCCCCAGATAAGGGGCCGCAAAGCAGCCCTGTCTGAGTCCCCTGCCTCTAGAGGGAGTATTGGACCAAAACTTGTAGAAAACGGTATACTTGCACGCCACTCATTGGAGGGACACAAATAAATCTTTGCCGACTTTCTGCTGAAAGTTAGGAGCGTTCACACCTAAGCCTCTTACAAGGTCAGCTGTTTAGCTAAACATGTGCACATGATCTAAATTTACAAAATAATGAAGAAAGCAGCTACAAGGGGAGACAATCAGCAAAACAATCAATACCAGAATTACATTCCCAAGGCCATCCATCAGATGTAGGAATAATCGGGTGCAAGGCAGAAAATATAGATAAAACTGGAACTGAAACAAGGCACAAGGATGTTTTCAAAGACTGGTAGGATCTCTAAAACATTTTTTTTTTTTTTTTTTTTTTTGCGGTATGCGGGCCTCTCACTGTTGTGGCCTCTCCCGTTGCGGAGCACAGGCTCCGGACGTGCAGGCCCAGCAGCCATGGCTCACGGGCCCAGCCGCTCCGCGGCATATGGGATCCTCCCAGACCGGGGCACGAACCCGTATCCCCTGCATCGGCAGGCGGACTCTCAACCACTGCGCCACCAGGGAGGCCCTCTAAAACATTTTTAAAGTACATGTCATTGATAAAGCTAAATACTCAAAGGTTGTGTAATACAACCGATTAATCATTCAGAAGAGTGAAATTATGCTGTTTTGAAAACTATGGCAGGCCAGATTTTCTGCCTAATTATATAAGGAGATTTCTCTAAAAAATACACATTATTTCAAAGACTTATTGGCTGTGAAATAAGTTAAGGGTATTTCAAATGGCTTGTCTGCACAGAAAGGTGAGATGTAGGGAATCACAGAAAGTCGAGGGGAAAATAGGTCAATATATACATTGCTATATGGTGAACTAAGCCTTAGGCCAGCAACAATGGAGAGGACCTGACCCTTAGAAACTTATAAGTAAGCTGGAATCTTCAAAAGTTCAAATCTTTATAAGTAAAAAGATTTATTAAAATGAATAACCAAGTGTTTTAATTGACATCAGAAGATGAAAACAATAAACCCTGAGAACATAGAAAAAAGATAAATAAAGATATGAGCAGAACTTAATACAACAGAAAACGTATAAAATTGAGGTGATTTAGTACGTCCAAAGAATCTTCTTTGAGAAGATTTAAAAGACACACTTTGATTAAGGAAAACAAAAACATAAGTAAAGAATATACAGAAAGAGTCAGGACAATGTTAGAGCAGAGAATATATGAAATGGCAGTAAATATGAACATTTCTGTAAAGGGGACCATTTCCTAGCTCCTAAAGTTTACCAACACTGACACAAGAGGAAATCATTTAAGGTCATCATGTCTGCCCTTGGCATTCTCGGAACGCCCTGGCCTCAGAATGCAGCCTCTGTAGTCCATGGTAACCTGCGGAGAGGGGGCGGGGCTGAGGGAGGTTGGAACACTGCCCTCACTGAGGGAGTGGGTGTGGCCATCTCTGCTGTGACTGAACAAAGGGCAGGGGAGCAGGGGGCCCAGGGCAGGGCCCTCAGAGCCCGGCAGGCCCAGTGGAGTGTCACAAGCTTTTAGGCCCAGGCCAAAGGGCGCCTTCTTCATCTGCACTGCTGCCCAAACTCTCACCTTTCCACTCAGGGCGCCCTCTTACTTGAAGTGTGTGTGCAACCTGTCCGCGCAGTACACCTCGCTGCACAGCTAAGCATAGGTCGGGGCATCGTAGCTTCTTGCCAGCTGACCGAAGTTCGCAGGAAGATGGGTCCCTGGGACACACGCGGAGAGGCTCCTGCCCGGGCCACAGGCCGCCCACTGCCCCTGCCCCAGATAATGGGCCGCAAAGCAGCCCTGTCTGAATCCCCTGCCTCTAGAGGGAGTATTGGACCAACACTTGTAGAAAACGGGGTCCTTGCGGGCCACTCATTGGAGGGACACAAATAAATCTTTGCCGACTTTCTGCTGAAACTTAGGAGCGTTCACACCTAAGCCTCTTACAAGGTCAGCTGTTTAGCTAAACATGAGCTCATGATCTAAATTTACACAATAATGAAGAAAGCATCTACAAGGGGAGACAATCAGCAAAAACAATCAATACCAGAATTACATTCCCAAGGCCATCCATTAGATGTAGGAATAATCGGGTGCAAGGCAGAAAATATACATAAAACTGGAACTGAAACAAGGCACAAGGATGTTTTCAAACACTGGTAGGATCTCTAAAACATTTTTAAAGTACATGTCATTGATAAAGCTAAATACTCAAAGGTTGTGTAATACAACCGATTAATCATTCAGAAGAGTGAAATTATGCTGTTTTCAAAACTATGGCAGGTCAGATTTTCTGCCTAATTATATAAGGAGATTTCTCTAAAAAATACACATTATTTCAATGACTTATTGGCTGTGAAATAAGTTAAGGGTATTTCAAATGGCTTGTCTGCAAAGAAAGGTGAGATGTAGGGAATCACAGAAAGTCGAGGGGAAAATAGGTCAATATATACATTGCTATATGGTGAACTAAGCCTTAGGCCAGCAACAATGGAGAGGACCTGACCCTTAGAAACTTACAAGCAAGCTGGAATCTTCAAAAGTTCAAATATTTATAAGTAAAATATTTATTAAAATGAATAACCAAGTGTTTTAATTGACATCAGAAGATGAAAACAATAAAACCTGAGAACATAGGAAAAAGATAAATAAAGATATGAGCAGAACTTAATACAACATAGAACGTATAAAATTCAGGAGATTTAGTACGTCCAAAGAATCTTCTTTGGGCCTCCCTGGTGGCGCAGTGGTTGAGAGTCCGCCTGCCGATGCAGGGGACGCGGGTTTGTGACCCTGTCCGTGAGGATCCCACATGCCGCGGAGCGGCTGGGCCCGTGAGCCATGACCGCTGGGCCTGTGCGTCCAGAGCCTGTGCTCCGCAACGGGAGAGGCCACAACAGTGAGAGGCCCGCGTAATGCAAAAAAAAAAAAAAAAAAAGAATCTTCTTTGAAAAGATTGAAAAGACACACTTTGATTAAGGAAAACAAAAATATAAGTAAAGAATATACAGAAAGAGTCAGGACAATGTTAGAGCAGAGAATATATGAAATGCCAGTAAATCTGAACATTTCTGTAAAGGGGACCATTACCTAGCTCCTAAAGTTTACCAAAACTGACACAAGAGGAAATAATTTAATTTCATCATGTCTGCCCTTGGCAATCTCGGAATGCCCTGGCCTCAGAATGCAGCCTCTGTAGTCCATGGTAACCTGCGGAGAGGGGGCGGGGCTGAGGGAGGTTGGAACACTGCCCTCACTGAGGGAGTGGGTGCGGCCATTTCTGCTGTGACTGATCACAGGGCAGGGGAGTAGTGGGCCCAGGGAAGGGCCCTCAGAGCCCGGCAGGCCCATTGGAGTGTCACAAGCATTTTGGCCCAGGCCAAAGGGCGCCTTCGTTAACTGCACAGCTGCCCAAACTCTCACCTTTCCACTCAGGCCGCCTCTTACTTGAAGTGTGTGTGGAACCTGTCCGCGCAGTACACCACGCTGCACAGATAATCATAGGTCTGGGCATCGTCGCTTCCTGGCAGGTGTCCGAAGTTCGCAGGCAGTTGGGTCCCTCGGACACATGCGGAGAGGCTCCTGGCCGGACAACAGGCCGCCCACTGCCCCTGCCCCAGATAAGGGGCCGCAAAGCAGCCCTGTCTGAGTCCCCTGCCTCTAGAGGGAGTATTGGACCAAAACTTGTAGAAAACGGTATACTTGCACGCCACTCATTGGAGGGACACAAATAAATCTTTGCCGACTTTCTGCTGAAAGTTAGGAGCGTTCACACCTAAGCCTCTTACAAGGTCAGCTGTTTAGCTAAACATGTGCACATGATCTAAATTTACAAAATAATGAAGAAAGCAGCTACAAGGGGAGACAATCAGCAAAACAATCAATACCAGAATTACATTCCCAAGGCCATCCATCAGATGTAGGAATAATCGGGTGCAAGGCAGAAAATATAGATAAAACTGGAACTGAAACAAGGCACAAGGATGTTTTCAAAGACTGGTAGGATCTCTAAAACATTTTTTTTTTTTTTTTTTTTTTTGCGGTATGCGGGCCTCTCACTGTTGTGGCCTCTCCAGTTGCGGAGCACAGGCTCCGGACGTGCAGGCCCAGCAGCCATGGCTCACGGGCCCAGCCGCTCCGCGGCATATGGGATCCTCCCAGACCGGGGCACGAACCCGTATCCCCTGCATCGGCAGGCGGACTCTCAACCACTGCGCCACCAGGGAGGCCCTCTAAAACATTTTTAAAGTACATGTCATTGATAAAGCTAAATACTCAAAGGTTGTGTAATACAACCGATTAATCATTCAGAAGAGTGAAATTATGCTGTTTTGAAAACTGTGGCAGGCCAGATTTTCTGCCTAATTATATAAGGAGATTTCTCTAAAAAATACACATTATTTCAAAGACTTATTGGCTGTGAAATAAGTTAAGGGTATTTCAAATGGCTTGTCTGCACAGAAAGGTGAGATGTAGGGAATCACAGAAAGTCGAGGGGAAAATAGGTCAATATATACATTGCTATATGGTGAACTAAGCCTTAGGCCAGCAACAATGGAGAGGACCTGACCCTTAGAAACTTATAAGTAAGCTGGAATCTTCAAAAGTTCAAATCTTTATAAGTAAAAAGATTTATTAAAATGAATAACCAAGTGTTTTAATTGACATCAGAAGATGAAAACAATAAACCCTGAGAACATAGAAAAAAGATAAATAAAGATATGAGCAGAACTTAATACAACAGAAAACGTATAAAATTGAGGTGATTTAGTACGTCCAAAGAATCTTCTTTGAGAAGATTTAAAAGACACACTTTGATTAAGGAAAACAAAAACATAAGTAAAGAATATACAGAAAGAGTCAGGACAATGTTAGAGCAGAGAATATATGAAATGGCAGTAAATATGAACATTTCTGTAAAGGGGACCATTTCCTAGCTCCTAAAGTTTACCAACACTGACACAAGAGGAAATCATTTAAGGTCATCATGTCTGCCCTTGGCATTCTCGGAACGCCCTGGCCTCAGAATGCAGCCTCTGTAGTCCATGGTAACCTGCGGAGAGGGGGCGGGGCTGAGGGAGGTTGGAACACTGCCCTCACTGAGGGAGTGGGTGTGGCCATCTCTGCTGTGACTGAACAAAGGGCAGGGGAGCAGGGGGCCCAGGGCAGGGCCCTCAGAGCCCGGCAGGCCCAGTGGAGTGTCACAAGCATTATGGCCCAGGCCAAAGGGCGCCTTCTTCATCTGCACAGCTGCCCAAACTCTCACCTTTCCACTCAGGGCGCCCTCTTACTTGAAGTGTGTGTGCAACCTGTCCGCGCAGTACACCTCGCTGCACAGCTAAGCATAGGTCGGGGCATCGTAGCTTCTTGCCAGCTGACCGAAGTTCGCAGGAAGATGGGTCCCTGGGACACACGCGGAGAGGCTCCTGCCCGGGCCACAGGCCGCCCACTGCCCCTGCCCCAGATAATGGGCCGCAAAGCAGCCCTGTCTGAATCCCCTGCCTCTAGAGGGAGTATTGGACCAACACTTGTAGAAAACGGGGTCCTTGCGGGCCACTCATTGGAGGGACACAAATAAATCTTTGCCGACTTTCTGCTGAAACTTAGGAGCGTTCACACCTAAGCCTCTTACAAGGTCAGCTGTTTAGCTAAACATGAGCTCATGATCTAAATTTACACAATAATGAAGAAAGCATCTACAAGGGGAGACAATCAGCAAAAACAATCAATACCAGAATTACATTCCCAAGGCCATCCATTAGATGTAGGAATAATCGGGTGCAAGGCAGAAAATATACATAAAACTGGAACTGAAACAAGGCACAAGGATGTTTTCAAACACTGGTAGGATCTCTAAAACATTTTTAAAGTACATGTCATTGATAAAGCTAAATACTCAAAGGTTGTGTAATACAACCGATTAATCATTCAGAAGAGTGAAATTATGCTGTTTTCAAAACTATGGCAGGTCAGATTTTCTGCCTAATTATATAAGGAGATTTCTCTAAAAAATACACATTATTTCAATGACTTATTGGCTGTGAAATAAGTTAAGGGTATTTCAAATGGCTTGTCTGCAAAGAAAGGTGAGATGTAGGGAATCACAGAAAGTCGAGGGGAAAATAGGTCAATATATACATTGCTATATGGTGAACTAAGCCTTAGGCCAGCAACAATGGAGAGGACCTGACCCTTAGAAACTTACAAGCAAGCTGGAATCTTCAAAAGTTCAAATATTTATAAGTAAAATATTTATTAAAATGAATAACCAAGTGTTTTAATTGACATCAGAAGATGAAAACAATAAACCCTGAGAACATAGGAAAAAGATAAATAAAGATATGAGCAGAACTTAATACAACATAGAACGTATAAAATTCAGGAGATTTAGTACGTCCAAAGAATCTTCTTTGGGCCTCCCTGGTGGCGCAGTGGTTGAGAGTCCGCCTGCCGATGCAGGGGACGCGGGTTTGGGCCCCTGTCCGTGAGGATCCCACATGCCGCGGAGCGGCTGGGCCCGTGAGCCATGGCCGCTGGGCCTGTGCGTCCAGAGCCTGTGCTCCGCAACGGGAGAGGCCACAACAGTGAGAGGCCCGCGTAATGCAAAAAAAAAAAAAAAAAAAAAGAATATTCTTTGAAAAGATTGAAAAGACACACTTTGATTAAGGAAAACAAAAATATAAGTAAAGAATATACAGAAAGAGTCAGGACAATGTTAGAGCAGAGAATATATGAAATGCCAGTAAATCTGAACATTTCTGTAAAGGGGACCATTACCTAGCTCCTAAAGTTTACCAAAACTGACACAAGAGGAAATCATTTAATTTCATCATGTCTGCCCTTGGCAATCTCGGAATGCCCTGGCCTCAGAATGCAGCCTCTGTAGTCCATGGTAACCTGCGGAGAGGGGGCGGGGCTGAGGGAGGTTGGAACACTGCCCTCACTGAGGGAGTGGGTGCGGCCATTTCTGCTGTGACTGAACACAGGGCAGGGGAGTAGTGGGCCCAGGGCAGGGCCCTCAGAGCCCGGCAGGCCCAGTGGAGTGTCACAAGCATTTTGGCCCAGGCCAAAGGGCGCCTTCGTTAACTGCACAGCTGCCCAAACTCTCACCTTTCCACTCAGGCCGCCTCTTACTTGAAGTGTGTGTGGAACCTGTCCGCGCAGTACACCACGCTGCACAGATAATCATAGGTCTGGGCATCGTCGCTTCCTGGCAGGTGTCCGAAGTTCGCAGGCAGTTGGGTCCCTCGGACACATGCGGAGAGGCTCCTGGCCGGACAACAGGCCCCCCACTGCCCCTGCCCCAGATAAGGGGCCGCAAAGCAGCCCTGTCTGAGTCCCCTGCCTCTAGAGGGAGTATTGGACCAAAACTTGTAGAAAACGGTATACTTGCACGCCACTCATTGGAGGGACACAAATAAATCTTTGCCGACTTTCTGCTGAAAGTTAGGAGCGTTCACACCTAAGCCTCTTACAAGGTCAGCTGTTTAGCTAAACATGTGCACATGATCTAAATTTACAAAATAATGAAGAAAGCAGCTACAAGGGGAGACAATCAGCAAAACAATCAATACCAGAATTACATTCCCAAGGCCATCCATCAGATGTAGGAATAATCGGGTGCAAGGCAGAAAATATAGATAAAACTGGAACTGAAACAAGGCACAAGGATGTTTTCAAAGACTGGTAGGATCTCTAAAACATTTTTAAAGTACATGTCATTGATAAAGCTAAATACTCAAAGGTTGTGTAATACAACAGATTAATCATTCAGAAGAGTGAAATTATGCTGTTTTGAAAACTATGGCAGGTCAGATTTTCTGCCTAATTATATAAGGAGATTTCTCTAAAAAATACACATTATTTCAAAGACTTATTGGCTGTGAAATAAGTTAAGGGTATTTCAAATGGCTTGTCTGCACAGAAAGGTGAGATGTAGGGAATCACAGAAAGTCGAGGGGAAAATAGGTCAATATATACATTGCTATATGGTGAACTAAGCCTTAGGCCAGAAACAATGGAGAGGACCTGACCCTTAGAAACTTATAAGTAAGCTGGAATCTTCAAAAGTTCAAATCTTTATAAGTAAAAAGATTTATTAAAATGAATAACCAAGTGTTTTAATTGACATCAGAAGATCAAAACAATAAACCCTGAGAACATAGAAAAAAGATAAATAAAGATATGAGCAGAACTTAATACAACAGAAAAGGTATAAAATTGAGGTGATTTAGTAAGTCCAAAGAATCTTCTTTGAAAAGATTTAAAAGACACAATTTGATTAAGGAAAACAAAAACATAAGTAAAGAATATACAGAAAGAATCAGGACAATGTTATAGCAGAGAATATATGAAATGCCAGTAAATTTGAACATTTCTGTAAAGTGGACCATTACCTAGCTCCGAAAGTTTACCAAGCCTGACACAAGAGGAAATCATTTAAGGTCATCATGTCTGCCCTTGGCATTCTCGGAACGCCCTGGCCTCAGAATGCAGCCTCTGTAGTCCATGGTAACCTGCGGAGAGGGGTCAGGGCTGAGGGAGGTTGGAACACTGCCCTCACTGAGGGACTGCGTGTGGTCATCTCTGCTGTGACTGAACAAAGGGCAGGGCGGCAGTGGGCCCAGGGCAGGGCCCTCAGAGCCCGGCAGGCCCAGTGGAGTGTCACAAGCATTATGGCCCAGGCCAAAGGGCACCTTCTTCATCTGCACAGCTGCCCAAACTCTCACCTTTCCACTCAGGGCGCCCTCTTACTTGAAGTGTGTGTGGAACCTGTCCACGCAGTACACCTCGCTACACAGCTAAGCATAGGTCGGGGCATCGTAGCTTCTAGCCAGGTGACCGAAGTTCGCAGGCAGACGGGTCCCTGGGACACACGCGTAGAGGCTCCTGCCCGGGCCACAGGCCGCCCACTCCCCCTGCCCCAGATAATGGGCCGCAAAGCAGCCCTGTCTGAGTCCCCTGCCTCTAGAGGGAGTTTTGGACCAACACTTGTAGAAAACGGGATCCTTGCACGCAACTCATTGGAGGGACACAAATAAATCTTTGCGGACTTTCTGCTGAAACTTACGAGCGTTCACACCTAAGCCTCTTACAAGGTCAGCTGTTTAGCTAAACATGTGCACATGATCTAAATTTACACAATAATGAATAAAGCAGCTACAAGGGGAGACAATCAGCCAAAACAATCAATACCAGAATTACATTCCCAAGGCCATCCATCAGATGTAGGAATAATCGGGTGCAAGGCAGAAAATATACATAAAACTGGAACTGAAACAAGGCACAAGGATGTTTTCAAAGACTGGTAGGATCTCTAAAACATTTTTAACGGACATGTCATTGATAAAGCTAAATGCTCAAAGGTTGTGTAATACAACAGATTAATCATTGAGAAGAGTGAAATTATGCTGTTTTGAAAACTCTGGCAGGTCAGATTTTCTGCCTAATTATATAAGATTTCTCTAAAAAATACACATTATTTCAAAGACTTATTGGCTGTGAAATAAGTTAAGGGTATTTCAAATGGCTTGTCTGCAAAGAAAGGTGAGATGTAGGGAATCACAGAAAGTCGAGGGGAAAATAGGTCAATATATACATTGCTATATGGTGAACTAAGCCTTAGGCCAGCAACAATGGAGAGGACCTGACCCTTAGAAACTTACAAGCAAGCTGGAATCTTCAAAAGTTCAAATATTTATAAGTAAAATATTTATTAAAATGAATAACCAAGTGTTTTAATTGACATCAGAAGATGAAAACAATAAACCCTGAGAACATAGGAAAAAGATAAATAAAGATATGAGCAGAACTTAATTCAACAGAGAACGTATAAAATTCAGGAGATTTAGTAAGTCCAAAGAATCTTCTTTGAAAAGATTGAAAAGACACACTTTGATTAAGGAAAACAAAAATATAAGTAAAGAATATACAGAAAGAGTCAGGACAATGTTAGAGCAGAGAATATATGAAATGCCAGTAAATTTGAACATTTCTGTAAAGGGGACCATTTCCTAGCTCCTAAAGTTGACCAAAACTGACACAAGAGGAAATCATTTAAGGTCATCATGTCTGCCCTTGGCAATCTTGGAATGCCCTGGCCTCAGAATGCAGCCTCTGTAGTCCATGGTAACCTGCGGAGAGGGGGCGGGGCTGAGGGAGGTTGGAACACTGCCCTCACTGAGGGAGTGGGTGCGGCCATTTCTGCTGTGACTGATCACAGGGCAGGGGAGTAGTGGGCCCAGGGCAGGGCCCTCAGAGCCCGGCAGGCCCAGTGGAGTGTCACAAGCATTTTGTCCCAGGCCAAAGGGCGCCTTCGTTAACTGCACAGCTGCCCAAACTCTCACCTTTCCACTCAGGCCGCCTCTTACTTGAAGTGTGTGTGGAACCTGTCCGCGCAGTACACCTCGCTGCACAGATAATCATAGGTCTGGGCATCGTAGCTTCCTGGCAGGTGTCCGAAGTTCGCAGGCAGTTGGGTCCCTGGGACACATGCGGAGAGGCTCCTGGCCGGGCAACAGGCCGCCCACTGCCCCTGCCCCAGATAAGGGGCCGCAAAGCAGCCCTGTCTGAGTCCCCTGCCTCTAGAGGGAGTATTGGACCAACACTTGTAGAAAACGGGATACTTGCACGCCACTCATTGGAGGGACACAAATAAATCTTTGCCGACTTTCTGCTGAAAGTTAGGAGCGTTCACACCTAAGCCTCTTACAAGGTCAGCTGTTTAGCTAAACATGTGCACATGATCTAAATTTACACAATAATGAAGAAAGCAGCTACAAGGGGAGACAATCAGCAAAACAATCAATACCAGAATTACATTCCCAAGGCCATCCATCAGATGTAGGAATAATCGGGTGCAAGGCAGAAAATATAGATAAAACTGGAACTGAAACAAGGCACAAGGATGTTTTCAAAGACTGGTAGGATCTCTAAAACATTTTTAAAGTACATGTCATGGATAAAGCTAAATACTCAAAGGTTGTGTAATACAACAGATTAATCATTCAGAAGAGTGAAATTATGCTGTTTTGAAAACTATGGCAGGTCAGATTTTCTGCCTAATTATATAAGGAGATTTCTCTAAAAAATACACATTATTTCAAAGACTTATTGGCTGTGAAATAAGTTAAGGGTATTTCAAATGGCTTGTCTGCACAGAAAGGTGAGATGTAGGGAATCACAGAAAGTCGAGGGGAAAATAGGTCAATATATACATTGCTATATGGTGAACTAAGCCTTAGGCCAGCAACAATGGAGAGGACCTGACCCTTAGAAACTTATAAGTAAGCTGGAATCTTCAAAAGTTCAAATCTTTATAAGTAAAAAGATTTATTAAAATGAATAACCAAGTGTTTTAATTGACATCAGAAGATGAAAACAATAAACCCTGAGAACATAGAAAAAAGATAAATAAAGATATGAGCAGAACTTAATACAACAGAAAAGGTATAAAATTCAGGTGATTTAGTAAGTCCAAAGAATCTTCTTTGAAAAGATTTAAAAGACACACTTTGATTAAGGAAAACAAAAACATAAGTAAAGAATATACAGAAAGAATCAGGACAATGTTATAGCAGAGAATATATGAAATGCCAGTAAATTTGAACATTTCTGTAAAGTGGACCATTACCTAGCTCCGAAAGTTTACCAAGCCTGACACAAGAGGAAATCATTTAAGGTCATCATGTCTGCCCTTGGCATTCTCGGAACGCCCTGGCCTCAGAATGCAGCCT
Organism: Mesoplodon mirus; assembly: GCF_964341445.2. Classification (NCBI taxonomy): domain Eukaryota; kingdom Metazoa; phylum Chordata; class Mammalia; order Artiodactyla; family Ziphiidae; genus Mesoplodon; species Mesoplodon mirus. The sequence goes on along the minus strand of NC_138976.1, from coordinate 120,195,529 downwards.
CTGTAGTCCATGGTAACCTGCGGAGAGGGGTCGGGGCTGAGGGAGGTTGGAACACTGCCCTCACTGAGGGACTGCGTGTGGCCATCTCTGCTGTGACTGAACAAAGGGCAGGGCGGCAGTGGGCCCAGGGCAGGGCCCTCAGAGCCCGGCAGGCCCAGTGGAGTGTCACAAGCATTATGGCCCAGGCCAAAGGGCACCTTCTTCATCTGCACAGCTGCCCAAACTCTCACCTTTCCACTCAGGGCGCCCTCTTACTTGAAGTGTGTGTGGAACCTGTCCACGCAGTACACCTCGCTACACAGCTAAGCATAGGTCGGGGCATCGTAGCTTCTAGCCAGGTGACCGAAGTTCGCAGGCAGACGGGTCCCTGGGACACACGCATAGAGGCTCCTGCCCGGGCCACAGGCCGCCCACTCCCCCTGCCCCAGATAATGGGCCGCAAAGCAGCCCTGTCTGAGTCCCCTGCCTCGAGAGGGAGTTTTGGACCTACACTTGTAGAAAACGGGATCCTTGCACGTGACTCATTGGAGGGACACAAATAAATCTTTAGGACTTTCTGCTGAAACTTACGAGCGTTCACACCTAAGCCTCTTACAAGGTCAGCTGTTTAGCTAAACATGTGCACATGATCTAAATTTACACAATAATGAAGAAAGCAGCTACAAGGGGAGACAATCAGCCAAAACAATCAATACCAGAATTACATTCCCAAGGCCATCCATCAGATGTAGTAATAATCGGGTGCAAGGCAGAAAATATACATAAAACTGGAACTGAAACAAGGCACAAGGATGTTTTCAAAGACTGGTAGGATCTCTAAAACATTTTTAAAGGACATGTCATTGATAAAGCTAAATGCTCAAAGGTTGTGTAATACAACAGATTAATCATTGAGAAGAGTGAAATTATGCTGTTTTGAAAACTCTGGCAGGTCAGATTTTCTGCCTAATTATATAAGATTTCTCTAAAAAATACACATTATTTCAAAGACTTATTGGCTGTGAAATAAGTTAAGGGTATTTCAAATGGCTTGTCTGCAAAGAAAGGTGAGATGTAGGGAATCACAGAAAGTCGAGGGGAAAATAGGTCAATATATACATTGCTATATGGTGAACTAAGCCTTAGGCCAGCAACAATGGAGAGGACCTGACCCTTAGAAACTTACAAGCAAGCTGGAATCTTCAAAAGTTCAAATATTTATAAGTAAAATATTTATTAAAATGAATAACCAAGTGTTTTAATTGACATCAGAAGATGAAAACAATAAACCCTGAGAACATAGGAAAAAGATAAATAAAGATATGAGCAGAACTTAATACAAAAGAGAACGTATAAAATTCAGGAGATTTAGTAAGTCCAAAGAATCTTCTTTGAAAAGATTGAAAAGACACACTTTGATTAAGGAAAACAAAAATATAAGTAAAGAATATACAGAAAGAGTCAGGACAATGTTAGAGCAGAGAATATATGAAATGCCAGTAAATTTGAACATTTCTGTAAAGGGGACCATTTCCTAGCTCCTAAAGTTGACCAAAACTGACACAAGAGGAAATCATTTAAGGTCATCATGTCTGCCCTTGGCAATCTTGGAATGCCCTGGCCTCAGAATGCAGCCTCTGTAGTCCATGGTAACCTGCGGAGAGGGGGCGGGGCTGAGGGAGGTTGGAACACTGCCCTCACTGAGGGAGTGGGTGCGGCCATTTCTGCTGTGACTGAACACAGGGCAGGGGAGTAGTGGGCCCAGGGAAGGGCCCTCAGAGGCCGGCAGGCCCAGTGGAGTGTCACAAGCATTTTGGCCCAGGCCAAAGGGCGCCTTCGTTAACTGCACAGCTGCCCAAACTCTCACCTTTCCACTCAGGCCGCCTCTTACATGAAGTGTGTGTGGAACCTGTCCGCGCAGTACACCTCGCTGCACAGATAATCATAGGTCTGGGCATCGTAGCTTCCTGGCAGGTGTCCGAAGTTCGCAGGCAGTTGGGTCCCTGGGACACATGCGGAGAGGCTCCTGGCCGGGCAACAGGCCGCCCACTGCCCCTGCCCCAGATAAGGGGCCGCAAAGCAGCCCTGTCTGAGTCCCCTGCCTCTAGAGGGAGTATTGGACCAACACTTGTAGAAAACGGGATACTTGCACGCCACTCATTGGAGGGACACAAATAAATCTTTGCCGACTTTCTGCTGAAAGTTAGGAGCGTTCACACCTAAGCCTCTTACAAGGTCAGCTGTTTAGCTAAACATGTGCACATGATCTAAATTTACACAATAATGAAGAAAGCAGCTACAAGGGGAGACAATCAGCAAAACAATCAATACCAGAATTACATTCCCAAGGCCATCCATCAGATGTAGGAATAATCGGGTGCAAGGCAGAAAATATAGATAAAACTGGAACTGAAGCAAGGCACAAGGATGTTTTCAAAGACTGGTAGGATCTCTAAAACATTTTTAAAGTACATGTCATTGATAAAGCTAAATACTCAAAGGTTGTGTAATACAACAGATTAATCATTCAGAAGAGTGAAATTATGCTGTTTTGAAAACTATGGCAGGTCAGATTTTCTGCCTAATTATATAAGGAGATTTCTCTAAAAAATACACATTATTTCAAAGACTTATTGGCTGTGAAATAAGTTAAGGGTATTTCAAATGGCTTGTCTGCACAGAAAGGTGAGATGTAGGGAATCACAGAAAGTCGAGGGGAAAATAGGTCAATATATACATTGCTATATGGTGAACTAAGCCTTAGGCCAGCAACAATGGAGAGGACCTGACCCTTAGAAACTTATAAGTAAGCTGGAATCTTCAAAAGTTCAAATCTTTATAAGTAAAACGATTTATTAAAATGAATAACCAAGTGTTTTAATTGACATCAGAAGATGAAAACAATAAACCCTGAGAACATAGAAAAAAGATAAATAAAGATATGAGCAGAACATAATACAACAGAAAAGGTATAAAATTCAGGTGATTTAGTAAGTCCAAAGAATCTTCTTTGAAAAGATTTAAAAGACACACTTTGATTAAGGAAAACAAAAACATAAGTAAAGAATATACAGAAAGAGTCAGGACAATGTTAGAGCAGAGAATATATGAAATGGCAGTAAATATGAACATTTCTGTAAAGGGGACCATTTCCTAGCTCCTAAAGTTTACCAAAACTGACACAAGAGGAAATCATTTAAGGTCATCATGTCTGCCCTTGGCATTCTCGGAACGCCCTGGCCTCAGAATGCAGCCTCTGTAGTCCATGGTAACCTGCGGAGAGGGGGCGGGGCTGAGGGAGGTTGGAACACTGCCCTCACTGAGGGAGTGGGTGTGGCCATCTCTGCTGTGAATGAACAAAGGGCAGTGGAGCAGGGGGCCCAGGGCAGGGCCCTCAGAGCCCGGCAGGCCCAGTGGAGTGTCACAAGCATTATGGCCCAGGCCAAAGGGCGCCTTCTTCATCGGCACAGCTGCCCAAACTCTCACCTTTCCACTCAGGGCGCCCTCTTACTTGAAGTGTGTGTGGAACCTGTCCGCACAGTACACCTCGCTGCACAGCTAAGCATAGGTAGGGGCATCGTAGCTTCTTGCCAGGTGACCGAAGTTCGCAGGCAGACGGGTCCCTGGGACACACGCGTAGAGGCTCCTGCCCGGGCCACAGGCCGCCCACTCCCCCTGCCCCAGATAATGGGCCGCAAAGCAGCCCTGTCTGAGTCCCCTACCTCTAGAGGGAGTTTTGGACCAACACTTGTAGAAAACGGGATCCTTGCACGCGACTCATTGGAGGGACACAAATAAATCTTTGCGGACTTTCTGCTGAAACTTACGAGCGTTCACACCTAAGCCTCTTACAAGGTCAGCTGTTTAGCTAAACATGTGCACATGATCTAAATTTACACAATAATGAAGAAAGCAGCTACAAGGGGAGACAATCAGCCAAAACAATCAATACCAGAATTACATTCCCAAGGCCATCCATCAGATGTAGGAATAATCGGCTGCAAGGCAGAAAATATACATAAAACTGGAACTGAAACAAGGCACAAGGATGTTTTCAAAGACTGGTAGGATCTCTAAAACATTTTTAAAGGACATGTCATTGATAAAGCTAAATGCTCAAAGGTTGTGTAATACAACAGATTAATCATTGAGAAGAGTGAAATTATGCTGTTTTGAAAACTCTGGCAGGTCAGATTTTCTGCCTAATTATATAAGATTTCTCTAAAAAATACACATTATTTCAAAGACTTATTGGCTGTGAAATAAGTTAAGGGTATTTCAAATGGCTTGTCTGCAAAGAAAGGTGAGATGTAGGGAATCACAGAAAGTCGAGGGGAAAATAGGTCAATATATACATTGCTATATGGTGAACTAAGCCTTAGGCCAGCAACAATGGAGAGGACCTGACCCTTAGAAACTTACAAGCAAGCTGGAATCTTCAAAAGTTCAAATATTTATAAGTAAAATATTTATTAAAATGAATAACCAAGTGTTTTAATTGACATCAGAAGATGAAAACAATAAACCCTGAGAACATAGGAAAAAGATAAATAAAGATATGAGCAGAACTTAATACAACAGAGAACGTATAAAATTCAGGAGATTTAGTAAGTCCAAAGAATCTTCTTTGAAAAGATTGAAAAGACACACTTTGATTAAGGAAAACAAAAATATAAGTAAAGAATATACAGAAAGAGTCAGGACAATGTTAGAGCAGAGAATATATGAAATGCCAGTAAATTTGAACATTTCTGTAAAGGGGACCATTTCCTAGCTCCTAAAGTTGACCAAAACTGACACAAGAGGAAATCATTCAAGGTCATCATGTCTGCCCTTGGCAATCTTGGAATGCCCTGGCCTCAGAATGCAGCCTCTGTTGTCCATGGTAACCTGCGGAGAGGGGGCGGGGCTGAGGGAGGTTGGAACACTGCCCTCACTGAGGGAGTGGGTGCGGCCATTTCTGCTGTGACTGAACACAGGGCAGGGGAGTAGTGGGCCCAGGGAAGGGCCCTCAGAGGCCGGCAGGCCCAGTGGAGTGTCACAAGCATTTTGGCCCAGGCCAAAGGGCGCCTTCGTTAACTGCACAGCTGCCCAAACTCTCACCTTTCCACTCAGGCCGCCTCTTACATGAAGTGTGTGTGGAACCTGTCCGCGCAGTACACCTCGCTGCACAGATAATCATAGGTATGGGCATCGTAGCTTCCTGGCAGGTGTCCGAAGTTCGCAGGCAGTTGGGTCCCTGGGACACATGCGGAGAGGCTCCTGGCCGGGCAACAGGCCGCCCACTGCCCCTGCCCCAGATAAGGGGCCGCAAAGCAGCCCTGTCTGAGTCCCCTGCCTCTAGAGGGAGTATTGGACCAACACTTGTAGAAAACGGGATACGTGCACGCCACTCATTGGAGGGACACAAATAAATCTTTGCCGACTTTCTGCTGAAAGTTAGGAGCGTTCACACCTAAGCCTCTTACAAGGTCAGCTGTTTAGCTAAACATGTGCACATGATCTAAATTTACACAATAATGAAGAAAGCAGCTACAAGGGGAGACAATCAGCAAAACAATCAATACCAGAATTACATTCCCAAGGCCATCCATCAGATGTAGGAATAATCGGGTGCAAGGCAGAAAATATAGATAAAACTGGAACTGAAACAAGGCACAAGGATGTTTTCAAAGACTGGTAGGATCTCTAAAACATTTTTAAAGTACATGTCATTGATAAAGCTAAATACTCAAAGGTTGTGTAATACAACAGATTAATCATTCAGAAGAGTGAAATTATGCTGTTTTGAAAACTATGGCAGGTCAGATTTTCTGCCTAATTATATAAGGAGATTTCTCTAAAAAATACACATTATTTCAAAGACTTATTGGCTGTGAAATAAGTTAAGGGTATATAAATGGCTTGTCTGCACAGAAAGGTGAGATGTAGGGAATCACAGAAAGTCGAGGGGAAAATAGGTCAATATATACATTGCTATATGGTGAACTAAGCCTTAGGCCAGCAACAATGGAGAGGACCTGACCCTTAGAAACTTATAAGTAAGCTGGAATCTTCAAAAGTTCAAATCTTTATAAGTAAAACGATTTATTAAAATGAATAACCAAGTGTTTTAATTGACATCAGAAGATGAAAACAATAAACCCTGAGAACATAGAAAAAAGATAAATAAAGATATGAGCAGAACATAATACAACAGAAAAGGTATAAAATTCAGGTGATTTAGTAAGTCCAAAGAATCTTCTTTGAAAAGATTTAAAAGACACACTTTGATTAAGGAAAACAAAAACATAAGTAAAGAATATACAGAAAGAGTCAGGACAATGTTAGAGCAGAGAATATATGAAATGGCAGTAAATATGAACATTTCTGTAAAGGGGACCATTTCCTAGCTCCTAAAGTTTACCAAAACTGACACAAGAGGAAATCATTTAAGGTCATCATGTCTGCCCTTGGCATTCTCGGAACGCCCTGGCCTCAGAATGCAGCCTCTGTAGTCCATGGTAACCTGCGGAGAGGGGGCGGGGCTGAGGGAGGTTGGAACACTGCCCTCACTGAGGGAGTGGGTGTGGCCATCTCTGCTGTGAATGAACAAAGGGCAGTGGAGCAGGGGGCCCAGGGCAGGGCCCTCAGAGCCCGGCAGGCCCAGTGGAGTGTCACAAGCATTATGGCCCAGGCCAAAGGGCGCCTTCTTCATCGGCACAGCTGCCCAAACTCTCACCTTTCCACTTAGGGCGCCCTCTTACTTGAAGTGTGTGTGCAACCTGTCCGCACAGTACACCTCGCTGCACAGCTAAGCATAGGTAGGGGCATCGTAGCTTCTTGCCAGGTGACCGAAGTTCGCAGGCAGACGGGTCCCTGGGACACACGCGTAGAGGCTCCTGCCCGGGCCACAGGCCGCCCACTCCCCCTGCCCCAGATAATGGGCCGCAAAGCAGCCCTGTCTGAGTCCCCTACCTCTAGAGGGAGTTTTGGACCAACACTTGTAGAAAACGGGATCCTTGCACGCGACTCATTGGAGGGACACAAATAAATCTTTGCGGACTTTCTGCTGAAACTTACGAGCGTTCACACCTAAGCCTCTTACAAGGTCAGCTGTTTAGCTAAACATGTGCACATGATCTAAATTTACACAATAATGAAGAAAGCAGCTACAAGGGGAGACAATCAGCCAAAACAATCAATACCAGAATTACATTCCCAAGGCCATCCATCAGATGTAGGAATAATCGGCTGCAAGGCAGAAAATATACATAAAACTGGAACTGAAACAAGGCACAAGGATGTTTTCAAAGACTGGTAGGATCTCTAAAACATTTTTAAAGGACATGTCATTGATAAAGCTAAATGCTCAAAGGTTGTGTAATACAACAGATTAATCATTGAGAAGAGTGAAATTATGCTGTTTTGAAAACTCTGGCAGGTCAGATTTTCTGCCTAATTATATAAGATTTCTCTAAAAAATACACATTATTTCAAAGACTTATTGGCTGTGAAATAAGTTAAGGGTATTTCAAATGGCTTGTCTGCAAAGAAAGGTGAGATGTAGGGAATCACAGAAAGTCGAGGGGAAAATAGGTCAATATATACATTGCTATATGGTGAACTAAGCCTTAGGCCAGCAACAATGTAGAGGACCTGACCCTTAGAAACTTACAAGCAAGCTGGAATCTTCAAAAGTTCAAATATTTATAAGTAAAATATTTATTAAAATGAATAACCAAGTGTTTTAATTGACATCAGAAGATGAAAACAATAAACCCTGAGAACATAGGAAAAAGATAAATAAAGATATGAGCAGAACTTAATACAACAGAGAACGTATAAAATTCAGGAGATTTAGTAAGTCCAAAGAATCTTCTTTGAAAAGATTGAAAAGACACACTTTGATTAAGGAAAACAAAAATATAAGTAAAGAATATACAGAAAGAGTCAGGACAATGTTAGAGCAGAGAATATATGAAATGCCAGTAAATTTGAACATTTCTGTAAAGGGGACCATTTCCTAGCTCCTAAAGTTGACCAAAACTGACACAAGAGGAAATCATTCAAGGTCATCATGTCTGCCCTTGGCAATCTTGGAATGCCCTGGCCTCAGAATGCAGCCTCTGTTGTCCATGGTAACCTGCGGAGAGGGGGCGGGGCTGAGGGAGGTTGGAACACTGCCCTCACTGAGGGAGTGGGTGCGGCCATTTCTGCTGTGACTGAACACAGGGCAGGGGAGTAGTGGGCCCAGGGAAGGGCCCTCAGAGGCCGGCAGGCCCAGTGGAGTGTCACAAGCATTTTGGCCCAGGCCAAAGGGCGCCTTCGTTAACTGCACAGCTGCCCAAACTCTCACCTTTCCACTCAGGCCGCCTCTTACATGAAGTGTGTGTGGAACCTGTCCGCGCAGTACACCTCGCTGCACAGATAATCATAGGTATGGGCATCGTAGCTTCCTGGCAGGTGTCCGAAGTTCGCAGGCAGTTGGGTCCCTGGGACACATGCGGAGAGGCTCCTGGCCGGGCAACAGGCCGCCCACTGCCCCTGCCCCAGATAAGGGGCCGCAAAGCAGCCCTGTCTGAGTCCCCTGCCTCTAGAGGGAGTATTGGACCAACACTTGTAGAAAACGGGATACGTGCACGCCACTCATTGGAGGGACACAAATAAATCTTTGCCGACTTTCTGCTGAAAGTTAGGAGCGTTCACACCTAAGCCTCTTACAAGGTCAGCTGTTTAGCTAAACATGTGCACATGATCTAAATTTACACAATAATGAAGAAAGCAGCTACAAGGGGAGACAATCAGCAAAACAATCAATACCAGAATTACATTCCCAAGGCCATCCATCAGATGTAGGAATAATCGGGTGCAAGGCAGAAAATATAGATAAAACTGGAACTGAAACAAGGCACAAGGATGTTTTCAAAGACTGGTAGGATCTCTAAAACATTTTTAAAGTACATGTCATTGATAAAGCTAAATACTCAAAGGTTGTGTAATACAACAGATTAATCATTCAGAAGAGTGAAATTATGCTGTTTTGAAAACTATGGCAGGTCAGATTTTCTGCCTAATTATATAAGGAGATTTCTCTAAAAAATACACATTATTTCAAAGACTTATTGGCTGTGAAATAAGTTAAGGGTATATAAATGGCTTGTCTGCACAGAAAGGTGAGATGTAGGGAATCACAGAAAGTCGAGGGGAAAATAGGTCAATATATACATTGCTATATGGTGAACTAAGCTTTAGGCCAGCAACAATGGAGAGGACCTGACCCTTAGAAACTTATAAGTAAGCTGGAATCTTCAAAAGTTCAAATCTTTATAAGTAAAAAGATTTATTAAAATGAATAACCAAGTGTTTTAATTGACATCAGAAGATGAAAACAATAAACCCTGAGAACATAGAAAAAAGATAAATAAAGATATGAGCAGAACTTAATACAACAGAAAACGTATAAAATTGAGGTGATTTAGTAAGTCCAAAGAATCTTCTTTGAAAAGATTTAAAAGACACACTTTGATTAAGGAAAACAAAAACATAAGTAAAGAATATACAGAAAGAGTCAGGACAATGTTAGAGCAGAGAATATATGAAATGGCAGTAAATATGAACATTTCTGTAAAGGGGACCATTTCCTAGCTCCTAAAGTTTACCAAAACTGACACAAGAGGAAATCATTTAAGGTCATCATGTCTGCCCTTGGCATTCTCGGAACGCCCTGGCCTCAGAATGCAGCCTCTGTAGTCCATGGTAATCTGCGGAGAGGGGGCGGGGCTGAGGGAGGTTGGAACACTGCCCTCACTGAGGGAGTGGGTGTGGCCATCTCTGCTGTGACTGAACAAAGGGCAGGGGAGCAGGGGGCCCAGGGCAGGTCCCTCAGATCCCGGCAGGCCCAGTGGAGTGTCACAAGCATTATGGCCCAGGCCAAAGGGCCCCTTCTTCATCTGCACAGCTGCCCAAACTCTCACCTTTCCACTCAGGGCGCCCTCTTACTTGAAGTGTGTGTGCAACCTGTCCGCGCAGTACACCTCGCTGCACAGCTAAGCATAGGTCGGGGCATCGTAGCATATTGCCAGGTGACCGAAGTTCGCAGGAAGATGGGTCCCTAGGACACACGCGGAGAGGCTCCTGCCCAGGCCACAGGCCGCCCACTGCCCCTGCCCCAGATAATGGGCCGCAAAGCAGCCCTGTCTGAATCCCCTGCCTCTAGAGGGAGTATTGGACCAACACTTGTAGAAAACGGGGTCCTTGCGGGCCACTCATTGGAGGGACACAAATAAATCTTTGCCGACTTTCTGCTGAAACTTAGGAGCGTTCACACCTAAGCCTCTTACAAGGTCAGCTGTTTAGCTAAACATGAGCTCATGATCTAAATTTACACAATAATGAAGAAAGCAGCTACAAGGGGAGACAATCAGCCAAAACCATCAATACCAGAATTAGATTCCCAAGGCCATCCATCAGATGAAGGAATAATCGGGTGCAAGGCAGAAAATATACATAAAACTGGAACTGAAACAAGGCACAAGGATGTTTTAGAAGACTGGTAGGATCTCTCAAACATTTTTCAAGGACATGTCATTGATAAAGCTAAATACTCCAAGGTTGTGTAATACAACAGATTAATCATTGAGAAGCGTGAAATTATGCTGTTTTGAAAACTATGGCAGGTCAGATTTTCTGCCTAATTATATAAGAAGATTTCTCTAAAAAATACACATTATTTCAAAGACTTATTGGCTGTGAAATAAGTTAAGGGTATTTCAAATGGCTTGTCTGCAAAGAAAGGTGAGATGTAGGGAATCACAGAAAGTCGAGGGGAAAATAGGTCAATATATACATTGCTGTATGGTGAACTAAGCTTCGGCCAGCAACAATGGAGAGGACCTGACCCTTAGACACGAACAAGTAAGCTGGAATCTTCAAAAGTTCAAATCTTTATAAGTAAAAAGATTTATTAAAATGAAGAACCAAGTGTTTTAATTGACATCAGAAGATGAAAACAATAAACCTTGAGAACATAGAAAAAAGATAAATAAAGATATGAGCAGAACTTAATACAACAGAAAACGTATAAAATTCAGGTGATTTAGTAAGTCCAAAGAATCTTCTTTGAAAAGAATTAAAAGACACACTTTGATTAAGGAAAACCAAAACATAAGTAAAGAATATACAGAAAGAGTCAGGACAATGTTAGAGCAGAGAATATATGAAATGCCAGTAAATTTGAACATTTCTGTCAAGTGGACCATTTCCTAGCTCCTAAAGTTTACCAACACTGACACAAGAGGAAATCATTTAAGGTCATCATGTCTGCCCTTGGCATTCTCGGAACGCCCTGGCCTCAGAATGCAGCCTCTGTAGTCCATGGTAACCTGCGGAGAGGGGGCGGGGCTGAGGGAGGTTGGAACACTGCCCTCACTGAGGGAGTGGGTGTGGCCATCTCTGCTGTGACTGAACAAAGGGCAGGGGAGAAGGGGGCCCAGGGCAGGGCCCTCAGAGCCCGGCAGCCCCAGTGGAGAGTCACAAGCTTTTAGGCCCCGGCCAAAGGGTGCCTTCTTTGTCTGCACAGCTGCCCAAACTCTCACCTTTCCACTCAGGCCGCCCACTTACTTGAAGTGTGTGTGGAACGTGTCCGCGCAGTACACCGTGCTGCACAGATAAGCATAGTTCTGGGCATCGTAGCTTCCTGCCAGGTGATCGAAGTTCGCAGGCAGATGGGTCCCTGGGACACACCTGGAGAGGCTCCTGCCCGGGCCACAGGCCGCCCACTGCCCCAGCCCCAGATCGGGGGCCGCAAAGCAGCCCTGTCTGATTCCCCTGCCTCTAGAGGGAGTATTGGACCAACACTTGTAGAAAACGGGGTCCTTGCGGGCCACTCATTGGAGGGACACAAATAAATCTTTGCCGACTTTCTGCTGAAACTTACGAGCCTTCACACCTAAGCCTCTTACAAGGTCAGCTGTTTAGCTGAACATGAGCTCGTGATCTAAATTTACACAATAATGAAGAAAGCAGCTACAAGGGGAGACAATCAGCCAAAACCATCAATACCAGAATTAGATTCCCAAGGCCATCCATCAGATGTAGGAATAATCGGGTGCAAGGCAGAAAATATACATAAAACTGGAAGTGAAACAAGGCACAAGAATGTTTTCAAAGACTGGTAGGATCTCTAAAACATTTTTCAAGGACATGTCATTGATAAAGCTAAATACTCCAAGGTTGTGTAATACAACAGATTAATCATTGAGAAGAGTGAAATTATGCTGTTTTGAAAACTATGGCAGGTCAGATTTTCTGCCTAATTATATAAGAAGATTTCTCTAAAAAATACACATTATTTCAAAGACTTATTGGCTGTGAAATAAGTTAAGGGTATTTCAAATGGCTTGTCTGCAAAGAAAGGTGAGATGTAGGGAATCACAGAAAGTCGAGGGGAAAATAGGTCAATATATACATTGCTGTATGGTGAACTAAGCCTTAGGCCAGCAACAATGGAGAGGACCTGACCCTTAGACACGTACAAGTAAGCTGGAATCTTCAAAAGTTCAAATCTTTATAAGTAAAAAGATTTATTAAAATGAATAACCAAGTGTTTTAATTGACATCAGAAGATGAAAACAATAAAACCTGAGAACATAGAAAAAAGATAAATAAAGTTATGAGCAGAAATTAATACAACAGAAAACGTATAAAATTCAGGTGATTTAGTAAGTCCAAAGAATCTTCTTTGAAAAGATTTAAAAGATACACTTTGATTAAGGAAAACAAAAACATAAGTAAAGAATATACAGAAAGAGTCAGGACAACGTTAGAGCAGAGAATATATGAAATGCCAGTAAATTTGAACATTTCTGTCAAGTGTACCATTTCCTAGCTCCTAAAGTTTACCAACACTGACACAAGAGGAAATCATTTAAGGTCATCATGTCTGCCCTTGGCATTCTCGGAACGCCCTGGCCTCAGAATGCAGCCTCTGTAGTCCATGGTAACCTGCGGAGAGGGGGCGGGGCTGAGGGAGGTTGGAACACTGCTCTCACTGAGGGAGTGGGTGTGGCCATTTCTGCTGTGACTGAACAAAGGGCAGGGGAGCAGGGGGCCCAGGGCAGGGCCCTCAGAGCCCGGCAGGCCCAGTGGAGTGTCACAAGCTTTTAGGCCCAGGCCAAAGGGCGCCTTCTTTGTCTGCACAGCTGCCCAAACTCTCACCTTTCCACTCAGGCCGCCCTCTTACTTGTAGTGTGTGTGGAACGTGTCTGCGCAGTACACAGCGCTGCACAGATAAGCATAGGTCTGGGCATCGTAGCTTCCTGCCAGGTGACCGAAGTTCGCAGGCAGATGGGTCCCAGGGACACATGCGGAGAAGCTCCTGCCCGGGTCACAGGCCGCCCACTGTCCCTGCCCCAGATCGGGGGCCGCAAAGCAGCCCTGTCTGAGTCCCCTGCCTCTAGAGGGAGTATTGGACCAACACTTGTAGAAAACGGGGTCCTTGCGGGCCACTCATTGGAGGGACACAAATAAATCTTTGCCAACTTTCTGCTGAATCTTACGAGAGTTCACACCTAAGCCTCTTACAAGGTCAGCTGTTTAGCTAAACATGAGCTCATGATCTAAATTTACACAATAATGAAGAAAGCAGCTACAAGGGGAGACAATCAGCCAAAACCATCAATACCAGAATTAGATTCCCAAGGCCATCCATCAGATGAAGGAATAATCGGGTGCAAGGCAGAAAATATACATAAAACTGGAACTGAAACAAGGCACAAGGATGTTTTAGAAGACTGGTAGGATCTCTAAAACATTTTTCAAGGACATGTCATTGATAAAGCTAAATACTCCAAGGTTGTGTAATACAACAGATTAATCATTGAGAAGAGTGAAATTATGCTGTTTTGAAAACTATGGCAGGTCAGATTTTCTGCCTAATTATATAAGAAGATTTCTCTAAAAAATACACATTATTTCAAAGACTTATTGGCTGTGAAATAAGTTAAGGGTATTTCAAATGGCTTGTCTGCAATGAAAGGTGAGATGTAGGGAATCACAGAAAGTCGAGGGGAAAATAGGTCAATATATACATTGCTGTATGGTGAACTAAGCTTAGGCCAGCAACAATGGAGAGGACCTGACCCTTAGACACGAACAAGTAAGCTGGAATCTTCAAAAGTTCAAATCTTTATAAGTAAAAAGATTTATTAAAATGAAGAACCAAGTGTTTTAATTGACATCAGAAGATGAAAACAATAAACCTTGAGAACATAGAAAAAAGATAAATAAAGTTATGAGCAGAACTTAATACAACAGAAAACGTATAAAATTCAGGTGATTTAGTAAGTCCAAAGAATCTTCTTTGAAAAGAATTAAAAGACACACTTTGATTAAGGAAAACCAAAACATAAGTAAAGAATATACAGAAAGAGTCAGGACAATGTTAGAGCAGAGAATATATGAAATGCCAGTAAATTTGAACATTTCTGTCAAGTGGACCATTTCCTAGCTCCTAAAGTTTACCAACACTGACACAAGAGGAAATCATTTAAGGTCATCATGTCTGCCCTTGGCATTCTCGGAACGCCCTGGCCTCAGAATGCAGCCTCTGTAGTCCATGGTAACCTGCGGAGAGGGGGCGGGGCTGAGGGAGGTTGGAACACTGCCCTCACTGAGGGAGTGGGTGTGGCCATCTCTGCTGTGACTGAACAAAGGGCAGGGGAGCAGGGGGCCCAGGGCAGGGCCCTCAGAGCCCGGCAGCCCCAGTGGAGTGTCACAAGCTTTTAGGCCCAGGCCAAAGGGTGCCTTCTTTGTCTGCACAGCTGCCCAAACTCTCACCTTTCCACTCAGGCCGCCCTCTTACTTGTAGTGTGTGTGGAACGTGTCCGCACAGTACACCGCGCTGCACAGCTAAGCATAGTTCTGGGCATCGTAGCTTCCTGCCAGGTGATCGAAGTTTGTAGGAAGATGGGTCCCTGGGACACACGCAGAGGGGCTCCTGCCCGGGTCACAGGCCGCCCACTGCCCCTGCCCCAGATCGGGGGCCGCAAAGCAGCCCTGTCTGAGTCCCCTGCCTCTAGAGGGAGTATTGGACCAACACTTGTAGAAAACGGGGTCCTTGCGGGCCACTCATTGGAGGGATACAAATAAATCTTTGCCGACTTTCTGCTGAAACTTAGGAGCGTTCACACCTAAGCCTCTTACAAGGTCAGCTGTTTAGCTAAACATGAGCTCATGATCTAAATTTACACAATAATGAAGAAAGCAGCTACAAGGGGAGACAATCAGCCAAAACCATCAATACCAGAATTAGATTCCCAAGGCCATCCATCAGATGAAGGAATAATCGGGTGCAAGGCAGATAATATACATAAAACTGGAACTGAAACAAGGCACAAGGATGTTTTCAAAGACTGGTAGGATCTCTAAAACATTTTTCAAGGACATGTCATTGATAAAGCTAAATACTCCAAGGTTGTGTAATACAACAGATTAATCATTGAGAAGCGTGAAATTATGCTGTTTTGAAAACTATGGCAGGTCAGATTTTCTGCCTAATTATATAAGAAGATTTCTCTAAAAAATACACATTATTTCAAAGAATTATTGGCTGTGAAATAAGTTAAGGGTATTTCAAATGGCTTGTCTGCAAAGAAAGGTGAGATGTAGGGAATCACAGAAAGTCGAGGGGAAAATAGGTCAATATATACATTGCTGTATGGTGAACTAAGCTTAGGCCAGCAACAATGGAGAGGACCTGACCCTTAGACACGAACAAGTAAGCTGGAATCTTCAAAAGTTCAAATCTTTATAAGTAAAAAGATTTATTAAATTGAAGAACCAAGTGTTTTAATTGACATCAGAAGATGAAAACAATAAACCCTGAGAACATAGAGAAAAGATAAATAAAGATATGAGCAGAACTTAATACAACAGAAAACGTATAAAATTCAGGTGATTTAGTAAGTCCAAAGAATCTTCTTTGAAAAGATTTAAAAGACACACTTTGATTAAGGAAAACCAAAACATAAGTAAAGAATATACAGAAAGAGTCAGGACAATGTTAGAGCAGAGAATATATGAAATGCCAGTAAATTTGAACATTTCTGTAAAGTGGACCATTTCCTAGCTCCTAAAGTTTACCAACACTGACACAAGAGGAAATCATTTAAGGTCATCATGTCTGCCCTTGGCATTCTCGGAACGCCCTGGCCTCAGAATGCAGCCTCTGTAGTCCATGGTAACCTGCGGAGAGGGGGCGGGGCTGAGGGAGGTTGGAACACTGCCCTCACTGAGGGAGTGGGTGTGGCCATCTCTGCTGTGACTGAACAAAGGGCAGGGGAGCAGGGGCCCCAGGGCAGGGCCCTCAGAGCCCGGCAGGCCCAGTGGAGTGTCACAAGCTTTTAGGCCCAGGCCAAAGTGTGCCTTCTTTGTCTGCACAGCTGCCCAAACTCTCACCTTTCCACTCAGGCCGCCCTCTTACTTGAAGTGTGTTTGGAACGTGCCCGCGCAGTATACCGCGCTGCACAGCTAAGCATAGGTCTGGGCATTGTAGCTTCCTGCCAGTTGACCAAAGTTCGCAGGCAGATGGGTCCCTGGGACACACGCAGAGAGGCTCCTGCCCGGGTCACAGGCCGCCCACTGCCCCTGCCCCAGATCGGGGGCCGCAAAGCAGCCCTGTCTGAGTCCCCTGCCTCTAGAGGGAGTATTGGACCAACACTTGTAGAAAACGGGGTCCTTGCGGGCCACTCATTGGAGGGACACAAATACATCTTTGCCGACTCTCTGCTGAAACTTACGAGCGTTCACACCTAAGCCTCTTACAAGGTCAGCTGTTTAGCTAAACATGAGCTCATGATCTAAATTTACACAATAATGAAGAAAGCAGCTACAAGGGGAGACAATCAGCCAAAACCATCAATACCAGAATTGGATTCCCAAGGCCATCCATCAGATGTAGGAATAATCGGGTGTAAGGCAGAAAATATACATAAAACTGGAACTGAAACAAGGCACAAGGATGTTTTCAAAGACTGGTAGGATCTCTAAAACATTTTTCAAGGACATGTCATTGATAAAGCTAATTACTCCAAGGTTGTGTAATACAACAGATTAATCATTGAGAAGAGTGAAATTATGCTGTTTTGAAAACTATGCCAGGTCAGATTTTCTGCCTAATTATATAAGAATATTTCTCTAAAAAATACACATTATATCAAAGACTTATTGGCTGTGAAATAAGTTAAGGGTATTTCAAATGGCTTGTCTGCAAAGAAAGGTGAGATGTAGGGAATCACAGAAAGTCGAGGGGAAAATAGCTCAATATATACATTGCTGTATGGTGAACTAAGCCTTAGGCCAGCAACAATGGAGAGGACCTGACCCTTAGACACGTACAAGTAAGCTGGAATCTTCAAAAGTTCAAATCTTTATAAGTAAAAAGATTTATTAAAATGAATAACCAAGTGTTTTAATTGACATCAGAAGATGAAAACAATAAACCCTGAGAACATAGAGAAAAGATAAATAAAGATATGAGCAGAACTTAATACAACAGAAAACGTATAAAATTCAGGTGATTTAGTAAGTCCAAAGAATCTTCTTTGAAAAGATTTAAAAGATACACTTTGATTAAGGAAAACAAAAACATAAGTAAAGAATATACAGAAAGAGTCAGGACAATGTTAGAGCAGAGAATATATGAAATGCCAGTAATTTGAACATTTCTGTCAAGTGGACCATTTCCTAGCTCCTAAAGTTTACCAACACTGACACAAGAGGAAATCATTTAAGGTCATCATGTCTGCCCTTGGCATTCTCGGAACACCCTGGCCTCAGAATGCAGCCTCTGTAGTCCATGGTAACCTGCGGAGAGGGGGCGGGGCTGAGGGAGTTTGGAACACTGCTCTCACTGAGGGAGTGGGTGTGGCCATTTCTGCTGTGACTGAACAAAGGGCAGGGGAGCAGGGGGCCCAGGGCAGGGCCCTCAGAGCCCGGCAGGCCCAGTGGAGTGTCACAAGCTTTTAGGCCCAGGCCAAAGGGCGCCTTCTTTGTCTGCACAGCTGCCCAAACTCTCACCTTTCCACTCAGGCCGCCCTCTTACTTGAAGTGTGTGTGGAACGTGTCCGTGCAGTACACCGCGCTGCACAGCTAAGCATAGTTCTGGGCATCGTAGCTTCCTGCCAGGTGATCGAAGTTCGCAGGCAGATGGGGCCCTGGGACACACGTGGAGAGGCTCCAGCCCGGGCCACAGGCCGCCCACTGCCCCTGCCCCAGATCGGGGGCCGCAAAGCAGCCCTGTCTGAGTCCCCTGCCTCTAGAGGGAGTATTGGACCAACACTTGTAGAAAACGGGGTCCTTGCGGGCCACTCATTGGAGGGACACAAATAAATCTTTGCCGACTTTCTGCTGAAACTTAGGAGCGTTCACACCTAAGCCTCTTACAAGGTCAGCTGTTTAGCTAAACATGAGCTCATGATCTAAATTTACACAATAATGAAGAAAGCAGCTACAAGGGGAGACAATCAGCCAAAACCATCAATACCAGAATTAGATTCCCAAGGCCATCCATCAGATGAAGGAATAATCGGGTGCAAGGCAGAAAATATACATAAAATTGGAACTGAAACAAGGCACAAGGATGTTTTCAAAGACTGGTAGGATCTCTAAAACATTTTTCAAGGACATGTCATTGATAAAGCTAAATACTCCAAGGTTGTGTAATACAACAGATTAATCATTGAGAAGCGTGAAATTATGCTGTTTTGAAAACTATGGCAGGTCAGATTTTCTGCCTAATTATATAAGAAGATTTCTCTAAAAAATACACATTATTTCAAAGACTTATTGGCTGTGAAATAAGTTAAGGGTATTTCAAATGGCTTGTCTGCAAAGAAAGGTGAGATGTAGGGAATCACAGAAAGTCGAGGGGAAAATAGGTCAATATATACATTGCTGTATGGTGAACTAAGCTTAGGCCAGCAACAATGGAGAGGACCTGACCCTTAGACACGAACAAGTAAGCTGGAATCTTCAAAAGTTCAAATCTTTATAAGTAAAAAGATTTATTAAAATGAAGAACCAAGTGTTTTAATTGACATCAGAAGATGAAAACAATAAACCCTGAGAACACAGAAAAAAGATAAATAAAGATATGAGCAGAACTTAATACAACAGAAAACGTATAAAATTCAGGTGATTTAGTAAGTCCAAAGAATCTTCTTTGAAAAGAATTAAAAGACACACTTTGATTAAGGAAAACCAAAACATAAGTAAAGAATATACAGAAAGAGTCAGGACAATGTTAGAGCAGAGAATATATGAAATGCCAGTAAATTTGAACATTTCTGTCAAGTGGACCATTTCCTAGCTCCTAAAGTTTACCAACACTGACACAAGAGGAAATCATTTAAGGTCATCATGTCTGCCCTTGGCATTCTCGGAACGCCCTGGCCTCAGAATGCAGCCTCTGTAGTCCATGGTAACCTGCGGAGAGGGGGCGGGGCTGAGGGAGGTTGGAACACTGCTCTCACTGAGGGAGTGGGTGTGGCCATCTCTGCTGTGACTGAACAAAGGGCAGGGGAGCAGGGGGCCCAGGGCAGGGCCCTCAGAGCCCGGCAGGCCCAGTGGAGTGTACAAGCTTTTAGGCCCAGGCCAAAGGGCGCCTTCTTTGTCTGCACAGCTGCCCAAACTCTCACCTTTCCACTCAGGCCGCCCTCTTACTTGAAGTGTGTGTGGAACGTGTCCGCGCAGTACACCGCGCTGCACAGCTAAGAATAGTTCTGGGCATCGTAGCTTCCTGCCAGGTGATCGAAGTTCGCAGGCAGATGGGTCCCTGGGACACACGCGGAGAGGCTCCTGCCCGGGCCACAGCCCGCCCACTGCCCCTGCCCCAGATCGGGGGCCGCAAAGCAGCCCTGTCTGAGTCCCCTGCCTCTAGAGGGAGTATTGGACCAACACTTGTAGAAAACGGGGTCCTTGCGGGCCACTCATTGGAGGGACACAAATAAATCTTTGCCGACTTTCTGCTGAAACTTACGAGCCTTCACACCTAAGCCTCTTACAAGGTCAGCTGTTTAGCTAAACATGAGCTCATGATCTAAATTTACACAATAATGAAGAAAGCAGCTACAAGTGGAGACAATCAGCCAAAACCATCAATACCAGAATTAGATTCCCAAGGCCATCCATCAGATGTAGGAATAATCGGGTGCAAGGCAGAAAATATACATAAAACTGGAACTGAAACAAGGCACAAGGATGTTTTCAAAGACTGGTAGGATCTCTAAAACATTTTTCAAGGACATGTCATTGATAAAGCTAAATACTCCAAGGTTGTGTAATACAACAGATTAATCATTGAGAAGAGTGAAATTATGCTGTTTTGAAAACTATGGCAGGTCAGATTTTCTGCCTAATTCTATAAGAAGATTTCTCTAAAAAATACACATTATTTCAAAGACTTATTGGCTGTGAAATAAGTTAAGGGTATTTCAAATGGCTTGTCTGCAAAGAAAGGTGAGATGTAGGGAATCACAGAATGTCGAGGGGAAAATAGGTCAATATATACATTGCTGTATGGTGAACTAAGCCTTAGGCCAGCAACAATGGAGAGGACCTGACCCTTAGACACGTACAAGTAAGCTGGAATCTTCAAAATTTCAAATCTTTATAAGTAAAAAGATTTATTAAAATGAATAACCAAGTGTTTTAATTGACATCAGAAGATGAAAACAATAAAACCTGAGAACAGAGAAAAAAGATAAATAAAGTTATGAGCAGAACTTAATACAACAGAAAACGTATAAAATTCAGGTGATTTAGTAAGTCCAAAGAATCTTCTTTGAAAAGATTTAAAAGATACACTTTGATTAAGGAAAACAAAAACATAAGTAAAGAATATACAGAAAGAGTCAGGACAATGTTAGAGCAGAGAATATATGAAATGCCAGTAAATTTGAACATTTCTGTCAAGTGGACCATTTCCTGGCTCCTAAAGTTTACCAACACTGACACAAGAGGAAATCATTTAAGGTCATCATGTCTGCCCTTGGCATTCTCGGAACGCCCTGGCCTCAGAATGCAGCCTCTGTAGTCCATGGTAACCTGCGGAGAGGGGGCGGGCTGAGGGAGGTTGGAACACTGCCCTCACTGAGGGAGTGGGTGTGGCCATCTCTGCTGTGACTGAACAAAGGGCAGGGGAGCAGGGGGCCCAGGGCAGGGCCCTCAGAGCCCGGCAGGCCCAGTGGAGTGTCACAAGCTTTTAGGCCCAGGCCAAAGGGCGCCTTCTTTGTCTGCACAGCTGCCCAAACTCTCACCTTTCCACTCAGGCCGCCCTCTTACTTGAAGTGTGTGTGGAACGTGTCCGCGCAGTACACCGCGCTGCACAGCTAAGCATAGTTCTGGGCATCGTAGCTTCCTGCCAGGTGATCGAAGTTCGCAGGCAGATGGGTCCCTGGGACACACGCGGAGGGGCTCCTGCCCGGGTCACAGGCCGCCCACTGCCCCTGCCCCAGATCGGGGGCCGCAAAGCAGCCCTGTGTGAGTCCCCTGCCTCTAGAGGGAGTATTGGACCAACACTTGTAGAAAACGGGGTCCTTGCAGGCCACTCATTGGACGGACACAAATAAATCTTTGCCAACTTTCTGCTGAAACTTACGAGCGTTCACCCCTAAGCCTCTTACAAGGTCAGCTGTTTAGCTAAACATGAGCTCATGATCTAAATTTACACAATAATGA
Source organism: Mesoplodon mirus (assembly GCF_964341445.2). NCBI lineage: Eukaryota > Metazoa > Chordata > Mammalia > Artiodactyla > Ziphiidae > Mesoplodon > Mesoplodon mirus. The sequence continues at coordinate 120,173,833 of NC_138976.1, read as the reverse complement.
AGAAAGCAGCTACAAGGGGAGACAATCAGCCAAAACCATCAATACCAGAATTAGATTCCCAAGGCCATCCATCAGATGTCGGAATAATCGGGTGTAAGGCAGAAAATATACATAAAACTGGAACTGAAACAAGGCACAAGGATGTTTTCAAAGACTGGTAGGATCTCTAAAACATTTTTCAAGGACATGTCATTGATAAAGCTAATTACTCCAAGGTTGTGTAATACAACAGATTAATCATTGAGAAGAGTGAAATTATGCTGTTTTGAAAACTATGGCAGGTCAGATTTTCTGCCTAATTATATAAGAAGATTTCTCTAAAAAATACACATTATTTCAAAGACTTATTGGCTGTGAAATAAGTTAAGGGTATTTCAAATGGCTTGTCTGCAAAGAAAGGTGAGATGTAGGGAATCACAGAAAGTCGAGGGGAAAATAGGTCAATATATACATTGCTGTATGGTGAACTAAGCCTTAGGCCAGCAACAATGGAGAGGACCTGACCCTTAGACACGTACAAGTAAGCTGGAATCTTCAAAAGTTCAAATCTTTATAAGTAAAAAGATTTATTAAAATGAATAACCAAGTGTTTTAATTGACATCAGAAGATGAAAACAATAAACCCTGAGAACATAGAGAAAAGATAAATAAAGATATGAGCAGAACTTAATACAAAAGAAAACGTATAAAATTCAGGTGATTTAGTAAGTCCAAAGAATCTTCTTTGAAAAGATTTAAAAGACACACTTTGATTAAGGAAAACCAAAACATAAGTAAAGAATATGCAGAAAGAGTCAGGACAATGTTAGAGCAGAGAATATATGAAATGCCAGTAAATTTGAACATTTCTGTCAAGTGGACCATTTCCTAGCTCCTAAAGTTTACCAACACTGACACAAGAGGAAATCATTTAAGGTCATCATGTCTGCCCTTGGCATTCTCGGAACGCCCTGGCCTCAGAATGCAGCCTCTGTAGTCCATGGTAACCTGCGGAGAGGGGGCGGGGCTGAGGGAGTTTTGAACACTGCCCTCACTGAGGGAGTGGGTGTGGCCATCTCTGCTGTGACTGAACAAAGGGCAGGGGAGCAGGGGGCCCAGGTCTGGGCCCTCAGAGCCCGGCAGGCCCAGTGGAGTGTCACAAGTTTTTAAGCCCAGGCCAAAGGGCGCCTTCTTTGTCTGCACAGCTGCCCAAACTCTCACCTTTCCACTCAGGCCGCCCTCTTACTTGAAGTGTGTGTGGAACGTGTCCGCGCAGTACACCGCACTACACAGCTAAGCATAGTTCTGGGCATCGTAGCTTCCTGCCAGGTGACCGAAGTTTGCAGGCAGATGGGTCCCTGGGACACACGCGAAGGGGCTCCTGCCCGGGTCACAGGCCGCCCACTGCCCCTGCCCCAGATCGGGGGCCGCAAAGCAGCCCTGTCTGAGTCCCCTGCCTCTAGAGGGAGTATTGGACCAACACTTGTAGAAAACGGGGTCCTTGCGGGCCACTCATTGGAGGGACACAAATAAATCTTTGCCGACTTTCTGCTGAAACATACGAGCGTTCACACCTAAGCCTCTTACAAGGTCAGCTGTTTAGCTAAACATGAGCTCATGATCTAAATTTACACAATATTGAAGAAAGCAGCTACAAGGGGAGACAATCAGCCAAAACCATCATTAGCAGAATTAGATTCCCAAGGCCATCCATCAGATGTAGGAATAATCGGGTGCAAGGCAGAAAATATACATAAAACTGGAACTGAAACAAGGCACAAGGATGTTTTCAAAGACTGGTAGGATCTCTAAAACATTTTTCAAGGACATGTCATTGATAAAGCTAAATACTCCAAGGTTGTGTAATACAACAGATTAATCATTGAGAAGAGTGAAATTATGCTGTTTTGAAAACTATGGCAGGTCAGATTTTCTGCCTAATTATATAAGAAGATTTCTCTAAAAAATACACATTATTTCAAAGACTTATTGGCTGTGAAATAAGTTAAGGGTATTTCAAATGGCTTGTCTGCAAAGAAAGGTGAGATGTAGGGAATCACAGAAAGTCGAGGGGAAAATAGGTCAATATATACATTGCTGTATGGTGAACTAAGCCTTAGGCCAGCAACAATGGAGAGGACCTGACCCTTAGACACGTACAAGTAAGCTGGAATCTTCAAAAGTTCAAATCTTTATAAGTAAAAAGATTTATTAAAATGAATAACCAAGTGTTTTAATTGACATCAGAAGATGAAAACAATAAACCCTGAGAACATAGAGAAAAGATAAATAAAGATATGAGCAGAACTTAATACAACAGAAAACGTATAAAATTCAGGTGATTTAGTAAGTCCAAAGAATTTTCTTTGAAAAGATTTAAAAGACACACTTTGATTAAGGAAAACCAAAACATAAGTAAAGAATATACAGAAAGAGTCAGGACAATGTTAGAGCAGAGAATATATGAAATGCCAGTAAATTTGAACATTTCTGTCAAGTGGACCATTTCCTAGCTCCTAAAGTTTACCAACACTGACACAAGAGGAAATCATTTAAGGTCATCATGTCTGCCCTTGGCATTCTCGGAACGCCCTGGCCTCAGAATGCAGCCTCTGTAGTCCATGGTAACCTGCGGAGATAGGGCGGGGCTGAGGGAGGTTGGAACACTGCCCTCACTGAGGGAGTGGGTGTGGCCATCTCTGCTGTGACTGAACAAAGGGCAGGGGAGCAGGGGGCCCAGGGCAGGGCCCTCAGAGCCCGGCAGGCCCAGGGGAGTGTCACAAGCTTTTATGCCCAGGCCAAGGTGCGCCTTCTTTGTCTGCACAGCTGCCCAAACTCTCACATTTCCACTCAGGCCGCCCTCTTACTTGAAGTGTGTGTGGAACGTGCCCGCGCAGTATACCGCGCTGCACAGCTAAGCATAGGTCTGGGCATTGTAGCTTCCTGCCAGGTGACCAAAGTTCGCAGGCAGATGGGTCCCTGGGACACACGCGGAGAGGCTCCTGCCCGGGTCACAGGCCGCCCACTGCCCCTGCCCCAGATCGGGGGCCGCAAATCAGCCCTGTCTGAATCCCCTGCCTCTAGAGGGAGTATTGGACCAACACTTGTAGAAAACGGGGTCCTTGCGGGCCACTCATTGGAGGGACACAAATACATGTTTGCCGACTTTCTGCTGAAACTTACGAGCCTTCACACCTAAGCCTCTTACAAGGTCAGCTGTTTAGCTAAACATGAGCTCATGATCTAAATTTACACAATAATGAAGAAAGCAGCTACAAGGGGAGACAATCAGCCAAAACCATCAATACTAGAATTAGATTCCCAAGGCCATCCATCAGATGTAGGAATAATCGGGTGCAAGGCAGAAAATATACATAAAACTGGAACTGAAACAAGGCACAAGGATGTTTTCAAAGACTGGTAGGATCTCTAAAACATTTTTCAAGGACATGTCATTGATAAAGCTAAATACTCCAAGGTTGTGTAATACAACAGATTAATCATTGAGAAGAGTGAAATTATGCTGTTTTGAAAACTATGGCAGGTCAGATTTTCTGCCTAATTATATAAGAAGATTTCTCTAAAAAATACACATTATTTCAAAGACTTATTGGCTGTGAAATAAGTTAAGGGTATTTCAAATGGCTTGTCTGCCAAGAAAGGTGAGATGTAGGGAATCACAGAAAGTCGAGGGGAAAATAGGTCAATATATACATTGCTGTATGGTGAACTAAGCCTTAGGCCAGCAACAATGGAGAGGACCTGACCCTTAGACACGTACAAGTAAGCTGGAATCTTTAAAAGTTCAAATCTTTATAAGTAAAAAGATTTATTAAAATGAATAACCAAGTGTTTTAATTGACATCAGAAGATGAAAACAATAAAACCTGAGAACATAGAAAAAAGATAAATAAAGTTATGAGCAGAACTTAATACAACAGAAAACGTATAAAATTCAGGTGATTTAGTAAGTCCAAAGAATCTTCTTTGAAAAGATTTAAAAGATACACTTTGATTAAGGAAAACAAAAACATAAGTAAAGAATATACAGAAAGAGTCAGGACAATGTTAGAGCAGAGAATATATGAAATGCCAGTAAATTTGAACATTTCTGTCAAGTGGACCATTTCCTAGCTCCTAAAGTTTACCAACACTGACACAAGAGGAAATCATTTAAGGTCATCATGTCTGCCCTTGGCATTCTCGGAACGCCCTGGCCTCAGAATGCAGCCTCTGTAGTCCATGGTAACCTGCGGAGAGGGGGCGGGGCTGAGGGAGGTTGGAACACTGCTCTCACTGAGGGAGTGGGTGTGGCCATCTCTGCTGTGACTGAACAAAGGGCAGGGGAGCAGGGGGCCCAGGGCAGGGCCCTCAGAGCCCGGCAGGCCCAGTGGAGTGTCACAAGATTTTAGGCCCAGGCCAAAGGGCGCCTTCTTTGTCTGCACAGCTGCCCAAACTCTCACCTTTCCACTCAGGCCGCCCTCTTACTTGAAGTGTGTGTGGAACGTGTCCGCGCAGTACACCGCGCTGCACAGCTAAGAATAGTTCTGGGCATCGTAGCTTCCTGCCAGGTGATCGAAGTTCGCAGGCAGATGGGTCCCTGGGACACACGCGGAGAGGCTCCTGCCCGGGCCACAGCCCGCCCACTGCCCCTGCCCCAGATCGGGGGCCGCAAAGCAGCCCTGTCTGAGTCCCCTGCCTCTAGAGGGAGTATTGGACCAACACTTGTAGAAAACGGGGTCCTTGCGGGCCACTCATTGGAGGGACACAAATAAATCTTTGCCGACTTTCTGCTGAAACTTACGAGCCTTCACACCTAAGCCTCTTACAAGGTCAGCTGTTTAGCTAAACATGAGCTCATGATCTAAATTTACACAATAATGAAGAAAGCAGCTACAAGTGGAGACAATCAGCCAAAACCATCAATACCAGAATTAGATTCCCAAGGCCATCCATCAGATGTAGGAATAATCGGGTGCAAGGCAGAAAATATACATAAAACTGGAACTGAAACAAGGCACAAGGATGTTTTCAAAGACTGGTAGGATCTCTAAAACATTTTTCAAGGACATGTCATTGATAAAGCTAAATACTCCAAGGTTGTGTAATACAACAGATTAATCATTGAGAAGAGTGAAATTATGCTGTTTTGAAAACTATGGCAGGTCAGATTTTCTGCCTAATTCTATAAGAAGATTTCTCTAAAAAATACACATTATTTCAAAGACTTATTGGCTGTGAAATAAGTTAAGGGTATTTCAAATGGCTTGTCTGCAAAGAAAGGTGAGATGTAGGGTATCACAGAATGTCGAGGGGAAATAGGTCAATATATACATTGCTGTATGGTGAACTAAGCCTTAGGCCAGCAACAATGGAGAGGACCTGACCCTTAGACACGTACAAGTAAGCTGGAATCTTCAAAATTTCAAATCTTTATAAGTAAAAAGATTTATTAAAATGAATAACCAAGTGTTTTAATTGACATCAGAAGATGAAAACAATAAAACCTGAGAACAGAGAAAAAAGATAAATAAAGTTATGAGCAGAACTTAATACAACAGAAAACGTATAAAATTCAGGTGATTTAGTAAGTCCAAAGAATCTTCTTTGAAAAGATTTAAAAGATACACTTTGATTAAGGAAAACAAAAACATAAGTAAAGAATATACAGAAAGAGTCAGGACAATGTTAGAGCAGAGAATATATGAAATGCCAGTAAATTTGAACATTTCTGTCAAGTGGACCATTTCCTAGCTCCTAAAGTTTACCAACACTGACACAAGAGGAAATCATTTAAGGTCATCATGTCTGCCCTTGGCATTCTCGGAACGCCCTGGCCTCAGAATGCAGCCTCTGTAGTCCATGGTAACCTGCGGAGAGGGGGCGGGGCTGAGGGAGTTTGGAACACTGCCCTCACTGAGGGAGTGGGTGTGGCCATCTCTGCTGTGACTGAACAAAGGGCAGGGGAGCAGGGGGCCCAGGTCTGGGCCCTCAGAGCCCGGCAGGCCCAGTGGAGTGTCACAAGTTTTTAAGCCCAGGCCAAAGGGCGCCTTCTTTGTCTGCACAGCTGCCCAAACTCTCACCTTTCCACTCAGGCCGCCCTCTTACTTGAAGTGTGTGTGGAACGTGTCCGCGCAGTACACCGCACTACACAGATAAGCATAGTTCTGGGCATCGTAGCTTCCTGCCAGGTGACCGAAGTTTGCAGGCAGATGGGTCCCTGGGACACACGCGAAGGGGCTCCTGCCCGGGTCACAGGCCGCCCACTGCCCCTGCCCCAGATCGGGGGCCGCAAAGCAGCCCTGTCTGAGTCCCCTGCCTCTAGAGGGAGTATTGGACCAACACTTGTAGAAAACGGGGTCCTTGCGGGCCACTCATTGGAGGGACACAAATAAATCTTTGCCGACTTTCTGCTGAAACATACGAGCGTTCACACCTAAGCCTCTTACAAGGTCAGCTGTTTAGCTAAACATGAGCTCATGATCTAAATTTACACAATATTGAAGAAAGCAGCTATAAGGGGAGACAATCAGCCAAAACCATCATTAGCAGAATTAGATTCCCAAGGCCATCCATCAGATGTAGGAATAATCGGGTGCAAGGCAGAAAATATACATCAAACTGGAACTGAAACAAGGCACAAGGATGTTTTCAAAGACTGGTAGGATCTCTCAAACATTTTTCAAGGACATGTCATTGATAAAGCTAAATACTCCAAGGTTGTGTAATACAACAGATTAATCATTGAGAAGAGTGAAATTATGCTGTTTTGAAAACTATGGCAGGTCAGATTTTCTGCCTAATTACATAAGAAGATTTCTCTAAAAAATACACATTATTTCAAAGACTTATTGGCTGTGAAATAAGTTAAGGGTATTTCAAATGGCTTGTCTGCAAAGAAAGGTGAGATGTAGGGAATCACAGAAAGTCGAGGGGAAAATAGGTCAATATATACATTGCTGTATGGTGAACTAAGCCTTAGGCCAGCAACAATGGAGAGGACCTGACCCTTAGACACGTACAAGTAAGCTGGAATCTTCAAAAGTTCAAATCTTTATAAGTAAAAAGATTTATTAAAATGAATAACCAAGTGTTTTAATTGACATCAGAAGATGAAAACAATAAACCCTGAGAACATAGAGAAAAGATAAATAAAGATATGAGCAGAACTTAATACAACAGAAAACGTATAAAATTCAGGTGATTTAGTAAGTCCAAAGAATTTTCTTTGAAAAGATTTAAAAGACACACTTTGATTAAGGAAAACCAAAACATAAGTAAAGAATATACAGAAAGAGTCAGGACAATGTTAGAGCAGAGAATATATGAAATGCCAGTAAATTTGAACATTTCTGTCAAGTGGACCATTTCCTAGCTCCTAAAGTTTACCAACACTGACACAAGAGGAAATCATTTAAGGTCATCATGTCTGCCCTTGGCATTCTCGGAACGCCCTGGCCTCAGAATGCAGCCTCTGTAGTCCATGGTAACCTGCGGAGAGAGGGCGGGGCTGAGGGAGGTTGGAACACTGCCCTCACTGAGGGAGTGGGTGTGGCCATCTCTGCTGTGACTGAACAAAGGGCAGGGGAGCAGGGGGCCCAGGGCAGGGCCCTCAGAGCCCGGCAGGCCCAGGGGAGTGTCACAAGCTTTTATGCCCAGGCCAAGGTGCGCCTTCTTTGTCTGCACAGCTGCCCAAACTCTCACCTTTCCACTCAGGCCGCCCTCTTACTTGAAGTGTGTGTGGAACGTGTCCGTGCAGTATACCGCGCTGCACAGCTAAGCATAGGTCTGGGCATCGTAGCTTCCTGCCAGGTGACCGAAGTTCGCAGGCAGATGGGTCCCTGGGACACACGCGGAGAAGCTCCTGCCCGGGTCACAGCCCACCCACTGCCCCTGCCCCAGATCGGGGGCCGCAAATCAGCCCTGTCTTAATCCCCTGCCTCTAGAGGGAGTTTTGGACCAACACTTGTAGAAAACGGCGTCCTTGCGGGCCACTCATTGGAGGGACACAAATAAATCTTTGCCGACTTTCTGCTGAAACTTACGAGCGTTCACACCTAAGCCTCTTACAAGGTCAGCTGTTTAGCTAAACATGAGCTCATGATCTAAATTAACACAATAATGAAGAAAGCAGCTACAAGGGGAGACAATCAGCCAAAACCATCAATACCAGAATTAGATTCCCAAGGCCATCCATCAGATGTAGGAATAATCGGGTGCAAGGCAGAAAATATACATAAAACTGGAACTGAAACAAGGCACAAGGATGTTTTCAAAGACTGGTAGGATCTCTCAAACATTTTTCAAGGACATGTCATTGATAAAGCTAAATACTCCAAGGTTGTGTAATACAACAGATTAATCATTGAGAAGAGTGAAATTATGCTGTTTTGAAAACTCTGGCAGGTCAGATTTTCTGCCTAATTATATAAGAAGATTTCTCTAAAAAATACACATTATTTCAAAGACTTATTGGCTGTGAAATAAGTTAAGGGTATTTCAAATGGCTTGTCTGCAAAGAAACGTGAGATGTAGGGAATCACAGAAAGTCGAGGGGAAAATAGGTCAATATATACATTGCTGTATGGTGAACTAAGCCTTAGGCCAGCAACAATGGAGAGGACCTGACCCTTAGACACGTACAAGTAAGCTGGAATCTTCAAAAGTTCAAATCTTTATAAGTAAAAAGATTTATTAAAATGAATAACCAAGTGTTTTAATTGACATCAGAAGATGAAAACAATAAACCCTGAGAACATAGAGAAAAGATAAATAAAGATATGAGCAGAACTTAATACAACAGAAAACGTATAAAATTCAGGTGATTTAGTAAGTCCAAAGAATTTTCTTTGAAAAGATTTAAAAGACACACTTTGATTAAGGAAAACCAAAACATAAGTAAAGAATATACAGAAAGAGTCAGGACAATGTTAGAGCAGAGAATATATGAAATGCCAGTAAATTTGAACATTTCTGTCAAGTGGACCATTTCCTAGCTCCTAAAGTTTACCAACACTGACACAAGAGGAAATCATTTAAGGTCATCATGTCTGCCCTTGGCATTCTCGGAACGCCCTGGCCTCAGAATGCAGCCTCTGTAGTCCATGGTAACCTGCGGATAGGGGGCGGGGCTGAGGGAGGTTGGAACACTGCCCTCACTGAGGGAGTGGGTGTGGCCATCTCTGCTGTGACTGAACAAAGGGCAGGGGAGCAGGGGGCCCAGGGCAGGGCCCTCAGAGCCCGGCAGGCCCAGTGGAGTGTCACAAGCTTTTAGGCCCAGGCCAAAGGGCGCCTTCTTTGTCTGCACAGCTGCCCAAACTCTCACCTTTCCACTCAGGCCGCCCTCTTACTTGAAGTGTGTGTGGAACGTGTCCGTGCAGTATACCGTGCTGCACAGCTAAGCATAGGTCTGGGCATCGTAGCTTCCTGCCAGGTGACCGAAGTTCGCAGGCAGATGGGTCCCTGGGACACACGCGGAGAAGCTCCTGCCCGGTTCACAGCCCACCCACTGCCCCTGCCCCAGATCGGGGGCCGCAAATCAGCCCTGTCTTAATCCCCTGCCTCTAGAGGGAGTTTTGGACCAACACTTGTAGAAAACGGCGTCCTTGTGGGCCACTCATTGGAGGGACACAAATAAATCTTTGCCGACTTTCTGCTGAAACTTACGAGCGTTCACAACTAAGCCTCTTACAAGTTCAGCTGTTTAGCTAAACATGAGCTCATGATCTAAATTTACACAATAATGAAGAAAGCAAATACAAGGGGAGACAATCAGCCAAAACCATCAATACCAGAATTAGATTCCCAAGGCCATCCATCAGATGTAGGAATAATCGGGTGTAAGGCAGAAAATATACATAAAACTGGAACTGAAAGAAGGCACAAGGATGTTTTCAAAGACTGGTAGGATCTCTAAAACATTTTTCAAGGACATGTCATTGATAAAGCTAATTACTCCAAGGTTGTGTAATACAACAGATTAATCATTGAGAAGAGTGAAATTATGCTGTTTTGAAAACTATGGCAGGTCAGATTTTCTGCCTAATTATATAAGAAGATTTCTCTAAAAAATACACATTATTTCAAAGACTTATTGGCTGTGAAATAAGTTAAGGGAATTTCAAATGGCTTGTCTGCAAAGAAAGGTGAGATGTAGGGAATCACAGAAAGTCGAGGGGAAAATAGGTCAATATATACATTGCTGTATGGTGAACTAAGCCTTAGGCCAGCAACAATGGAGAGGACCTGACCCTTAGACACGTACAAGTAAGCTGGAATCTTCAAAAGTTCAAATCTTTATAAGTAAAAAGATTTATTAAAATGAATAACCAAGTGTTTTAATTGACATCAGAAGATGAAAACAATAAACCCTGAGAAAATAGAGAAAAGATAAATAAAGATATGAGCAGAACTTAATACAACAGAAAACGTACAAAATTCAGGTGATTTAGTAAGTCCAAAGAATTTTATTTGAAAAGATTTAAAAGACACACTTTGATTAAGGAAAACCAAAACATAAGTAAAGAATACACAGAAAGAGTCAGGACAATGTTAGAGCAGAGAATATATGAAATGCCAGTAAATTTGAACATTTCTGTCAAGTGGACCATTTCCTAGCTCCTAAAGTTTACCAACACTGACACAAGAGGAAATCATTTAAGGTCATCATGTCTGCCCTTGGCATTCTCGGAACGCCCTGGCCTCAGAATGCAGCCTCTGTAGTCCATGGTAACGTGCGGAGAGGGGGCGGGGCTGAGGGAGGTTGGAACACTGCCCTCACTGAGGGAGTGGGTGTGGCCATCTCTGGTGTGACTGAACAAAGGGCAGGGGAGCAGGGGGCCCAGGGCAGGGCCCTCAGAGCCCGGCAGGCCCAGTGGAGTGTCACAAGTTTTTAGGCCCAGGCCAAAGGGCGCCTTCTTTGTCTGCACAGCTGCCCAAACTCTCACCTTTCCACTCAGGCCGCCCTCTTACTTGAAGTGTGTGTGGAACGTGTCCTCGCAGAACACCGCGCTGCACAGCTAAGCATAGTTCTGGGCATCGTAGCTTCCTGCCAGGTGACCGAAGTTCGCAGGCAGATGGGTCCCTGGGACACACGCGGAGGGGCTCCTGCCCGGGTCACAGGCCGCCCACTGCCCCTGCCCCAGATCGGGGGCCGCAAAGCAGCCCTGTCTGAGTCCCCTGCCTCTAGAGGGAGTATTGGACCAACACTTGTAGAAAACGGGGTCCTTGCGGGCCACTCATTGGAGGGACACAAATAAATCTTTGCCGACTTTCTGCTGAAACTTAGGAGCGTTCACACCTAAGCCTCTTACAAGGTCAGCTGTTTAGCTAAACATGAGCTCATGATCTAAATTTACACAATAATGAAGAAAGCACCTACAAGGGGAGACAATCAGCCAAAACCATCAATACCAGAATTAGATTCCCAAGGCCATCCATCAGATGAAGGAATAATCGGGTGCAAGGCAGAAAATATACATAAAATTGGAACTGAAACAAGGCACAAGGATGTTTTCAAAGACTGGTAGGATCTCTAAAACATTTTTCAAGGACATGTCATTGATAAAGCTAAATACTCCAAGGTTGTGTAATACAACAGATTAATCATTGAGAAGCGTGAAATTATGCTGTTTTGAAAACTATGGCAGGTCAGATTTTCTGCCTAATTATATAAGAAGATTTCTCTAAAAAATACACATTATTTCAAAGACTTATTGGCTGTGAAATAAGTTAAGGGTATTTCAAATGGCTTGTCTGCAAAGAAAGGTGAGATGTAGGGAATCACAGAAAGTCGAGGGCAAAATAGGTCAATATATACATTGCTGTATGGTGAACTAAGCTTAGGCCAGCAACAATGGAGAGGACCTGACCCTTAGACACGAACAAGTAAGCTGGAATATTCAAAAGTTCAAATCTTTATAAGTAAAAAGATTTATTAAAATGAAGAACCAAGTGTTTTAATTGACATCAGAAGATGAAAACAATAAACCCTGAGAACATAGAAAAAAGATAAATAAAGATATGAGCAGAACTTAATACAACAGAAAACGTATAAAATTCAGGTGATTTAGTAAGTCCAAAGAATCTTCTTTGAAAAGAATTAAAAGACACACTTTGATTAAGGAAAACCAAAACATAAGTAAAGAATATACAGAAAGAGTCAGGACAATGTTAGAGCAGAGAATATATGAAATGCCAGTAAATTTGAACATTTCTGTAAAGTGGACCATTTCCTAGCTCCTAAAGTTTACCAACACTGACACAAGAGGAAATCATTTAAGGTCATCATGTCTGCCTTTGGCATTCTCGGAACGCCCTGGCCTCAGAATGCAGCCTCTGTAGTCCATGGTAACCTGCAGAGAGGGGACGGGGCTGAGGGAGGTTGGAACACTGCCCTCACTGAGGGAGTGGGTGTGGCCATCTCTGCTGTGACTGAACAAAGGGCAGGGGAGCAGGGGGCCCAGGGCAGGGCCCTCAGAGCCCGGCAGGCCCAGTGGAGTGTCACAAGCTTTTAGGCCCAGGCCAAAGGGCGCCTTCTTTGTCTGCACAGCTGCCCAAACTCTCACCTTTCCACTCAGGCCGCCCTCTTACTTGAAGTGTGTGTGGAACGTGCCCGCGCAGTATACCGCGCTGCACAGCTAAGCATAGGTCTGGGCATCGTAGCTTCCTGCCAGGTGACCGAAGTTCGCAGGCAGATGGGTCCCTGGGACACATGCGGAGAGGCTCCTGCCCGGGTCACAGGCCGCACACTGCCCCTGCCCCAGATCGGGGGCCGCAAAGCAGCCCTGTCTGAGTCCCCTGCCTCTAGAGGGAGTATTGGACCAACACTTGTAGAAAACGGGGTCCTTGCGGGCCACTCAATGGAGGGACACAAATACATCTTTGCCGACTCTCTGCTGAAAGTTGCGAGCGATCACATCTAAGCCTCTTGCAAGGTCAGCTGTTTAGCTAAACATGAGCTCATGATCTAAATTTACACAATAATGAAGAAAGCAGCTACAAGGGGAGACAATCAGCCAAAACCATCAATACCAGAATTAGATTCCCAAGGCCATCCATCAGATGTCGGAATAATCGGGTGTAAGGCAGAAAATATACATAAAACTGGAACTGAAACAAGGCACAAGGATGTTTTCAAAGACTGGTAGGATCTCTAAAACATTTTTCAAGGACATGTCTTTGATAAAGCTAATTACTCCAAGGTTGTGTAATACAACAGATTAATCATTGAGAAGAGTGAAATTATGCTGTTTTGAAAACTATGGCAGGTCAGATTTTCTGCCTAATTATATAAGAAGATTTCTCTAAAAAATACACATTATTTCAAAGACTTATTGGCTGTGAAATAAGTTAAGGGTATTTCAAATGGCTTGTCTGCAAAGAAAGGTGAGATGTAGGGAATCACAGAAAGTCGAGGGGAAAATAGGTCAATATATACATTGCTGTATGGTGAACTAAGCCTTAGGCAAGCAATAATGGAGAGGACCTGACCATTACACACGTACAAGTAAGCTGGAATCTTCAAAAGTTCAAATCTTTATAAGTAAAAAGATTTATTAAAATGAATAACCAAGTGTTTTAATTGACATCAGAAGATGAAAACAATAAACCCTGAGAACATAGAGAAAAGATAAATAAAGATATGAGCAGAACTTAATACAACAGAAAACGTATAAAATTCAGGTGATTTAGTAAGTCCAAAGAATTTTATTTGAAAAGATTTAAAAGACACACTTTGATTAAGGAAAACCAAAACATAAGTAAAGAATACACAGAAAGAGTCAGGACAATGTTAGAGCAGAGAATATATGAAATGCCAGTAAATTTGAACATTTCTGTCAAGTGGACCATTTCCTAGCTCCTAAAGTTTACCAACACTGACACAAGAGGAAATCATTTAAGGTCACCATGTCTGCCCTTGGCATTCTCGGAACGCCCTGGCCTCAGAATGCAGCCTCTGTAGTCCATGGTAACCTGCGGAGAGGGGGCGGGGCTGAGGGAGGTTGGAACACTGCCCTCACTGAGGGAGTGGGTGTGGCCATCTCTGCTGTGACTGAACAAAGGGCAGGGGAGCAGGGGGCCCAGGGCAGGGCCCTCAGAGCCCGGCAGGCCCAGTGGAGTGTCACAAGTTTTTAGGCCCAGGCCAAAGGGCGCCTTCTTTGTCTGCACAGCTGCCCAAACTCTCACCTTTCCACTCAGGCCGCCCTCTTACTTGAAGTGTGTGTGGAACGCGTCCTCGCAGTACACCGCGCTGCACAGCTAAGCATAGTTCTGGGCATCGTAGCTTCCTGCCAGGTGACCGAAGTTCGCAGGCAGATGGGTCCCTGGGACACACGCGGAGGGGCTCCTGCCCGGGTCACAGGCCGCCCACTGCCCCTGCCCCAGATCGGGGGCCGCAAAGCAGCCCTGTCTGAGTCCCCTGCCTCTAGAGGGAGTATTGGACCAACACTTGTAGAAAACGGGGTCCTTGCGGGCCACTCATTGGAGGGACACAAATAAATCTTTGCCGACTTTCTGCTGAAACTTAGGAGCGTTCACACCTAAGCCTCTTACAAGGTCAGCTGTTTAGCTAAACATGAGCTCATGATCTAAATTTACACAATAATGAAGAAAGCAGCTACAAGGGGAGACAATCAGCCAAAACCATCAATACCAGAATTAGATTCCCAAGGCCATCCATCAGATGAAGGAATAATCGGGTGCAAGGCAGAAAATATACATAAAATTGGAACTGAAACAAGGCACAAGGATGTTTTCAAAGACTGGTAGGATCTCTAAAACATTTTTCAAGGACATGTCATTGATAAAGCTAAATACTCCAAGGTTGTGTAATACAACAGATTAATCATTGAGAAGCGTGAAATTATGCTGTTTTGAAAACTATGGCAGGTCAGATTTTCTGCCTAATTATATAAGAAGATTTCTCTAAAAAATACACATTATTTCAAAGACTTATTGGCTGTGAAATAAGTTAAGGGTATTTCAAATGGCTTGTCTGCAAAGAAAGGTGAGATGTAGGGAATCACAGAAAGTCGAGGGGAAAATAGGTCAATATATACATTGCTGTATGGTGAACTAAGCTTAGGCCAGCAACAATGGAGAGGACCTGACCCTTAGACACGAACAAGTAAGCTGGAATATTCAAAAGTTCAAATCTTTATAAGTAAAAAGATTTATTAAAATGAAGAACCAAGTGTTTTAATTGACATCAGAAGATGAAAACAATAAACCCTGAGAACATAGAGAAAAGATAAATAAAGATATGAGCAGAACTTAATACAACAGAATACGTATAAAATTCAGGTGATTTAGTAAGTCCAAAGAATCTTCTTTGAAAAGAATTAAAAGACACACTTTGATTAAGGAAAACCAAAACATAAGTAAAGAATATACAGAAAGAGTCAGGACAATGTTAGAGCAGAGAATATATGAAATGCCAGTAAATTTGAACATTTCTGTCAAGTGGACCATTTCCTAGCTCCTAAAGTTTACCAACACTGACACAAGAGGAAATCATTTAAGGTCATCATGTCTGCCTTTGGCATTCTCGGAACGCCCTGGCCTCAGAATGCAGCCTCTGTA
The DNA here is from genome assembly GCF_964341445.2 of Mesoplodon mirus. NCBI lineage: Eukaryota > Metazoa > Chordata > Mammalia > Artiodactyla > Ziphiidae > Mesoplodon > Mesoplodon mirus. The sequence continues at coordinate 120,158,272 of NC_138976.1, read as the reverse complement.
GTCCATGGTAACGTGCGGAGAGGGGGCGGGGCTGAGGGAGGTTGGAACACTGCCCTCACTGAGGGAGTGGGTGTGGCCATCTCTGCTGTGACTGAACAAAGGGCAGGGGAGCAGGGGGCCCAGGGCAGGGCCCTCAGAGCCCGGCAGGCCCAGTGGAGTGTCACAAGTTTTTAGGCCCAGGCCAAAGGGCGCCTTCTTTGTCTGCACAGCTGCCCAAACTCTCACCTTTCCACTCAGGCCGCCCTCTTACTTGAAGTGTGTGTGGAACGTGTCCTCGCAGAACACCGCGCTGCACAGCTAAGCATAGTTCTGGGCATCGTAGCTTCCTGCCAGGTGACCGAAGTTCGCAGGCAGATGGGTCCCTGGGACACACGCGGAGGGGCTCCTGCCCGGGTCACAGGCCGCCCACTGCCCCTGCCCCAGATCGGGGGCCGCAAAGCAGCCCTGTCTGAGTCCCCTGCCTCTAGAGGGAGTATTGGACCAACACTTGTAGAAAACGGGGTCCTTGCGGGCCACTCATTGGAGGGACACAAATAAATCTTTGCCGACTTTCTGCTGAAACTTAGGAGCGTTCACACCTAAGCCTCTTACAAGGTCAGCTGTTTAGCTAAACATGAGCTCATGATCTAAATTTACACAATAATGAAGAAAGCACCTACAAGGGGAGACAATCAGCCAAAACCATCAATACCAGAATTAGATTCCCAAGGCCATCCATCAGATGAAGGAATAATCGGGTGCAAGGCAGAAAATATACATAAAATTGGAACTGAAACAAGGCACAAGGATGTTTTCAAAGACTGGTAGGATCTCTAAAACATTTTTCAAGGACATGTCATTGATAAAGCTAAATACTCCAAGGTTGTGTAATACAACAGATTAATCATTGAGAAGCGTGAAATTATGCTGTTTTGAAAACTATGGCAGGTCAGATTTTCTGCCTAATTATATAAGAAGATTTCTCTAAAAAATACACATTATTTCAAAGACTTATTGGCTGTGAAATAAGTTAAGGGTATTTCAAATGGCTTGTCTGCAAAGAAAGGTGAGATGTAGGGAATCACAGAAAGTCGAGGGGAAAATAGGTCAATATATACATTGCTGTATGGTGAACTAAGCTTAGGCCAGCAACAATGGAGAGGACCTGACCCTTAGACACGAACAAGTAAGCTGGAATATTCAAAAGTTCAAATCTTTATAAGTAAAAAGATTTATTAAAATGAAGAACCAAGTGTTTTAATTGACATCAGAAGATGAAAACAATAAACCCTGAGAACATAGAAAAAAGATAAATAAAGATATGAGCAGAACTTAATACAACAGAAAACGTATAAAATTCAGGTGATTTAGTAAGTCCAAAGAATCTTCTTTGAAAAGAATTAAAAGACACACTTTGATTAAGGAAAACCAAAACATAAGTAAAGAATATACAGAAAGAGTCAGGACAATGTTAGAGCAGAGAATATATGAAATGCCAGTAAATTTGAACATTTCTGTAAAGTGGACCATTTCCTAGCTCCTAAAGTTTACCAACACTGACACAAGAGGAAATCATTTAAGGTCATCATGTCTGCCTTTGGCATTCTCGGAACGCCCTGGCCTCAGAATGCAGCCTCTGTAGTCCATGGTAACCTGCAGAGAGGGGACGGGGCTGAGGGAGGTTGGAACACTGCCCTCACTGAGGGAGTGGGTGTGGCCATCTCTGCTGTGACTGAACAAAGGGCAGGGGAGCAGGGGGCCCAGGGCAGGGCCCTCAGAGCCCGGCAGGCCCAGTGGAGTGTCACAAGCTTTTAGGCCCAGGCCAAAGGGCGCCTTCTTTGTCTGCACAGCTGCCCAAACTCTCACCTTTCCACTCAGGCCGCCCTCTTACTTGAAGTGTGTGTGGAACGTGCCCGCGCAGTATACCGCGCTGCACAGCTAAGCATAGGTCTGGGCATCGTCGCTTCCTGGCAGGTGTCCGAAGTTCGCAGGCAGTTGGGTCCCTCGGACACATGCGGAGAGGCTCCTGGCCGGACAACAGGCCGCCCACTGCCCCTGCCCCAGATAAGGGGCCGCAAAGCAGCCCTGTCTGAGTCCCCTGCCTCTAGAGGGAGTATTGGACCAAAACTTGTAGAAAACGGTATACTTGCACGCCACTCATTGGAGGGACACAAATAAATCTTTGCCGACTTTCTGCTGAAAGTTAGGAGCGTTCACACCTAAGCCTCTTACAAGGTCAGCTGTTTAGCTAAACATGTGCACATGATCTAAATTTACAAAATAATGAAGAAAGCAGCTACAAGGGGAGACAATCAGCAAAACAATCAATACCAGAATTACATTCCCAAGGCCATCCATCAGATGTAGGAATAATCGGGTGCAAGGCAGAAAATATAGATAAAACTGGAACTGAAACAAGGCACAAGGATGTTTTCAAAGACTGGTAGGATCTCTAAAACATTTTTTTTTTTTTTTTTTTTTTTGCGGTATGCGGGCCTCTCACTGTTGTGGCCTCTCCAGTTGCGGAGCACAGGCTCCGGACGTGCAGGCCCAGCAGCCATGGCTCACGGGCCCAGCCGCTCCGCGGCATATGGGATCCTCCCAGACCGGGGCACGAACCCGTATCCCCTGCATCGGCAGGCGGACTCTCAACCACTGCGCCACCAGGGAGGCCCTCTAAAACATTTTTAAAGTACATGTCATTGATAAAGCTAAATACTCAAAGGTTGTGTAATACAACCGATTAATCATTCAGAAGAGTGAAATTATGCTGTTTTGAAAACTGTGGCAGGCCAGATTTTCTGCCTAATTATATAAGGAGATTTCTCTAAAAAATACACATTATTTCAAAGACTTATTGGCTGTGAAATAAGTTAAGGGTATTTCAAATGGCTTGTCTGCACAGAAAGGTGAGATGTAGGGAATCACAGAAAGTCGAGGGGAAAATAGGTCAATATATACATTGCTATATGGTGAACTAAGCCTTAGGCCAGCAACAATGGAGAGGACCTGACCCTTAGAAACTTATAAGTAAGCTGGAATCTTCAAAAGTTCAAATCTTTATAAGTAAAAAGATTTATTAAAATGAATAACCAAGTGTTTTAATTGACATCAGAAGATGAAAACAATAAACCCTGAGAACATAGAAAAAAGATAAATAAAGATATGAGCAGAACTTAATACAACAGAAAACGTATAAAATTGAGGTGATTTAGTACGTCCAAAGAATCTTCTTTGAGAAGATTTAAAAGACACACTTTGATTAAGGAAAACAAAAACATAAGTAAAGAATATACAGAAAGAGTCAGGACAATGTTAGAGCAGAGAATATATGAAATGGCAGTAAATATGAACATTTCTGTAAAGGGGACCATTTCCTAGCTCCTAAAGTTTACCAACACTGACACAAGAGGAAATCATTTAAGGTCATCATGTCTGCCCTTGGCATTCTCGGAACGCCCTGGCCTCAGAATGCAGCCTCTGTAGTCCATGGTAACCTGCGGAGAGGGGGCGGGGCTGAGGGAGGTTGGAACACTGCCCTCACTGAGGGAGTGGGTGTGGCCATCTCTGCTGTGACTGAACAAAGGGCAGGGGAGCAGGGGGCCCAGGGCAGGGCCCTCAGAGCCCGGCAGGCCCAGTGGAGTGTCACAAGCATTATGGCCCAGGCCAAAGGGCGCCTTCTTCATCTGCACAGCTGCCCAAACTCTCACCTTTCCACTCAGGGCGCCCTCTTACTTGAAGTGTGTGTGCAACCTGTCCGCGCAGTACACCTCGCTGCACAGCTAAGCATAGGTCGGGGCATCGTAGCTTCTTGCCAGCTGACCGAAGTTCGCAGGAAGATGGGTCCCTGGGACACACGCGGAGAGGCTCCTGCCCGGGCCACAGGCCGCCCACTGCCCCTGCCCCAGATAATGGGCCGCAAAGCAGCCCTGTCTGAATCCCCTGCCTCTAGAGGGAGTATTGGACCAACACTTGTAGAAAACGGGGTCCTTGCGGGCCACTCATTGGAGGGACACAAATAAATCTTTGCCGACTTTCTGCTGAAACTTAGGAGCGTTCACACCTAAGCCTCTTACAAGGTCAGCTGTTTAGCTAAACATGAGCTCATGATCTAAATTTACACAATAATGAAGAAAGCATCTACAAGGGGAGACAATCAGCAAAAACAATCAATACCAGAATTACATTCCCAAGGCCATCCATTAGATGTAGGAATAATCGGGTGCAAGGCAGAAAATATACATAAAACTGGAACTGAAACAAGGCACAAGGATGTTTTCAAACACTGGTAGGATCTCTAAAACATTTTTAAAGTACATGTCATTGATAAAGCTAAATACTCAAAGGTTGTGTAATACAACCGATTAATCATTCAGAAGAGTGAAATTATGCTGTTTTCAAAACTATGGCAGGTCAGATTTTCTGCCTAATTATATAAGGAGATTTCTCTAAAAAATACACATTATTTCAATGACTTATTGGCTGTGAAATAAGTTAAGGGTATTTCAAATGGCTTGTCTGCAAAGAAAGGTGAGATGTAGGGAATCACAGAAAGTCGAGGGGAAAATAGGTCAATATATACATTGCTATATGGTGAACTAAGCCTTAGGCCAGCAACAATGGAGAGGACCTGACCCTTAGAAACTTACAAGCAAGCTGGAATCTTCAAAAGTTCAAATATTTATAAGTAAAATATTTATTAAAATGAATAACCAAGTGTTTTAATTGACATCAGAAGATGAAAACAATAAACCCTGAGAACATAGGAAAAAGATAAATAAAGATATGAGCAGAACTTAATACAACATAGAACGTATAAAATTCAGGAGATTTAGTACGTCCAAAGAATCTTCTTTGGGCCTCCCTGGTGGCGCAGTGGTTGAGAGTCCGCCTGCCGATGCAGGGGACGCGGGTTTGGGCCCCTGTCCGTGAGGATCCCACATGCCGCGGAGCGGCTGGGCCCGTGAGCCATGGCCGCTGGGCCTGTGCGTCCAGAGCCTGTGCTCCGCAACGGGAGAGGCCACAACAGTGAGAGGCCCGCGTAATGCAAAAAAAAAAAAAAAAAAAAGAATCTTCTTTGAAAAGATTGAAAAGACACACTTTGATTAAGGAAAACAAAAATATAAGTAAAGAATATACAGAAAGAGTCAGGACAATGTTAGAGCAGAGAATATATGAAATGCCAGTAAATCTGAACATTTCTGTAAAGGGGACCATTACCTAGCTCCTAAAGTTTACCAAAACTGACACAAGAGGAAATCATTTAATTTCATCATGTCTGCCCTTGGCAATCTCGGAATGCCCTGGCCTCAGAATGCAGCCTCTGTAGTCCATGGTAACCTGCGGAGAGGGGGCGGGGCTGAGGGAGGTTGGAACACTGCCCTCACTGAGGGAGTGGGTGCGGCCATTTCTGCTGTGACTGAACACAGGGCAGGGGAGTAGTGGGCCCAGGGCAGGGCCCTCAGAGCCCGGCAGGCCCAGTGGAGTGTCACAAGCATTTTGGCCCAGGCCAAAGGGCGCCTTCGTTAACTGCACAGCTGCCCAAACTCTCACCTTTCCACTCAGGCCGCCTCTTACTTGAAGTGTGTGTGGAACCTGTCCGCGCAGTACACCACGCTGCACAGATAATCATAGGTCTGGGCATCGTCGCTTCCTGGCAGGTGTCCGAAGTTCGCAGGCAGTTGGGTCCCTCGGACACATGCGGAGAGGCTCCTGGCCGGACAACAGGCCCCCCACTGCCCCTGCCCCAGATAAGGGGCCGCAAAGCAGCCCTGTCTGAGTCCCCTGCCTCTAGAGGGAGTATTGGACCAAAACTTGTAGAAAACGGTATACTTGCACGCCACTCATTGGAGGGACACAAATAAATCTTTGCCGACTTTCTGCTGAAAGTTAGGAGCGTTCACACCTAAGCCTCTTACAAGGTCAGCTGTTTAGCTAAACATGTGCACATGATCTAAATTTACAAAATAATGAAGAAAGCAGCTACAAGGGGAGACAATCAGCAAAACAATCAATACCAGAATTACATTCCCAAGGCCATCCATCAGATGTAGGAATAATCGGGTGCAAGGCAGAAAATATAGATAAAACTGGAACTGAAACAAGGCACAAGGATGTTTTCAAAGACTGGTAGGATCTCTAAAACATTTTTAAAGTACATGTCATTGATAAAGCTAAATACTCAAAGGTTGTGTAATACAACAGATTAATCATTCAGAAGAGTGAAATTATGCTGTTTTGAAAACTATGGCAGGTCAGATTTTCTGCCTAATTATATAAGGAGATTTCTCTAAAAAATACACATTATTTCAAAGACTTATTGGCTGTGAAATAAGTTAAGGGTATTTCAAATGGCTTGTCTGCACAGAAAGGTGAGATGTAGGGAATCACAGAAAGTCGAGGGGAAAATAGGTCAATATATACATTGCTATATGGTGAACTAAGCCTTAGGCCAGAAACAATGGAGAGGACCTGACCCTTAGAAACTTATAAGTAAGCTGGAATCTTCAAAAGTTCAAATCTTTATAAGTAAAAAGATTTATTAAAATGAATAACCAAGTGTTTTAATTGACATCAGAAGATCAAAACAATAAACCCTGAGAACATAGAAAAAAGATAAATAAAGATATGAGCAGAACTTAATACAACAGAAAAGGTATAAAATTGAGGTGATTTAGTAAGTCCAAAGAATCTTCTTTGAAAAGATTTAAAAGACACACTTTGATTAAGGAAAACAAAAACATAAGTAAAGAATATACAGAAAGAATCAGGACAATGTTATAGCAGAGAATATATGAAATGCCAGTAAATTTGAACATTTCTGTAAAGTGGACCATTACCTAGCTCCGAAAGTTTACCAAGCCTGACACAAGAGGAAATCATTTAAGGTCATCATGTCTGCCCTTGGCATTCTCGGAACGCCCTGGCCTCAGAATGCAGCCTCTGTAGTCCATGGTAACCTGCGGAGAGGGGTCAGGGCTGAGGGAGGTTGGAACACTGCCCTCACTGAGGGACTGCGTGTGGTCATCTCTGCTGTGACTGAACAAAGGGCAGGGCGGCAGTGGGCCCAGGGCAGGGCCCTCAGAGCCCGGCAGGCCCAGTGGATTGTCACAAGCATTATGGCCCAGGCCAAAGGGCACCTTCTTCATCTGCACAGCTGCCCAAACTCTCACCTTTCCACTCAGGGCGCCCTCTTACTTGAAGTGTGTGTGGAACCTGTCCACGCAGTACACCTCGCTACACAGCTAAGCATAGGTCGGGGCATCGTAGCTTCTAGCCAGGTGACCGAAGTTCGCAGGCAGACGGGTCCCTGGGACACACGCGTAGAGGCTCCTGCCCGGGCCACAGGCCGCCCACTCCCCCTGCCCCAGATAATGGGCCGCAAAGCAGCCCTGTCTGAGTACCCTGCCTCTAGAGGGAGTTTTGGACCAACACTTGTAGAAAACGGGATCCTTGCACGCAACTCATTGGAGGGACACAAATAAATCTTTGCGGACTTTCTGCTGAAACTTACGAGCGTTCACACCTAAGCCTCTTACAAGGTCAGCTGTTTAGCTAAACATGTGCACATGATCTAAATTTACACAATAATGAATAAAGCAGCTACAAGGGGAGACAATCAGCCAAAACAATCAATACCAGAATTACATTCCCAAGGCCATCCATCAGATGTAGGAATAATCGGGTGCAAGGCAGAAAATATACATAAAACTGGAACTGAAACAAGGCACAAGGATGTTTTCAAAGACTGGTAGGATCTCTAAAACATTTTTAACGGACATGTCATTGATAAAGCTAAATGCTCAAAGGTTGTGTAATACAACAGATTAATCATTGAGAAGAGTGAAATTATGCTGTTTTGAAAACTCTGGCAGGTCAGATTTTCTGCCTAATTATATAAGATTTCTCTAAAAAATACACATTATTTCAAAGACTTATTGGCTGTGAAATAAGTTAAGGGTATTTCAAATGGCTTGTCTGCAAAGAAAGGTGAGATGTAGGGAATCACAGAAAGTCGAGGGGAAAATAGGTCAATATATACATTGCTATATGGTGAACTAAGCCTTAGGCCAGCAACAATGGAGAGGACCTGACCCTTAGAAACTTACAAGCAAGCTGGAATCTTCAAAAGTTCAAATATTTATAAGTAAAATATTTATTAAAATGAATAACCAAGTGTTTTAATTGACATCAGAAGATGAAAACAATAAACCCTGAGAACATAGGATAAAGATAAATAAAGATATGAGCAGAACTTAATTCAACAGAGAACGTATAAAATTCAGGAGATTTAGTAAGTCCAAAGAATCTTCTTTGAAAAGATTGAAAAGACACACTTTGATTAAGGAAAACAAAAATATAAGTAAAGAATATACAGAAAGAGTCAGGACAATGTTAGAGCAGAGAATATATGAAATGCCAGTAAATTTGAACATTTCTGTAAAGGGGACCATTTCCTAGCTCCTAAAGTTGACCAAAACTGACACAAGAGGAAATCATTTAAGGTCATCATGTCTGCCCTTGGCAATCTTGGAATGCCCTGGCCTCAGAATGCAGCCTCTGTAGTCCATGGTAACCTGCGGAGAGGGGGCGGGGCTGAGGGAGGTTGGAACACTGCCCTCACTGAGGGAGTGGGTGCGGCCATTTCTGCTGTGACTGATCACAGGGCAGGGGAGTAGTGGGCCCAGGGCAGGGCCCTCAGAGCCCGGCAGGCCCAGTGGAGTGTCACAAGCATTTTGTCCCAGGCCAAAGGGCGCCTTCGTTAACTGCACAGCTGCCCAAACTCTCACCTTTCCACTCAGGCCGCCTCTTACTTGAAGTGTGTGTGGAACCTGTCCGCGCAGTACACCTCGCTGCACAGATAATCATAGGTCTGGGCATCGTAGCTTCCTGGCAGGTGTCCGAAGTTCGCAGGCAGTTGGGTCCCTGGGACACATGCGGAGAGGCTCCTGGCCGGGCAACAGGCCACCCACTGCCCCTGCCCCAGATAAGGGGCCGCAAAGCAGCCCTGTCTGAGTCCCCTGCCTCTAGAGGGAGTATTGGACCAACACTTGTAGAAAACGGGATACTTGCACGCCACTCATTGGAGGGACACAAATAAATCTTTGCCGACTTTCTGCTGAAAGTTAGGAGCGTTCACACCTAAGCCTCTTACAAGGTCAGCTGTTTAGCTAAACATGTGCACATGATCTAAATTTACACAATAATGAAGAAAGCAGCTACAAGGGGAGACAATCAGCAAAACAATCAATACCAGAATTACATTCCCAAGGCCATCCATCAGATGTAGGAATAATCGGGTGCAAGGCAGAAAATATAGATAAAACTGGAACTGAAACAAGGCACAAGGATGTTTTCAAAGACTGGTAGGATCTCTAAAACTTTTTTAAAGTACATGTCATTGATAAAGCTAAATACTCAAAGGTTGTGTAATACAACAGATTAATCATTCAGAAGAGTGAAATTATGCTGTTTTGAAAACTATGGCAGGTCAGATTTTCTGCCTAATTATATAAGGAGATTTCTCTAAAAAATACACATTATTTCAAAGACTTATTGGCTGTGAAATAAGTTAAGGGTATTTCAAATGGCTTGTCTGCACAGAAAGGTGAGATGTAGGGAATCACAGAAAGTCGAGGGGAAAATAGGTCAATATATACATTGCTATATGGTGAACTAAGCCTTAGGCCAGCAACAATGGAGAGGACCTGACCCTTAGAAACTTATAAGTAAGCTGGAATCTTCAAAAGTTCAAATCTTTATAAGTAAAAAGATTTATTAAAATGAATAACCAAGTGTTTTAATTGACATCAGAAGATGAAAACAATAAACCCTGAGAACATAGAAAAAAGATAAATAAAGATATGAGCAGAACTTAATACAACAGAAAAGGTATAAAATTCAGGTGATTTAGTAAGTCCAAAGAATCTTCTTTGAAAAGATTTAAAAGACACACTTTGATTAAGGAAAACAAAAACATAAGTAAAGAATATACAGAAAGAATCAGGACAATGTTATAGCAGAGAATATATGAAATGCCAGTAAATTTGAACATTTCTGTAAAGTGGACCATTACCTAGCTCCGAAAGTTTACCAAGCCTGACACAAGAGGAAATCATTTAAGGTCATCATGTCTGCCCTTGGCATTCTCGGAACGCCCTGGCCTCAGAATGCAGCCTCTGTAGTCCATGGTAACCTGCGGAGAGGGGTCGGGGCTGAGGGAGGTTGGAACACTGCCCTCACTGAGGGACTGCGTGTGGCCATCTCTGCTGTGACTGAACAAAGGGCAGGGCGGCAGTGGGCCCAGGGCAGGGCCCTCAGAGCCCGGCAGGCCCAGTGGAGTGTCACAAGCATTATGGCCCAGGCCAAAGGGCACCTTCTTCATCTGCACAGCTGCCCAAACTCTCACCTTTCCACTCAGGGCGCCCTCTTACTTGAAGTGTGTGTGGAACCTGTCCACGCAGTACACCTCGCTACACAGCTAAGCATAGGTCGGGGCATCGTAGATTCTAGCCAGGTGACCGAAGTTCGCAGGCAGACGGGTCCCTGGGACACACGCATAGAGGCTCCTGCCCGGGCCACAGGCCGCCCACTCCCCCTGCCCCAGATAATGGGCCGCAAAGCAGCCCTGTCTGAGTCCCCTGCCTCGAGAGGGAGTTTTGGACCTACACTTGTAGAAAACGGGATCCTTGCACGCGACTCATTGGAGGGACACAAATAAATCTTTAGGACTTTCTGCTGAAACTTACGAGCGTTCACACCTAAGCCTCTTACAAGGTCAGCTGTTTAGCTAAACATGTGCACATGATCTAAATTTACACAATAATGAAGAAAGCAGCTACAAGGGGAGACAATCAGCCAAAACAATCAATACCAGAATTACATTCCCAAGGCCATCCATCAGATGTAGTAATAATCGGGTGCAAGGCAGAAAATATACATAAAACTGGAACTGAAACAAGGCACAAGGATGTTTTCAAAGACTGGTAGGATCTCTAAAACATTTTTAAAGGACATGTCATTGATAAAGCTAAATGCTCAAAGGTTGTGTAATACAACAGATTAATCATTGAGAAGAGTGAAATTATGCTGTTTTGAAAACTCTGGCAGGTCAGATTTTCTGCCTAATTATATAAGATTTCTCTAAAAAATACACATTATTTCAAAGACTTATTGGCTGTGAAATAAGTTAAGGGTATTTCAAATGGCTTGTCTGCAAAGAAAGGTGAGATGTAGGGAATCACAGAAAGTCGAGGGGAAAATAGGTCAATATATACATTGCTATATGGTGAACTAAGCCTTAGGCCAGCAACAATGGAGAGGACCTGACCCTTAGAAACTTACAAGCAAGCTGGAATCTTCAAAAGTTCAAATATTTATAAGTAAAATATTTATTAAAATGAATAACCAAGTGTTTTAATTGACATCAGAAGATGAAAACAATAAACCCTGAGAACATAGGAAAAAGATAAATAAAGATATGAGCAGAACTTAATACAAAAGAGAACGTATAAAATTCAGGAGATTTAGTAAGTCCAAAGAATCTTCTTTGAAAAGATTGAAAAGACACACTTTGATTAAGGAAAACAAAAATATAAGTAAAGAATATACAGAAAGAGTCAGGACAATGTTAGAGCAGAGAATATATGAAATGCCAGTAAATTTGAACATTTCTGTAAAGGGGACCATTTCCTAGCTCCTAAAGTTGACCAAAACTGACACAAGAGGAAATCATTTAAGGTCATCATGTCTGCCCTTGGCAATCTTGGAATGCCCTGGCCTCAGAATGCAGCCTCTGTAGTCCATGGTAACCTGCGGAGAGGGGGCGGGGCTGAGGGAGGTTGGAACACTGCCCTCACTGAGGGAGTGGGTGCGGCCATTTCTGCTGTGACTGAACACAGGGCAGGGGAGTAGTGGGCCCAGGGAAGGGCCCTCAGAGGCCGGCAGGCCCAGTGGAGTGTCACAAGCATTTTGGCCCAGGCCAAAGGGCGCCTTCGTTAACTGCACAGCTGCCCAAACTCTCACCTTTCCACTCAGGCCGCCTCTTACATGAAGTGTGTGTGGAACCTGTCCGCGCAGTACACCTCGCTGCACAGATAATCATAGGTCTGGGCATCGTAGCTTCCTGGCAGGTGTCCGAAGTTCGCAGGCAGTTGGGTCCCTGGGACACATGCGGAGAGGCTCCTGGCCGGGCAACAGGCCGCCCACTGCCCCTGCCCCAGATAAGGGGCCGCAAAGCAGCCCTGTCTGAGTCCCCTGCCTCTAGAGGGAGTATTGGACCAACACTTGTAGAAAACGGGATACTTGCACGCCACTCATTGGAGGGACACAAATAAATCTTTGCCGACTTTCTGCTGAAAGTTAGGAGCGTTCACACCTAAGCCTCTTACAAGGTCAGCTGTTTAGCTAAACATGTGCACATGATCTAAATTTAAACAATAATGAAGAAAGCAGCTACAAGGGGAGACAATCAGCAAAACAATCAATACCAGAATTACATTCCCAAGGCCATCCATCAGATGTAGGAATAATCGGGTGCAAGGCAGAAAATATAGATAAAACTGGAACTGAAGCAAGGCACAAGGATGTTTTCAAAGACTGGTAGGATCTCTAAAACATTTTTAAAGTACATGTCATTGATAAAGCTAAATACTCAAAGGTTGTGTAATACAACAGATTAATCATTCAGAAGAGTGAAATTATGCTGTTTTGAAAACTATGGCAGGTCAGATTTTCTGCCTAATTATATAAGGATATTTCTCTAAAAAATACACATTATTTCAAAGACTTATTGGCTGTGAAATAAGTTAAGGGTATTTCAAATGGCTTGTCTGCACAGAAAGGTGAGATGTAGGGAATCACAGAAAGTCGAGGGGAAAATAGGTCAATATATACATTGCTATATGGTGAACTAAGCCTTAGGCCAGCAACAATGGAGAGGACCTGACCCTTAGAAACTTATAAGTAAGCTGGAATCTTCAAAAGTTCAAATCTTTATAAGTAAAACGATTTATTAAAATGAATAACCAAGTGTTTTAATTGACATCAGAAGATGAAAACAATAAACCCTGAGAACATAGAAAAAAGATAAATAAAGATATGAGCAGAACATAATACAACAGAAAAGGTATAAAATTCAGGTGATTTAGTAAGTCCAAAGAATCTTCTTTGAAAAGATTTAAAAGACACACTTTGATTAAGGAAAACAAAAACATAAGTAAAGAATATACAGAAAGAGTCAGGACAATGTTAGAGCAGAGAATATATGAAATGGCAGTAAATATGAACATTTCTGTAAAGGGGACCATTTCCTAGCTCCTAAAGTTTACCAAAACTGACACAAGAGGAAATCATTTAAGGTCATCATGTCTGCCCTTGGCATTCTCGGAACGCCCTGGCCTCAGAATGCAGCCTCTGTAGTCCATGGTAACCTGCGGAGAGGGGGCGGGGCTGAGGGAGGTTGGAACACTGCCCTCACTGAGGGAGTGGGTGTGGCCATCTCTGCTGTGAATGAACAAAGGGCAGTGGAGCAGGGGGCCCAGGGCAGGGCCCTCAGAGCCCGGCAGGCCCAGTGGAGTGTCACAAGCATTATGGCCCAGGCCAAAGGGCGCCTTCTTCATCGGCACAGCTGCGCAAACTCTCACCTTTCCACTTAGGGCGCCCTCTTACTTGAAGTGTGTGTGCAACCTGTCCGCACAGTACACCTCGCTGCACAGCTAAGCATAGGTAGGGGCATCGTAGCTTCTTGCCAGGTGACCGAAGTTCGCAGGCAGACGGGTCCCTGGGACACACGCGTAGAGGCTCCTGCCCGGGCCACAGGCCGCCCACTCCCCCTGCCCCAGATAATGGGCCGCAAAGCAGCCCTGTCTGAGTCCCCTACCTCTAGAGGGAGTTTTGGACCAACACTTGTAGAAAACGGGATCCTTGCACACGACTCATTGGAGGGACACAAATAAATCTTTGCGGACTTTCTGCTGAAACTTACGAGCGTTCACACCTAAGCCTCTTACAAGGTCAGCTGTTTAGCTAAACATGTGCACATGATCTAAATTTACACAATAATGAAGAAAGCAGCTACAAGGGGAGACAATCAGCCAAAACAATCAATACCAGAATTACATTCCCAAGGCCATCCATCAGATGTAGGAATAATCGGCTGCAAGGCAGAAAATATACATAAAACTGGAACTGAAACAAGGCACAAGGATGTTTTCAAAGACTGGTAGGATCTCTAAAACATTTTTAAAGGACATGTCATTGATAAAGCTAAATGCTCAAAGGTTGTGTAATACAACAGATTAATCATTGAGAAGAGTGAAATTATGCTGTTTTGAAAACTCTGGCAGGTCAGATTTTCTGCCTAATTATATAAGATTTCTCTAAAAAATACACATTATTTCAAAGACTTATTGGCTGTGAAATAAGTTAAGGGTATTTCAAATGGCTTGTCTGCAAAGAAAGGTGAGATGTAGGGAATCACAGAAAGTCGAGGGGAAAATAGGTCAATATATACATTGCTATATGGTGAACTAAGCCTTAGGCCAGCAACAATGTAGAGGACCTGACCCTTAGAAACTTACAAGCAAGCTGGAATCTTCAAAAGTTCAAATATTTATAAGTAAAATATTTATTAAAATGAATAACCAAGTGTTTTAATTGACATCAGAAGATGAAAACAATAAACCCTGAGAACATAGGAAAAAGATAAATAAAGATATGAGCAGAACTTAATACAACAGAGAACGTATAAAATTCAGGAGATTTAGTAAGTCCAAAGAATCTTCTTTGAAAAGATTGAAAAGACACACTTTGATTAAGGAAAACAAAAATATAAGTAAAGAATATACAGAAAGAGTCAGGACAATGTTAGAGCAGAGAATATATGAAATGCCAGTAAATTTGAACATTTCTGTAAAGGGGACCATTTCCTAGCTCCTAAAGTTGACCAAAACTGACACAAGAGGAAATCATTCAAGGTCATCATGTCTGCCCTTGGCAATCTTGGAATGCCCTGGCCTCAGAATGCAGCCTCTGTTGTCCATGGTAACCTGCGGAGAGGGGGCGGGGCTGAGGGAGGTTGGAACACTGCCCTCACTGAGGGAGTGGGTGCGGCCATTTCTGCTGTGACTGAACACAGGGCAGGGGAGTAGTGGGCCCAGGGAAGGGCCCTCAGAGGCCGGCAGGCCCAGTGGAGTGTCACAAGCATTTTGGCCCAGGCCAAAGGGCGCCTTCGTTAACTGCACAGCTGCCCAAACTCTCACCTTTCCACTCAGGCCGCCTCTTACATGAAGTGTGTGTGGAACCTGTCCGCGCAGTACACCTCGCTGCACAGATAATCATAGGTCTGGGCATCGTAGCTTCCTGGCAGGTGTCCGAAGTTCGCAGGCAGTTGGGTCCCTGGGACACATGCGGAGAGGCTCCTGGCCGGGCAACAGGCCGCCCACTGCCCCTGCCCCAGATAAGGGGCCGCAAAGCAGCCCTGTCTGAGTCCCCTGCCTCTAGAGGGAGTATTGGACCAACACTTGTAGAAAACGGGATACGTGCACGCCACTCATTGGAGGGACACAAATAAATTTTTGCCGACTTTCTGCTGAAAGTTAGGAGCGTTCACACCTAAGCCTCTTACAAGGTCAGCTGTTTAGCTAAACATGTGCACATGATCTAAATTTACACAATAATGAAGAAAGCAGCTACAAGGGGAGACAATCAGCAAAACAATCAATACCAGAATTACATTCCCAAGGCCATCCATCAGATGTAGGAATAATCGGGTGCAAGGCAGAAAATATAGATAAAACTGGAACTGAAACAAGGCACAAGGATGTTTTCAAAGACTGGTAGGATCTCTAAAACATTTTTAAAGTACATGTCATTGATAAAGCTAAATACTCAAAGGTTGTGTAATACAACAGATTAATCATTCAGAAGAGTGAAATTATGCTGTTTTGAAAACTATGGCAGGTCAGATTTTCTGCCTAATTATATAAGGAGATTTCTCTAAAAAATACACATTATTTCAAAGACTTATTGGCTGTGAAATAAGTTAAGGGTATATAAATGGCTTGTCTGCACAGAAAGGTGAGATGTAGGGAATCACAGAAAGTCGAGGGGAAAATAGGTCAATATATACATTGCTATATGGTGAACTAAGCTTTAGGCCAGCAACAATGGAGAGGACCTGACCCTTAGAAACTTATAAGTAAGCTGGAATCTTCAAAAGTTCAAATCTTTATAAGTAAAAAGATTTATTAAAATGAATAACCAAGTGTTTTAATTGACATCAGAAGATGAAAACAATAAACCCTGAGAACATAGAAAAAAGATAAATAAAGATATGAGCAGAACTTAATACAACAGAAAACGTATAAAATTGAGGTGATTTAGTAAGTCCAAAGAATCTTCTTTGAAAAGATTTAAAAGACACACTTTGATTAAGGAAAACAAAAACATAAGTAAAGAATATACAGAAAGAGTCAGGACAATGTTAGAGCAGAGAATATATGAAATGGCAGTAAATATGAACATTTCTGTAAAGGGGACCATTTCCTAGCTCCTAAAGTTTACCAAAACTGACACAAGAGGAAATCATTTAAGGTCATCATGTCTGCCCTTGGCATTCTCGGAACGCCCTGGCCTCAGAATGCAGCCTCTGTAGTCCATGGTAATCTGCGGAGAGGGGGCGGGGCTGAGGGAGGTTGGAACACTGCCCTCACTGAGGGAGTGGGTGTGGCCATCTCTGCTGTGACTGAACAAAGGGCAGGGGAGCAGGGGGCCCAGGGCAGGTCCCTCAGATCCCGGCAGGCCCAGTGGAGTGTCACAAGCATTATGGCCCAGGCCAAAGGGCCCCTTCTTCATCTGCACAGCTGCCCAAACTCTCACCTTTCCACTCAGGGCGCCCTCTTACTTGAAGTGTGTGTGCAACCTGTCCGCGCAGTACA
Organism: Mesoplodon mirus; assembly: GCF_964341445.2. Classification (NCBI taxonomy): domain Eukaryota; kingdom Metazoa; phylum Chordata; class Mammalia; order Artiodactyla; family Ziphiidae; genus Mesoplodon; species Mesoplodon mirus. Next base: position 120,141,356 of record NC_138976.1, on the reverse strand, counting down.
CCTCGCTGCACAGCTAAGCATAGGTCGGGGCATCGTAGCATATTGCCAGGTGACCGAAGTTCGCAGGAAGATGGGTCCCTGGGACACACGCGGAGAGGCTCCTGCCCAGGCCACAGGCCGCCCACTGCCCCTGCCCCAGATAATGGGCCGCAAAGCAGCCCTGTCTGAATCCCCTGCCTCTAGAGGGAGTATTGGACCAACACTTGTAGAAAACGGGGTCCTTGCGGGCCACTCATTGGAGGGACACAAATAAATCTTTGCCGACTTTCTGCTGAAACTTAGGAGCGTTCACACCTAAGCCTCTTACAAGGTCAGCTGTTTAGCTAAACATGAGCTCATGATCTAAATTTACACAATAATGAAGAAAGCAGCTACAAGGGGAGACAATCAGCCAAAACCATCAATACCAGAATTAGATTCCCAAGGCCATCCATCAGATGAAGGAATAATCGGGTGCAAGGCAGAAAATATACATAAAACTGGAACTGAAACAAGGCACAAGGATGTTTTAGAAGACTGGTAGGATCTCTCAAACATTTTTCAAGGACATGTCATTGATAAAGCTAAATACTCCAAGGTTGTGTAATACAACAGATTAATCATTGAGAAGCGTGAAATTATGCTGTTTTGAAAACTATGGCAGGTCAGATTTTCTGCCTAATTATATAAGAAGATTTCTCTAAAAAATACACATTATTTCAAAGACTTATTGGCTGTGAAATAAGTTAAGGGTATTTCAAATGGCTTGTCTGCAAAGAAAGGTGAGATGTAGGGAATCACAGAAAGTCGAGGGGAAAATAGGTCAATATATACATTGCTGTATGGTGAACTAAGCTTCGGCCAGCAACAATGGAGAGGACCTGACCCTTAGACACGAACAAGTAAGCTGGAATCTTCAAAAGTTCAAATCTTTATAAGTAAAAAGATTTATTAAAATGAAGAACCAAGTGTTTTAATTGACATCAGAAGATGAAAACAATAAACCTTGAGAACATAGAAAAAAGATAAATAAAGATATGAGCAGAACTTAATACAACAGAAAACGTATAAAATTCAGGTGATTTAGTAAGTCCAAAGAATCTTCTTTGAAAAGAATTAAAAGACACACTTTGATTAAGGAAAACCAAAACATAAGTAAAGAATATACAGAAAGAGTCAGGACAATGTTAGAGCAGAGAATATATGAAATGCCAGTAAATTTGAACATTTCTGTCAAGTGGACCATTTCCTAGCTCCTAAAGTTTACCAACACTGACACAAGAGGAAATCATTTAAGGTCATCATGTCTGCCCTTGGCATTCTCGGAACGCCCTGGCCTCAGAATGCAGCCTCTGTAGTCCATGGTAACCTGCGGAGAGGGGGCGGGGCTGAGGGAGGTTGGAACACTGCCCTCACTGAGGGAGTGGGTGTGGCCATCTCTGCTGTGACTGAACAAAGGGCAGGGGAGAAGGGGGCCCAGGGCAGGGCCCTCAGAGCCCGGCAGCCCCAGTGGAGAGTCACAAGCTTTTAGGCCCAGGCCAAAGGGTGCCTTCTTTGTCTGCACAGCTGCCCAAACTCTCACCTTTCCACTCAGGCCGCCCACTTACTTGAAGTGTGTGTGGAACGTGTCCGCGCAGTACACCGTGCTGCACAGATAAGCATAGTTCTGGGCATCGTAGCTTCCTGCCAGGTGATCGAAGTTCGCAGGCAGATGGGTCCCTGGGACACACCTGGAGAGGCTCCTGCCCGGGCCACAGGCCGCCCACTGCCCCAGCCCCAGATCGGGGGCCGCAAAGCAGCCCTGTCTGATTCCCCTGCCTCTAGAGGGAGTATTGGACCAACACTTGTAGAAAACGGGGTCCTTGCGGGCCACTCATTGGAGGGACACAAATAAATCTTTGCCGACTTTCTGCTGAAACTTACGAGCCTTCACACCTAAGCCTCTTACAAGGTCAGCTGTTTAGCTGAACATGAGCTCATGATCTAAATTTACACAATAATGAAGAAAGCAGCTACAAGGGGAGACAATCAGCCAAAACCATCAATACCAGAATTAGATTCCCAAGGCCATCCATCAGATGTAGGAATAATCGGGTGCAAGGCAGAAAATATACATAAAACTGGAAGTGAAACAAGGCACAAGGATGTTTTCAAAGACTGGTAGGATCTCTAAAACATTTTTCAAGGACATGTCATTGATAAAGCTAAATACTCCAAGGTTGTGTAATACAACAGATTAATCATTGAGAAGAGTGAAATTATGCTGTTTTGAAAACTATGGCAGGTCAGATTTTCTGCCTAATTATATAAGAAGATTTCTCTAAAAAATACACATTATTTCAAAGACTTATTGGCTGTGAAATAAGTTAAGGGTATTTCAAATGGCTTGTCTGCAAAGAAAGGTGAGATGTAGGGAATCACAGAAAGTCGAGGGGAAAATAGGTCAATATATACATTGCTGTATGGTGAACTAAGCCTTAGGCCAGCAACAATGGAGAGGACCTGACCCTTAGACACGTACAAGTAAGCTGGAATCTTCAAAAGTTCAAATCTTTATAAGTAAAAAGATTTATTAAAATGAATAACCAAGTGTTTTAATTGACATCAGAAGATGAAAACAATAAAACCTGAGAACATAGAAAAAAGATAAATAAAGTTATGAGCAGAAATTAATACAACAGAAAACGTATAAAATTCAGGTGATTTAGTAAGTCCAAAGAATCTTCTTTGAAAAGATTTAAAAGATACACTTTGATTAAGGAAAACAAAAACATAAGTAAAGAATATACAGAAAGAGTCAGGACAATGTTAGAGCAGAGAATATATGAAATGCCAGTAAATTTGAACATTTCTGTCAAGTGTACCATTTCCTAGCTCCTAAAGTTTACCAACACTGACACAAGAGGAAATCATTTAAGGTCATCATGTCTGCCCTTGGCATTCTCGGAACGCCCTGGCCTCAGAATGCAGCCTCTGTAGTCCATGGTAACCTGCGGAGAGGGGGCGGGGCTGAGGGAGGTTGGAACACTGCTCTCACTGAGGGAGTGGGTGTGGCCATTTCTGCTGTGACTGAACAAAGGGCAGGGGAGCAGGGGGCCCAGGGCAGGGCCCTCAGAGCCCGGCAGGCCCAGTGGAGTGTCACAAGCTTTTAGGCCCAGGCCAAAGGGCGCCTTCTTTGTCTGCACAGCTGCCCAAACTCTCACCTTTCCACTCAGGCCGCCCTCTTACTTGTAGTGTGTGTGGAACGTGTCTGCGCAGTACACAGCGCTGCACAGATAAGCATAGGTCTGGGCATCGTAGCTTCCTGCCAGGTGACCGAAGTTCGCAGGCAGATGGGTCCCAGGGACACATGCGGAGAAGCTCCTGCCCGGGTCACAGGCCGCCCACTGTCCCTGCCCCAGATCGGGGGCCGCAAAGCAGCCCTGTCTGAGTCCCCTGCCTCTAGAGGGAGTATTGGACCAACACTTGTAGAAAACGGGGTCCTTGCGGGCCACTCATTGGAGGGATACAAATAAATCTTTGCCGACTTTCTGCTGAAACTTAGGAGCGTTCACACCTAAGCCTCTTACAAGGTCAGCTGTTTAGCTAAACATGAGCTCATGATCTAAATTTACACAATAATGAAGAAAGCAGCTACAAGGGGAGACAATCAGCCAAAACCATCAATACCAGAATTAGATTCCCAAGGCCATCCATCAGATGAAGGAATAATCGGGTGCAAGGCAGATAATATACATAAAACTGGAACTGAAACAAGGCACAAGGATGTTTTCAAAGACTGGTAGGATCTCTAAAACATTTTTCAATGACATGTCATTGATAAAGCTAAATACTCCAAGGTTGTGTAATACAACAGATTAATCATTGAGAAGCGTGAAATTATGCTGTTTTGAAAACTATGGCAGGTCAGATTTTCTGCCTAATTATATAAGAAGATTTCTCTAAAAAATACACATTATTTCAAAGACTTATTGGCTGTGAAATAAGTTAAGGGTATTTCAAATGGCTTGTCTGCAAAGAAAGGTGAGATGTAGGGAATCACAGAAAGTCGAGGGGAAAATAGGTCAATATATACATTGCTGTATGGTGAACTAAGCTTAGGCCAGCAACAATGGAGAGGACCTGACCCTTAGACACAAACAAGTAAGCTGGAATCTTCAAAAGTTCAAATCTTTATAAGTAAAAAGATTTATTAAATTGAAGAACCAAGTGTTTTAATTGACATCAGAAGATGAAAACAATAAACCCTGAGAACATAGAGAAAAGATAAATAAAGATATGAGCAGAACTTAATACAACAGAAAACGTATAAAATTCAGGTGATTTAGTAAGTCCAAAGAATCTTCTTTGAAAAGATTTAAAAGACACACTTTGATTAAGGAAAACCAAAACATAAGTAAAGAATATACAGAAAGAGTCAGGACAATGTTAGAGCAGAGAATATATGAAATGCCAGTAAATTTGAACATTTCTGTAAAGTGGACCATTTCCTAGCTCCTAAAGTTTACCAACACTGACACAAGAGGAAATCATTTAAGGTCATCATGTCTGCCCTTGGCATTCTCGGAACGCCCTGGCCTCAGAATGCAGCCTCTGTAGTCCATGGTAACCTGCGGAGAGGGGGCGGGGCTGAGGGAGGTTGGAACACTGCCCTCACTGAGGGAGTGGGTGTGGCCATCTCTGCTGTGACTGAACAAAGGGCAGGGGAGCAGGGGCCCCAGGGCAGGGCCCTCAGAGCCCGGCAGGCCCAGTGGAGTGTCACAAGCTTTTAGGCCCAGGCCAAAGTGTGCCTTCTTTGTCTGCACAGCTGCCCAAACTCTCACCTTTCCACTCAGGCCGCCCTCTTACTTGAAGTGTGTTTGGAACGTGCCCGCGCAGTATACCGCGCTGCACAGCTAAGCATAGGTCTGGGCATTGTAGCTTCCTGCCAGTTGACCGAAGTTCGCAGGCAGATGGGTCCCTGGGACACACGCAGAGAGGCTCCTGCCCGGGTCACAGGCCGCCCACTGCCCCTGCCCCAGATCGGGGGCCGCAAAGCAGCCCTGTCTGAGTCCCCTGCCTCTAGAGGGAGTATTGGACCAACACTTGTAGAAAACGGGGTCCTTGCGGGCCACTCATTGGAGGGACACAAATACATCTTTGCCGACTCTCTGCTGAAACTTACGAGCGTTCACACCTAAGCCTCTTACAAGGTCAGCTGTTTAGCTAAACATGAGCTCATGATCTAAATTTACACAATAATGAAGAAAGCAGCTACAAGGGGAGACAATCAGCCAAAACCATCAATACCAGAATTGGATTCCCAAGGCCATCCATCAGATGTAGGAATAATCGGGTGTAAGGCAGAAAATATACATAAAACTGGAACTGAAACAAGGCACAAGGATGTTTTCAAAGACTGGTAGGATCTCTAAAACATTTTTCAAGGACATGTCATTGATAAAGCTAATTACTCCAAGGTTGTGTAATACAACAGATTAATCATTGAGAAGAGTGAAATTATGCTGTTTTGAAAACTATGCCAGGTCAGATTTTCTGCCTAATTATATAAGAATATTTCTCTAAAAAATACACATTATATCAAAGACTTATTGGCTGTGAAATAAGTTAAGGGTATTTCAAATGGCTTGTCTGCAAAGAAAGGTGAGATGTAGGGAATCACAGAAAGTCGAGGGGAAAATAGCTCAATATATACATTGCTGTATGGTGAACTAAGCCTTAGGCCAGCAACAATGGAGAGGACCTGACCCTTAGACACGTACAAGTAAGCTGGAATCTTCAAAAGTTCAAATCTTTATAAGTAAAAAGATTTATTAAAATGAATAACCAAGTGTTTTAATTGACATCAGAAGATGAAAACAATAAACCCTGAGAACATAGAGAAAAGATAAATAAAGATATGAGCAGAACTTAATACAACAGAAAACGTATAAAATTCAGGTGATTTAGTAAGTCCAAAGAATCTTCTTTGAAAAGATTTAAAAGATACACTTTGATTAAGGAAAACAAAAACATAAGTAAAGAATATACAGAAAGAGTCAGGACAATGTTAGAGCAGAGAATATATGAAATGCCAGTAAATTTGAACATTTCTGTCAAGTGGACCATTTCCTAGCTCCTAAAGTTTACCAACACTGACACAAGAGGAAATCATTTAAGGTCATCATGTCTGCCCTTGGCATTCTCGGAACACCCTGGCCTCAGAATGCAGCCTCTGTAGTCCATGGTAACCTGCGGAGAGGGGGCGGGGCTGAGGGAGTTTGGAACACTGCTCTCACTGAGGGAGTGGGTGTGGCCATCTCTGCTGTGACTGAACAAAGGGCAGGGGAGCAGGGGGCCCAGGGCAGGGCCCTCAGAGCCCGGCAGGCCCAGTGGAGTGTCACAAGCTTTTAGGCCCAGGCCAAAGGGCGCCTTCTTTGTCTGCACAGCTGCCCAAACTCTCACCTTTCCACTCAGGCCGCCCTCTTACTTGAAGTGTGTGTGGAACGTGTCCGTGCAGTACACCGCGCTGCACAGCTAAGAATAGTTCTGGGCATCGTAGCTTCCTGCCAGGTGATCGAAGTTCGCAGGCAGATGGGGCCCTGGGACACACGTGGAGAGGCTCCAGCCCGGGCCACAGGCCGCCCACTGCCCCTGCCCCAGATCGGGGGCCGCAAAGCAGCCCTGTCTGAGTCCCCTGCCTCTAGAGGGAGTATTGGACCAACACTTGTAGAAAACGGGGTCCTTGCGGGCCACTCATTGGAGGGACACAAAGAAATCTTTGCCGACTTTCTGCTGAAACTTACGAGCGTTCACACCTAAGCCTCTTACAAGGTCAGCTGTTTAGCTAAACATGAGCTCATGATCTAAATTTACACAATAATGAAGAAAGCAGCTACAAGGGGAGACAATCAGCCAAAACCATCAATACCAGAATTAGATTCCCAAGGCCATCCATCAGATGAAGGAATAATCGGGTGCAAGGCAGAAAATATACATAAAATTGGAACTGAAACAAGGCACAAGGATGTTTTCAAAGACTGGTAGGATCTCTAAAACATTTTTCAAGGACATGTCATTGATAAAGCTAAATACTCCAAGGTTGTGTAATACAACAGATTAATCATTGAGAAGCGTGAAATTATGCTGTTTTGAAAACTATGGCAGGTCAGATTTTCTGCCTAATTATATAAGAAGATTTCTCTAAAAAATACACATTATTTCAAAGACTTATTGGCTGTGAAATAAGTTAAGGGTATTTCAAATGGCTTGTCTGCAAAGAAAGGTGAGATGTAGGGAATCACAGAAAGTCGAGGGGAAAATAGGTCAATATATACATTGCTGTATGGTGAACTAAGCTTAGGCCAGCAACAATGGAGAGGACCTGACCCTTAGACACGAACAAGTAAGCTGGAATCTTCAAAAGTTCAAATCTTTATAAGTAAAAAGATTTATTAAAATGAAGAACCAAGTGTTTTAATTGACATCAGAAGATGAAAACAATAAACCCTGAGAACACAGAAAAAAGATAAATAAAGATATGAGCAGAACTTAATACAACAGAAAACGTATAAAATTCAGGTGATTTAGTAAGTCCAAAGAATCTTCTTTGAAAAGAATTAAAAGACACACTTTGATTAAGGAAAACCAAAACATAAGTAAAGAATATACAGAAAGAGTCAGGACAATGTTAGAGCAGAGAATATATGAAATGCCAGTAAATTTGAACATTTCTGTCAAGTGGACCATTTCCTAGCTCCTAAAGTTTACCAACACTGACACAAGAGGAAATCATTTAAGGTCATCATGTCTGCCCTTGGCATTCTCGGAACGCCCTGGCCTCAGAATGCAGCCTCTGTAGTCCATGGTAACCTGCGGAGAGGGGGCGGGGCTGAGGGAGGTTGGAACACTGCTCTCACTGAGGGAGTGGGTGTGGCCATCTCTGCTGTGACTGAACAAAGGGCAGGGGAGCAGGGGGCCCAGGGCAGGGCCCTCAGAGCCCGGCAGGCCCAGTGGAGTGTACAAGCTTTTAGGCCCAGGCCAAAGGGCGCCTTCTTTGTCTGCACAGCTGCCCAAACTCTCACCTTTCCACTCAGGCCGCCCTCTTACTTGAAGTGTGTGTGGAACGTGTCCGCGCAGTACACCGCGCTGCACAGCTAAGAATAGTTCTGGGCATCGTAGCTTCCTGCCAGGTGATCGAAGTTCGCAGGCAGATGGGTCCCTGGGACACACGCGGAGAGGCTCCTGCCCGGGCCACAGCCCGCCCACTGCCCCTGCCCCAGATCGGGGGCCGCAAAGCAGCCCTGTCTGAGTCCCCTGCCTCTAGAGGGAGTATTGGACCAACACTTGTAGAAAACGGGGTCCTTGCGGGCCACTCATTGGAGGGACACAAATAAATCTTTGCCGACTTTCTGCTGAAACTTACGAGCCTTCACACCTAAGCCTCTTACAAGGTCAGCTGTTTAGCTAAACATGAGCTCATGATCTAAATTTACACAATAATGAAGAAAGCAGCTACAAGTGGAGACAATCAGCCAAAACCATCAATACCAGAATTAGATTCCCAAGGCCATCCATCAGATGTAGGAATAATCGGGTGCAAGGCAGAAAATATACATAAAACTGGAACTGAAACAAGGCACAAGGATGTTTTCAAAGACTGGTAGGATCTCTAAAACATTTTTCAAGGACATGTCATTGATAAAGCTAAATACTCCAAGGTTGTGTAATACAACAGATTAATCATTGAGAAGAGTGAAATTATGCTGTTTTGAAAACTATGGCAGGTCAGATTTTCTGCCTAATTCTATAAGAATATTTCTCTAAAAAATACACATTATTTCAAAGACTTATTGGCTGTGAAATAAGTTAAGGGTATTTCAAATGGCTTGTCTGCAAAGAAAGGTGAGATGTAGGGAATCACAGAATGTCGAGGGGAAAATAGGTCAATATATACATTGCTGTATGGTAAACTAAGCCTTAGGCCAGCAACAATGGAGAGGACCTGACCCTTAGACACGTACAAGTAAGCTGGAATCTTCAAAATTTCAAATCTTTATAAGTAAAAAGATTTATTAAAATGAATAACCAAGTGTTTTAATTGACATCAGAAGATGAAAACAATAAAACCTGAGAACAGAGAAAAAAGATAAATAAAGTTATGAGCAGAACTTAATACAACAGAAAACGTATAAAATTCAGGTGATTTAGTAAGTCCAAAGAATCTTCTTTGAAAAGATTTAAAAGATACACTTTGATTAAGGAAAACAAAAACATAAGTAAAGAATATACAGAAAGAGTCAGGACAATGTTAGAGCAGAGAATATATGAAATGCCAGTAAATTTGAACATTTCTGTCAAGTGGACCATTTCCTAGCTCCTAAAGTTTACCAACACTGACACAAGAGGAAATCATTTAAGGTCATCATGTCTGCCCTTGGCATTCTCGGAACGCCCTGGCCTCAGAATGCAGCCTCTGTAGTCCATGGTAACCTGCGGAGAGGGGGCGGGCTGAGGGAGGTTGGAACACTGCCCTCACTGAGGGAGTGGGTGTGGCCATCTCTGCTGTGACTGAACAAAGGGCAGGGGAGCAGGGGGCCCAGGGCAGGGCCCTCAGAGCCCGGCAGGCCCAGTGGAGTGTCACAAGCTTTTAGGCCCAGGCCAAAGGGCGCCTTCTTTGTCTGCACAGCTGCCCAAACTCTCACCTTTCCACTCAGGCCGCCCTCTTACTTGAAGTGTGTGTGGAACGTGTCCGCGCAGTACACCGCGCTGCACAGCTAAGCATAGTTCTGGGCATCGTAGCTTCCTGCCAGGTGATCGAAGTTCGCAGGCAGATGGGTCCCTGGGACACACGCGGAGGGGCTCCTGCCCGGGTCACAGGCCGCCCACTGCCCCTGCCCCAGATCGGGGGCCGCAAAGCAGCCCTGTGTGAGTCCCCTGCCTCTAGAGGGAGTATTGGACCAACACTTGTAGAAAACGGGGTCCTTGCAGGCCACTCATTGGACGGACACAAATAAATCTTTGCCAACTTTCTGCTGAAACTTACGAGCGTTCACCCCTAAGCCTCTTACAAGGTCAGCTGTTTAGCTAAACATGAGCTCATGATCTAAATTTACACAATAATGAAGAAAGCAGCTACAAGGGGAGACAATCAGCCAAAACCATCAATACCAGAATTAGATTCCCAAGGCCATCCATCAGATGTCGGAATAATCGGGTGTAAGGCAGAAAATATACATAAAACTGGAACTGAAACAAGGCACAAGGATGTTTTCAAAGACTGGTAGGATCTCTAAAACATTTTTCAAGGACATGTCATTGATAAAGCTAATTACTCCAAGGTTGTGTAATACAACAGATTAATCATTGAGAAGAGTGAAATTATGCTGTTTTGAAAACTATGGCAGGTCAGATTTTCTGCCTAATTATATAAGAAGATTTCTCTAAAAAATACACATTATTTCAAAGACTTATTGGCTGTGAAATAAGTTAAGGGTATTTCAAATGGCTTGTCTGCAAAGAAAGGTGAGATGTAGGGAATCACAGAAAGTCGAGGGGAAAATAGGTCAATATATACATTGCTGTATGGTGAACTAAGCCTTAGGCCAGCAACAATGGAGAGGACCTGACCCTTAGACACGTACAAGTAAGCTGGAATCTTCAAAAGTTCAAATCTTTATAAGTAAAAAGATTTATTAAAATGAATAACCAAGTGTTTTAATTGACATCAGAAGATGAAAACAATAAACCCTGAGAACATAGAGAAAAGATAAATAAAGATATGAGCAGAACTTAATACAAAAGAAAACGTATAAAATTCAGGTGATTTAGTAAGTCCAAAGAATCTTCTTTGAAAAGATTTAAAAGACACACTTTGATTAAGGAAAACCAAAACATAAGTAAAGAATATGCAGAAAGAGTCAGGACAATGTTAGAGCAGAGAATATATGAAATGCCAGTAAATTTGAACATTTCTGTCAAGTGGACCATTTCCTAGCTCCTAAAGTTTACCAACACTGACACAAGAGGAAATCATTTAAGGTCATCATGTCTGCCCTTGGCATTCTCGGAACGCCCTGGCCTCAGAATGCAGCCTCTGTAGTCCATGGTAACCTGCGGAGAGGGGGCGGGGCTGAGGGAGTTTGGAACACTGCCCTCACTGAGGGAGTGGGTGTGGCCATCTCTGCTGTGACTGAACAAAGGGCAGGGGAGCAGGGGGCCCAGGGCAGGGCCCTCAGAGCCCGGCAGGCCCAGTGGAGTGTCACAAGTTTTTAAGCCCAGGCCAAAGGGCGCCTTCTTTGTCTGCACAGCTGCCCAAACTCTCACCTTTCCACTCAGGCCGCCCTCTTACTTGAAGTGTGTGTGGAACGTGTCCGCGCAGTACACCGCACTACACAGCTAAGCATAGTTCTGGGCATCGTAGCTTCCTGCCAGGTGACCGAAGTTTGCAGGCAGATGGGTCCCTGGGACACACGCGAAGGGGCTCCTGCCCGGGTCACAGGCCGCCCACTGCCCCTGCCCCAGATCGGGGGCCGCAAAGCAGCCCTGTCTGAGTCCCCTGCCTCTAGAGGGAGTATTGGACCAACACTTGTAGAAAACGGGGTCCTTGCGGGCCACTCATTGGAGGGACACAAATAAATCTTTGCCGACTTTCTGCTGAAACATACGAGCGTTCACACCTAAGCCTCTTACAAGGTCAGCTGTTTAGCTAAACATGAGCTCATGATCTAAATTTACACAATATTGAAGAAAGCAGCTACAAGGGGAGACAATCAGCCAAAACCATCATTAGCAGAATTAGATTCCCAAGGCCATCCATCAGATGTAGGAATAATCGGGTGCAAGGCAGAAAATATACATAAAACTGGAACTGAAACAAGGCACAAGGATGTTTTCAAAGACTGGTAGGATCTCTAAAACATTTTTCAAGGACATGTCATTGATAAAGCTAAATACTCCAAGGTTGTGTAATACAACAGATTAATCATTGAGAAGAGTGAAATTATGCTGTTTTGAAAACTATGGCAGGTCAGATTTTCTGCCTAATTATATAAGAAGATTTCTCTAAAAAATACACATTATTTCAAAGACTTATTGGCTGTGAAATAAGTTAAGGGTATTTCAAATGGCTTGTCTGCAAAGAAAGGTGAGATGTAGGGAATCACAGAAAGTCGAGGGGAAAATAGGTCAATATATACATTGCTGTATGGTGAACTAAGCCTTAGGCCAGCAACAATGGAGAGGACCTGACCCTTAGACACGTACAAGTAAGCTGGAATCTTCAAAAGTTCAAATCTTTATAAGTAAAAAGATTTATTAAAATGAATAACCAAGTGTTTTAATTGACATCAGAAGATGAAAACAATAAACCCTGAGAACATAGAGAAAAGATAAATAAAGATATGAGCAGAACTTAATACAACAGAAAACGTATAAAATTCAGGTGATTTAGTAAGTCCAAAGAATTTTCTTTGAAAAGATTTAAAAGACACACTTTGATTAAGGAAAACCAAAACATAAGTAAAGAATATACAGAAAGAGTCAGGACAATGTTAGAGCAGAGAATATATGAAATGCCAGTAAATTTGAACATTTCTGGAAAGTGGACCATTTCCTAGCTCCTAAAGTTTACCAACACTGACACAAGAGGAAATCATTTAAGGTCATCATGTCTGCCCTTGGCATTCTCGGAACGCCCTGGCCTCAGAATGCAGCCTCTGTAGTCCATGGTAACCTGCGGAGATAGGGCGGGGCTGAGGGAGGTTGGAACACTGCCCTCACTGAGGGAGTGGGTGTGGCCATCTCTGCTGTGACTGAACAAAGGGCAGGGGAGCAGGGGGCCCAGGGCAGGGCCCTCAGAGCCCGGCAGGCCCAGGGGAGTGTCACAAGCTTTTATGCCCAGGCCAAGGTGCGCCTTCTTTGTCTGCACAGCTGCCCAAACTCTCACATTTCCACTCAGGCCGCCCTCTTACTTGAAGTGTGTGTGGAACGTGCCCGCGCAGTATACCGCGCTGCACAGCTAAGCATAGGTCTGGGCATTGTAGCTTCCTGCCAGGTGACCAAAGTTCGCAGGCAGATGGGTCCCTGGGACACACGCGGAGAGGCTCCTGCCCGGGTCACAGGCCGCCCACTGCCCCTGCCCCAGATCGGGGGCCGCAAAGCAGCCCTGTCTGAATCCCCTGCCTCTAGAGGGAGTATTGGACCAACACTTGTAGAAAACGGGGTCCTTGCGGGCCACTCATTGGAGGGACACAAATACATGTTTGCCGACTTTCTGCTGAAACTTACGAGCCTTCACACCTAAGCCTCTTACAAGGTCAGCTGTTTAGCTAAACATGAGCTCATGATCTAAATTTACACAATAATGAAGAAAGCAGCTACAAGGGGAGACAATCAGCCAAAACCATCAATACTAGAATTAGATTCCCAAGGCCATCCATCAGATGTAGGAATAATCGGGTGCAAGGCAGAAAATATACATAAAACTGGAACTGAAACAAGGCACAAGGATGTTTTCAAAGACTGGTAGGATCTCTAAAACATTTTTCAAGGACATGTCATTGATAAAGCTAAATACTCCAAGGTTGTGTAATACAACAGATTAATCATTGAGAAGAGTGAAATTATGCTGTTTTGAAAACTATGGCAGGTCAGATTTTCTGCCTAATTATATAAGAAGATTTCTCTAAAAAATACACATTATTTCAAAGACTTATTGGCTGTGAAATAAGTTAAGGGTATTTCAAATGGCTTGTCTGCCAAGAAAGGTGAGATGTAGGGAATCACAGAAAGTCGAGGGGAAAATAGGTCAATATATACATTGCTGTATGGTGAACTAAGCCTTAGGCCAGCAACAATGGAGAGGACCTGACCCTTAGACACGTACAAGTAAGCTGGAATCTTTAAAAGTTCAAATCTTTATAAGTAAAAAGATTTATTAAAATGAATAACCAAGTGTTTTAATTGACATCAGAAGATGAAAACAATAAAACCTGAGAACATAGAAAAAAGATAAATAAAGTTATGAGCAGAACTTAATACAACAGAAAACGTATAAAATTCAGGTGATTTAGTAAGTCCAAAGAATCTTCTTTGAAAAGATTTAAAAGATACACTTTGATTAAGGAAAACAAAAACATAAGTAAAGAATATACAGAAAGAGTCAGGACAATGTTAGAGCAGAGAATATATGAAATGCCAGTAAATTTGAACATTTCTGTCAAGTGGACCATTTCCTAGCTCCTAAAGTTTACCAACACTGACACAAGAGGAAATCATTTAAGGTCATCATGTCTGCCCTTGGCATTCTCGGAACGCCCTGGCCTCAGAATGCAGCCTCTGTAGTCCATGGTAACCTGCGGAGAGGGGGCGGGGCTGAGGGAGGTTGGAACACTGCTCTCACTGAGGGAGTGGGTGTGGCCATCTCTGCTGTGACTGAACAAAGGGCAGGGGAGCAGGGGGCCCAGGGCAGGGCCCTCAGAGCCCGGCAGGCCCAGTGGAGTGTCACAAGCTTTTAGGCCCAGGCCAAAGGGCGCCTTCTTTGTCTGCACAGCTGCCCAAACTCTCACCTTTCCACTCAGGCCGCCCTCTTACTTGAAGTGTGTGTGGAACGTGTCCGCGCAGTACACCGCGCTGCACAGCTAAGAATAGTTCTGGGCATCGTAGCTTCCTGCCAGGTGATCGAAGTTCGCAGGCAGATGGGTCCCTGGGACACACGCGGAGAGGCTCCTGCCCGGGCCACAGCCCGCCCACTGCCCCTGCCCCAGATCGGGGGCCGCAAAGCAGCCCTGTCTGAGTCCCCTGCCTCTAGAGGGAGTATTGGACCAACACTTGTAGAAAACGGGGTCCTTGCGGGCCACTCATTGGAGGGACACAAATAAATCTTTGCCGACTTTCTGCTGAAACTTACGAGCCTTCACACCTAAGCCTCTTACAAGGTCAGCTGTTTAGCTAAACATGAGCTCATGATCTAAATTTACACAATAATGAAGAAAGCAGCTACAAGTGGAGACAATCAGCCAAAACCATCAATACCAGAATTAGATTCCCAAGGCCATCCATCAGATGTAGGAATAATCGGGTGCAAGGCAGAAAATATACATAAAACTGGAACTGAAACAAGGCACAAGGATGTTTTCAAAGACTGGTAGGATCTCTAAAACATTTTTCAAGGACATGTCATTGATAAAGCTAAATACTCCAAGGTTGTGTAATACAACAGATTAATCATTGAGAAGAGTGAAATTATGCTGTTTTGAAAACTATGGCAGGTCAGATTTTCTGCCTAATTCTATAAGAAGATTTCTCTAAAAAATACACATTATTTCAAAGACTTATTGGCTGTGAAATAAGTTAAGGGTATTTCAAATGGCTTGTCTGCAAAGAAAGGTGAGATGTAGGGTATCACAGAATGTCGAGGGGAAAATAGGTCAATATATACATTGCTGTATGGTGAACTAAGCCTTAGGCCAGCAACAATGGAGAGGACCTGACCCTTAGACACGTACAAGTAAGCTGGAATCTTCAAAATTTCAAATCTTTATAAGTAAAAAGATTTATTAAAATGAATAACCAAGTGTTTTAATTGACATCAGAAGATGAAAACAATAAAACCTGAGAACAGAGAAAAAAGATAAATAAAGTTATGAGCAGAACTTAATACAACAGAAAACGTATAAAATTCAGGTGATTTAGTAAGTCCAAAGAATCTTCTTTGAAAAGATTTAAAAGATACACTTTGATTAAGGAAAACAAAAACATAAGTAAAGAATATACAGAAAGAGTCAGGACAATGTTAGAGCAGAGAATATATGAAATGCCAGTAAATTTGAACATTTCTGTCAAGTGGACCATTTCCTAGCTCCTAAAGTTTACCAACACTGACACAAGAGGAAATCATTTAAGGTCATCATGTCTGCCCTTGGCATTCTCGGAACGCCCTGGCCTCAGAATGCAGCCTCTGTAGTCCATGGTAACCTGCGGAGAGGGGGCGGGGCTGAGGGAGTTTGGAACACTGCCCTCACTGAGGGAGTGGGTGTGGCCATCTCTGCTGTGACTGAACAAAGGGCAGGGGAGCAGGGGGCCCAGGGCAGGGCCCTCAGAGCCCGGCAGGCCCAGTGGAGTGTCACAAGTTTTTAAGCCCAGGCCAAAGGGCGCCTTCTTTGTCTGCACAGCTGCCCAAACTCTCACCTTTCCACTCAGGCCGCCCTCTTACTTGAAGTGTGTGTGGAACGTGTCCGCGCAGTACACCGCACTACACAGCTAAGCATAGTTCTGGGCATCGTAGCTTCCTGCCAGGTGACCGAAGTTTGCAGGCAGATGGGTCCCTGGGACACACGCGAAGGGGCTCCTGCCCGGGTCACAGGCCGCCCACTGCCCCTGCCCCAGATCGGGGGCCGCAAAGCAGCCCTGTCTGAGTCCCCTGCCTCTAGAGGGAGTATTGGACCAACACTTGTAGAAAACGGGGTCCTTGCGGGCCACTCATTGGAGGGACACAAATAAATCTTTGCCGACTTTCTGCTGAAACATACGAGCGTTCACACCTAAGCCTCTTACAAGGTCAGCTGTTTAGCTAAACATGAGCTCATGATCTAAATTTACACAATATTGAAGAAAGCAGCTACAAGGGGAGACAATCAGCCAAAACCATCATTAGCAGAATTAGATTCCCAAGGCCATCCATCAGATGTAGGAATAATCGGGTGCAAGGCAGAAAATATACATAAAACTGGAACTGAAACAAGGCACAAGGATGTTTTCAAAGACTGGTAGGATCTCTAAAACATTTTTCAAGGACATGTCATTGATAAAGCTAAATACTCCAAGGTTGTGTAATACAACAGATTAATCATTGAGAAGAGTGAAATTATGCTGTTTTGAAAACTATGGCAGGTCAGATTTTCTGCCTAATTATATAAGAAGATTTCTCTAAAAAATACACATTATTTCAAAGACTTATTGGCTGTGAAATAAGTTCAGGGTATTTCAAATGGCTTGTCTGCAAAGAAAGGTGAGATGTAGGGAATCACAGAAAGTCGAGGGGAAAATAGGTCAATATATACATTGCTGTATGGTGAACTAAGCCTTAGGCCAGCAACAATGGAGAGGACCTGACCCTTAGACACGTACAAGTAAGCTGGAATCTTCAAAAGTTCAAATCTTTATAAGTAAAAAGATTTATTAAAATGAATAACCAAGTGTTTTAATTGACATCAGAAGATGAAAACAATAAACCCTGAGAACATAGAGAAAAGATAAATAAAGATATGAGCAGAACTTAATACAACAGAAAACGTATAAAATTCAGGTGATTTAGTAAGTCCAAAGAATTTTCTTTGAAAAGATTTAAAAGACACACTTTGATTAAGGAAAACCAAAACATAAGTAAAGAATATACAGAAAGAGTCAGGACAATGTTAGAGCAGAGAATATATGAAATGCCAGTAAATTTGAACATTTCTGTCAAGTGGACCATTTCCTAGCTCCTAAAGTTTACCAACACTGACACAAGAGGAAATCATTTAAGGTCATCATGTCTGCCCTTGGCATTCTCGGAACGCCCTGGCCTCAGAATGCAGCCTCTGTAGTCCATGGTAACCTGCGGAGAGAGGGCGGGGCTGAGGGAGGTTGGAACACTGCCCTCACTGAGGGAGTGGGTGTGGCCATCTCTGCTGTGACTGAACAAAGGGCAGGGGAGCAGGGGGCCCAGGGCAGGGCCCTCAGAGCCCGGCAGGCCCAGGGGAGTGTCACAAGCTTTTATGCCCAGGCCAAGGTGCGCCTTCTTTGTCTGCACAGCTGCCCAAACTCTCACCTTTCCACTCAGGCCGCCCTCTTACTTGAAGTGTGTGTGGAACGTGTCCGTGCAGTATACCGCGCTGCACAGCTAAGCATAGGTCTGGGCATCGTAGCTTCCTGCCAGGTGACCGAAGTTCGCAGGCAGATGGGTCCCTGGGACACACGCGGAGAAGCTCCTGCCCGGGTCACAGCCCACCCACTGCCCCTGCCCCAGATCGGGGGCCGCAAATCAGCCCTGTCTTAATCCCCTGCCTCTAGAGGGAGTTTTGGACCAACACTTGTAGAAAACGGCGTCCTTGCGGGCCACTCATTGGAGGGACACAAATAAATCTTTGCCGACTTTCTGCTGAAACTTACGAGCGTTCACACCTAAGCCTCTTACAAGGTCAGCTGTTTAGCTAAACATGAGCTCATGATCTAAATTAACACAATAATGAAGAAAGCAGCTACAAGGGGAGACAATCAGCCAAAACCATCAATACCAGAATTAGATTCCCAAGGCCATCCATCAGATGTAGGAATAATCGGGTGCAAGGCAGAAAATATACATAAACCTGGAACTGAAACAAGGCACAAGGATGTTTTCAAAGACTGGTAGGATCTCTCAAACATTTTTCAAGGACATGTCATTGATAAAGCTAAATACTCCAAGGTTGTGTAATACAACAGATTAATCATTGAGAAGAGTGAAATTATGCTGTTTTGAAAACTATGGCAGGTCAGATTTTCTGCCTAATTATATAAGAAGATTTCTCTAAAAAATACACATTATTTCAAAGACTTATTGGCTGTGAAATAAGTTAAGGGTATTTCAAATGGCTTGTCTGCAAAGAAACGTGAGATGTAGGGAATCACAGAAAGTCGAGGGGAAAATAGGTCAATATATACATTGCTGTATGGTGAACTAAGCCTTAGGCCAGCAACAATGGAGAGGACCTGACCCTTAGACACGTACAAGTAAGCTGGAATCTTCAAAAGTTCAAATCTTTATAAGTAAAAAGATTTATTAAAATGAATAACCAAGTGTTTTAATTGACATCAGAAGATGAAAACAATAAACCCTGAGAACATAGAGAAAAGATAAATAAAGATATGAGCAGAACTTAATACAACAGAAAACGTATAAAATTCAGGTGATTTAGTAAGTCCAAAGAATTTTCTTTGAAAAGATTTAAAAGACACACTTTGATTAAGGAAAACCAAAACATAAGTAAAGAATATACAGAAAGAGTCAGGACAATGTTAGAGCAGAGAATATATGAAATGCCAGTAAATTTGAACATTTCTGTCAAGTGGACCATTTCCTAGCTCCTAAAGTTTACCAACACTGACACAAGAGGAAATCATTTAAGGTCATCATGTCTGCCCTTGGCATTCTCGGAACGCCCTGGCCTCAGAATGCAGCCTCTGTAGTCCATGGTAACCTGCGGATAGGGGGCGGGGCTGAGGGAGGTTGGAACACTGCCCTCACTGAGGGAGTGGGTGTGGCCATCTCTGCTGTGACTGAACAAAGGGCAGGGGAGCAGGGGGCCCAGGGCAGGGCCCTCAGAGCCCGGCAGGCCCAGTGGAGTGTCACAAGCTTTTAGGCCCAGGCCAAAGGGCGCCTTCTTTGTCTGCACAGCTGCCCAAACTCTCACCTTTCCACTCAGGCCGCCCTCTTACTTGAAGTGTGTGTGGAACGTGTCCGTGCAGTATACCGTGCTGCACAGCTAAGCATAGGTCTGGGCATCGTAGCTTCCTGCCAGGTGACCGAAGTTCGCAGGCAGATGGGTCCCTGGGACACACGCGGAGAAGCTCCTGCCCGGTTCACAGCCCACCCACTGCCCCTGCCCCAGATCGGGGGCCGCAAATCAGCCCTGTCTTAATCCCCTGCCTCTAGAGGGAGTTTTGGACCAACACTTGTAGAAAACGGCGTCCTTGTGGGCCACTCATTGGAGGGACACAAATAAATCTTTGCCGACTTTCTGCTGAAACTTACGAGCGTTCACAACTAAGCCTCTTACAAGTTCAGCTGTTTAGCTAAACATGAGCTCATGATCTAAATTTACACAATAATGAAGAAAGCAAATACAAGGGGAGACAATCAGCCAAAACCATCAATACCAGAATTAGATTCCCAAGGCCATCCATCAGATGTAGGAATAATCGGGTGTAAGGCAGAAAATATACATAAAACTGGAACTGAAAGAAGGCACAAGGATGTTTTCAAAGACTGGTAGGATCTCTAAAACATTTTTCAAGGACATGTCATTGATAAAGCTAATTACTCCAAGGTTGTGTAATACAACAGATTAATCATTGAGAAGAGTGAAATTATGCTGTTTTGAAAACTATGGCAGGTCAGATTTTCTGCCTAATTATATAAGAAGATTTCTCTAAAAAATACACATTATTTCAAAGACTTATTGGCTGTGAAATAAGTTAAGGGAATTTCAAATGGCTTGTCTGCAAAGAAAGGTGAGATGTAGGGAATCACAGAAATTCGAGGGGAAAATAGGTCAATATATACATTGCTGTATGGTGAACTAAGCCTTAGGCCAGCAACAATGGAGAGGACCTGACCCTTAGACACGTACAAGTAAGCTGGAATCTTCAAAAGTTCAAATCTTTATAAGTAAAAAGATTTATTAAAATGAATAACCAAGTGTTTTAATTGACATCAGAAGATGAAAACAATAAACCCTGAGAAAATAGAGAAAAGATAAATAAAGATATGAGCAGAACTTAATACAACAGAAAACGTACAAAATTCAGGTGATTTAGTAAGTCCAAAGAATTTTATTTGAAAAGATTTAAAAGACACACTTTGATTAAGGAAAACCAAAACATAAGTAAAGAATACACAGAAAGAGTCAGGACAATGTTAGAGCAGAGAATATATGAAATGCCAGTAAATTTGAACATTTCTGTCAAGTGGACCATTTCCTAGCTCCTAAAGTTTACCAACACTGACACAAGAGGAAATCATTTAAGGTCATCATGTCTGCCCTTGGCATTCTCGGAACGCCCTGGCCTCAGAATGCAGCCTCTGTAGTCCATGGTAACGTGCGGAGAGGGGGCGGGGCTGAGGGAGGTTGGAACACTGCCCTCACTGAGGGAGTGGGTGTGGCCATCTCTGCTGTGACTGAACAAAGGGCAGGGGAGCAGGGGGCCCAGGGCAGGGCCCTCAGAGCCCGGCAGGCCCAGTGGAGTGTCACAAGTTTTTAGGCCCAGGCCAAAGGGCGCCTTCTTTGTCTGCACAGCTGCCCAAACTCTCACCTTTCCACTCAGGCCGCCCTCTTACTTGAAGTGTGTGTGGAACGTGTCCTCGCAGAACACCGCGCTGCACAGCTAAGCATAGTTCTGGGCATCGTAGCTTCCTGCCAGGTGACCGAAGTTCGCAGGCAGATGGGTCCCTGGGACACACGCGGAGGGGCTCCTGCCCGGGTCACAGGCCGCCCACTGCCCCTGCCCCAGATCGGGGGCCGCAAAGCAGCCCTGTCTGAGTCCCCTGCCTCTAGAGGGAGTATTGGACCAACACTTGTAGAAAACGGGGTCCTTGCGGGCCACTCATTGGAGGGACACAAATAAATCTTTGCCGACTTTCTGCTGAAACTTAGGAGCGTTCACACCTAAGCCTCTTACAAGGTCAGCTGTTTAGCTAAACATGAGCTCATGATCTAAATTTACACAATAATGAAGAAAGCACCTACAAGGGGAGACAATCAGCCAAAACCATCAATACCAGAATTAGATTCCCAAGGCCATCCATCAGATGAAGGAATAATCGGGTGCAAGGCAGAAAATATACATAAAATTGGAACTGAAACAAGGCACAAGGATGTTTTCAAAGACTGGTAGGATCTCTAAAACATTTTTCAAGGACATGTCATTGATAAAGCTAAATACTCCAAGGTTGTGTAATACAACAGATTAATCATTGAGAAGCGTGAAATTATGCTGTTTTGAAAACTATGGCAGGTCAGATTTTCTGCCTAATTATATAAGAAGATTTCTCTAAAAAATACACATTATTTCAAAGACTTATTGGCTGTGAAATAAGTTAAGGGTATTTCAAATGGCTTGTCTGCAAAGAAAGGTGAGATGTAGGGAATCACAGAAAGTCGAGGGGAAAATAGGTCAATATATACATTGCTGTATGGTGAACTAAGCTTAGGCCAGCAACAATGGAGAGGACCTGACCCTTAGACACGAACAAGTAAGCTGGAATATTCAAAAGTTCAAATCTTTATAAGTAAAAAGATTTATTAAAATGAAGAACCAAGTGTTTTAATTGACATCAGAAGATGAAAACAATAAACCCTGAGAACATAGAAAAAAGATAAATAAAGATATGAGCAGAACTTAATACAACAGAAAACGTATAAAATTCAGGTGATTTAGTAAGTCCAAAGAATCTTCTTTGAAAAGAATTAAAAGACACACTTTGATTAAGGAAAACCAAAACATAAGTAAAGAATATACAGAAAGAGTCAGGACAATGTTAGAGCAGAGAATATATGAAATGCCAGTAAATTTGAACATTTCTGTAAAGTGGACCATTTCCTAGCTCCTAAAGTTTACCAACACTGACACAAGAGGAAATCATTTAAGGTCATCATGTCTGCCTTTGGCATTCTCGGAACGCCCTGGCCTCAGAATGCAGCCTCTGTAGTCCATGGTAACCTGCAGAGAGGGGACGGGGCTGAGGGAGGTTGGAACACTGCCCTCACTGAGGGAGTGGGTGTGGCCATCTCTGCTGTGACTGAACAAAGGGCAGGGGAGCAGGGGGCCCAGGGCAGGGCCCTCAGAGCCCGGCAGGCCCAGTGGAGTGTCACAAGCTTTTAGGCCCAGGCCAAAGGGCGCCTTCTTTGTCTGCACAGCTGCCCAAACTCTCACCTTTCCACTCAGGCCGCCCTCTTACTTGAAGTGTGTGTGGAACGTGCCCGCGCAGTATACCGCGCTGCACAGCTAAGCATAGGTCTGGGCATCGTAGCTTCCTGCCAGGTGACCGAAGTTCGCAGGCAGATGGGTCCCTGGGACACATGCGGAGAGGCTCCTGCCCGGGTCACAGGCCGCACACTGCCCCTGCCCCAGATCGGGGGCCGCAAAGCAGCCCTGTCTGAGTCCCCTGCCTCTAGAGGGAGTATTGGACCAACACTTGTAGAAAACGGGGTCCTTGCGGGCCACTCAATGGAGGGACACAAATACATCTTTGCCGACTCTCTGCTGAAAGTTGCGAGCGATCACATCTAAGCCTCTTGCAAGGTCAGCTGTTTAGCTAAACATGAGCTCATGATCTAAATTTACACAATAATGAAGAAAGCAGCTACAAGGGGAGACAATCAGCCAAAACCATCAATACCAGAATTAGATTCCCAAGGCCATCCATCAGATGTCGGAATAATCGGGTGTAAGGCAGAAAATATACATAAAACTGGAACTGAAACAAGGCACAAGGATGTTTTCAAAGACTGGTAGGATCTCTAAAACATTTTTCAAGGACATGTCTTTGATAAAGCTAATTACTCCAAGGTTGTGTAATACAACAGATTAATCATTGAGAAGAGTGAAATTATGCTGTTTTGAAAACTATGGCAGGTCAGATTTTCTGCCTAATTATATAAGAAGATTTCTCTAAAAAATACACATTATTTCAAAGACTTATTGGCTGTGAAATAAGTTAAGGGTATTTCAAATGGCTTGTCTGCAAAGAAAGGTGAGATGTAGGGAATCACAGAAAGTCGAGGGGAAAATAGGTCAATATATACATTGCTGTATGGTGAACTAAGCCTTAGGCAAGCAATAATGGAGAGGACCTGACCATTACACACGTACAAGTAAGCTGGAATCTTCAAAAGTTCAAATCTTTATAAGTAAAAAGATTTATTAAAATGAATAACCAAGTGTTTTAATTGACATCAGAAGATGAAAACAATAAACCCTGAGAACATAGAGAAAAGATAAATAAAGATATGAGCAGAACTTAATACAACAGAAAACGTATAAAATTCAGGTGATTTAGTAAGTCCAAAGAATTTTATTTGAAAAGATTTAAAAGACACACTTTGATTAAGGAAAACCAAAACATAAGTAAAGAATACACAGAAAGAGTCAGGACAATGTTAGAGCAGAGAATATATGAAATGCCAGTAAATTTGAACATTTCTGTCAAGTGGACCATTTCCTAGCTCCTAAAGTTTACCAACACTGACACAAGAGGAAATCATTTAAGGTCACCATGTCTGCCCTTGGCATTCTCGGAACGCCCTGGCCTCAGAATGCAGCCTCTGTAGTCCATGGTAACCTGCGGAGAGGGGGCGGGGCTGAGGGAGGTTGGAACACTGCCCTCACTGAGGGAGTGGGTGTGGCCATCTCTGCTGTGACTGAACAAAGGGCAGGGGAGCAGGGGGCCCAGGGCAGGGCCCTCAGAGCCCGGCAGGCCCAGTGGAGTGTCACAAGTTTTTAGGCCCAGGCCAAAGGGCGCCTTCTTTGTCTGCACAGCTGCCCAAACTCTCACCTTTCCACTCAGGCCGCCCTCTTACTTGAAGTGTGTGTGGAACGCGTCCTCGCAGTACACCGCACTGCACAGCTAAGCATAGTTCTGGGCATCGTAGCTTCCTGCCAGGTGACCGAAGTTCGCAGGCAGATGGGTCCCTGGGACACACGCGGAGGGGCTCCTGCCCGGGTCACAGGCCGCCCACTGCCCCTGCCCCAGATCGGGGGCCGCAAAGCAGCCCTGTCTGAGTCCCCTGCCTCTAGAGGGAGTATTGGACCAACACTTGTAGAAAACGGGGTCCTTGCGGGCCACTCATTGGAGGGACACAAATAAATCTTTGCCGACTTTCTGCTGAAACTTAGGAGCGTTCACACCTAAGCCTCTTACAAGGTCAGCTGTTTAGCTAAACATGAGCTCATGATCTAAATTTACACAATAATGAAGAAAGCAGCTACAAGGGGAGACAATCAGCCAAAACCATCAATACCAGAATTAGATTCCCAAGGCCATCCATCAGATGAAGGAATAATCGGGTGCAAGGCAGAAAATATACATAAAATTGGAACTGAAACAAGGCACAAGGATGTTTTCAAAGACTGGTAGGATCTCTAAAACATTTTTCAAGGACATGTCATTGATAAAGCTAAATACTCCAAGGTTGTGTAATACAACAGATTAATCATTGAGAAGCGTGAAATTATGCTGTTTTGAAAACTATGGCAGGTCAGATTTTCTGCCTAATTATATAAGAAGATTTCTCTAAAAAATACACATTATTTCAAAGACTTATTGGCTGTGAAATAAGTTAAGGGTATTTCAAATGGCTTGTCTGCAAAGAAAGGTGAGATGTAGGGAATCACAGAAAGTCGAGGGGAAAATAGGTCAATATATACATTGCTGTATGGTGAACTAAGCTTAGGCCAGCAACAATGGAGAGGACCTGACCCTTAGACACGAACAAGTAAGCTGGAATATTCAAAAGTTCAAATCTTTATAAGTAAAAAGATTTATTAAAATGAAGAACCAAGTGTTTTAATTGACATCAGAAGATGAAAACAATAAACCCTGAGAACATAGAGAAAAGATAAATAAAGATATGAGCAGAACTTAATACAACAGAATACGTATAAAATTCAGGTGATTTAGTAAGTCCAAAGAATCTTCTTTGAAAAGAATTAAAAGACACACTTTGATTAAGGAAAACCAAAACATAAGTAAAGAATATACAGAAAGAGTCAGGACAATGTTAGAGCAGAGAATATATGAAATGCCAGTAAATTTGAACATTTCTGTCAAGTGGACCATTTCCTAGCTCCTAAAGTTTACCAACACTGACACAAGAGGAAATCATTTAAGGTCATCATGTCTGCCTTTGGCATTCTCGGAACGCCCTGGCCTCAGAATGCAGCCTCTGTAGTCCATGGTAACGTGCGGAGAGGGGGCGGGGCTGAGGGAGGTTGGAACACTGCCCTCACTGAGGGAGTGGGTGTGGCCATCTCTGCTGTGACTGAACAAAGGGCAGGGGAGCAGGGGGCCCAGGGCAGGGCCCTCAGAGCCCGGCAGGCCCAGTGGAGTGTCACAAGTTTTTAGGCCCAGGCCAAAGGGCGCCTTCTTTGTCTGCACAGCTGCCCAAACTCTCACCTTTCCACTCAGGCCGCCCTCTTACTTGAAGTGTGTGTGGAACGTGTCCTCGCAGAACACCGCGCTGCACAGCTAAGCATAGTTCTGGGCATCGTAGCTTCCTGCCAGGTGACCGAAGTTCGCAGGCAGATGGGTCCCTGGGACACACGCGGAGGGGCTCCTGCCCGGGTCACAGGCCGCCCACTGCCCCTGCCCCAGATCGGGGGCCGCAAAGCAGCCCTGTCTGAGTCCCCTGCCTCTAGAGGGAGTATTGGACCAACACTTGTAGAAAACGGGGTCCTTGCGGGCCACTCATTGGAGGGACACAAATAAATCTTTGCCGACTTTCTGCTGAAACTTAGGAGCGTTCACACCTAAGCCTCTTACAAGGTCAGCTGTTTAGCTAAACATGAGCTCATGATCTAAATTTACACAATAATGAAGAAAGCACCTACAAGGGGAGACAATCAGCCAAAACCATCAATACCAGAATTAGATTCCCAAGGCCATCCATCAGATGAAGGAATAATCGGGTGCAAGGCAGAAAATATACATAAAATTGGAACTGAAACAAGGCACAAGGATGTTTTCAAAGACTGGTAGGATCTCTAAAACATTTTTCAAGGACATGTCATTGATAAAGCTAAATACTCCAAGGTTGTGTAATACAACAGATTAATCATTGAGAAGCGTGAAATTATGCTGTTTTGAAAACTATGGCAGGTCAGATTTTCTGCCTAATTATATAAGAAGATTTCTCTAAAAAATACACATTATTTCAAAGACTTATTGGCTGTGAAATAAGTTAAGGGTATTTCAAATGGCTTGTCTGCAAAGAAAGGTGAGATGTAGGGAATCACAGAAAGTCGAGGGGAAAATAGGTCAATATATACATTGCTGTATGGTGAACTAAGCTTAGGCCAGCAACAATGGAGAGGACCTGACCCTTAGACACGAACAAGTAAGCTGGAATATTCAAAAGTTCAAATCTTTATAAGTAAAAAGATTTATTAAAATGAAGAACCAAGTGTTTTAATTGACATCAGAAGATGAAAACAATAAACCCTGAGAACATAGAAAAAAGATAAATAAAGATATGAGCAGAACTTAATACAACAGAAAACGTATAAAATTCAGGTGATTTAGTAAGTCCAAAGAATCTTCTTTGAAAAGAATTAAAAGACACACTTTGATTAAGGAAAACCAAAACATAAGTAAAGAATATACAGAAAGAGTCAGGACAATGTTAGAGCAGAGAATATATGAAATGCCAGTAAATTTGAACATTTCTGTAAAGTGGACCATTTCCTAGCTCCTAAAGTTTACCAACACTGACACAAGAGGAAATCATTTAAGGTCATCATGTCTGCCTTTGGCATTCTCGGAACGCCCTGGCCTCAGAATGCAGCCTCTGTAGTCCATGGTAACCTGCAGAGAGGGGACGGGGCTGAGGGAGTTTGGAACACTGCCCTCACTGAGGGAGTGGGTGTGGCCATCTCTGCTGTGACTGAACAAAGGGCAGGGGAGCAGGGGGCCCAGGGCAGGGCCCTCAGAGCCCGGCAGGCCCAGTGGAGTGTCACAAGCTTTTAGGCCCAGGCCAAAGGGCGCCTTCTTTGTCTGCACAGCTGCCCAAACTCTCACCTTTCCACTCAGGCCGCCCTCTTACTTGAAGTGTGTGTGGAACGTGCCCGCGCAGTATACCGCGCTGCACAGCTAAGCATAGGTCTGGGCATCGTAGCTTCCTGCCAGGTGACCGAAGTTCGCAGGCAGATGGGTCCCTGGGACACATGCGGAGAGGCTCCTGCCCGGGTCACAGGCCGCACACTGCCCCTGCCCCAGATCGGGGGCCGCAAAGCAGCCCTGTCTGAGTCCCCTGCCTCTAGAGGGAGTATTGGACCAACACTTGTAGAAAACGGGGTCCTTGCGGGCCACTCAATGGAGGGACACAAATACATCTTTGCCGACTCTCTGCTGAAAGTTGCGAGCGATCACATCTAAGCCTCTTGCAAGGTCAGCTGTTTAGCTAAACATGAGCTCATGATCTAAATTTACACAATAATGAAGAAAGCAGCTACAAGGGGAGACAATCAGCCAAAACCATCAATACCAGAATTAGATTCCCAAGGCCATCCATCAGATGTCGGAATAATCGGGTGTAAGGCAGAAAATATACATAAAACTGGAACTGAAACAAGGCACAAGGATGTTTTCAAAGACTGGTAGGATCTCTAAAACATTTTTCAAGGACATGTCTTTGATAAAGCTAATTACTCCAAGGTTGTGTAATACAACAGATTAATCATTGAGAAGAGTGAAATTATGCTGTTTTGAAAACTATGGCAGGTCAGATTTTCTGCCTAATTATATAAGAAGATTTCTCTAAAAAATACACATTATTTCAAAGACTTATTGGCTGTGAAATAAGTTAAGGGTATTTCAAATGGCTTGTCTGCAAAGAAAGGTGAGATGTAGGGAATCACAGAAAGTCGAGGGGAAAATAGGTCAATATATACATTGCTGTATGGTGAACTAAGCCTTAGGCAAGCAATAATGGAGAGGACCTGACCATTACACACGTACAAGTAAGCTGGAATCTTCAAAAGTTCAAATCTTTATAAGTAAAAAGATTTATTAAAATGAATAACCAAGTGTTTTAATTGACATCAGAAGATGAAAACAATAAACCCTGAGAACATAGAGAAAAGATAAATAAAGATATGAGCAGAACTTAATACAACAGAAAACGTATAAAATTCAGGTGATTTAGTAAGTCCAAAGAATTTTATTTGAAAAGATTTAAAAGACACACTTTGATTAAGGAAAACCAAAACATAAGTAAAGAATACACAGAAAGAGTCAGGACAATGTTAGAGCAGAGAATATATGAAATGCCAGTAAATTTGAACATTTCTGTCAAGTGGACCATTTCCTAGCTCCTAAAGTTTACCAACACTGACACAAGAGGAAATCATTTAAGGTCACCATGTCTGCCCTTGGCATTCTCGGAACGCCCTGGCCTCAGAATGCAGCCTCTGTAGTCCATGGTAACCTGCGGAGAGGGGGCGGGGCTGAGGGAGGTTGGAACACTGCCCTCACTGAGGGAGTGGGTGTGGCCATCTCTGCTGTGACTGAACAAAGGGCAGGGGAGCAGGGGGCCCAGGGCAGGGCCCTCAGAGCCCGGCAGGCCCAGTGGAGTGTCACAAGTTTTTAGGCCCAGGCCAAAGGGCGCCTTCTTTGTCTGCACAGCTGCCCAAACTCTCACCTTTCCACTCAGGCCGCCCTCTTACTTGAAGTGTGTGTGGAACGCGTCCTCGCAGTACACCGCGCTGCACAGCTAAGCATAGTTCTGGGCATCGTAGCTTCCTGCCAGGTGACCGAAGTTCGCAGGCAGATGGGTCCCTGGGACACACGCGGAGGGGCTCCTGCCCGGGTCACAGGCCGCCCACTGCCCCTGCCCCAGATCGGGGGCCGCAAAGCAGCCCTGTCTGAGTCCCCTGCCTCTAGAGGGAGTATTGGACCAACACTTGTAGAAAACGGGGTCCTTGCGGGCCACTCATTGGAGGGACACAAATAAATCTTTGCCGACTTTCTGCTGAAACTTAGGAGCGTTCACACCTAAGCCTCTTACAAGGTCAGCTGTTTAGCTAAACATGAGCTCATGATCTAAATTTACACAATAATGAAGAAAGCAGCTACAAGGGGAGACAATCAGCCAAAACCATCAATACCAGAATTAGATTCCCAAGGCCATCCATCAGATGAAGGAATAATCGGGTGCAAGGCAGAAAATATACATAAAATTGGAACTGAAACAAGGCACAAGGATGTTTTCAAAGACTGGTAGGATCTCTAAAACATTTTTCAAGGACATGTCATTGATAAAGCTAAATACTCCAAGGTTGTGTAATACAACAGATTAATCATTGAGAAGCGTGAAATTATGCTGTTTTGAAAACTATGGCAGGTCAGATTTTCTGCCTAATTATATAAGAAGATTTCTCTAAAAAATACACATTATTTCAAAGACTTATTGGCTGTGAAATAAGTTAAGGGTATTTCAAATGGCTTGTCTGCAAAGAAAGGTGAGATGTAGGGAATCACAGAAAGTCGAGGGGAAAATAGGTCAATATATACATTGCTGTATGGTGAACTAAGCTTAGGCCAGCAACAATGGAGAGGACCTGACCCTTAGACACGAACAAGTAAGCTGGAATATTCAAAAGTTCAAATCTTTATAAGTAAAAAGATTTATTAAAATGAAGAACCAAGTGTTTTAATTGACATCAGAAGATGAAAACAATAAACCCTGAGAACATAGAAAAAAGATAAATAAAGATATGAGCAGAACTTAATACAACAGAATACGTATAAAATTCAGGTGATTTAGTAAGTCCAAAGAATCTTCTTTGAAAAGAATTAAAAGACACACTTTGATTAAGGAAAACCAAAACATAAGTAAAGAATATACAGAAAGAGTCAGGACAATGTTAGAGCAGAGAATATATGAAATGCCAGTAAATTTGAACATTTCTGTCAAGTGGACCATTTCCTAGCTCCTAAAGTTTACCAACACTGACACAAGAGGAAATCATTTAAGGTCATCATGTCTGCCTTTGGCATTCTCGGAACGCCCTGGCCTCAGAATGCAGCCTCTGTAGTCCATGGTAACCTGCAGAGAGGGGACGGGGCTGAGGGAGGTTGGAACACTGCCCTCACTGAGGGAGTGGGTGTGGCCATCTCTGCTGTGACTGAACAAAGGGCAGGGGAGCAGGGGGCCCAGGGCAGGGCCCTCAGAGCCCGGCAGGCCCAGTGGAGTGTCACAAGCTTTTAGGCCCAGGCCAAAGGGCGCCTTCTTTGTCTGCACAGCTGCCCAAACTCTCACCTTTCCACTCAGGCCGCCCTCTTACTTGAAGTGTGTGTGGAACGTGCCCGCGCAGTATACCGCGCTGCACAGCTAAGCATAGGTCTGGGCATCGTAGCTTCCTGCCAGGTGACCGAAGTTCGCAGGCAGATGGGTCCCTGGGACACATGCGGAGAGGCTCCTGCCCGGGTCACAGGCCGCACACTGCCCCTGCCCCAGATCGGGGGCCGCAAAGCAGCCCTGTCTGAGTCCCCTGCCTCTAGAGGGAGTATTGGACCAACACTTGTAGAAAACGGGGTCCTTGCGGGCCACTCAATGGAGGGACACAAATACATCTTTGCCGACTCTCTGCTGAAAGTTGCGAGCGATCACATCTAAGCCTCTTGCAAGGTCAGCTGTTTAGCTAAACATGAGCTCATGATCTAAATTTACACAATAATGAAGAAAGCAGCTACAAGGGGAGACAATCAGCCAAAACCATCAATACCAGAATTAGATTCCCAAGGCCATCCATCAGATGTCGGAATAATCGGGTGTAAGGCAGAAAATATACATAAAACTGGAACTGAAACAAGGCACAAGGATGTTTTCAAAGACTGGTAGGATCTCTAAAACATTTTTCAAGGACATGTCTTTGATAAAGCTAATTACTCCAAGGTTGTGTAATACAACAGATTAATCATTGAGAAGAGTGAAATTATGCTGTTTTGAAAACTATGGCAGGTCAGATTTTCTGCCTAATTATATAAGAAGATTTCTCTAAAAAATACACATTATTTCAAAGACTTATTGGCTGTGAAATAAGTTAAGGGTATTTCAAATGGCTTGTCTGCAAAGAAAGGTGAGATGTAGGGAATCACAGAAAGTCGAGGGGAAAATAGGTCAATATATACATTGCTGTATGGTGAACTAAGCCTTAGGCAAGCAATAATGGAGAGGACCTGACCATTAGACACGTACAAGTAAGCTGGAATCTTCAAAAGTTCAAATCTTTATAAGTAAAAAGATTTATTAAAATGAATAACCAAGTGTTTTAATTGACATCAGAAGATGAAAACAATAAACCCTGAGAACATAGAGAAAAGATAAATAAAGATATGAGCAGAACTTAATACAACAGAAAACGTATAAAATTCAGGTGATTTAGTAAGTCCAAAGAATCTTCTTTGAAAAGAATTAAAAGACACACTTTGATTAAGGAAAACCAAAACCTAAGTAAAGAATATACAGAAAGAGTCAGGACAATGTTAGAGCAGAGAATATATGAAATGCCAGTAAATTTGAACATTTCTGTCAAGTGGACCATTTCCTAGCTCCTAAAGTTTACCAACACTGACACAAGAGGAAATCATTTAAGGTCATCATGTCTGCCCTTGGCATTCTCGGAACGCCCTGGCCTCAGAATGCAGCCTCTGTAGTCCATGGTAACCTGCGGAGAGGGGGCGGGGCTGAGGGAGGTTGGAACACTGCTCTCACTGAGGGAGTGGGTGTGGCCATCTCTGCTGTGACTGAACAAAGGGCAGGGGAGCAGGGGGCCCAGGGCAGGGCCCTCAGAGCCCGGCAGGCCCAGTGGAGTGTCACAAGATTTTAGGCCCAGGCCAAAGGGTGCCTTCTTTGTCTGCACAGCTGCCCAAACTCTCACCTTTCCACTCAGGCCGCCCTCTTACTTGAAGTGTGTGTGGAACGTGTCCGCGCAGTACACTGCGCTGCACAGCTAAGCATAGTTCTGGACATCGTAGCTTCCTGCCAGGTGATCGAAGTTCGCAGGCAGATGGGTCCCTGGGACACACGCGGAGGGGCTCCTGCCCGGGTCACAGGCCGCCCACTGCCCCTGCCCCAGATCGGGGGCCGCAAAGCAGCCCTGTCTGAGTCCCCTGCCTCTAGAGGGAGTATTGGACCAACACTTGTAGAAAACGGGGTCCTTGCGGGCCACTCATTGGACGGACACAAATAAATCTTTGCCGACTTTCTGCTGAAACTTAGGAGCGTTCACACCTAAGCCTCTTACAAGGTCAGCTGTTTAGCTAAACATGAGCTCATGATCTAAATTTACACAATAATGAAGAAAGCAGCTACAAGGGGAGACAATCAGCCAAAACCATCAATACCAGAATTAGATTCCCAAGGCCATCCATCAGATGTCGCAATAATCGGGTGTAAGGCAGAAAATATACATAAAACTGGAACTGAAACAAGGCACAAGGATGTTTTCAAAGACTGGTAGGATCTCTAAAACATTTTTCAAGGACATGTCATTGATAAAGCTAATTACTCCAAGGTTGTGTAATACAACAGATTAATCATTGAGAAGAGTGAAATTATGCTGTTTTGAAAACTATGGCAGGTCAGATTTTCTGCCTAATTATATAAGAAGATTTCTCTAAAAAATACACATTATTTCAAAGACTTATTGGCTGTGAAATAAGTTAAGGGTATTTCAAATGGCTTGTCTGCAAAGAAAGGTGAGATGTAGGGAATCACAGAAAGTCGAGGGGAAAATAGGTCAATATATACATTGCTGTATGGTGAACTAAGCCTTAGGCCAGCAACAATGGAGAGGACCTGACCCTTAGACACGTACAAGTAAGCTGGAATCTTCAAAAGTTCAAATCTTTATAAGTAAAAAGATTTATTAAAATGAAGAACCAAGTGTTTTAATTGACATCAGAAGATGAAAACAATAAACCCTGAGAACATAGAAAAAAGATAAATAAAGATATGAGCAGAACTTAATACAACAGAAAACGTATAAAATTCAGGTGATTTAGTAAGTCCAAAGAATCTTCTTTGAAAAGAATTAAAAGACACACTTTGATTAAGGAAAACCAAAACATAAGTAAAGAATATACAGAAAGAGTCAGGACAATGTTAGAGCAGAGAATATATGAAATGCCAGTAAATTTGAACATTTCTGTCAAGTGGACCATTTCCTAGCTCCTAAAGTTTACCAACACTGACACAAGAGGAAATCATTTAAGGTCATCATGTCTGCCTTTGGCATTCTCGGAACGCCCTGGCCTCAGAATGCAGCCTCTGTAGTCCATGGTAACCTGCGGAGAGGGGACGGGGCTGAGGGAGGTTGGAACACTGCCCTCACTGAGGGAGTGGGTGTGGCCATCTCTGCTGTGACTGAACAAAGGGCTGGGGAGCAGGGGGCCCAGGGCAGGGCCCTCAGAGCCCGGCAGGCCCAGTGGAGTGTCACAAGCTTTTAGGCCCAGGCCAAAGGGCGCCTTCTTTGTCTGCACAGCTGCCCAAACTCTCACCTTTCCACTCAGGCCGCCCTCTTACTTGAAGTGTGTGTGGAACGTGCCCGCGCAGTATACCGCGCTGCACAGCTAAGCATAGGTCTGGGCATCGTAGCTTCCTGCCAGGTGACCGAAGTTCGCAGGCAGTTGGGTCCCTGGGACACATGCGGAGAGGCTCCTGCCCGGGTCACAGGCCGCACACTGCCCCTGCCCCAGATCGGGGGCCGCAAAGCAGCCCTGTCTGAGTCCCCTGCCTCTAGAGGGAGTATTGGACCAACACTTGTAGAAAATGGGGTCCTTGCGGGCCACTCAATGGAGGGACACAAATACATCTTTGCCGACTCTCTGCTGAAAGTTGCGAGCGATCACATCTAAGCCTCTTGCAAGGTCAGCTGTTTAGCTAAACATGAGCTCATGATCTAAATTTACACAATAATGAAGAAAGCAGCTACAAGGGGAGACAATCAGCCAAAACCATCAATACCAGAATTAGATTCCCAAGGCCATCCATCAGATGTCGGAATAATCGGGTGTAAGGCAGAAAATATACATAAAACTGGAACTGAAACAAGGCACAAGGATGTTTTCAAAGACTGGTAGGATCTCTAAAACATTTTTCAAGGACATGTCTTTGATAAAGCTAATTACTCCAAGGTTGTGTAATACAACAGATTAATCATTGAGAAGAGTGAAATTATGCTGTTTTGAAAACTATGGCAGGTCAGATTTTCTGCCTAATTATATAAGAAGATTTCTCTAAAAAATACACATTATTTCAAAGACTTATTGGCTGTGAAATAAGTTAAGGGTATTTCAAATGGCTTGTCTGCAAAGAAAGGTGAGATGTAGGGAATCACAGAAAGTCGAGGGGAAAATAGGTCAATATATACATTGCTGTATGGTGAACTAAGCCTTAGGCAAGCAATAATGGAGAGGACCTGACCATTAGACACGTACAAGTAAGCTGGAATCTTCAAAAGTTCAAATCTTTATAAGTAAAAAGATTTATTAAAATGAATAACCAAGTGTTTTAATTGACATCAGAAGATGAAAACAATAAACCCTGAGAACATAGAGAAAAGATAAATAAAGATATGAGCAGAACTTAATACAACAGAAAACGTATAAAATTCAGGTGATTTAGTAAGTCCAAAGAATCTTCTTTGAAAAGAATTAAAAGACACACTTTGATTAAGGAAAACCAAAACCTAAGTAAAGAATATACAGAAAGAGTCAGGACAATGTTAGAGCAGAGAATATATGAAATGCCAGTAAATTTGAACATTTCTGTCAAGTGGACCATTTCCTAGCTCCTAAAGTTTACCAACACTGACACAAGAGGAAATCATTTAAGGTCATCATGTCTGCCCTTGGCATTCTCGGAACGCCCTGGCCTCAGAATGCAGCCTCTGTAGTCCATGGTAACCTGCGGAGAGGGGGCGGGGCTGAGGGAGGTTGGAACACTGCTCTCACTGAGGGAGTGGGTGTGGCCATCTCTGCTGTGACTGAACAAAGGGCAGGGGAGCAGGGGGCCCAGGGCAGGGCCCTCAGAGCCCGGCAGGCCCAGTGGAGTGTCACAAGATTTTAGGCCCAGGCCAAAGGGTGCCTTCTTTGTCTGCACAGCTGCCCAAACTCTCACCTTTCCACTCAGGCCGCCCTCTTACTTGAAGTGTGTGTGGAACGTGTCCGCGCAGTACACTGCGCTGCACAGCTAAGCATAGTTCTGGACATCGTAGCTTCCTGCCAGGTGATCGAAGTTCGCAGGCAGATGGGTCCCTGGGACACACGCGGAGGGGCTCCTGCCCGGGTCACAGGCCGCCCACTGCCCCTGCCCCAGATCGGGGGCCGCAAAGCAGCCCTGTCTGAGTCCCCTGCCTCTAGAGGGAGTATTGGACCAACACTTGTAGAAAACGGGGTCCTTGCGGGCCACTCATTGGACGGACACAAATAAATCTTTGCCGACTTTCTGCTGAAACTTAGGAGCGTTCACACCTAAGCCTCTTACAAGGTCAGCTGTTTAGCTAAACATGAGCTCATGATCTAAATTTACACAATAATGAAGAAAGCAGCTACAAGGGGAGACAATCAGCCAAAACCATCAATACCAGAATTAGATTCCCAAGGCCATCCATCAGATGTCGCAATAATCGGGTGTAAGGCAGAAAATATACATAAAACTGGAACTGAAAGAAGGCACAAGGATGTTTTCAAAGACTGGTAGGATCTCTAAAACATTTTTCAAGGACATGTCATTGATAAAGCTAATTACTCCAAGGTTGTGTAATACAACAGATTAATCATTGAGAAGAGTGAAATTATGCTGTTTTGAAAACTATGGCAGGTCAGATTTTCTGCCTAATTATATAAGAAGATTTCTCTAAAAAATACACATTATTTCAAAGACTTATTGGCTGTGAAATAAGTTAAGGGAATTTCAAATGGCTTGTCTGCAAAGAAAGGTGAGATGTAGGGAATCACAGAAAGTCGAGGGGAAAATAGGTCAATATATACATTGCTGTATGGTGAACTAAGCCTTAGGCCAGCAACAATGGAGAGGACCTGACCCTTAGACACGTACAAGTAAGCTGGAATCTTCAAAAGTTCAAATCTTTATAAGTAAAAAGATTTATTAAAATGAATAACCAAGTGTTTTAATTGACATCAGAAGATGAAAACAATAAACCCTGAGAACATAGAGAAAAGATAAATAAAGATATGAGCAGAACTTAATACAACAGAAAACGTATAAAATTCAGGTGATTTAGTAAGTCCAAAGAATCTTCTTTGAAAAGATTTAAAAGACACACTTTGATTAAGGAAAACCAAAACATAAGTAAAGAATATGCAGAAAGAGTCAGGACAATGTTAGAGCAGAGAATATATGAAATGCCAGTAAATTTGAACATTTCTGTCAAGTGGACCATTTCCTAGCTCCTAAAGTTTACCAACACTGACACAAGAGGAAATCATTTAAGGTCATCATGTCTGCCCTTGGCATTCTCGGAACGCCCTGGCCTCAGAATGCAGCCTCTGTAGTCCATGGTAACCTGCGGAGAGGGGGCGGGGCTGAGGGAGGTTGGAACACTGCCCTCACTGAGGGAGTGGGTGTGGCCATCTCTGCTGTGACTGAACAAAGGGCAGGGGAGCAGGGGGCCCAGGGCAGGGCCCTCAGAGCCTGGCAGGCCCAGTGGAGTGTCACAAGTTTTTAGGCCCAGGCCAAAGGGCGCCTTCTTTGTCTGCACAGCTGCCCAAACTCTCACCTTTCCACTCAGGCCGCCCTCTTACTTGAAGTGTGTGTGGAACGTGTCCGCGCAGTACACCGCACTACACAGCTAAGCATAGTTCTGGGCATCGTAGCTTCCTGCCAGGTGACCGAAGTTTGCAGGCAGATGGGTCCCTGGGACACACGCGAAGGGGCTCCTGCCCGGGTCACAGGCCGCCCACTGCCCCTGCCCCAGATCGGGGGCCGCAAAGCAGCCCTGTCTGAGTCCCCTGCCTCTAGAGGGAGTATTGGACCAACACTTGTAGAAAACGGGGTCCTTGCGGGCCACTCATTGGAGGGACACAAATAAATCTTTGCCGACTTTCTGCTGAAACATACGAGCGTTCACACCTAAGCCTCTTACAAGGTCAGCTGTTTAGCTAAACATGAGCTCATGATCTAAATTTACACAATATTGAAGAAAGCAGCTACAAGGGGAGACAATCAGCCAAAACCATCATTAGCAGAATTAGAATCCCAAGGCCATCCATCAGATGTAGGAATAATCGGGTGCAAGGCAGAAAATATACATAAAACTGGAACTGAAAGAAGGCACAAGGATGTTTTCAAAGACTGGTAGGATCTCTCAAACATTTTTCAAGGACATGTCATTGATAAAGCTAAATACTCCAAGGTTGTGTAATACAACAGATTAATCATTGAGAAGAGTGAAATTATGCTGTTTTGAAAACTATGGCAGGTCAGATTTTCTGCCTAATTATATAAGAAGATTTCTCTAAAAAATACACATTATTTCAAAGACTTATTGGCTGTGAAATAAGTTAAGGGTATTTCAAATGGCTTGTCTGCAAAGAAAGGTGAGATGTAGGGAATCACAGAAAGTCGAGGGGAAAATAGGTCAATAGATACATTGCTGTATGGTGAACTAAGCCTTAGGCCAGCAACAATGGAGAGGACCTGACCCTTAGACACGTACAAGTAAGCTGGAATCTTCAAAAGTTCAAATCTTTATAAGTAAAAAGATTTATTAAAATGAAGAACCAAGTGTTTTAATTGACATCAGAAGATGAAAACAATAAACCCTGAGAACATAGAAAAAAGATAAATAAAGATATGAGCAGAACTTAATACAACAGAAAACGTATAAAATTCAGGTGATTTAGTAAGTCCAAAGAATTTTCTTTGAAAAGATTTAAAAGACACACTTTGATTAAGGAAAACCAAAACATAAGTAAAGAATATACAGAAAGAGTCAGGACAATGTTAGAGCAGAGAATATATGAAATGCCAGTAAATTTGAACATTTCTGTCAAGTGGACCATTTCCTAGCTCCTAAAGTTTACCAACACTGACACAAGAGGAAATCATTTAAGGTCATCATGTCTGCCCTTGGCATTCTCGGAACGCCCTGGCCTCAGAATGCAGCCTCTGTAGTCCATGGTAACCTGCGGAGAGGGGGCGGGGCTGAGGGAGGTTGGAACACTGCCCTCACTGAGGGAGTGGGTGTGGCCATCTCTGCTGTGACTGAACAAAGGGCAGGGGAGCAGGGGGCCCAGGGCAGGGCCCTCAGAGCCCGGCAGGCCCAGTGGAGTGTCACAAGCTTTTAGGCCCAGGCCAAAGGGCGCCTTCTTTGTCTGCACAGCTGCCCAAACTCTCACCTTTCCACTCAGGCCGCCCTCTTACTTGAAGTGTGTGTGGAACGTGTCCGTGCAGTATACCGCGCTGCACAGCTAAGCATAGGTCTGGGCATCGTAGCTTCCTGCCAGGTGACCGAAGTTCGCAGGCAGATGGGTCCCTGGGAAACACGCGGAGAAGCTCCTGCCCGGGTCACAGCCCACCCACTGCCCCTGCCCCAGATCGGGGGCCGCAAATCAGCCCTGTCTTAATCCCCTGCCTCTAGAGGGAGTTTTGCACCAACACTTGTAGAAAACAGCGTCCTTTCGGGCCACTCATTGGAGGGACACAAATAAATCTTTGCCGACTTTCTGCTGAAACTTACGAGCGTTCACACCTAAGCCTCTTACAAGGTCAGCTGTTTAGCTAAACATGAGCTCATGATCTAAATTTACACAATAATGAAGAAAGCAGCTACAAGGGGAGACAATCAGCCAAAACCATCAATACCAGAATTAGATTCCCAAGGCCATCCATCAGATGTAGGAATAATCGGGTGTAAGGCAGAAAATATACATAAAACTGGAACTGAAAGAAGGCACAAGGATGTTTTCAAAGACTGGTAGGATCTCTAAAACATTTTTCAAGGACATGTCATTGATAAAGCTAATTACTCCAAGGTTGTGTAATACAACAGATTAATCATTGAGAAGAGTGAAATTATGCTGTTTTGAAAACTATGGCAGGTCAGATTTTCTGCCTAATTATATAAGAAGATTTCTCTAAAAAATACACATTATTTCAAAGACTTATTGGCTGTGAAATAAGTTAAGGGTATTTCAAATGGCTTGTCTGCAAAGAAAGGTGAGATGTAGGGAATCACAGAAAGTCGAGGGGAAAATAGGTCAATATATACATTGCTGTATGGTGAACTAAGCCTTAGGCCAGCAACAATGGAGAGGACCTGACCCTTAGACACGTACAAGTAAGCTGGAATCTTCAAAAGTTCAAATCTTTATAAGTAAAAAGATTTATTAAAATGAATAACCAAGTGTTTTAATTGACATCAGAAGATGAAAACAATAAACCCTGAGAACATAGAGAAAAGATAAATAAAGATATGAGCAGAACTTAATACAACAGAAAACGTATAAAATTCAGGTGATTTAGTAAGTCCAAAGAATTTTCTTTGAAAAGATTTAAAAGACACACTTTGATTAAGGAAAACCAAAACATAAGTAAAGAATATACAGAAAGAGTCCGGACAATGTTAGAGCAGAGAATATATGAAATGCCAGTAAATTTGAACATTTCTGTCAAGTGGACCATTTCCTAGCTCCTAAAGTTTACCAACACTGACACAAGAGGAAATCATTTAAGGTCATCATGTCTGCCCTTGGCATTCTCGGAACGCACTGGCCTCACAATGCAGCCTCTGTAGTCCATGGTAACCTGCGGAGAGGGGGCGGGGCTGAGGGAGGTTGGAACACTGCCCTCACTGAGGGAGTGGGTGTGGCCATCTCTGCTGTGACTGAACAAAGGGCAGGGGAGCAGGGGGCCCAGGGCAGGGCCCTCAGAGCCCGGCAGGCCCAGTGGAGTGTCACAAGCTTTTAGGCCCAGGCCAAAGGGCGCCTTCTTTGTCTGCACAGCTGCCCAAACTCTCACCTTTCCACTCAGGCCGCTCTCTTACTTGAAGTGTGTGTGGAACGTGTCCGTGCAGTATACCGCGCTGCACAGCTAAGCATAGGTCTGGGCATCGTAGCTTCCTGCCAGGTGACTGAAGTTCGCAGGCAGATGGGTCCCTGGGACACACGCGGAGAAGCTCCTGCCCGGGTCACAGCCCACCCACTGCCCCTGCCCCAGATCGGGGGCCGCAAATCAGCCCTGTCTTAATCCCCTGCCTCTAGAGGGAGTTTTGGACCAACACTTGTAGAAAACGGCGTCCTTGCGGGCCACTCATTGGAGGGACACAAATAAATCTTTGCCGACTTTCTGCTGAAACTTACGAGCGTTCACACCTAAGCCTCTTACAAGGTCAGCTGTTTAGCTAAACATGAGCTCATGATCTAAATTTACACAATAATGAAGAAAGCAGCTACAAGGGGAGACAATCAGCCAAAACCATCAATACCTGAATTAGATTCCCAAGGCCATCCATCAGATGTAGGAATAATCGGGTGTAAGGCAGAAAATATACATAAAACTGGAACTGAAAGAAGGCACAAGGATGTTTTCAAAGACTGGTAGGATCTCTAAAACATTTTTCAAGGACATGTCATTGATAAAGCTAATTACTCCAAGGTTGTGTAATACAACAGATTAATCATTGAGAAGAGTGAAATTATGCTGTTTTGAAAACTATGGCAGGTCAGATTTTCTGCCTAATTATATAAGAAGATTTCTCTAAAAAATACACATTATTTCAAAGACTTATTGGCTGTGAAATAAGTTAAGGGTATTTCAAATGGCTTGTCTGCAAAGAAAGGTGAGATGTAGGGAATCACAGAAAGTCGAGGGGAAAATAGGTCAATAGATACATTGCTGTATGGTGAACTAAGCCTTAGGCCAGCAACAATGGAGA
Source organism: Mesoplodon mirus (assembly GCF_964341445.2). Classification (NCBI taxonomy): domain Eukaryota; kingdom Metazoa; phylum Chordata; class Mammalia; order Artiodactyla; family Ziphiidae; genus Mesoplodon; species Mesoplodon mirus. The sequence goes on along the minus strand of NC_138976.1, from coordinate 120,099,983 downwards.
GGACCTGACCCTTAGACACGTACAAGTAAGCTGGAATCTTCAAAAGTTCAAATCTTTATAAGTAAAAAGATTTATTAAAATGAATAACCAAGTGTTTTAATTGACATCAGAAGATGAAAACAATAAACCCTGAGAACATAGAGAAAAGATAAATAAAGATATGAGCAGAACTTAATACAACAGAAAACGTATAAAATTCAGGTGATTTAGTAAGTCCAAAGAATTTTCTTTGAAAAGATTTAAAAGACACACTTTGATTAAGGAAAACCAAAACATAAGTAAAGAATATACAGAAAGAGTCAGGACAATGTTAGAGCAGAGAATATATGAAATGCCAGTAAATTTGAACATTTCTGTCAAGTGGACCATTTCCTAGCTCCTAAAGTTTACCAACACTGACACAAGAGGAAATCATTTAAGGTCATCATGTCTGCCCTTGGCATTCTCGGAACGCCCTGGCCTCAGAATGCAGCCTCTGTAGTCCATGGTAACCTGCGGTGAGGGGGCGGGGCTGAGGGAGGTTGGAACACTGCCCTCACTGAGGGAGTGGGTGTGGCCATCTCTGCTGTGACTGAACAAAGGGCAGGGGAGCAGGGGGCCCAGGGCAGGGCCCTCAGAGCCCGGCAGGCCCAGTGGAGTGTCACAAGCTTTTAGGCCCAGGCCAAAGGGCGCCTTCTTTGTCTGCACAGCTGCCCAAACTCTCACCTTTCCACTCAGGCCGCCCTCTTACTTGAAGTGTGTGTGGAACGTGTCCGTGCAGTATACCGCGCTGCACAGCTAAGCATAGGTCTGGGCATCGTAGCTTCCTGCCAGGTGACCGAAGTTCGCAGGCAGATGGGTCCCTGGGACACACGCGGAGAAGCTCCTGCCCGGGTCACAGCCCACCCACTGCCCCTGCCCCAGATCGGGGGCCGCAAATCAGCCCTGTCTTAATCCCCTGCCTCTAGAGGGAGTTTTGGACCAACACTTGTAGAAAACGGCGTCCTTGCGGGCCACTCATTGGAGGGACACAAATAAATCTTTGCCGACTTTCTGCTGAAACTTACGAGCCTTCACACCTAAGCCTCTTACAAGGTCAGCTGTTTAGCTAAACATGAGCTCATGATCTAAATTTACACAATAATGAAGAAAGCAGCTACAAGGGGAGACAATCAGCCAAAACCATCAATACCAGAATTAGATTCCCAAGGCCATGCATCAGATGTAGGAATAATCGGGTGTAAGGCAGAAAATATACATAAAAGTGGAACTGAAAGAAGGCACAAGGATGTTTTCAAAGACTGGTAGGATCTCTAAAACATTTTTCAAGGACATGTCATTGATAAAGCTAATTACTCCAAGGTTGTGTAATACAACAGATTAATCATTGAGAAGAGTGAAATTATGCTGTTTTGAAAACTATGGCAGGTCAGATTTTCTGCCGAATTATATAAGAAGATTTCTCTAAAAAATACACATTATTTCAAAGACTTATTGGCTGTGAAATAAGTTAAGGGTATTTCAAATGGCTTGTCTGCAAAGAAAGGTGAGATGTAGGGAATCACAGAAAGTCGAGGGGAAAATAGGTCAATATATACATTGCTGTATGGTGAACTAAGCCTTAGGCCAGCAACAATGGAGAGGACCTGACCCTTAGACACGTACAAGTAAGCTGGAATCTTCCAAAGTTCAAATCTTTATAAGTAAAAAGATTTATTAAAATGAATAACCAAGTGTTTTAATTGACATCAGAAGATGAAAACAATAAACCCTGAGAACATAGAGAAAAGATAAATAAAGATATGAGCAGAACTTAATACAACAGAAAACGTATAAAATTCAGGTGATTTAGTAAGTCCAAAGAATTTTCTTTGAAAAGATTTAAAAGACACACTTTGATTAAGGAAAACCAAAACATAAGTAAAGAATATACAGAAAGAGTCAGGACAATGTTAGAGCAGAGAATATATGAAATGCCAGTAAATTTGAACATTTCTGTCAAGTGGACCATTTCCTAGCTCCTAAAGTTTACCAACACTGACACAAGAGGAAATCATTTAAGGTCATCATGTCTGCCCTTGGCATTCTCGGAACGCCCTGGCCTCAGAATGCAGCCTCTGTAGTCCATGGTAACCTGCGGAGAGGGGGCGGGGCTGAGGGAGGTTGGAACACTGCCCTCACTGAGGGAGTGGGTGTGGCCATCTCTGCTGTGACTGAACAAAGGGCAGGGGAGCAGGGGGCCCAGGGCAGGGCCCTCAGAGCCCGGCAGGCCCAGTGGAATGTCACAAGCTTTTAGGCCCAGGCCAAAGGGCGCCTTCTTTGTCTGCACAGCTGCCCAAACTCTCACCTTTCCACTCAGGCCGCCCTCTTACTTGAAGTGTGTGTGGAACGTGTCCGTGCAGTATACCGCGCTGCACAGCTAAGCATAGGTCTGGGCATCATAGCTTCCTGCCAGGTGACCGAAGTTCGCAGGCAGATGGGTCCCTGGGACACACGCGGAGAAGCTCCTGCCCGGGTCACAGCCCACCCACTGCCCCTGCCCCAGATCGGGGGCCGCAAATCAGCCCTGTCTTAATCCCCTGCCTCTAGAGGGAGTTTTGGACCAACACTTGTAGAAAACGGCGTCCTTGCGGGCCACTCATTGGAGGGACACAAATAAATCTTTGCCGACTTTCTGCTGAAACTTACGAGCGTTCACACCTAAGCCTCTTACAAGGTCAGCTGTTTAGCTAAACATGAGCTCATGATCTAAATTTACACAATAATGAAGAAAGCAGCTACAAGGGGAGACAATCAGCCAAAACCATCAATACCTGAATTAGATTCCCAAGGCCATCCATCAGATGTAGGAATAATCGGGTGTAAGGCAGAAAATATACATAAAACTGGAACTGAAAGAAGGCACAAGGATGTTTTCAAAGACTGGTAGGATCTCTAAAACATTTTTCAAGGACATGTCATTGATAAAGCTAATTACTCCAAGGTTGTGTAATACAACAGATTAATCATTGAGAAGAGTGAAATTATGCTGTTTTGAAAACTATGGCAGGTCAGATTTTCTGCCTAATTATATAAGAAGATTTCTCTAAAAAATACACATTATTTCAAAGACTTATTGGCTGTGAAATAAGTTAAGGGTATTTCAAATGGCTTGTCTGCAAAGAAAGGTGAGATGTAGGGAATCACAGAAAGTCGAGGGGAAAATAGGTCAATAGATACATTGCTGTATGGTGAACTAAGCCTTAGGCCAGCAACAATGGAGAGGACCTGACCCTTAGACACGTACAAGTAAGCTGGAATCTTCAAAAGTTCAAATCTTTATAAGTAAAAAGATTTATTAAAATGAATAACCAAGTGTTTTAATTGACATCAGAAGATGAAAACAATAAACCCTGAGAACATAGAGAAAAGATAAATAAAGATATGAGCAGAACTTAATACAACAGAAAACGTATAAAATTCAGGTGATTTAGTAAGTCCAAAGAATTTTCTTTGAAAAGATTTAAAAGACACACTTTGATTAAGGAAAACCAAAACATAAGTAAAGAATATACAGAAAGAGTCAGGACAATGTTAGAGCAGAGAATATATGAAATGCCAGTAAATTTGAACATTTCTGTCAAGTGGACCATTTCCTAGCTCCTAAAGTTTACCAACACTGACACAAGAGGAAATCATTTAAGGTCATCATGTCTGCCCTTGGCATTCTCGGAACGCCCTGGCCTCAAAATGCAGCCTCTGTAGTCCATGGTAACCTGCGGTGAGGGGGCGGGGCTGAGGGAGGTTGGAACACTGCCCTCACTGAGGGAGTGGGTGTGGCCATCTCTGCTGTGACTGAACAAAGGGCAGGGGAGCAGGGGGCCCAGGGCAGGGCCCTCAGAGCCCGGCAGGCCCAGTGGAGTGTCACAAGCTTTTAGGCCCAGGCCAAAGGGCGCCTTCTTTGTCTGCACAGCTGCCCAAACTCTCACCTTTCCACTCAGGCCGCCCTCTTACTTGAAGTGTGTGTGGAACGTGTCCGTGCAGTATACCGCGCTGCACAGCTAAGCATAGGTCTGGGCATCGTAGCTTCCTGCCAGGTGACCGAAGTTCGCAGGCAGATGGGTCCCTGGGACACACGCGGAGAAGCTCCTGCCCGGGTCACAGCCCACCCACTGCCCCTGCCCCAGATCGGGGGCCGCAAATCAGCCCTGTCTTAATCCCCTGCCTCTAGAGGGAGTTTTGGACCAACACTTGTAGAAAACGGCGTCCTTGCGGGCCACTCATTGGAGGGACACAAATAAATCTTTGCCGACTTTCTGCTGAAACTTACGAGCCTTCACACCTAAGCCTCTTACAAGGTCAGCTGTTTAGCTAAACATGAGCTCATGATCTAAATTTACACAATAATGAAGAAAGCAGCTACAAGGGGAGACAATCAGCCAAAACCATCAATACCAGAATTAGATTCCCAAGGCCATGCATCAGATGTAGGAATAATCGGGTGTAAGGCAGAAAATATACATAAAAGTGGAACTGAAAGAAGGCACAAGGATGTTTTCAAAGACTGGTAGGATCTCTAAAACATTTTTCAAGGACATGTCATTGATAAAGCTAATTACTCCAAGGTTGTGTAATACAACAGATTAATCATTGAGAAGAGTGAAATTATGCTGTTTTGAAAACTATGGCAGGTCAGATTTTCTGCCGAATTATATAAGAAGATTTCTCTAAAAAATACACATTATTTCAAAGACTTATTGGCTGTGAAATAAGTTAAGGGTATTTCAAATGGCTTGTCTGCAAAGAAAGGTGAGATGTAGGGAATCACAGAAAGTCGAGGGGAAAATAGGTCAATATATACATTGCTGTATGGTGAACTAAGCCTTAGGCCAGCAACAATGGAGAGGACCTGACCCTTAGACACGTACAAGTAAGCTGGAATCTTCCAAAGTTCAAATCTTTATAAGTAAAAAGATTTATTAAAATGAATAACCAAGTGTTTTAATTGACATCAGAAGATGAAAACAATAAACCCTGAGAACATAGAGAAAAGATAAATAAAGATATGAGCAGAACTTAATACAACAGAAAACGTATAAAATTCAGGTGATTTAGTAAGTCCAAAGAATTTTCTTTGAAAAGATTTAAAAGACACACTTTGATTAAGGAAAACCAAAACATAAGTAAAGAATATACAGAAAGAGTCAGGACAATGTTAGAGCAGAGAATATATGAAATGCCAGTAAATTTGAACATTTCTGTCAAGTGGACCATTTCCTAGCTCCTAAAGTTTACCAACACTGACACAAGAGGAAATCATTTAAGGTCATCATGTCTGCCCTTGGCATTCTCGGAACGCCCTGGCCTCAGAATGCAGCCTCTGTAGTCCATGGTAACCTGCGGAGAGGGGGCGGGGCTGAGGGAGGTTGGAACACTGCCCTCACTGAGGGAGTGGGTGTGGCCATCTCTGCTGTGACTGAACAAAGGGCAGGGGAGCAGGGGGCCCAGGGCAGGGCCCTCAGAGCCCGGCAGGCCCAGTGGAATGTCACAAGCTTTTAGGCCCAGGCCAAAGGGCGCCTTCTTTGTCTGCACAGCTGCCCAAACTCTCACCTTTCCACTCAGGCCGCCCTCTTACTTGAAGTGTGTGTGGAACGTGTCCGTGCAGTATACCGCGCTGCACAGCTAAGCATAGGTCTGGGCATCATAGCTTCCTGCCAGGTGACCGAAGTTCGCAGGCAGATGGGTCCCTGGGACACACGCGGAGAAGCTCCTGCCCGGGTCACAGCCCACCCACTGCCCCTGCCCCAGATCGGGGGCCGCAAATCAGCCCTGTCTTAATCCCCTGCCTCTAGAGGGAGTTTTGGACCAACACTTGTAGAAAACGGCGTCCTTGTGGGCCACTCATTGGAGGGACACAAATAAATCTTTGCCGACTTTCTGCTGAAACTTACGAGCGTTCACACCTAAGCCTCTTACAAGGTCAGCTGTTTAGCTAAACATGAGCTCATGATCTAAATTTACACAATAATGAAGAAAGCAGCTACAAGGGGAGACAATCAGCCAAAACCATCAATACCAGAATTAGATTCCCAAGGCCATCCATCAGATGAAGGAATAATCGGGTGCAAGGCAGAAAATATACATAAAACTGGAACTGAAACAAGGCACAAGGATGTTTTCAAAGACTGGTAGGATCTCTAAAACATTTTTCAAGGACATGTCATTGATAAAGCTAAATACTCCAAGGTTGTGTAATACAACAGATTAATCATTGAGAAGAGTGAAATTATGCTGTTTTGAAAACTATGGCAGGTCAGATTTTCTGCCTAATTATATAAGAAGATTTCTCTAAAATATACACATTATTTCAAAGACTTATTAGCTGTGAAATAAGTTAAGGGTATTTCAAATGGCTTGTCTGCAAAGAAAGGTGAGATGTAGGGAATCACAGAAAGTCGAGGGGAAAATAGGTCAATAGATACATTGCTGTATGGTGAACTAAGCCTTAGGCCAGCAACAATGGAGAGGACCTGACCCTTAGACACGTACAAGTAAGCTGGAATCTTCAAAAGTTCAAATCTTTATAAGTAAAAAGATTTATTAAAATGAATAACCAAGTGTTTTAATTGACATCAGAAGATGAAAATAATAAACCCTGAGAACATAGAGAAAAGATAAATAAAGATATGAGCAGAACTTAATACAACAGAAAACGTATAAAATTCAGCTGATTTAGTAAGTCCAAAGAATTTTCTTTGAAAAGATTTAAAAGACACACTTTGATTAAGGAAAACCAATACATAAGTAAAGAATATACAGAAAGAGTCAGGACAATGTTAGAGCAGAGAATATATGAAATGCCAGTAAATTTGAACATTTCTGTAAAGTGGACCATTTCCTAGCTCCTAAAGTTTACCAACACTGACACAAGAGGAAATCATTTAAGGTCATCATGTCTGCCCTTGGCATTCTCGGAACGCCCTGGCCTCAGAATGCAGCCTCTGTAGTCCATGGTAACCTGCGGAGATGGGGCGGGGCTGAGGGAGGTTGGAACACTGCCGTCACTGAGGGAGTGGGTGTGGCCATCTCTGCTGTGACTGAACAAAGGGCAGGGGAGCAGGGGGCCCAGGGCAGGGCCCTCAGAGCCCGGCAGGCCCAGTGGAGTGTAACAAGTTTTTAGGTCCAGGCCAAAGGGCGCCTTCTTTGTCTGCACAGATGCCCAAACTCTCACCTTTCCACTCAGGCCGCCCTCTTACTTGAAGTGTGTGTGGAACGTGTCCGTGCAGTATACCGCGCTGCACAGCTAAGCATAGGTCTGGGCATCGTAGCTTCCTGCCAGGTGACCGAAGTTTGCAGGCAGATGGGTCCCTGGGACACACGCGGAGAGGCTCCTGCCCGGGTCACAGCCCACCCACTGCCCCTGCCCCAGATCGGGGGCCGCAAATCAGCCCTGTCTTAATCCCCTGCCTCTAGAGGGAGTATTGGACCAACACTTGTAGAAAACGGCGTCCTTGCGGGCCACTCATTGGAGGGACACAAATAAATCTTTGCCGACTTTCTGCTGAAACTTACGAGCGTTCACACCTAAGCCTCTTACAAGGTCAGCTGTTTAGCTAAACATGAGCTCATGATCTAAATTTACACAATAATGAAGAAAGCAGCTACAAGGGGAGACAATCAGCCAAAACCATCAATACCAGAATTAGATTCCCAAGGCCATCCATCAGATGTAGGAATAATCGGGTGCAAGGCAGAAAATATACATAAAACTGGAACTGAAACAAGGCACAAGGATGTTTTCAAAGACTGGTAGGATCTCTAAAACATTTTTCAAGGACATGCCATTGATAAAGCTAAATACTCCAAGGTTGTGTAATACAACAGATTAATCATTGAGAAGAGTGAAATTATGCTGTTTTGAAAACTATGGCAGGTCAGATTTTCTGCCTAATTATATAAGAAGATTTCTCTAAAAAATACAAATTATTTCAAAGCCTTATTGGCTGTGAAATAAGTTAAGGGTATTTCAAATGGCTTGTCTGCAAAGAAAGGTGAGATGTAGGGAATCACAGAAAGTCGAGGGGAAAATAGGTCAATATATACATTGCTGTATGGTGAACTAAGCCTTAGGCCAGCAACAATGGAGAGGACCTGACCCTAAGACACGTACAAGTAAGCTGGAATCTTCAAAAGTTCAAATCTTTATAAGTAAAAAGATTTATTAAAATGAATAACCAAGTGTTTTAATTGACATCAGAAGATGAAAACAATAAACCCTGAGAACATAGAAAAAAGATAAATAAAGTTATGAGCAGAACTTAATACAACAGAAAACGTATAAAATTCAGGTGATTTAGTAAGTCCAAAGAATCTTCTTTGAAAAGATTTAAAAGATACACTTTGATTAAGGAAAACCAAAACATAAGTAAAGAATATACAGAAAGAGTCAGGACAATGTTAGAGCAGAGAATATATGAAATGCCAGTAAATTTGAACATTTCTGTCAAGTGGACCATTTCCTAGCTCCTAAAGTTTACCAACACTGACACAAGAGGAAATCATTTAAGGTCATCATGTCTGCCCTTGGCATTCTCGGAACGCCCTGGCCTCAGAATGCAGCCTCTGTAGTCCATGGTAACCTGCGGAGAGGGGGCGGGGCTGAGGGAGGTTGGAACACTGCCCTCACTGAGGGAGTGGGTGTGGCCATCTCTGCTGTGACTGAACAAAGGGCAGGGGAGCAGGGGGCCCAGGGCAGGGCCCTCAGAGCCCGGCAGGCCCAGTGGAGTGTCACAAGCTTTTAGGCCCAGGCCAAAGGGCGCCTTCTTTGTCTGCACAGCTGCCCAAACTCTCACCTTTCCACTCAGGCCGCCCTCTTACTTGAAGTGTGTGTGGAACGTGTCCGTGCAGTATACCGCGCTGCACAGCTAAGCATAGGTCTGGGCATCGTAGCTTCCTGCCAGGTGACCGAAGTTCGCAGGCAGATGGGTCCCTGGGACACACGCGGAGAAGCTCCTGCCCGGGTCACAGCCCACCCACTGCCCCTGCCCCAGATCGGGGGCCGCAAATCAGCCCTGTCTTAATCCCCTGCCTCTAGAGGGAGTTTTGGACCAACACTTGTAGAAAACGGCGTCCTTGCGGGCCACTCATTGGAGGGACACAAATAAATCTTTGCCGACTTTCTGCTGAAACTTACGAGCCTTCACACCTAAGCCTCTTACAAGGTCAGCTGTTTAGCTAAACATGAGCTCATGATCTAAATTTACACAATAATGAAGAAAGCAGCTACAAGGGGAGACAATCAGCCAAAACCATCAATACCAGAATTAGATTCCCAAGGCCATCCATCAGATGTAGGAATAATCGGGTGTAAGGCAGAAAATATACATAAAACTGGAACTGAAAGAAGGCACAAGGATGTTTTCAAAGACTGGTAGGATCTCTAAAACATTTTTCAAGGACATGTCATTGATAAAGCTAATTACTCCAAGGTTGTGTAATACAACAGATTAATCATTGAGAAGAGTGAAATTATGCTGTTTTGAAAACTATGGCAGGTCAGATTTTCTGCCGAATTATATAAGAAGATTTCTCTAAAAAATACACATTATTTCAAAGACTTATTGGCTGTGAAATAAGTTAAGGGTATTTCAAATGGCTTGTCTGCAAAGAAAGGTGAGATGTAGGGAATCACAGAAAGTCGAGGGGAAAATAGGTCAATATATACATTGCTGTATGGTGAACTAAGCCTTAGGCCAGCAACAATGGAGAGGACCTGACCCTTAGACACGTACAAGTAAGCTGGAATCTTCAAAAGTTCAAATCTTTATAAGTAAAAAGATTTATTAAAATGAATAACCAAGTGTTTTAATTGACATCAGAAGATGAAAACAATAAACCCTGAGAACATAGAGAAAATATAAATAAAGATATGAGCAGAACTTAATACAACAGAAAACGTATAAAATTCAGGTGATTTAGTAAGTCCAAAGAATTTTCTTTGAAAAGATTTAAAAGACACACTTTGATTAAGGAAAACCAAAACATAAGTAAAGAATATACAGAAAGAGTCAGGACAATGTTAGAGCAGAGAATATATGAAATGCCAGTAAATTTGAACATTTCTGTCAAGTGGACCATTTCCTAGCTCCTAAAGTTTACCAACACTGACACAAGAGGAAATCATTTAAGGTTATCATGTCTGCCCTTGGCATTCTCGGAACGCCCTGGCCTCAGAATGCAGCCTCTGTAGTCCATGGTAACCTGCGGAGAGGGGGCGGGGCTGAGGGAGGTTGGAACACTGCCCTCACTGATGGAGTGGGTGTGGCCATCTCTGCTGTGACTGAACAAAGGGCAGGGGAGCAGGGGGCCCAGGGCAGGGCCCTCAGAGCCCGGCAGGCCCAGTGGAGTTTCACAAGCTTTTAGGCCCAGGCCAAAGGGCGCCTTCTTTGTCTGCACAGCTGCCCAAACTCTCACCTTTCCACTCAGGCCGCCCTCTTACTTGAAGTGTGTGTGGAACGTGTCCGTGCAGTATACCGCGCTGCACAGCTAAGCATAGGTCTGGGCATCGTAGCTTCCTGCCAGGTGACCGAAGTTCGCAGGCAGATGGGTCCCTGGGACACACGCGGAGAAGCTCCTGCCCGGGTCACAGCCCACCCACTGCCCCTGCCCCAGATCGGGGGCCACAAATCAGCCCTGTCTTAATCCCCTGCCTCTAGAGGGAGTTTTGGACCAACACTTGTAGAAAACGGGGTCCTTGCGGGCCACTCATTGGAGGGACACAAATAAATCTTTGCCGACTTTCTGCTGAAACTTACGAGCCTTCACACCTAAGCCTCTTACAAGGTCAGCTGTTTAGCTAAACATGAGCTCATGATCTAAATTTACACAATAATGAAGAAAGCAGCTACAAGGGGAGACAATCAGCCAAAACCATCAATACCAGAATTAGATTTCCAAGGCCATCCATCAGATGTAGGAATAATCGGGTGTAAGGCAGAAAATATACATAAAACTGGAACTGAAAGAAGGCACAAGGATGTTTTCAAAGACTGGTAGGATCTCTAAAACATTTTTCAAGGACATGTCATTGATAAAGCTAATTACTCCAAGGTTGTGTAATACAACAGATTAATCATTGAGAAGAGTGAAATTATGCTGTTTTGAAAACTATGGCAGGTCAGATTTTCTGCCGAATTATATAAGAAGATTTCTCTAAAAAATACACATTATTTCAAAGACTTATTGGCTGTGAAATAAGTTAAGGGTATTTCAAATGGCTTGTCTGCAAAGAAAGGTGAGATGTAGGGAATCACAGAAAGTCGAGGGGAAAATAGGTCAATATATACATTGCTGTATGGTGAACTAAGCCTTAGGCCAGCAACAATGGAGAGGACCTGACCCTTAGACACGTACAAGTAAGCTGGAATCTTCAAAAGTTCAAATCTTTATAAGTAAAAAGATTTATTAAAATGAATAACCAAGTGTTTTAATTGACATCAGAAGATGAAAACAATAAACCCTGAGAACATAGAGAAAAGATAAATAAAGATATGAGCAGAACTTAATACAACAGAAAACGTATAAAATTCAGGTGATTTAGTAAGTCCAAAGAATTTTCTTTGAAAAGATTTAAAAGACACACTTTGATTAAGGAAAACCAAAACATAAGTAAAGAATATACAGAAAGAGTCCGGACAATGTTAGAGCAGAGAATATATGAAATGCCAGTAAATTTGAACATTTCTGTCAAGTGGACCATTTCCTAGCTCCTAAAGTTTACCAACACTGACACAAGAGGAAATCATTTAAGGTCATCATGTCTGCCCTTGGCATTCTCGGAACGCACTGGCCTCAGAATGCAGCCTCTGTAGTCCATGGTAACCTGCGGAGAGGGGGCGGGGCTGAGGGAGGTTGGAACACTGCCCTCACTGAGGGAGTGGGTGTGGCCATCTCTGCTGTGACTGAACAAAGGGCAGGGGAGCAGGGGGCCCAGGGCAGGGCCCTCAGAGCCCGGCAGGCCCAGTGGAGTGTCACAAGCTTTTAGGCCCAGGCCAAAGGGCGCCTTCTTTGTCTGCACAGCTGCCCAAACTCTCACCTTTCCACTCAGGCCGCCCTCTTACTTGAAGTGTGTGTGGAACGTGTCCGTGCAGTATACCGCGCTGCACAGCTAAGCATAGGTCTGGGCATCGTAGCTTCCTGCCAGGTGACCGAAGTTCGCAGGCAGATGGGTCCCTGGGACACACGCGGAGAAGCTCCTGCCCGGGTCACAGCCCACCCACTGCCCCTGCCCCAGATCGGGGGCCGCAAATCAGCCCTGTCTTAATCCCCTGCCTCTAGAGGGAGTTTTGGACCAACACTTGTAGAAAACGGGGTCCTTGCGGGCCACTCATTGGAGGGACACAAATAAATCTTTGCCGACTTTCTGCTGAAACTTACGAGCCTTCACACCTAAGCCTCTTACAAGGTCAGCTGTTTAGCTAAACATGAGCTCATGATCTAAATTTACACAATAATGAAGAAAGCAGCTACAAGGGGAGACAATCAGCCAAAACCATCAATACCAGAATTAGATTCCCAAGGCCATCCATCAGATGTAGGAATAATCGGGTGTAAGGCAGAAAATATACATAAAACTGGAACTGAAAGAAGGCACAAGGATGTTTTCAAAGACTGGTAGGATCTCTAAAACATTTTTCAAGGACATGTCATTGATAAAGCTAATTACTCCAAGGTTGTGTAATACAACAGATTAATCATTGAGAAGAGTGAAATTATGCTGTTTTGAAAACTATGGCAGGTCAGATTTTCTGCCGAATTATATAAGAAGATTTCTCTAAAAAATACACATTATTTCAAAGACTTATTGGCTGTGAAATAAGTTAAGGGTATTTCAAATGGCTTGTCTGCAAAGAAAGGTGAGATGTAGGGAATCACAGAAAGTCGAGGGGAAAATAGGTCAATATATACATTGCTGTATGGTGAACTAAGCCTTAGGCCAGCAACAATGGAGAGGACCTGACCCTTAGACACGTACAAGTAAGCTGGAATCTTCAAAAGTTCAAATCTTTATAAGTAAAAAGATTTATTAAAATGAATAACCAAGTGTTTTAATTGACATCAGAAGATGAAAACAATAAACCCTGAGAACATAGAGAAAAGATAAATAAAGATATGAGCAGAACTTAATACAACAGAAAACGTATAAAATTCAGGTGATTTAGTAAGTCCAAAGAATTTTCTTTGAAAAGATTTAAAAGACACACTTTGATTAAGGAAAACCAAAACATAAGTAAAGAATATACAGAAAGAGTCCGGACAATGTTAGAGCAGAGAATATATGAAATGCCAGTAAATTTGAACATTTCTGTCAAGTGGACCATTTCCTAGCTCCTAAAGTTTACCAACACTGACACAAGAGGAAATCATTTAAGGTCATCATGTCTGCCCTTGGCATTCTCGGAACGCCCTGGCCTCAGAATGCAGCCTCTGTAGTCCATGGTAACCTGCGGAGAGGGGGCGGGGCTGAGGGAGGTTGGAACACTGCCCTCACTGAGGGAGTGGGTGTGGCCATCTCTGCTGTGACTGAACAAAGGGCAGGGGAGCAGGGGGCCCAGGGCAGGGCCCTCAGAGCCCGGCAGGCCCAGTGGAGTGTCACAAGCTTTTAGGCCCAGGCCAAAGGGCGCCTTCTTTGTCTGCACAGCTGCCCAAACTCTCACCTTTCCACTCAGGCCGCTCTCTTACTTGAAGTGTGTGTGGAACGTGTCCGTGCAGTATACCGCGCTGCACAGCTAAGCATAGGTCTGGGCATCATAGCTTCCTGCCAGGTGACCGAAGTTCGCAGGCAGATGGGTCCCTGGGACACACGCGGAGAAGCTCCTGCCCGGGTCACAGCCCACCCACTGCCCCTGCCCCAGATCGGGGGCCGCAAATCAGCCCTGTCTTAATCCCCTGCCTCTAGAGGGAGTTTTGGACCAACACTTGTAGAAAACGGGGTCCTTGCGGGCCACTCATTGGAGGGACACAAATAAATCTTTGCCGACTTTCTGCTGAAACTTACGAGCCTTCACACCTAAGCCTCTTACAAGGTCAGCTGTTTAGCTAAACATGAGCTCATGATCTAAATTTACACAATAATGAAGAAAGCAGCTACAAGGGGAGACAATCAGCCAAAACCATCAATACCAGAATTAGATTCCCAAGGCCATCCATCAGATGTAGGAATAATCGGGTGTAAGGCAGAAAATATACATAAAACTGGAACTGAAAGAAGGCACAAGGATGTTTTCAAAGACTGGTAGGATCTCTAAAACATTTTTCAAGGACATGTCATTGATAAAGCTAATTACTCCAAGGTTGTGTAATACAACAGATTAATCATTGAGAAGAGTGAAATTATGCTGTTTTGAAAACTATGGCAGGTCAGATTTTCTGCCGAATTATATAAGAAGATTTCTCTAAAAAATACACATTATTTCAAAGACTTATTGGCTGTGAAATAAGTTAAGGGTATTTCAAATGGCTTGTCTGCAAAGAAAGGTGAGATGTAGGGAATCACAGAAAGTCGAGGGGAAAATAGGTCAATATATACATTGCTGTATGGTGAACTAAGCCTTAGGCCAGCAACAATGGAGAGGACCTGACCCTTAGACACGTACAAGTAAGCTGGAATCTTCAAAAGTTCAAATCTTTATAAGTAAAAAGATTTATTAAAATGAATAACCAAGTGTTTTAATTGACATCAGAAGATGAAAACAATAAACCCTGAGAACATAGAGAAAAGATAAATAAAGATATGAGCAGAACTTAATACAACAGAAAACGTATAAAATTCAGGTGATTTAGTAAGTCCAAAGAATTTTCTTTGAAAAGATTTAAAAGACACACTTTGATTAAGGAAAACCAAAACATAAGTAAAGAATATACAGAAAGAGTCAGGACAATGTTAGAGCAGAGAATATATGAAATGCCAGTAAATTTGAACATTTCTGTCAAGTGGACCATTTCCTAGCTCCTAAAGTTTACCAACACTGACACAAGAGGAAATCATTTAAGGTTATCATGTCTGCCCTTGGCATTCTCGGAACGCCCTGGCCTCAGAATGCAGCCTCTGTAGTCCATGGTAACCTGCGGAGAGGGGGCGGGGCTGAGGGAGGTTGGAACACTGCCCTCACTGATGGAGTGGGTGTGGCCATCTCTGCTGTGACTGAACAAAGGGCAGGGGAGCAGGGGGCCCAGGGCAGGGCCCTCAGAGCCCGGCAGGCCCAGTGGAGTTTCACAAGCTTTTAGGCCCAGGCCAAAGGGCGCCTTCTTTGTCTGCACAGCTGCCCAAACTCTCACCTTTCCACTCAGGCCGCCCTCTTACTTGAAGTGTGTGTGGAACGTGTCCGTGCAGTATACCGCGCTGCACAGCTAAGCATAGGTCTGGGCATCGTAGCTTCCTGCCAGGTGACCGAAGTTCGCAGGCAGATGGGTCCCTGGGACACACGCGGAGAAGCTCCTGCCCGGGTCACAGCCCACCCACTGCCCCTGCCCCAGATCGGGGGCCACAAATCAGCCCTGTCTTAATCCCCTGCCTCTAGAGGGAGTTTTGGACCAACACTTGTAGAAAACGGGGTCCTTGCGGGCCACTCATTGGAGGGACACAAATAAATCTTTGCCGACTTTCTGCTGAAACTTACGAGCCTTCACACCTAAGCCTCTTACAAGGTCAGCTGTTTAGCTAAACATGAGCTCATGATCTAAATTTACACAATAATGAAGAAAGCAGCTACAAGGGGAGACAATCAGCCAAAACCATCAATACCAGAATTAGATTTCCAAGGCCATCCATCAGATGTAGGAATAATCGGGTGTAAGGCAGAAAATATACATAAAACTGGAACTGAAAGAAGGCACAAGGATGTTTTCAAAGACTGGTAGGATCTCTAAAACATTTTTCAAGGACATGTCATTGATAAAGCTAATTACTCCAAGGTTGTGTAATACAACAGATTAATCATTGAGAAGAGTGAAATTATGCTGTTTTGAAAACTATGGCAGGTCAGATTTTCTGCCGAATTATATAAGAAGATTTCTCTAAAAAATACACATTATTTCAAAGACTTATTGGCTGTGAAATAAGTTAAGGGTATTTCAAATGGCTTGTCTGCAAAGAAAGGTGAGATGTAGGGAATCACAGAAAGTCGAGGGGAAAATAGGTCAATATATACATTGCTGTATGGTGAACTAAGCCTTAGGCCAGCAACAATGGAGAGGACCTGACCCTTAGACACGTACAAGTAAGCTGGAATCTTCAAAAGTTCAAATCTTTATAAGTAAAAAGATTTATTAAAATGAATAACCAAGTGTTTTAATTGACATCAGAAGATGAAAACAATAAACCCTGAGAACATAGAGAAAAGATAAATAAAGATATGAGCAGAACTTAATACAACAGAAAACGTATAAAATTCAGGTGATTTAGTAAGTCCAAAGAATTTTCTTTGAAAAGATTTAAAAGACACACTTTGATTAAGGAAAACCAAAACATAAGTAAAGAATATACAGAAAGAGTCCGGACAATGTTAGAGCAGAGAATATATGAAATGCCAGTAAATTTGAACATTTCTGTCAAGTGGACCATTTCCTAGCTCCTAAAGTTTACCAACACTGACACAAGAGGAAATCATTTAAGGTCATCATGTCTGCCCTTGGCATTCTCGGAACGCACTGGCCTCAGAATGCAGCCTCTGTAGTCCATGGTAACCTGCGGAGAGGGGGCGGGGCTGAGGGAGGTTGGAACACTGCCCTCACTGAGGGAGTGGGTGTGGCCATCTCTGCTGTGACTGAACAAAGGGCAGGGGAGCAGGGGGCCCAGGGCAGGGCCCTCAGAGCCCGGCAGGCCCAGTGGAGTGTCACAAGCTTTTAGGCCCAGGCCAAAGGGCGCCTTCTTTGTCTGCACAGCTGCCCAAACTCTCACCTTTCCACTCAGGCCGCCCTCTTACTTGAAGTGTGTGTGGAACGTGTCCGTGCAGTATACCGCGCTGCACAGCTAAGCATAGGTCTGGGCATCGTAGCTTCCTGCCAGGTGACCGAAGTTCGCAGGCAGATGGGTCCCTGGGACACACGCGGAGAAGCTCCTGCCCGGGTCACAGCCCACCCACTGCCCCTGCCCCAGATCGGGGGCCGCAAATCAGCCCTGTCTTAATCCCCTGCCTCTAGAGGGAGTTTTGGACCAACACTTGTAGAAAACGGGGTCCTTGCGGGCCACTCATTGGAGGGACACAAATAAATCTTTGCCGACTTTCTGCTGAAACTTACGAGCCTTCACACCTAAGCCTCTTACAAGGTCAGCTGTTTAGCTAAACATGAGCTCATGATCTAAATTTACACAATAATGAAGAAAGCAGCTACAAGGGGAGACAATCAGCCAAAACCATCAATACCAGAATTAGATTCCCAAGGCCATCCATCAGATGTAGGAATAATCGGGTGTAAGGCAGAAAATATACATAAAACTGGAACTGAAAGAAGGCACAAGGATGTTTTCAAAGACTGGTAGGATCTCTAAAACATTTTTCAAGGACATGTCATTGATAAAGCTAATTACTCCAAGGTTGTGTAATACAACAGATTAATCATTGAGAAGAGTGAAATTATGCTGTTTTGAAAACTATGGCAGGTCAGATTTTCTGCCGAATTATATAAGAAGATTTCTCTAAAAAATACACATTATTTCAAAGACTTATTGGCTGTGAAATAAGTTAAGGGTATTTCAAATGGCTTGTCTGCAAAGAAAGGTGAGATGTAGGGAATCACAGAAAGTCGAGGGGAAAATAGGTCAATATATACATTGCTGTATGGTGAACTAAGCCTTAGGCCAGCAACAATGGAGAGGACCTGACCCTTAGACACGTACAAGTAAGCTGGAATCTTCAAAAGTTCAAATCTTTATAAGTAAAAAGATTTATTAAAATGAATAACCAAGTGTTTTAATTGACATCAGAAGATGAAAACAATAAACCCTGAGAACATAGAGAAAAGATAAATAAAGATATGAGCAGAACTTAATACAACAGAAAACGTATAAAATTCAGGTGATTTAGTAAGTCCAAAGAATTTTCTTTGAAAAGATTTAAAAGACACACTTTGATTAAGGAAAACCAAAACATAAGTAAAGAATATACAGAAAGAGTCCGGACAATGTTAGAGCAGAGAATATATGAAATGCCAGTAAATTTGAACATTTCTGTCAAGTGGACCATTTCCTAGCTCCTAAAGTTTACCAACACTGACACAAGAGGAAATCATTTAAGGTCATCATGTCTGCCCTTGGCATTCTCGGAACGCACTGGCCTCAGAATGCAGCCTCTGTAGTCCATGGTAACCTGCGGAGAGGGGGCGGGGCTGAGGGAGGTTGGAACACTGCCCTCACTGAGGGAGTGGGTGTGGCCATCTCTGCTGTGACTGAACAAAGGGCAGGGGAGCAGGGGGCCCAGGGCAGGGCCCTCAGAGCCCGGCAGGCCCAGTGGAGTGTCACAAGCTTTTAGGCCCAGGCCAAAGGGCGCCTTCTTTGTCTGCACAGCTGCCCAAACTCTCACCTTTCCACTCAGGCCGCCCTCTTACTTGAAGTGTGTGTGGAACGTGTCCGTGCAGTATACCGCGCTGCACAGCTAAGCATAGGTCTGGGCATCGTAGCTTCCTGCCAGGTGACCGAAGTTCGCAGGCAGATGGGTCCCTGGGACACACGCGGAGAAGCTCCTGCCTGGGTCACAGCCCACCCACTGCCCCTGCCCCAGATCGGGGGCCGCAAATCAGCCCTGTCTTAATCCCCTGCCTCTAGAGGGAGTTTTGGACCAACACTTGTAGAAAACGGGGTCCTTGCGGGCCACTCATTGGAGGGACACAAATAAATCTTTGCCGACTTTCTGCTGAAACTTACGAGCCTTCACACCTAAGCCTCTTACAAGGTCAGCTGTTTAGCTAAACATGAGCTCATGATCTAAATTTACACAATAATGAAGAAAGCAGCTACAAGGGGAGACAATCAGCCAAAACCATCAATACCAGAATTAGATTCCCAAGGCCATCCATCAGATGTAGGAATAATCGGGTGTAAGGCAGAAAATATACATAAAACTGGAACTGAAAGAAGGCACAAGGATGTTTTCAAAGACTGGTAGGATCTCTAAAACATTTTTCAAGGACATGTCATTGATAAAGCTAATTACTCCAAGGTTGTGTAATACAACAGATTAATCATTGAGAAGAGTGAAATTATGCTGTTTTGAAAACTATGGCAGGTCAGATTTTCTGCCGAATTATATAAGAAGATTTCTCTAAAAAATACACATTATTTCAAAGACTTATTGGCTGTGAAATAAGTTAAGGGTATTTCAAATGGCTTGTCTGCAAAGAAAGGTGAGATGTAGGGAATCACAGAAAGTCGAGGGGAAAATAGGTCAATATATACATTGCTGTATGGTGAACTAAGCCTTAGGCCAGCAACAATGGAGAGGACCTGACCCTTAGACACGTACAAGTAAGCTGGAATCTTCAAAAGTTCAAATCTTTATAAGTAAAAAGATTTATTAAAATGAATAACCAAGTGTTTTAATTGACATCAGAAGATGAAAACAATAAACCCTGAGAACATAGAGAAAAGATAAATAAAGATATGAGCAGAACTTAATACAACAGAAAACGTATAAAATTCAGGTGATTTAGTAAGTCCAAAGAATTTTCTTTGAAAAGATTTAAAAGACACACTTTGATTAAGGAAAACCAAAACATAAGTAAAGAATATACAGAAAGAGTCCGGACAATGTTAGAGCAGAGAATATATGAAATGCCAGTAAATTTGAACATTTCTGTCAAGTGGACCATTTCCTAGCTCCTAAAGTTTACCAACACTGACACAAGAGGAAATCATTTAAGGTCATCATGTCTGCCCTTGGCATTCTCGGAACGCCCTGGCCTCAAAATGCAGCCTCTGTAGTCCATGGTAACCTGCGGAGAGGGGGCGGGGCTGAGGGAGGTTGGAACACTGCCCTCACTGAGGGAGTGGGTGTGGCCATCTCTGCTGTGACTGAACAAAGGGCAGGGGAGCAGGGGGCCCAGGGCAGGGCCCTCAGAGCCCGGCAGGCCCAGTGGAGTTTCACAAGCTTTTAGGCCCAGGCCAAAGGGCGCCTTCTTTGTCTGCAGAGCTGCCCAAACTCTCACCTTTCCACTCAGGCCGCCCTCTTACTTGAAGTGTGTGTGGAACGTGTCCGTGCAGTATACCGCGCTGCACAGCTAAGCATAGGTCTGGGCATCGTAGCTTCCTGCCAGGTGACCGAAGTACGCAGGCAGATGGGTCCCTGGGACACACGCGGAGAAGCTCCTGCCCGGGTCACAGCCCACCCACTGCCCCTGCCCCAGATCGGGGGCCACAAATCAGCCCTGTCTTAATCCCCTGCCTCTAGAGGGAGTTTTGGACCAACACTTGTAGAAAACGGGGTCCTTGCGGGCCACTCATTGGAGGGACACAAATAAATCTTTGCCGACTTTCTGCTGAAACTTACGAGCCTTCACACCTAAGCCTCTTACAAGGTCAGCTGTTTAGCTAAACATGAGCTCATGATCTAAATTTACACAATAATGAAGAAAGCAGCTACAAGGGGAGACAATCAGCCAAAACCATCAATACCAGAATTAGATTCCCAAGGCCATCCATCAGATGTAGGAATAATCGGGTGTAAGGCAGAAAATATACATAAAACTGGAACTGAAAGAAGGCACAAGGATGTTTTCAAAGACTGGTAGGATCTCTAAAACATTTTTCAAGGACATGTCATTGATAAAGCTAATTACTCCAAGGTTGTGTAATACAACAGATTAATCATTGAGAAGAGTGAAATTATGCTGTTTTGAAAACTATGGCAGGTCAGATTTTCTGCCTAATTATATAAGAAGATTTCTCTAAAAAATACACATTATTTCAAAGACTTATTGGCTGTGAAATAAGTTAAGGGTATTTCAAATGGCTTGTCTGCAAAGAAAGGTGAGATGTAGGGAATCACAGAAAGTCGAGGGGAAAATAGGTCAATATATACATTGCTGTATGGTGAACTAAGCCTTAGGCCAGCAACAATGGAGAGGACCTGACCCTTAGACACGTACAAGTAAGCTGGAATCTTCAAAAGTTCAAATCTTTATAAGTAAAAAGATTTATTAAAATGAATAACCAAGTGTTTTAATTGACATCAGAAGATGAAAACAATAAACCCTGAGAACATAGAGAAAAGATAAATAAAGATATGAGCAGAACTTAATACAACAGAAAACGTATAAAATTCAGGTGATTTAGTAAGTCCAAAGAATTTTCTTTGAAAAGATTTAAAAGACACACTTTGATTAAGGAAAACCAAAACATAAGTAAAGAATATACAGAAAGAGTCCGGACAATGTTAGAGCAGAGAATATATGAAATGCCAGTAAATTTGAACATTTCTGTCAAGTGGACCATTTCCTAGCTCCTAAAGTTTACCAACACTGACACAAGAGGAAATCATTTAAGGTCATCATGTCTGCCCTTGGCATTCTCGGAACGCCCTGGCCTCAGAATGCAGCCTCTGTAGTCCATGGTAACCTGCGGAGAGGGGGCGGGGCTGAGGGAGGTTGGAACACTGCCCTCACTGAGGGAGTGGGTGTGGCCATCTCTGCTGTGACTGAACAAAGGGCAGGGGAGCAGGGGGCCCAGGGCAGGGCCCTCAGAGCCCGGCAGGCCCAGTGGAGTGTCACAAGCTTTTAGGCCCAGGCCAAAGGGCGCCTTCTTTGTCTGCACAGCTGCCCAAACTCTCACCTTTCCACTCAGGCCGCTCTCTTACTAGAAGTGTGTGTGGAACGTGTCCGTGCAGTATACCGCGCTGCACAGCTAAGCATAGGTCTGGGCATCATAGCTTCCTGCCAGGTGACCGAAGTTCGCAGGCAGATGGGTCCCTGGGACACACGCGGAGAAGCTCCTGCCCGGGTCACAGCCCACCCACTGCCCCTGCCCCAGATCGGGGGCCGCAAATCAGCCCTGTCTTAATCCCCTGCCTCTAGAGGGAGTTTTGGACCAACACTTGTAGAAAACGGGGTCCTTGCGGGCCACTCATTGGAGGGACACAAATAAATCTTTGCCGACTTTCTGCTGAAACTTACGAGCCTTCACACCTAAGCCTCTTACAAGGTCAGCTGTTTAGCTAAACATGAGCTCATGATCTAAATTTACACAATAATGAAGAAAGCAGCTACAAGGGGAGACAATCAGCCAAAACCATCAATACCAGAATTAGATTCCCAAGGCCATCCATCAGATGTAGGAATAATCGGGTGTAAGGCAGAAAATATACATAAAACTGGAACTGAAACAAGGCACAAGGATGTTTTCAAAGACTGGTAGGATCTCTAAAACATTTTTCAAGGACATGTCATTGATAAAGCTAATTACTCCAAGGTTGTGTAATACAACAGATTAATCATTGAGAAGAGTGAAATTATGCTGTTTTGAAAACTATGGCAGGTCAGATTTTCTGCCGAATTATATAAGAAGATTTCTCTAAAAAATACACATTATTTCAAAGACTTATTGGCTGTGAAATAAGTTAAGGGTATTTCAAATGGCTTGTCTGCAAAGAAAGGTGAGATGTAGGGAATCACAGAAAGTCGAGGGGAAAATAGGTCAATATATACATTGCTGTATGGTGAACTAAGCCTTAGGCCAGCAACAATGGAGAGGACCTGACCCTTAGACACGTACAAGTAAGCTGGAATCTTCAAAAGTTCAAATCTTTATAAGTAAAAAGATTTATTAAAATGAATAACCAAGTGTTTTAATTGACATCAGAAGATGAAAACAATAAACCCTGAGAACATAGAGAAAAGATAAATAAAGATATGAGCAGAACTTAATACAACAGAAAACGTATAAAATTCAGGTGATTTAGTAAGTCCAAAGAATTTTCTTTGAAAAGATTTAAAAGACACACTTTGATTAAGGAAAACCAAAACATAAGTAAAGAATATACAGAAAGAGTCCGGACAATGTTAGAGCAGAGAATATATGAAATGCCAGTAAATTTGAACATTTCTGTCAAGTGGACCATTTCCTAGCTCCTAAAGTTTACCAACACTGACACAAGAGGAAATCATTTAAGGTCATCATGTCTGCCCTTGGCATTCTCGGAACGCCCTGGCCTCAGAATGCAGCCTCTGTAGTCCATGGTAACCTGCGGAGAGGGGGCGGGGCTGAGGGAGGTTGGAACACTGCCCTCACTGAGGGAGTGGGTGTGGCCATCTCTGCTGTGACTGAACAAAGGGCAGGGGAGCAGGGGGCCCAGGGCAGGGCCCTCAGAGCCCGGCAGGCCCAGTGGAGTGTCACAAGCTTTTAGGCCCAGGCCAAAGGGCGCCTTCTTTGTCTGCACAGCTGCCCAAACTCTCACCTTTCCACTCAGGCCGCTCTCTTACTTGAAGTGTGTGTGGAACGTGTCCGTGCAGTATACCGCGCTGCACAGCTAAGCATAGGTCTGGGCATCATAGCTTCCTGCCAGGTGACCGAAGTTCGCAGGCAGATGGGTCCCTGGGACACACGCAGAGAAGCTCCTGCCCGGGTCACAGCCCACCCACTGCCCCTGCCCCAGATCGGGGGCCGCAAATCAGCCCTGTCTTAATCCCCTGCCTCTAGAGGGAGTTTTGGACCAACACTTGTAGAAAACGGCGTCCTTGCGGGCCACTCATTGGAGGGACACACATAAATCTTTGCCGACTTTCTGCTGAAACTTACGAGCGTTCACACCTAAGCCTCTTACAAGGTCAGCTGTTTAGCTAAACATGAGCTCATGATCTAAATTTACACAATAATGAAGAAAGCAGCTACAAGGGGAGACAATCAGCCAAAACCATCAATACCAGAATTAGATTCCCAAGGCCATCCATCAGATGAAGGAATAATCGGGTGCAAGGCAGAAAATATACATAAAACTGGAACTGAAACAAGGCACAAGGATGTTTTCAAAGACTGGTAGGATCTCTAAAACATTTTTCAAGGACATGTCATTGATAAAGCTAATTACTCCAAGGTTGTGTAATACAACAGATTAATCATTGAGAAGAGTGAAATTATGCTGTTTTGAAAACTATGGCAGGTCAGATTTTCTGCCTAATTATATAAGAAGATTTCTCTAAAAAATACACATTATTTCAAAGACTTATTGGCTGTGAAATAAGTTAAGGGTATTTCAAATGGCTTGTCTGCAAAGAAAGGTGAGATGTAGGGAATCACAGAAAGTCGAGGGGAAAATAGGTCAATAGATACATTGCTGTATGGTGAACTAAGCCTTAGGCCAGCAACAATGGAGAGGACCTGACCCTTAGACACGTACAAGTAAGCTGGAATCTTCAAAAGTTCAAATCTTTATAAGTAAAAAGATTTATTAAAATGAATAACCAAGTGTTTTAATTGACATCAGAAGATGAAAACAATAAACCCTGAGAACATAGAGAAAAGATAAATAAAGATATGAGCAGAACTTAATACAACAGAAAACGTATAAAATTCAGCTGATTTAGTAAGTCCAAAGAATTTTCTTTGAAAAGATTTAAAAGACACACTTTGATTAAGGAAAACCAAAACATAAGTAAAGAATATACAGAAAGAGTCAGGACAATGTTAGAGCAGAGAATATATGAAATGCCAGTAAATTTGAACATTTCTGTAAAGTGGACCATTTCCTAGCTCCTAAAGTTTACCAACACTGACACAAGAGGAAATCATTTAAGGTCATCATGTCTGCCCTTGGCATTCTCGGAACGCCCTGGCCTCAGAATGCAGCCTCTGTAGTCCATGGTAACCTGCGGAGATGGGGCGGGGCTGAGGGAGGTTGGAACACTGCCGTCACTGAGGGAGTGGGTGTGGCCATCTCTGCTGTGACTGAACAAAGGGCAGGGGAGCAGGGGGCCCAGGGCAGGGCCCTCAGAGCCCGGCAGGCCCAGTGGAGTGTAACAGGTGTTTAGGCCCAGGCCAAAGGGCGCCTTCTTTGTCTGCACAGATGCCCAAACTCTCACCTTTCCACTCAGGCCGCCCTCTTACTTGAAGTGTGTGTGGAACATGTCCGTGCAGTATACCGCGCTGCACAGCTAAGCATAGGTCTGGGCATCGTAGCTTCCTGCCAGGTGACCGAAGTTTGCAGGCAGATGGGTCCCTGGGACACACGCGGACAGGCTCCTGCCCGGGTCGCAGCCCACCCACTGCCCCTGCCCCAGATCGGGGGCCGCAAATCAGCCCTGTCTTAATCCCCTGCCTCTAGAGGGAGTATTGGACCAACACTTGTAGAAAACGGCGTCCTTGCGGGCCACTCATTGGAGGGACACAAATAAATCTTTGCCGACTTTCTGCTGAAACTTACGAGCCTTCACACCTAAGCCTCTTACAAGGTCAGCTGTTTAGCTAAACATGAGCTCATGATCTAAATTTACACAATAATGAAGAAAGCAGCTACAAGGGGAGACAATCAGCCAAAACCATCAATACCAGAATTAGATTCCCAAGGCCATCCATCAGATGTAGGAATAATCGTGTGCAAGGCAGAAAATATACATAAAACTGGAACTGAAACAAGGCACAAGGATGTTTTCAAAGACTGGTAGGATCTCTAAAACATTTTTCAAGGACATGCCATTGATAAAGCTAAATACTCCAAGGTTGTGTAATACAACAGATTAATCATTGAGAAGAGTGAAATTATGCTGTTTTGAAAACTATGCCAGGTCAGATTTTCTGCCTAATTATATAAGAAGATTTCTCTAAAAAATACACATTATTTCAAAGACTTATTGGCTGTGAAATAAGTTAAGGGTATTTCAAATGGCTTGTCTGCAAAGAAAGGTGAGATGTAGGGAATCACAGAAAGTCGAGGGGAAAATAGGTCAATATATACATTGCTGTATGGTGAACTAAGCCTTAGGCCAGCAACAATGGAGAGGACCTGACCCTAAGACACGTACAAGTAAGCTGGAATCTTCAAAAGTTCAAATCTTTATAAGTAAAAAGATTTATTAAAATGAATAACCAAGTGTTTTAATTGACATCAGAAGATGAAAACAATAAACCCTGAGAACATAGAAAAAAGATAAATAAAGTTATGAGCAGAACTTAATACAACAGAAAACGTATAAAATTCAGGTGATTTAGTAAGTCCAAAGAATCTTCTTTGAAAAGATTTAAAAGACACACTTTGATTAAGGAAAACAAAAACATAAGTAAAGAATATACAGAAAGAGTCAGGACAATGTTAGAGCAGAGAATATATGAAATGCCAGTAAATTTGAACATTTCTGTCAAGTGGACCATTTCCTAGCTCCTAAAGTTTACCAACACTGACACAAGAGGAAATCATTTAAGGTCATCATGTCTGCCCTTGGCATTCTCGGAACGCCCTGGCCTCAGAATGCAGCCTCTGTAGTCCATGGTAGCCTGCGGAGAGGGGGCGGGGCTGAGGGAGGTTGGAACACTGCTCTCACTGAGGGAGTGGGTGTGGCCATCTCTGCTGTGACTGAACAAAGGGCAGGGGAGCAGGGGGCCCAGGGCAGGGCCCTCAGAGCCCGGCAGGCCCAGTGGAGTGTCACAAGCTTTTAGGCCCAGGCCAAAGGGCGCCTTCTTTGTCTGCACAGCTGCCCAAACTCTCACCTTTCCACTCAGGCCGCCCACTTACTTGAAGTGTGTGTGGAACGTGTCCGCGCAGTGCACCGCGCTGCACAGCTAAGCATAGTTCTGGGCATCGTAGCTTCCTGCCAGGTGATCGAAGTTCGCAGGCAGATGGGTCCCTGGGACACACGCGGAGGGGCTCCTGCCCGGGTCACAGGCCACCCACTGCCCCTGCCCCAGATCGGGGGCCGCAAAGCAGCCCTGTCTGAGTCCCCTGCCTCTAGAGGGAGTATTGGACCAACACTTGTAGAAAACGGGGTCCTTGCGGGCCACTCATTGGAGGGACACAAATAAATCTTTGCCGACTTTCTGCTGAAACTTAGGAGCGTTCACACCTAAGCCTCTTACAAGGTCAGCTGTTTAGCTAAACATGAGCTCATGATCTAAATTTACACAATAATGAAGAAAGCAGCTACAAGGGGAGACAATCAGCCAAAACCATCAACACCAGAATTAGATTCCCAAGGCCATCCATCAGATGAAGGAATAATCGGGTGTAAGGCAGAAAATATCCATAAACCTGGAACTGAAACAAGGCACAAGGATGTTTTCAAAGACTGGTAGGATCTCTAAAACATTTTTCAAGGACATGTCATTGATAAAGCTAATTACTCCAAGGTTGTGTAATACAACAGATTAATCATTGAGAAGAGTGAAATTATGCTGTTTTGAAAACTATGGCAGGTCAGATTTTCTGCCTAATTATATAAGAAGATTTCTCTAAAAAATACACATTATTTCAAAGACTTATTGGCTGTGAAATAAGTTAAGGGTATTTCAAATGGCTTGTCTGCAAAGAAAGGTGAGATGTAGGGAATCACAGAAAGTCGAGGGGAAAATAGGTCAATATATACATTGCTGTATGGTGAACTAAGCCTTAGGCCAGCAACAATGGAGAGGACCTGACCCTTAGACACGTACAAGTAAGCTGGAATCTTCAAAAGTTCAAATCTTTATAAGTAAAAAGATTTATTAAAATGAATAACCAAGTGTTTTAATTGACATCAGAAGATGAAAACAATAAACCCTGAGAACATAGAGAAAAGATAAATAAAGATATGAGCAGAACTTAATACAACAGAAAACGTATAAAATTCAGGTGATTTAGTAAGTCCAAAGAGTTTTCTTTGAAAAGATTTAAAAGACACACTTTGATTAAGGAAAACCAAAACATAAGTAAAGAATATACAGAAAGAGTCAGGACAATGTTAGAGCAGAGAATATATGAAATGCCAGTAAATTTGAACATTTCTGTCAAGTGGACCATTTCCTAGCTCCTAAAATTTACCAACACTGACACAAGAGGAAATCATTTAAGGTCATCATGTCTGCCCTTGGCATTCTCGGAACGCCCTGGCCTCAGAATGCAGCCTCTGTAGTCCATGGTAACCTGCGGAGAGGGGGCGGGGCTGAGGGAGGTTGGAACACTGCCCTCACTGAGGGAGTGGGTGTGGCCATCTCTGCTGTGACTGAACAAAGGTCAGGGGAGCAGGGTGCCCAGGGCAGGGCCCTCAGAGCCCGGCAGGCCCAGTGGAGTGTCACAAGCTTTTAGGCCCAGGCCAAAGGGCGCCTTCTTTGTCTGCACAGCTGCCCAAACTCTCACCTTTCCACTCAGGCCGCCCTCTTACTTGAAGTGTGTGTGGAACGTGTCCGTGCAGTATACCGCGCTGCACAGCTAAGCATAGGTCTGGGCATCGTAGCTTCCTGCCAGGTGACCGAAGTTCGCAGGCAGATGGGTCCCTGGGACACACGCGGAGAAGCTCCTGCCCGGGTCACAGCCCACCCACTGCCCCTGCCCCAGATCGGGGGCCGCAAATCAGCCCTGTCTTAATCCCCTGCCTCTAGAGGGAGTTTTGGACCAACACTTGTAGAAAACGGCGTCCTTGCGGGCCACTCATTGGAGGGACACAAATAAATCTTTGCCGACTTTCTGCTGAAACTTACGAGCCTTCACACCTAAGCCTCTTACAAGGTCAGCTGTTTAGCTAAACATGAGCTCATGATCTAAATTTACACAATAATGAAGAAAGCAGCTACTAGGGGAGACAATCAGCCAAAACCATCAATACCAGAATTAGATTCCCAAGGCCATCCATCAGATGTAGGAATAATCGGGTGTAAGGCAGAAAATATACATAAAACTGGAACTGAAAGAAGGCACAAGGATGTTTTCAAAGACTGGTAGGATCTCTAAAACATTTTTCAAG
Source organism: Mesoplodon mirus (assembly GCF_964341445.2). NCBI lineage: Eukaryota > Metazoa > Chordata > Mammalia > Artiodactyla > Ziphiidae > Mesoplodon > Mesoplodon mirus. Next base: position 120,071,117 of record NC_138976.1, on the reverse strand, counting down.
GACATGTCATTGATAAAGCTAATTACTCCAAGGTTGTGTAATACAACAGATTAATCATTGAGAAGAGTGAAATTATGCTGTTTTGAAAACTATGGCAGGTCAGATTTTCTGCCTAATTATATAAGAAGATTTCTCTAAAAAATACACATTATTTCAAAGACTTATTGGCTGTGAAATAAGTTAAGGGTATTTCAAATGGCTTGTCTGCAAAGAAAGGTGAGATGTAGGGAATCACAGAAAGTCGAGGGGAAAATAGGTCAATAGATACATTGCTGTATGGTGAACTAAGCCTTAGGCCAGCAACAATGGAGAGGACCTGACCCTTAGACACGTACAAGTAAGCTGGAATCTTCAAAAGTTCAAATCTTTATAAGTAAAAAGATTTATTAAAATGAATAACCAAGTGTTTTAATTGACATCAGAAGATGAAAACAATAAACCCTGAGAACATAGAGAAAAGATAAATAAAGATATGAGCGGAACTTAATACAACAGAAAACGTATAAAATTCAGGTGATTTAGTAAGTCCAAAGAATTTTCTTTGAAAAGATTTAAAAGACACACTTTGATTAAGGAAAACCAAAACATAAGTAAAGAATATACAGAAAGAGTCAGGACAATGTTAGAGCAGAGAATATATGAAATGCCAGTAAATTTGAACATTTCTGTCAAGTGGACCATTTCCTAGCTCCTAAAGTTTACCAACACTGACACAAGAGGAAATCATTTAAGGTCATCATGTCTGCCCTTGGCATTCTCGGAACGCCCTGGCCTCAGAATGCAGCCTCTGTAGTCCATGGTAACCTGCGGAGAGGGGGCGGGGCTGAGGGAGGTTGGAACACTGCCCTCACTGAGGGAGTGGGTGTGGCCATCTCTGCTGTGACTGAACAAAGGGCAGGGGAGCAGGGGGCCCAGGGCAGGGCCCTCAGAGCCCGGCAGGCCCAGTGGAGTGTCACAAGCTTTTAGGCCCAGGCCAAAGGGCGCCTTCTTTGTCTGCACAGCTGCCCAAACTCTCACCTTTCCACTCAGGCCGCCCTCTTACTTGAAGTGTGTGTGGAACGTGTCCGTGCAGTATACCGCGCTGCACAGCTAAGCATAGGTCTGGGCATCGTAGCTTCCTGCCAGGTGACCGAAGTTCGCAGGCAGATGGGTCCCTGGGACACACGCGGAGAAGCTCCTGCCCGGGTCACAGCCCACCCACTGCCCCTGCCCCAGATCGGGGGCCGCAAATCAGCCCTGTCTTTATCCCCTGCCTCTAGAGGGAGTTTTGGACCAACACTTGTAGAAAACGGCGTCCTTGCGGGCCACTCATTGGAGGGACACAAATAAATCTTTGCCGACTTTCTGCTGAAACTTACGAGCGTTCACACCTAAGCCTCTTACAAGGTCAGCTGTTTAGCTAAACATGAGCTCATGATCTAAATTTACACAATAATGAAGAAAGCAGCTACAAGGGGAGACAATCAGCCAAAACCATCAATACCAGAATTAGATTCCCAAGGCCATCCATCAGATGAAGGAATAATCGGGTGCAAGGCAGAAAATATACATAAAACTGGAACTGAAACAAGGCACAAGGATGTTTTCAAAGACTGGTAGGATCTCTAAAACATTTTTCAAGGACATGCCATTGATAAAGCTAAATACTCCAAGGTTGTGTAATACAACAGATTAATCATTGAGAAGAGTGAAATTATGCTGTTTTGAAAACTATGCCAGGTCAGATTTTCTGCCTAATTATATAAGAAGATTTCTCTAAAAAATACACATTATTTCAAAGACTTATTGGCTGTGAAATAAGTTAAGGGTATTTCAAATGGCTTGTCTGCAAAGAAAGGTGAGATGTAGGGAATCACAGAAAGTCGAGGGGAAAATAGGTCAATATATACATTGCTGTATGGTGAACTAAGCCTTAGGCCAGCAACAATGGAGAGGACCTGACCCTAAGACACGTACAAGTAAGCTGGAATCTTCAAAAGTTCAAATCTTTATAAGTAAAAAGATTTATTAAAATGAATAACCAAGTGTTTTAATTGACATCAGAAGATGAAAACAATAAACCCTGAGAACATAGAAAAAAGATAAATAAAGTTATGAGCAGAACTTAATACAACAGAAAACGTATAAAATTCAGGTGATTTAGTAAGTCCAAAGAATCTTCTTTGAAAAGATTTAAAAGACACACTTTGATTAAGGAAAACAAAAACATAAGTAAAGAATATACAGAAAGAGTCAGGACAATGTTAGAGCAGAGAATATATGAAATGCCAGTAAATTTGAACATTTCTGTCAAGTGGACCATTTCCTAGCTCCTAAAGTTTACCAACACTGACACAAGAGGAAATCATTTAAGGTCATCATGTCTGCCCTTGGCATTCTCGGAACGCCCTGGCCTCAGAATGCAGCCTCTGTAGTCCATGGTAGCCTGCGGAGAGGGGGCGGGGCTGAGGGAGGTTGGAACACTGCTCTCACTGAGGGAGTGGGTGTGGCCATCTCTGCTGTGACTGAACAAAGGGCAGGGGAGCAGGGGGCCCAGGGCAGGGCCCTCAGAGCCCGGCAGGCCCAGTGGAGTGTCACAAGCTTTTAGGCCCAGGCCAAAGGGCGCCTTCTTTGTCTGCACAGCTGCCCAAACTCTCACCTTTCCACTCAGGCCGCCCACTTACTTGAAGTGTGTGTGGAACGTGTCCGCGCAGTGCACCGCGCTGCACAGCTAAGCATAGTTCTGGGCATCGTAGCTTCCTGCCAGGTGATCGAAGTTCGCAGGCAGATGGGTCCCTGGGACACACGCGGAGGGGCTCCTGCCCGGGTCACAGGCCACCCACTGCCCCTGCCCCAGATCGGGGGCCGCAAAGCAGCCCTGTCTGAGTCCCCTGCCTCTAGAGGGAGTATTGGACCAACACTTGTAGAAAACGGGGTCCTTGCGGGCCACTCATTGGAGGGACACAAATAAATCTTTGCCGACTTTCTGCTGAAACTTAGGAGCGTTCACACCTAAGCCTCTTACAAGGTCAGCTGTTTAGCTAAACATGAGCTCATGATCTAAATTTACACAATAATGAAGAAAGCAGCTACAAGGGGAGACAATCAGCCAAAACCATCAACACCAGAATTAGATTCCCAAGGCCATCCATCAGATGAAGGAATAATCGGGTGTAAGGCAGAAAATATCCATAAACCTGGAACTGAAACAAGGCACAAGGATGTTTTCAAAGACTGGTAGGATCTCTAAAACATTTTTCAAGGACATGTCATTGATAAAGCTAATTACTCCAAGGTTGTGTAATACAACAGATTAATCATTGAGAAGAGTGAAATTATGCTGTTTTGAAAACTATGGCAGGTCAGATTTTCTGCCTAATTATATAAGAAGATTTCTCTAAAAAATACACATTATTTCAAAGACTTATTGGCTGTGAAATAAGTTAAGGGTATTTCAAATGGCTTGTCTGCAAAGAAAGGTGAGATGTAGGGAATCACAGAAAGTCGAGGGGAAAATAGGTCAATATATACATTGCTGTATGGTGAACTAAGCCTTAGGCCAGCAACAATGGAGAGGACCTGACCCTTAGACACGTACAAGTAAGCTGGAATCTTCAAAAGTTCAAATCTTTATAAGTAAAAAGATTTATTAAAATGAATAACCAAGTGTTTTAATTGACATCAGAAGATGAAAACAATAAACCCTGAGAACATAGAGAAAAGATAAATAAAGATATGAGCAGAACTTAATACAACAGAAAACGTATAAAATTCAGGTGATTTAGTAAGTCCAAAGAGTTTTCTTTGAAAAGATTTAAAAGACACACTTTGATTAAGGAAAACCAAAACATAAGTAAAGAATATACAGAAAGAGTCAGGACAATGTTAGAGCAGAGAATATATGAAATGCCAGTAAATTTGAACATTTCTGTCAAGTGGACCATTTCCTAGCTCCTAAAATTTACCAACACTGACACAAGAGGAAATCATTTAAGGTCATCATGTCTGCCCTTGGCATTCTCGGAACGCCCTGGCCTCAGAATGCAGCCTCTGTAGTCCATGGTAACCTGCGGAGAGGGGGCGGGGCTGAGGGAGGTTGGAACACTGCCCTCACTGAGGGAGTGGGTGTGGCCATCTCTGCTGTGACTGAACAAAGGTCAGGGGAGCAGGGTGCCCAGGGCAGGGCCCTCAGAGCCCGGCAGGCCCAGTGGAGTGTCACAAGCTTTTAGGCCCAGGCCAAAGGGCGCCTTCTTTGTCTGCACAGCTGCCCAAACTCTCACCTTTCCACTCAGGCCGCCCTCTTACTTGAAGTGTGTGTGGAACGTGTCCGTGCAGTATACCGCGCTGCACAGCTAAGCATAGGTCTGGGCATCGTAGCTTCCTGCCAGGTGACCGAAGTTCGCAGGCAGATGGGTCCCTGGGACACACGCGGAGAAGCTCCTGCCCGGGTCACAGCCCACCCACTGCCCCTGCCCCAGATCGGGGGCCGCAAATCAGCCCTGTCTTAATCCCCTGCCTCTAGAGGGAGTTTTGGACCAACACTTGTAGAAAACGGCGTCCTTGCGGGCCACTCATTGGAGGGACACAAATAAATCTTTGCCGACTTTCTGCTGAAACTTACGAGCCTTCACACCTAAGCCTCTTACAAGGTCAGCTGTTTAGCTAAACATGAGCTCATGATCTAAATTTACACAATAATGAAGAAAGCAGCTACTAGGGGAGACAATCAGCCAAAACCATCAATACCAGAATTAGATTCCCAAGGCCATCCATCAGATGTAGGAATAATCGGGTGTAAGGCAGAAAATATACATAAAACTGGAACTGAAAGAAGGCACAAGGATGTTTTCAAAGACTGGTAGGATCTCTAAAACATTTTTCAAGGACATGTCATTGATAAAGCTAATTACTCCAAGGTTGTGTAATACAACAGATTAATCATTGAGAAGAGTGAAATTATGCTGTTTTGAAAACTATGGCAGGTCAGATTTTCTGCCTAATTATATAAGAAGATTTCTCTAAAAAATACACATTATTTCAAAGACTTATTGGCTGTGAAATAAGTTAAGGGTATTTCAAATGGCTTGTCTGCAAAGAAAGGTGAGATGTAGGGAATCACAGAAAGTCGAGGGGAAAATAGGTCAATAGATACATTGCTGTATGGTGAACTAAGCCTTAGGCCAGCAACAATGGAGAGGACCTGACCCTTAGACACGTACAAGTAAGCTGGAATCTTCAAAAGTTCAAATCTTTATAAGTAAAAAGATTTATTAAAATGAATAACCAAGTGTTTTAATTGACATCAGAAGATGAAAACAATAAACCCTGAGAACATAGAGAAAAGATAAATAAAGATATGAGCGGAACTTAATACAACAGAAAACGTATAAAATTCAGGTGATTTAGTAAGTCCAAAGAATTTTCTTTGAAAAGATTTAAAAGACACACTTTGATTAAGGAAAACCAAAACATAAGTAAAGAATATACAGAAAGAGTCAGGACAATGTTAGAGCAGAGAATATATGAAATGCCAGTAAATTTGAACATTTCTGTCAAGTGGACCATTTCCTAGCTCCTAAAGTTTACCAACACTGACACAAGAGGAAATCATTTAAGGTCATCATGTCTGCCCTTGGCATTCTCGGAACGCCCTGGCCTCAGAATGCAGCCTCTGTAGTCCATGGTAACCTGCGGAGAGGGGGCGGGGCTGAGGGAGGTTGGAACACTGCCCTCACTGAGGGAGTGGGTGTGGCCATCTCTGCTGTGACTGAACAAAGGGCAGGGGAGCAGGGGGCCCAGGGCAGGGCCCTCAGAGCCCGGCAGGCCCAGTGGAGTGTCACAAGCTTTTAGGCCCAGGCCAAAGGGCGCCTTCTTTGTCTGCACAGCTGCCCAAACTCTCACCTTTCCACTCAGGCCGCCCTCTTACTTGAAGTGTGTGTGGAACGTGTCCGTGCAGTATACCGCGCTGCACAGCTAAGCATAGGTCTGGGCATCGTAGCTTCCTGCCAGGTGACCGAAGTTCGCAGGCAGATGGGTCCCTGGGACACACGCGGAGAAGCTCCTGCCCGGGTCACAGCCCACCCACTGCCCCTGCCCCAGATCGGGGGCCGCAAATCAGCCCTGTCTTTATCCCCTGCCTCTAGAGGGAGTTTTGGACCAACACTTGTAGAAAACGGCGTCCTTGCGGGCCACTCATTGGAGGGACACAAATAAATCTTTGCCGACTTTCTGCTGAAACTTACGAGCGTTCACACCTAAGCCTCTTACAAGGTCAGCTGTTTAGCTAAACATGAGCTCATGATCTAAATTTACACAATAATGAAGAAAGCAGCTACAAGGGGAGACAATCAGCCAAAACCATCAATACCAGAATTAGATTCCCAAGGCCATCCATCAGATGAAGGAATAATCGGGTGCAAGGCAGAAAATATACATAAAACTGGAACTGAAACAAGGCACAAGGATGTTTTCAAAGACTGGTAGGATCTCTAAAACATTTTTCAAGGACATGTCATTGATAAAGCTAATTACTCCAAGGTTGTGTAATACAACAGATTAATCATTGAGAAGAGTGAAATTATGCTGTTTTGAAAACTATGGCAGGTCAGATTTTCTGCCTAATTATATAAGAAGATTTCTCTAAAAAATACACATTATTTCAAAGACTTATTGGCTGTGAAATAAGTTAAGGGTATTTCAAATGGCTTGTCTGCAAAGAAAGGTGAGATGTAGGGAATCACAGAAAGTCGAGGGGAAAATAGGTCAATATATACATTGCTGTATGGTGAACTAAGCCTTAGGCCAGCAACAATGGAGAGGACCTGACCCTTAGACACGTACAAGTAAGCTGGAATCTTCAAAAGTTCAAATCTTTATAAGTAAAAAGATTTATTAAAATGAATAACCAAGTGTTTTAATTGACATCAGAAGATGAAAACAATAAACCCTGAGAACATAGAGAAAAGATAAATAAAGATATGAGCAGAACTTAATACAACAGAAAACGTATAAAATTCAGGTGATTTAGTAAGTCCAAAGAATTTTCTTTGAAAAGATTTAAAAGACACACTTTGATTAAGGAAAACCAAAACATAAGTAAAGAATATACAGAAAGAGTCAGGACAATGTTAGAGCAGAGAATATATGAAATGCCAGTAAATTTGAACATTTCTGTCAAGGGGACCATTTCCTAGCTCCTAAAGTTTACCAACACTGACACAAGAGGAAATCATTTAAGGTCATCATGTCTGCCCTTGGCATTCTCGGAACGCCCTGGCCTCAGAATGCAGCCTCTGTAGTCCATGGTAACCTGCGGAGAGGGGGCGGGGCTGAGGGAGGTTGGAACACTGCCCTCACTGAGGGAGTGGGTGTGGCCATCTCTGCTGTGACTGAACAAAGGGCAGGGGAGCAGGGGGCCCAGGGCAGGGCCCTCAGAGCCCGGCAGGCCCAGTGGAGTGTCACAAGCTTTTAGGCCCAGGCCAAAGGGCGCCTTCTTTGTCTGCAGAGCTGCCCAAACTCTCACCTTTCCACTCAGGCCGCCCTCTTACTTGAAGTGTGTGTGGAACGTGTCCGTGCAGTATACCGCGCTGCACAGCTAAGCATAAGTCTGGGCATCGTAGCTTCCTGCCAGGTGACTGAAGTTCGCAGGCAGATGGGTCCCTGGGACACACGCGGAGAAGCTCCTGCCCGGGTCACAGCCCACCCACTGCCCCTGCCCCAGATCGGGGGCCGCAAATCAGCCCTGTCTTAATCCCCTGCCTCTAGAGGGAGTTTTGGACCAACACTTGTAGAAAACGGCGTCCTTGCGGGCCACTCATTGGAGGGACACAAATAAATCTTTGCCGACTTTCTGCTGAAACTTACGAGCTTTCACACCTAAGCCTCTTACAAGGTCAGCTGTTTAGCTAAACATGAGCTCATGATCTAAATTTACACAATAATGAAGAAAGCAGCTACAAGGGGAGACAATCAGCCAAAACCATCAATACCAGAATTAGATTCCCAAGGCCATCCATCAGATGAAGGAATAATCGGGTGCAAGGCAGAAAATATCCATAAAACTGGAACTGAAACAAGGCACAAGGATGTTTTCAAAGACTGGTAGGATCTCTAAAACATTTTTCAAGGACATGTCATTGATAAAGCTAATTACTCCAAGGTTGTGTAATACAACAGATTAATCATTGAGAAGAGTGAAATTATGCTGTTTTGAAAACTATGGCAGGTCAGATTTTCTGCCTAATTATATAAGAAGATTTCTCTAAAAAATACACATTATTTCAAAGACTTATTGGCTGTGAAATAAGTTAAGGGTATTTCAAATGGCTTGTCTGCAAAGAAAGGTGAGATGTAGGGAATCACAGAAAGTCGAGGGGAAAATAGGTCAATATATACATTGCTGTATGGTGAACTAAGCCTTAGGCCAGCAACAATGGAGAGGACCTGACCCTTAGACACGTACAAGTAAGCTGGAATCTTCAAAAGTTCAAATCTTTATAAGTAAAAAGATTTATTAAAATGAATAACCAAGTGTTTTAATTGACATCAGAAGATGAAAACAATAAACCCTGAGAACATAGAGAAAAGATAAATAAAGATATGAGCAGAACTTAATACAACAGAAAACGTATAAAATTCAGCTGATTTAGTAAGTCCAAAGAATTTTCTTTGAAAAGATTTAAAAGACACACTTTGATTAAGGAAAACCAAAACATAAGTAAAGAATATACAGAAAGAGTCAGGACAATGTTAGAGCAGAGAATATATTAAATGCCAGTAAATTTGAACATTTCTGTCAAGTGGACCATTTCCTAGCTCCTAAAGTTTACCAACACTGACACAAGAGGAAATCATTTAAGGTCATCATGTCTGCCCTTGGCATTCTCGGAACGCACTGGCCTCAGAATGCAGCCTCTGTAGTCCATGGTAACCTGCGGAGAGGGGGCGGGGCTGAGGGAGGTTGGAACACTGCCCTCACTGAGGGAGTGGGTGTGGCCATCTCTGCTGTGACTGAACAAAGGGCAGGGGAGCAGGGGGCCCAGGGCAGGGCCCTCAGAGCCCGGCAGGCCCAGTGGAGTGTCACAAGCTTTTAGGCCCAGGCCAAAGGGCGCCTTCTTTGTCTGCACAGCTGCCCAAACTCTCACCTTTCCACTCAGGCCGCCCTCTTACTTGAAGTGTGTGTGGAACGTGTCCGTGCAGTATACCGCGCTGCACAGCTAAGCATAGGTCTGGGCATCGTAGCTTCCTGCCAGGTGACTGAAGTTCGCAGGCAGATGGGTCCCTGGGACACACGCGGAGAAGCTCCTGCCCGGGTCACAGCCCACCCACTGCCCCTGCCCCAGATCGGGGGCCGCAAATCAGCCCTGTCTTAATCCCCTGCCTCTAGAGGGAGTTTTGGACCAACACTTGTAGAAAACGGTGTCCTTGCGGGCCACTCATTGGAGGGACACAAATAAATCTTTGCCGACTTTCTGCTGAAACTTACGAGCGTTCACACCTAAGCCTCTTACAAGGTCAGCTGTTTAGCTAAACATGAGCTCATGATCTAAATTTACACAATAATGAAGAAAGCAGCTACAAGGGGAGACAATCAGCCAAAACCATCAATACCTGAATTAGATTCCCAAGGCCATCCATCAGATGTAGGAATAATCGGGTGTAAGGCAGAAAATATACATAAAACTGGAACTGAAAGAAGGCACAAGGATGTTTTCAAAGACTGGTAGGATCTCTAAAACATTTTTCAAGGACATGTCATTGATAAAGCTAATTACTCCAAGGTTGTGTAATACAACAGATTAATCATTGAGAAGAGTGAAATTATGCTGTTTTGAAAACTATGGCAGGTCAGATTTTCTGCCGAATTATATAAGAAGATTTCTCTAAAAAATACACATTATTTCAAAGACTTATTGGCTGTGAAATAAGTTAAGGGTATTTCAAATGGCTTGTCTGCAAAGAAAGGTGAGATGTAGGGAATCACAGAAAGTCGAGGGGAAAATAGGTCAATATATACATTGCTGTATGGTGAACTAAGCCTTAGGCCAGCAACAATGGAGAGGACCTGACCCTTAGACACGTACAAGTAAGCTGGAATCTTCAAAAGTTCAAATCTTTATAAGTAAAAAGATTTATTAAAATGAATAACCAAGTGTTTTAATTGACATCAGAAGATGAAAACAATAAACCCTGAGAACATAGAGAAAAGATAAATAAAGATATGAGCAGAACTTAATACAACAGAAAACGTATAAAATTCAGGTGATTTAGTAAGTCCAAAGAATCTTCTTTGAAAAGATTTAAAGACACACTTTGATTAAGGAAAACCAAAACATAAGTAAAGAATATACAGAAAGAGTCAGGACAATGTTAGAGCAGAGAATATATGAAATGCCAGTAAATTTGAACATTTCTGTCAAGTGGACCATTTCCTAGCTCCTAAAGTTTACCAACACTGACACAAGAGGAAATCATTTAAGGTCATCTTATCTGCCCTTGGCATTCTCGGAACGCCCTGGCCTCAGAATGCAGCCTCTGTAGTCCATGGTAACCTGCGGAGAGGGGGCGGGGCTGAGGGAGGTTGGAACACTGCCCTCACTGAGGGAGTGGGTGTGGCCATCTCTGCTGTGACTGAACAAAGGGCAGGGGAGCAGGGGGCCCAGGGCAGGGCCCTCAGAGCCCGGCAGGCCCAGTGGTGTGTCACAAGTTTTTAGGCCCAGGCCAAAGGGCGCCTTCTTTGTCTGCACAGCTGCCCAAACTCTCACCTTTCCACTCAGGCCGCCCTCTTACTTGAAGTGTGTGTGGAACGTGTCCGCGCAGTACACCGCACTACACAGCTAAGCATAGTTCTGGGCATCGTAGCTTCCTGCCAGGTGACCGAAGTTTGCAGGCAGATGGGTCCCTGGGACACATGCGGAGGGGCTCCTGCCCGGGTCACATGCTGCCCACTGCCCCTGCCACAGATCGGGGGCCGCAAAGCAGCCCTGTCTGAGTCCCCTGCCTCTAGAGGGAGTTTTGGACCAACACTTGTAGAAAACGGGGTCCTTGCGGGCCACTCATTGGAGGGACACAAATAAATCTTTGCCGACTTTCTGCTGAAACATACGAGCGTTCACACCTAAGCCTCTTACAAGGTCAGCTGTTTAGCTAAACATGAGCTCATGATCTAAATTTACACAATATTGAAGAAAGCAGCTACAAGGGGAGACAATCAGCCAAAACCATCATTAGCAGAATTAGATTCCCAAGGCCATCCATCAGATGTAGGAATAATCGGGTGCAAGGCAGAAAATATACATAAAACTGGAACTGAAACAAGGCACAAGGATGTTTTCAAAGACTGGTAGGATCTCTCAAACATTTTTCAAGGACATGTCATTGATAAAGCTAATTACTCCAAGGTTGTGTAATACAACAGATTAATCATTGAGAAGAGTGAAATTATGCTGTTTTGAAAACTATGGCAGGTCAGATTTTCTGCCTAATTATATAAGAAGATTTCTCTAAAAAATACACATTATTTCAAAGACTTATTGGCTGTGAAATAAGTTAAGGGTATTTCAAATGGCTTGTCTGCAAAGAAAGGTGAGATGTAGGGAATCACAGAAAGTCGAGGGGAAAATAGGTCAATATATACATTGCTGTATGGTGAACTAAGCCTTAGGCCAGCAACAATGGAGAGGACCTGACCCTTAGACACGTACAAGTAAGCTGGAATCTTCAAAAGTTCAAATCTTTATAAGTAAAAAGATTTATTAAAATGAATAACCAAGTGTTTTAATTGACATCAGAAGATGAAAACAATAAACCCTGAGAACATAGAGAAAAGATAAATAAAGATATGAGCAGAACTTAATACAACAGAAAACGTATAAAATTCAGGTGATTTAGTAAGTCCAAAGAATTTTCTTTGAAAAGATTTAAAAGACACACTTTGATTATGGAAAACCAAAACATAAGTAAAGAATATACAGAAAGAGTCAGGACAATGTTAGAGCAGAGAATATATGAAATGCCAGTAAATTTGAACATTTCTGTCAAGTGGACCATTTCCTAGCTCCTAAAATTTACCAACACTGACACAAGAGGAAATCATTTAAGGTCATCATGTCTGCCCTTGGCATTCTCGGAACGCCCTGGCCTCAGAATGCAGCCTCTGTAGTCCATGGTAACGTGCGGAGAGGGGGCGGGGCTGAGGGAGGTTGGAACACTGCCCTCACTGAGGGAGTGGGTGTGGCCATCTCTGCTGTGACTGAACAAAGGGCAGGGGAGCAGGGTGCCCAGGGCAGGGCCCTCAGAGCCCGGCAGGCCCAGTGGAGTGTCACAAGCTTTTAGGCCCAGGCCAAAGGGCGCCTTCTTTGTCTGCACAGCTGCCCAAACTCTCACCTTTCCACTCAGGCCGCCCTCTTACTTGAAGTGTGTGTGGAATGTGTCCGTGCATTATACCGCGCTGCACAGCTAAGCATAGGTCTGGGCATCGTAGCTTCCTGCCAGGTGACCGAAGTTCGCAGGCAGATGGGTCCCTGGGGCACACGCGGAGAAGCTCCTGCCCGGGTCACAGCCCACCCACTGCCCCTGCCCCAGATCGGGGGCCGCAAATCAGCCCTGTCTTAATCCCCTGCCTCTAGAGGGAGTTTTGGACCAACACTTGTAGAAAACGGCGTCCTTGCGGGCCACTCATTGGAGGGACACAAATAAATCTTTGCCGACTTTCTGCTGAAACTTACGAGCCTTCACACCTAAGCCTCTTACAAGGTCAGCTGTTTAGCTAAACATGAGCTCATGATCTAAATTTACACAATAATGAAGAAAGCAGCTACTAGGGGAGACAATCAGCCAAAACCATCAATACCAGAATTAGATTCCCAAGGCCATCCATCAGATGTAGGAATAATCGGGTGTAAGGCAGAAAATATACATAAAACTGGAACTGAAAGAAGGCACAAGGATGTTTTCAAAGACTGGTAGGATCTCTAAAACATTTTTCAAGGACATGTCATTGATAAAGCTAATTACTCCAAGGTTGTGTAATACAACAGATTAATCATTGAGAAGAGTGAAATTATGCTGTTTTGAAAACTATGGCAGGTCAGATTTTCTGCCGAATTATATAAGAAGATTTCTCTAAAAAATACACATTATTTCAAAGACTTATTGGCTGTGAAATAAGTTAAGGGTATTTCAAATGGCTTGTCTGCAAAGAAAGGTGAGATGTAGGGAATCACAGAAAGTCGAGGGGAAAATAGGTCAATATATACATTGCTGTATGGTGAACTAAGCCTTAGGCCAGCAACAATGGAGAGGACCTGACCCTTAGACACGTACAAGTAAGCTGGAATCTTCAAAAGTTCAAATCTTTATAAGTAAAAAGATTTATTAAAATGAATAACCAAGTGTTTTAATTGACATCAGAAGATGAAAACAATAAACCCTGAGAACATAGAGAAAAGATAAATAAAGATATGAGCGGAACTTAATACAACAGAAAACGTATAAAATTCAGGTGATTTAGTAAGTCCAAAGAATTTTCTTTGAAAAGATTTAAAAGACACACTTTGATTAAGGAAAACCAAAACATAAGTAAAGAATATACAGAAAGAGTCAGGACAATGTTAGAGCAGAGAATATATGAAATGCCAGTAAATTTGAACATTTCTGTCAAGTGGACCATTTCCTAGCTCCTAAAGTTTACCAACACTGACACAAGAGGAAATCATTTAAGGTCATCATGTCTGCCCTTGGCATTCTCGGAACGCCCTGGCCTCAGAATGCAGCCTCTGTAGTCCATGGTAACCTGCGGAGAGGGGGCGGGGCTGAGGGAGGTTGGAACACTGCCCTCACTGAGGGAGTGGGTGTGGCCATCTCTGCTGTGACTGAACAAAGGGCAGGGGAGCAGGGGGCCCAGGGCAGGGCCCTCAGAGCCCGGCAGGCCCAGTGGAGTGTCACAAGCTTTTAGGCCCAGGCCAAAGGGCGCCTTCTTTGTCTGCACAGCTGCCCAAACTCTCACCTTTCCACTCAGGCCGCCCTCTTACTTGAAGTGTGTGTGGAACGTGTCCGTGCAGTATACCGCGCTGCACAGCTAAGCATAGGTCTGGGCATCGTAGCTTCCTGCCAGGTGACCGAAGTTCGCAGGCAGATGGGTCCCTGGGACACACGCGGAGAAGCTCCTGCCCGGGTCACAGCCCACCCACTGCCCCTGCCCCAGATCGGGGGCCGCAAATCAGCCCTGTCTTTATCCCCTGCCTCTAGAGGGAGTTTTGGACCAACACTTGTAGAAAACGGCGTCCTTGCGGGCCACTCATTGGAGGGACACAAATAAATCTTTGCCGACTTTCTGCTGAAACATACGAGCGTTCACACCTAAGCCTCTTACAAGGTCAGCTGTTTAGCTAAACATGAGCTCATGATCTAAATTTACACAATAATGAAGAAAGCAGCTACAAGGGGAGACAATCAGCCAAAACCATCAATACCAGAATTAGATTCCCAAGGCCATCCATCAGATGAAGGAATAATCGGGTGCAAGGCAGAAAATATACATAAAACTGGAACTGAAACAAGGCACAAGTATGTTTTCAAAGACTGGTAGGATCTCTAAAACATTTTTCAAGGACATGTCATTGATAAAGCTAATTACTCCAAGGTTGTGTAATACAACAGATTAATCATTGAGAAGAGTGAAATTATGCTGTTTTGAAAACTATGGCAGGTCAGATTTTCTGCCTAATTATATAAGAAGATTTCTCTAAAAAATACACATTATTTCAAAGACTTATTGGCTGTGAAATAAGTTAAGGGTATTTCAAATGGCTTGTCTGCAAAGAAAGGTGAGATGTAGGGAATCACAGAAAGTCGAGGGGAAAATAGGTCAATATATACATTGCTGTATGGTGAACTAAGCCTTAGGCCAGCAACAATGGAGAGGACCTGACCCTTAGACACGTACAAGTAAGCTGGAATCTTCAAAAGTTCAAATCTTTATAAGTAAAAAGATTTATTAAAATGAATAACCAAGTGTTTTAATTGACATCAGAAGATGAAAACAATAAACCCTGAGAACATAGAGAAAAGATAAATAAAGATATGAGCAGAACTTAATACAACAGAAAACGTATAAAATTCAGCTGATTTAGTAAGTCCAAAGAATTTTCTTTGAAAAGATTTAAAAGACACACTTTGATTAAGGAAAACCAAAACATAAGTAAAGAATATACAGAAAGAGTCAGGACAATGTTAGAGCAGAGAATATATTAAATGCCAGTAAATTTGAACATTTCTGTCAAGTGGACCATTTCCTAGCTCCTAAAGTTTACCAACACTGACACAAGAGGAAATCATTTAAGGTCATCATGTCTGCCCTTGGCATTCTCGGAACGCACTGGCCTCAGAATGCAGCCTCTGTAGTCCATGGTAACCTGCGGAGAGGGGGCGGGGCTGAGGGAGGTTGGAACACTGCCCTCACTGAGGGAGTGGGTGTGGCCATCTCTGCTGTGACTGAACAAAGGGCAGGGGAGCAGGGGGCCCAGGGCAGGGCCCTCAGAGCCCGGCAGGCCCAGTGGAGTGTCACAAGCTTTTAGGCCCAGGCCAAAGGGCGCCTTCTTTGTCTGCACAGCTGCCCAAACTCTCACCTTTCCACTCAGGCCGCCCTCTTACTTGAAGTGTGTGTGGAACGTGTCCGTGCAGTATACCGCGCTGCACAGCTAAGCATAGGTCTGGGCATCGTAGCTTCCTGCCAGGTGACTGAAGTTCGCAGGCAGATGGGTCCCTGGGACACACGCGGAGAAGCTCCTGCCCGGGTCACAGCCCACCCACTGCCCCTGCCCCAGATCGGGGGCCGCAAATCAGCCCTGTCTTAATCCCCTGCCTCTAGAGGGAGTTTTGGACCAACACTTGTAGAAAACGGTGTCCTTGCGGGCCACTCATTGGAGGGACACAAATAAATCTTTGCCGACTTTCTGCTGAAACTTACGAGCGTTCACACCTAAGCCTCTTACAAGGTCAGCTGTTTAGCTAAACATGAGCTCATGATCTAAATTTACACAATAATGAAGAAAGCAGCTACAAGGGGAGACAATCAGCCAAAACCATCAATACCTGAATTAGATTCCCAAGGCCATCCATCAGATGTAGGAATAATCGGGTGTAAGGCAGAAAATATACATAAAACTGGAACTGAAAGAAGGCACAAGGATGTTTTCAAAGACTGGTAGGATCTCTAAAACATTTTTCAAGGACATGTCATTGATAAAGCTAATTACTCCAAGGTTGTGTAATACAACAGATTAATCATTGAGAAGAGTGAAATTATGCTGTTTTGAAAACTATGGCAGGTCAGATTTTCTGCCGAATTATATAAGAAGATTTCTCTAAAAAATACACATTATTTCAAAGACTTATTGGCTGTGAAATAAGTTAAGGGTATTTCAAATGGCTTGTCTGCAAAGAAAGGTGAGATGTAGGGAATCACAGAAAGTCGAGGGGAAAATAGGTCAATATATACATTGCTGTATGGTGAACTAAGCCTTAGGCCAGCAACAATGGAGAGGACCTGACCCTTAGACACGTACAAGTAAGCTGGAATCTTCAAAAGTTCAAATCTTTATAAGTAAAAAGATTTATTAAAATGAATAACCAAGTGTTTTAATTGACATCAGAAGATGAAAACAATAAACCCTGAGAACATAGAGAAAAGATAAATAAAGATATGAGCAGAACTTAATACAACAGAAAACGTATAAAATTCAGGTGATTTAGTAAGTCCAAAGAATCTTCTTTGAAAAGATTTAAAGACACACTTTGATTAAGGAAAACCAAAACATAAGTAAAGAATATACAGAAAGAGTCAGGACAATGTTAGAGCAGAGAATATATGAAATGCCAGTAAATTTGAACATTTCTGTCAAGTGGACCATTTCCTAGCTCCTAAAGTTTACCAACACTGACACAAGAGGAAATCATTTAAGGTCATCTTATCTGCCCTTGGCATTCTCGGAACGCCCTGGCCTCAGAATGCAGCCTCTGTAGTCCATGGTAACCTGCGGAGAGGGGGCGGGGCTGAGGGAGGTTGGAACACTGCCCTCACTGAGGGAGTGGGTGTGGCCATCTCTGCTGTGACTGAACAAAGGGCAGGGGAGCAGGGGGCCCAGGGCAGGGCCCTCAGAGCCCGGCAGGCCCAGTGGAGTGTCACAAGTTTTTAGGCCCAGGCCAAAGGGCGCCTTCTTTGTCTGCACAGCTGCCCAAACTCTCACCTTTCCACTCAGGCCGCCCTCTTACTTGAAGTGTGTGTGGAACGTGTCCGCGCAGTACACCGCACTACACAGCTAAGCATAGTTCTGGGCATCGTAGCTTCCTGCCAGGTGACCGAAGTTTGCAGGCAGATGGGTCCCTGGGACACATGCGGAGGGGCTCCTGCCCGGGTCACATGCTGCCCACTGCCCCTGCCACAGATCGGGGGCCGCAAAGCAGCCCTGTCTGAGTCCCCTGCCTCTAGAGGGAGTTTTGGACCAACACTTGTAGAAAACGGGGTCCTTGCGGGCCACTCATTGGAGGGACACAAATAAATCTTTGCCGACTTTCTGCTGAAACATACGAGCGTTCACACCTAAGCCTCTTACAAGGTCAGCTGTTTAGCTAAACATGAGCTCATGATCTAAATTTACACAATATTGAAGAAAGCAGCTACAAGAGGAGACAATCAGCCAAAACCATCATTAGCAGAATTAGATTCCCAAGGCCATCCATCAGATGTAGGAATAATCGGGTGCAAGGCAGAAAATATACATAAAACTGGAACTGAAACAAGGCACAAGGATGTTTTCAAAGACTGGTAGGATCTCTCAAACATTTTTCAAGGACATGTCATTGATAAAGCTAATTACTCCAAGGTTGTGTAATACAACAGATTAATCATTGAGAAGAGTGAAATTATGCTGTTTTGAAAACTATGGCAGGTCAGATTTTCTGCCTAATTATATAAGAAGATTTCTCTAAAAAATACACATTATTTCAAAGACTTATTGGCTGTGAAATAAGTTAAGGGTATTTCAAATGGCTTGTCTGCAAAGAAAGGTGAGATGTAGGGAATCACAGAAAGTCGAGGGGAAAATAGGTCAATATATACATTGCTGTATGGTGAACTAAGCCTTAGGCCAGCAACAATGGAGAGGACCTGACCCTTAGACACGTACAAGTAAGCTGGAATCTTCAAAAGTTCAAATCTTTATAAGTAAAAAGATTTATTAAAATGAATAACCAAGTGTTTTAATTGACATCAGAAGATGAAAACAATAAACCCTGAGAACATAGAGAAAAGATAAATAAAGATATGAGCAGAACTTAATACAACAGAAAACGTATAAAATTCAGGTGATTTAGTAAGTCCAAAGAATTTTCTTTGAAAAGATTTAAAAGACACACTTTGATTAAGGAAAACCAAAACATAAGTAAAGAATATACAGAAAGAGTCAGGACAATGTTAGAGCAGAGAATATATGAAATGCCAGTAAATTTGAACATTTCTGTCAAGTGGACCATTTCCTAGCTCCTAAAATTTACCAACACTGACACAAGAGGAAATCATTTAAGGTCATCATGTCTGCCCTTGGCATTCTCGGAACGCCCTGGCCTCAGAATGCAGCCTCTGTAGTCCATGGTAACGTGCGGAGAGGGGGCGGGGCTGAGGGAGGTTGGAACACTGCCCTCACTGAGGGAGTGGGTGTGGCCATCTCTGCTGTGACTGAACAAAGGGCAGGGGAGCAGGGTGCCCAGGGCAGGGCCCTCAGAGCCCGGCAGGCCCAGTGGAGTGTCACAAGCTTTTAGGCCCAGGCCAAAGGGCGCCTTCTTTGTCTGCACAGCTGCCCAAACTCTCACCTTTCCACTCAGGCCGCCCTCTTACTTGAAGTGTGTGTGGAATGTGTCCGTGCATTATACCGCGCTGCACAGCTAAGCATAGGTCTGGGCATCGTAGCTTCCTGCCAGGTGACCGAAGTTCGCAGGCAGATGGGTCCCTGGGGCACACGCGGAGAAGCTCCTGCCCGGGTCACAGCCCACCCACTGCCCCTGCCCCAGATCGGGGGCCGCAAATCAGCCCTGTCTTAATCCCCTGCCTCTAGAGGGAGTTTTGGACCAACACTTGTAGAAAACGGCGTCCTTGCGGGCCACTCATTGGAGGGACACAAATAAATCTTTGCCGACTTTCTGCTGAAACTTACGAGCCTTCACACCTAAGCCTCTTACAAGGTCAGCTGTTTAGCTAAACATGAGCTCATGATCTAAATTTACACAATAATGAAGAAAGCAGCTACTAGGGGAGACAATCAGCCAAAACCATCAATACCAGAATTAGATTCCCAAGGCCATCCATCAGATGTAGGAATAATCGGGTGTAAGGCAGAAAATATACATAAAACTGGAACTGAAAGAAGGCACAAGGATGTTTTCAAAGACTGGTAGGATCTCTAAAACATTTTTCAAGGACATGTCATTGATAAAGCTAATTACTCCAAGGTTGTGTAATACAACAGATTAATCATTGAGAAGAGTGAAATTATGCTGTTTTGAAAACTATGGCAGGTCAGATTTTCTGCCGAATTATATAAGAAGATTTCTCTAAAAAATACACATTATTTCAAAGACTTATTGGCTGTGAAATAAGTTAAGGGTATTTCAAATGGCTTGTCTGCAAAGAAAGGTGAGATGTAGGGAATCACAGAAAGTCGAGGGGAAAATAGGTCAATATATACATTGCTGTATGGTGAACTAAGCCTTAGGCCAGCAACAATGGAGAGGACCTGACCCTTAGACACGTACAAGTAAGCTGGAATCTTCAAAAGTTCAAATCTTTATAAGTAAAAAGATTTATTAAAATGAATAACCAAGTGTTTTAATTGACATCAGAAGATGAAAACAATAAACCCTGAGAACATAGAGAAAAGATAAATAAAGATATGAGCGGAACTTAATACAACAGAAAACGTATAAAATTCAGGTGATTTAGTAAGTCCAAAGAATTTTCTTTGAAAAGATTTAAAAGACACACTTTGATTAAGGAAAACCAAAACATAAGTAAAGAATATACAGAAAGAGTCAGGACAATGTTAGAGCAGAGAATATATGAAATGCCAGTAAATTTGAACATTTCTGTCAAGTGGACCATTTCCTAGCTCCTAAAGTTTACCAACACTGACACAAGAGAAAATCATTTAAGGTCATCATGTCTGCCCTTGGCATTCTCGGAACGCCCTGGCCTCAGAATGCAGCCTCTGTAGTCCATGGTAACCTGCGGAGAGGGGGCGGTGCTGAGGGAGGTTGGAACACTGCCCTCACTGAGGGAGTGGGTGTGGCCATCTCTGCTGTGACTGAACAAAGGGCAGGGGAGCAGGGGGCCCAGGGCAGGGCCCTCAGAGCCCGGCAGGCCCAGTGGAGTGTCACAAGCTTTTAGGCCCAGGCCAAAGGGCGCCTTCTTTGTCTGCACAGCTGCCCAAACTCTCACCTTTCCACTCAGGCCGCCCTCTTACTTGAAGTGTGTGTGGAACGTGTCCGTGCAGTATACCGCGCTGCACAGCTAAGCATAGGTCTGGGCATCGTAGCTTCCTGCCAGGTGACCGAAGTTCGCAGGCAGATGGGTCCCTGGGACACACGCGGAGAAGCTCCTGCCCGGGTCACAGCCCACCCACTGCCCCTGCCCCAGATCGGGGGCCGCAAATCAGCCCTGTTTTTATCCCCTGCCTCTAGAGGGAGTTTTGGACCAACACTTGTAGAAAACGGCGTCCTTGCGGGCCACTCATTGGAGGGACACAAATAAATCTTTGCCGACTTTCTGCTGAAACATACGAGCGTTCACACCTAAGCCTCTTACAAGGTCAGCTGTTTAGCTAAACATGAGCTCATGATCTAAATTTACACAATAATGAAGAAAGCAGCTACAAGGGGAGACAATCAGCCAAAACCATCAATACCAGAATTAGATTCCCAAGGCCATCCATCAGATGAAGGAATAATCGGGTGCAAGGCAGAAAATATACATAAAACTGGAACTGAAACAAGGCACAAGTATGTTTTCAAAGACTGGTAGGATCTCTAAAACATTTTTCAAGGACATGTCATTGATAAAGCTAATTACTCCAAGGTTGTGTAATACAACAGATTAATCATTGAGAAGAGTGAAATTATGCTGTTTTGAAAACTATGGCAGGTCAGATTTTCTGCCTAATTATATAAGAAGATTTCTCTAAAAAATACACATTATTTCAAAGACTTATTGGCTGTGAAATAAGTTAAGGGTATTTCAAATGGCTTGTCTGCAAAGAAAGGTGAGATGTAGGGAATCACAGAAAGTCGAGGGGAAAATAGGTCAATATATACATTGCTGTATGGTGAACTAAGCCTTAGGCCAGCAACAATGGAGAGGACCTGACCCTTAGACACGTACAAGTAAGCTGGAATCTTCAAAAGTTCAAATCTTTATAAGTAAAAAGATTTATTAAAATGAATAACCAAGTGTTTTAATTGACATCAGAAGATGAAAACAATAAACCCTGAGAACATAGAGAAAAGATAAATAAAGATATGAGCAGAACTTAATACAACAGAAAACGTATAAAATTCAGGTGATTTAGTAAGTCCAAAGAATTTTCTTTGAAAAGATTTAAAAGACACACTTTGATTAAGGAAAACCAAAACATAAGTAAAGAATATACAGAAAGAGTCAGGACAATGTTAGAGCAGAGAATATATGAAATGCCAGTAAATTTGAACATTTCTGTCAAGGGGACCATTTCCTAGCTCCTAAAGTTTACCAACACTGACACAAGAGGAAATCATTTAAGGTCATCATGTCTGCCCTTGGCATTCTCGGAACGCCCTGGCCTCAGAATGCAGCCTCTGTAGTCCATGGTAACCTGCGGAGAGGGGGCGGGGCTGAGGGAGGTTGGAACACTGCCCTCACTGAGGGAGTGGGTGTGGCCATCTCTGCTGTGACTGAACAAAGGGCAGGGGAGCAGGGGGCCCAGGGCAGGGCCCTCAGAGCCCGGCAGGCCCAGTGGAGTGTCACAAGCTTTTAGGCCCAGGCCAAAGGGCGCCTTCTTTGTCTGCACAGCTGCCCAAACTCTCACCTTTCCACTCAGGCCGCCCTCTTACTTGAAGTGTGTGTGGAACGTGTCCGTGCAGTATACCGCGCTGCACAGCTAAGCATAGGTCTGGGCATCGTAGCTTCCTGCCAGGTGACTGAAGTTCGCAGGCAGATGGGTCCCTGGGACACACGCGGAGAAGCTCCTGCCCGGGTCACAGCCCACCCACTGCCCCTGCCCCAGATCGGGGGCCGCAAATCAGCCCTGTCTTAATCCCCTGCCTCTAGAGGGAGTTTTGGACCAACACTTGTAGAAAACGGCGTCCTTGCGGGCCACTCATTGGAGGGACACAAATAAATCTTTGCCCACTTTCTGCTGAAACTTACGAGCGTTCACACCTAAGCCTCTTACAAGGTCAGCTGTTTAGCTAAACATGAGCTCATGATCTAAATTTACACAATAATGAAGAAAGCAGCTACAAGGGGAGACAATCAGCCAAAACCATCAATACCAGAATTAGATTCCCAAGGCCATCCATCAGATGTAGGAATAATCGGGTGTAAGGCAGAAAATATACATAAAACTGGAACTGAAACAAGGCACAAGGATGTTTTCAAAGACTGGTAGGATCTCTAAAACATTTTTCAAGGACATGTCATTGATAAAGCTAAATACTCCAAGGTTGTGTAATACAACAGATTAATCATTGAGAAGAGTGAAATTATGCTGTTTTGAAAACTATGGCAGGTCAGATTTTCTGCCTAATTATATAAGAAGATTTCTTTAAAAAATACACATTATTTCAAAGACTTATTGGCTGTGAAATAAGTTAAGGGTATTTCAAATGGCTTGTCTGCAAAGAAAGGTGAGATGTAGGGAATCACAGAAAGTCGAGGGGAAAATAGGTCAATATATACATTGCTGTATGGTGAACTAAGCCTTAGGCCAGCAACAATGGAGAGGACCTGACCCTTAGACACGTATAAGTAAGCTGGAATCTTCAAAAGTTCAAATCTTTATAAGTAAAAAGATTTATTAAAATGAATAACCAAGTGTTTTAATTGACATCAGAAGATAAAAACAATAAACCCTGAGAACATAGAAAAAAGATAAATAAAGATATGAGCAGAACTTAATACAACAGAAAACGTATAAAATTCAGGTGATTTAGTAAGTCCAAAGAATCTTCTTTGAAAAGAATTAAAAGACACACTTTGATTAAGGAAAACCAAAACATAAGTAAAGAATATACAGAAAGAGTCAGGACAATGTTAGAGCAGAGAATATATGAAATGCCAGTAAATTTGAACATTTCTGTCAAGTGGACCATTTCCTAGCTCCTAAAGTTTACCAACACTGACACAAGAGGAAATCATTTAAGGTCATCATGTCTGCCCTTGGCATTCTCGGAACGCCCTGGCCTCAGAATGCAGCCTCTGTAGTCCATGGTAACCTGCGGAGATGGAGCGGGGCTGAGGGAGGTTGGAACACTGCCCTCACTGAGGGAGTGGGTGTGGCCATCTCTGCTGTGACTGAACAAAGGGCAGGGGAGCAGGGGGCCCAGGGCAGGGTCCTCAGAGCAAGGCAGGCCCAGTGGAGTGTCACATGCTTTTAGGCCCAGGCCAAAGGGCGCCTTCTTTGTCTGCACAGCTGCCCAAACTCTCACCTTTCCACTCAGGCCGCCCTCTTACTTGAAGTGTGTGTGGAACGTGTCCGCGCAGTACACCGCGCAGCACAGCTAAGCATAGTTCTGGGCATCGTAGCTTCCTGCCAGGTGACCGAATTTCGCATGCAGATGGGTCTCTGGGACACACGTGGAGGGGCTCCTGCCCGGGTCACAGGCCGCCCACTGCCCCTGCCCCAGATCGGTGGCCGCAAAGCAGCCCTGTCTGAGTCCCCTGCCTCTAGAGGGAGTATTGGACCAACACTTGTAGAAAACGGGGTCCTTGCGGGCCACTCATTGGAGGGACACAAATAAATCTTTGCCGACTTTCTGCTGAAACTTACGAGCGTTCACACCTAAGCCTCTTACAAGGTCAGCTGTTTAGCTAAACATGAGCTCATGATCTAAATTTACACAATAATGAAGAAAGCAGCTACAAGGGGAGACAATCAGCCAAAACCATCAATACCAGAATTAGATTCCCAAGGCCATCCATCAGATGAAGGAATAATCGGGTGCAAGGCAGAAAATATACATAAAACTGGAACTGAAACAAGGCACAAGGATGTTTTCAAAGACTGGTAGGATCTCTAAAACATTTTTCAAGGACATGTCATTGATAAAGCTAAATACTCCAAGGTTGTGTAATACAACAGATTAATCACTGAGAAGAGTGAAATTATGCTGTTTTGAAAACTATGGCAGGTCAGATTTTCTGCCTAATTATATAAGAAGATTTCTCTAAAAAATACACATTATTTCAAAGACTTCTTGGCTGTGAAATAAGTTAAGGGTATTTCAAATGGCTTGTCTGCAAAGAAAGGTGAGATGTAGGGAATCACAGAAAGTCGAGGGGAAAATAGGTCAATATATACATTGCTGTATGGTGAACTAAGCCTTAGGCCAGCAACAATGGAGAGGACCTGACCCTTAGACACGTACAAGTAAGCTGGAATCTTCAAAAGTTCAAATCTTTATAAGTAAAAAGATTTATTAAAATGAATAACCAAGTGTTTTAATTGACATCAGAAGATGAAAACAATAAACCCTGAGAACATAGAGAAAAGATAAATAAAGATATGAGCAGAACTTAATACAACAGAAAACGTATAAAATTCAGGTGATTTAGTAAGTCCAAAGAATCTTCTTTGAAAAGATTTAAAAGACACACTTTGATTAAGGAAAACCAAAACATAAGTAAAGAATATACAGAAAGAGTCAGGACAATGTTAGAGCAGACAATATATGAAATGCCAGTAAATTTGAACATTTCTGTCAAGTGGACCATTTCCTAGCTCCTAAAGTTTAGCAACACTGACACAAGAGGAAATCATTTAAGGTCATCATGTCTGCCCTTGGCATTCTCGGAACGCCCTGGCCTCAGAATGCAGCCTCTGTAGTCCATGGTAACCTGCGGAGAGGGGGCGGGGCTGAGGGAGGTTGGAACACTGCCCTCACTGAGGGAGTGTATGTGGCCATCTCTGCTGTGACTGAACAAAGGGCAAGGGAGCAGGGGGCCCAGGGCAGGGCCCTCAGAGCCCGGCAGGCTCAGTGGAGTGTCACAAGTTTTTAGGCCCAGGCCAAAGGGCGCCTTCTTTGTCTGCACAGCTGCCCAAACTCTCACCTTTCCACTCAGGCCGCCCTCTTACTTGAAGTGTGTGTGGAAAGTGTCCGCGCAGTACACCGCGCTGCACAGCTAAGCATAGTTCTGGGCATCGTAGCTTCCTGCCAGGTGATCGAAGTTCGCAGGCAGATGGGTCCCTGGGACACACGCGGAGGGGCTCCTGCCCGGGTCACAGGCCGCCCACTGCCCCTGCCCCAGATCGGGGGCCGCAAAGCAGCCCTGTCTGAGTCCCCTGCCTCTAGAGGGAGTATTGGAGCAACACTTGTAGGAAACGGGGTCCTTGCGGGCCACTCATTGGAGGGACACAAATAAATCTTTGCCGACTTTCTGCTGAAACTTACGAGCGTTCACACCTAACCCTCTTACAAGGTCAGGTGTTTAGCTAAAAATGAGCTCATGATCTAAATTTACACAATAATGAAGAAAGCAGCTACAAGGGGAGACAATCAGCCAAAACAATCAATACCAGAATTAGATTCCCCAGGCCATCCATCAGATGTAGGAATAATCGGGTGCAAGGCAGAAAATATACATAAAATTGGAACTGAAACAAGGCACAAGGATGTTTTCAAAGACTGGTAGGATCTCTAAAACATTTTTCAAGGACATGACATTGATAAAGCTAAATAATCAAAGGTTGTGTAATACAACAGATTAATCATTGAGAAGAGTGAAATTATGCAGTTTTGAAAACTATGGCAGGTCAGATTTTCTGCCTAATTATATAAGAAGATTTCTCTAAAAAATACACATTATTTCAAAGACTTATTGGCTGTGAAATAAGTTAAGGGTATTTCAAATGGCTTGTCTGCAAAGAAAGGTGAGATGTAGGGAATCACAGAAAGTCGAGGGGAAAATAGGTCAATATATACATTGCTGTATGGTGAACTAAGCCTTAGGCCAGCAACAATGGAGAGGACATGACCCTTAGACACGAACAAGTAAGCTGGAATCTTCAAAAGTTCAAATCTTTATAAGTAAAAAGATTTATTAAAATGAATAACCAAGTGTTTTAATTGACATCAGAAGATGAAAACAATAAACCTTGAGAACATAGAAAAAAGATAAATAAAGATATGAGCAGAACTTAATACAACAGAAAACGTATAAAATTCAGGTGATTTAGTAAGTCCAAAGAATCTTCTTTGAAAAGAATTAAAAGAAACACTTTGATTAAGGAAAACCAAAACATAAGTAAAGAATATACAGAAAGAGTCAGGACAATGTTAGAGCAGAGAATATATGAAATGCCAGTAAATTTGAACATTTCTGTCAAGGGGACCATTTCCTAGCTCCTAAAGTTTACCAACACTGACACAAGAGGAAATCATTTAAGGTCATCATGTCTGCCCTTGGCATTCTCGGAACGCCCTGGCCTCAGAATGCAGCCTCTGTAGTCCATGGTAACCTGCGGAGAGGGGGCGGGGCTGAGGGAGGTTGGAACACTGCCCTCACTGAGGGAGTGGGTGTGGCCATCTCTGCTGTGACTGAACAAAGGGCAGGGGAGCAGGGGGCCCAGGGCAGGGCCCTCAGAGCCCGGCAGGCCCAGTGGAGTGTCACAAGGTTTTGGCCCACGCCAAAGGGCGCCTTCTTTGTCTGCACAGCTGCCCAAACTCTCACCTTTCCACTCAGGCCGCCCTCTTACTTGAAGTGTGTGTGGAACGTGTCCGTGCAGTATACCGTGCTGCACAGCTAAGCATAGTTCTGGGCATCGTAGCTTCCTGCCAGGTGACCGAAGTTCGCAGGCAGATGGGTCCCTGGGACCCACGCGGAGAGGCTCCTGCCCGGGTCACAGGCCACCCACTGCCCCTGCCCCAGATCGGGGGCCACAAAGCAGCCCTGTCTTATTCCCCTGCCTCTAGAGGGAGTATTGGACCAACACTTGTAGAAAACGGGGTCCTTGTGGGCCACTCATTGGAGGGACACAAATAAATCTTTGCCGACTTTCTGCTGAAACTTACGAGCGTTCACACCTAAGCCTCTTACAAGGTCAGCTCTTTAGCTAAACATGAGCTCATGATCTAAATTTACACAATAATGAAGAAAGCAGCTACTAGGGGAGACAATCAGCCAAAACCATCAATACCAGAATTAGATTCCCAAGGCCATCCATCAGATGTAGGAATAATCGGGTGTAAGGCAGAAAATATACATAAAACTGGAACTGAAACAAGGCACAAGGATGTTTTCAAAGACTGGTAGGATCTCTAAAACATTTTTCAAGGACATGTCATTGATAAAGCTAAATACTCCAAGGTTGTGTAATACAACAGATTAATCATTGAGAAGAGTGAAATTATGCTGTTTTGAAAACTATGGCAGGTCAGATTTTCTGCCTAATTATATAAGAAGATTTCTCTAAAAAATACACATTATTTCAAAGACTTATTGGCTGTGAAATAAGTTAAGGGTATTTCAAATGGCTTGTCTGCAAAGAAAGGTGAGATGTAGGGAATCACAGAAAGTCGAGGGGATAATAGGTCAATATATACATTGCTGTATGGTGAACTAAGCCTTAGGCCAGCAACAATGGTGAGGACCTGACCCTTAGACACGTACAAGTAAGCTGGAATCTTCAAAAGTTCAAATCTTTATAAGTAAAAAGATTTATTAAAATGAATAACCAAGTGTTTTAATTGACATCAGAAGATGAAAACAATAAACCCTGAGAACATAGAGAAAAGATAAATAAAGATATGAGCTGAACTTAATACAACAGAAAACGTATAAAATTCAGGTGATTTAGTAAGTCCAAAGAATTTTCTTTGAAAAGATTTAAAAGACACACTTTGATTAAGGAAAACCAAAACATAAGTAAAGAATATACAGAAAGAGTCAGGACAATGTTAGAGCAGAGAATATATGAAATGCCAGTAAATTTGAACATTTCTGTCAAGTGGACCATTTCCTAGCTCCTAAAGTTTACCAACACTGACACAAGAGGAAATCATTTAAGGTCATCATGTCTGCCCTTGGCATTCTCGGAACGCCCTGGCCTCAGAATGCAGCCTCTGTAGTCCACGGTAACCTGCGGAGAGTGGGCGGGGCTGAGGGAGGTTGGAACACTGCCCTCACTGAGGGAGTGGGTGTGGCCATCTCTGCTGTGACTGAACAAAGGGCAGGGGAGCAGGGGGCCCAGGGCAGGGCCCTCAGAGCCCGGCAGGCCCAGTGGAGTGTCACAAGTTTTTAGGCCCAGGCCAAAGGGCGCCTTCTTTGTCTGCACAGCTGCCCAAACTCTCACCTTTCCACTCAGGCCGCCCTCTTACTTGAAGTGTGTTTGGAACGTGTCCGCGCAGTACACCGCGCTGCACAGCTAAGCATAGTTCTGGGCATTGTAGCTTCCTGCCAGGTGACCGAAGTTTGCAGGCAGATGGGTCCCTGGGACACACACGGAGGGGCTCCTGCCCGGGTCACAGGCCGCCCACTGCCCCTGCCCCAGATCGGGGGCCGCAAAGCAGCCCTGTCTGAGTCCCCTGCCTCTAGAGGGAGTATTGGACCAACACTTGTAGAAAACGGGGTCCTTGCGGGCCACTCATTGGAGGGACACAAATAAATCTTTGCCGACTTTCTGCTGAAAATTACGAGCGTTCACACCTAAGCCTCTTACAAGGTCAGCTGTTTAGCTAAACATGAGCTCATGATCTAAATTTACACAATAATGAAGAAAGCAGCTACAAGGGGAGACAATCAGCCAAAACCATCAATACCAGAATTACATTCCCAAGGCCATCCATCAGATGTAGGAATAATCGGGTGCAAGGCAGAAAATATACATAAAACTGGAACTGAAACAAGGCACAAGGATGTTTTCAAAGACTGGTAGGATCTCTAAAACATTTTTCAAGGACATGTCATTTGTAAAGCTAAATACTCCAAGGTTGTGTAATACAACAGATTAATCATTGAGAAGAGTGAAATTATGCTGTTTTGAAAACTATGGCAGGTCAGATTTTCTGCCTAATTATATAAGAAGATTTCTCTAAAAAATACACATTATTTCAAAGACTTATTGGCTGTGAAATAAGTTAAGGGTATTTCAAATGGCTTGTCTGCAAAGAAAGGTGAGATGTAGGGAATCACAGAAAGTCGAGGGGAAAATAGGTCAATATATACATTGCTGTATGGTGAACTAAGCTTTAGGCCAGCAACAATGGAGAGGACCTGACCCTTAGACACGTACAAGTAAGCTGGAATCTTCAAAAGTTCAAATCTTTATAAGTAAAAAGATTTATTAAAATGAATAACCAAGTGTTTTAATTGACATCAGAAGATGAAAACAATAAACCCTGAGAACATAGAGAAAAGATAAATAAAGATATGAGCAGAACTTAATACAACAGAAAACGTATAAAATTCAGGTGATTTAGTAAGTCCAAAGAATTTTCTTTGAAAAGATTTAAAAGAAACACTTTGATTAAGGAAAACCAAAACATAAGTAAAGAATATACAGAAAGAGTCAGGACAATGTTAGAGCAGAGAATATATGAAATGCCAGTAAATTTGAACATTTCTGTCAAGTGGACCATTTCCTAGCTCCTAAAGTTTACCAACACTGACACAAGAGGAAATCATTTAAGGTCATCATGTCTGCCCTTGGCATTCTCGGAACGCCCTGGCCTCAGAATGCAGCCTCTGTAGTCCATGGTAACGTGCGGAGAGGGGGCGGGGCTGAGGGAGGTTGGAACACTGCCTTCACTGAGGGAGTGGGTGTGGCCATTTCTGCTGTGACTGAACAAAGGGCAGGGGAGCAGGGGGCCCAGGGCAGGGCCCTCAGAGCCCGGCAGGCCCAGTGGAGTGTCACAAGCTTTTAGGCCCAGGCCAAAGGGCGCCTTCTTTGTCTGCACAGCTGCCCAAACTCTCACCTTTCCACTCAGGCCGCCCTCTTACTTGAAGTGTGTGTGGAACGTGTCCGTGCAGTATACCGTGCTGCACAGCTAAGCATAGTTCTGGGCATCGTAGCTTCCTGCCAGGTGACCGAAGGTCGCAGGCAGATGGGTCCCTGGGACACACGGGGAGACGCTCCTGCCCGGGTCACAGGCCACCCACTGCCCCTGCCCCAGATCGGGGGCCGCAAAGCAGCCCTGTCTTAGTCCCCTGCCTCTAGAGGGAGTATTGGACCAACACTTGTAGAAAACGGGGTCCTTGTGGGCCACTCATTGGAGGGACACAAATAAATCTTTGCCGACTTTCTGCTGAAACTTACGAGCGTTCACACCTAAGCCTCTTACAAGGTCAGCTGTTTAGCTAAACATGAGCTCAAGATCTAAATTTACACAATAATGAAGAAAGCAGCTACTAGGGGAGACAATCAGCCAAAACCATCAATACCAGAATTAGATTCCCAAGGCCATCCATCAGATGTAGGAATAATCGGGTGTAAGGCAGAAAATATACATAAAACTGGAACTGAAACAAGGCACAAGGATGTTTTCAAAGACTGGTAGGATCTCTAAAACATTTTTCAAGGACATGTCATTGATAAAGCTAAATACTCCAAGGTTGTGTAATACAACAGATTAATCATTGAGAAGAGTGAAATTATGCTGTTTTGAAAACTATGGCAGGTCAGATTTTCTGCCTAATTATATAAGAAGATTTCTCTAAAAAATACACATTATTTCAAAGACTTATTGGCTGTGAAATAAGTTAAGGGTATTTCAAATGGCTTGTCTGCAAAGAAAGGTGAGATGTAGGGAATCACAGAAAGTCGAGGGGATAATAGGTCAATATATACATTGCTGTATGGTGAACTAAGCCTTAGGCCAGCAACAATGGAGAGGACCTGACCCTTAGACACGTACAAGTAAGCTGGAATCTTCAAAAGTTCAAATCTTTATAAGTAAAAAGATTTATTAAAATGAATAACCAAGTGTTTTAATTGACATCAGAAGATGAAAACAATAAACCCTGAGAACATAGAGAAAAGATAAATAAAGATATGAGCTGAACTTAATACAACAGAAAACGTATAAAATTCAGGTGATTTAGTAAGTCCAAAGAATTTTCTTTGAAAAGATTTAAAAGACACACTTTGATTAAGGAAAACCAAAACATAAGTAAAGAATATACAGAAAGAGTCAGGAAATGTTAGAGCAGAGAATATATGAAATGCCAGTAAATTTGAACATTTCTGTCAAGTGGACCATTTCCTAGCTCCTAAAGTTTACCAATACTGACACAAGAGGAAATCATTTAAGGTCATCATGTCTGCCCTTGGCATTCTCGGAACGCCCTGGCCTCAGAATGCAGCCTCTGTAGTCCATGGTAACCTGCGGAGAGTGGGCGGGGCTGAGGGAGGTTGGAACACTGCCCTCACTGAGGGAGTGGGTGTGGCCATCTCTGCTGTGACTGAACAAAGGGTAGGGGAGCAGGGGGCCCAGGGCAGGGCCCTCAGAGCCCGGCAGGCCCAGTGGAGTGTCACAAGTTTTTAGGCCCAGGCCAAAGGGCGCCTTCTTTGTCTGCACAGCTGCCCAAACTCTCACCTTTCCACTCAGGCCGCCCTCTTACTTGAAGTGTGTTTGGAACTTGTCCGCGCAGTACACCGCGCTGCACAGCTAAGCATAGTTCTGGGCATTGTAGCTTCCTGCCAGGTGACCGAAGTTTGCAGGCAGATGGGTCCCTGGGACACACACGGAGGGGCTCCTGCCCGGGTCACAGGCCGCCCACTGCCCCTGCCCCAGATCGGGGGCCGCAAAGCAGCCCTGTCTGAGTCCCCTGCCTCTAGAGGGAGTATTGGACCAACACTTGTAGAAAACGGGGTCCTTGCGGGCCACTCATTGGAGGGACACAAATAAATCTTTGCCGACTTTCTGCTGAAAATTACGAGCATTCACACCTGAGCCTCTTACAAGGTCAGCTGTTTAGCTAAACATGAGCTCATGATCTAAATTTACACAATAATGAAGAAAGCAGCTACAAGGGGAGACAATCAGCCAAAACCATCAATACAAGAATTAGATTCCCAAGGCCATCCATCAGATGTAGGAATAATCGTGTGCAAGGCAGAAAATATACATAAAACTGGAACTGAAACAAGGCACAAGGATGTTTTCAAAGACTGGTAGGATCTCTAAAACATTTTTCAAGGACATGCCATTGATAAAGCTAAATACTCCAAGGTTGTGTAATACAACAGATTAATCATTGAGAAGAGTGAAATTATGCTGTTTTGAAAACTATGCCAGGTCAGATTTTCTGCCTAATTATATAAGAAGATTACTCTAAAAAATACACATTATTTCAAAGACTTATTGGCTGTGAAATAAGTTAAGGGTATTTCAAATGGCTTGTCTGCAAAGAAAGGTGAGATGTAGGGAATCACAGAAAGTCGAGGGGAAAATAGGTCAATATATACATTGCTGTATGGTGAACTAAGCCTTAGGCCAGCAACAATGGAGAGGACCTGACCCTAAGACACGTACAAGTAAGCTGGAATCTTCAAAAGTTCAAATCTTTATAAGTAAAAAGATTTATTAAAATGAATAACCAAGTGTTTTAAATGACATCAGAAGATGAAAACAATAAACCCTGAGAACATAGAAAAAAGATAAATAAAGTTATGAGCAGAACTTAATACAACAGAAAACGTATAAAATTCAGGTGATTTAGTAAGTCCAAAGAATCTTCTTTGAAAAGATTTAAAAGATACACTTTGATTAAGGAAAACAAAAACATAAGTAAAGAATATACAGAAAGAGTCAGGACAATGTTAGAGCAGAGAATATATAAAATGCCAGTAAATTTGAACATTTCTGTCAAGTGGACCATTTCCTAGCTCCTAAAGTTTACCAACACTGACACAAGAGGAAATCATTTAAGGTCATCATGTCTGCCCTTGGCATTCTCGGAACGCCCTGGCCTCAGAATGCAGCCTCTGTAGTCCATGGTAACCTGCGGAGAGGGGGCGGGGCTGAGGGAGGTTGGAACACTGCTCTCACTGAGGGAGTGGGTGTGGCCATCTCTGCTGTGACTGAACAAAGGGCAGGGGAGCAGGGGGCCCAGGGCAGGGCCCTCAGAGCCCGGCAGGCCCAGTGGAGTGTCACAAGCTTTTAGGCCCAGGCCAAAGGGCGCCTTCTTTGTCTGCACAGCTGCCCAAACTCTCACCTTTCCACTCAGGCCGCCCTCTTACTTGAAGTGTGTGTGGAACGTGTCCGCGCAGTACACCGCGCTGCACAGCTAAGCATAGTTCTGGGCATCGTAGCTTCCTGCCAGGTGATCGAAGTTCGCAGGCAGATGGTTCCCTGGGACACACGCGGAGGGGCTCCTGCCCGGGTCACAGGCCACCCACTGCCCCTGCCCCAGATCGGGGGCCGCAAAGCAGCCCTGTCTGAGTCCCCTGCCTCTAGAGGGAGTATTGGACCAACACTTGTAGAAAACGGGGTCCTTGCGGGCCACTCATTGGAGGGACACAAATAAATCTTTGCCGACTTTCTGCTGAAACTTAGGAGCGTTCACACCTAAGCCTCTTACAAGGTCAGCTGTTTAGCTAAACATGAGCTCATGATCTAAATTTACACAATAATGAAGAAAGCAGCTACAAGGGGAGACAATCAGCCAAAACCATCAACACCAGAATTAGATTCCCAAGGCCATCCATCAGATGAAGGAATAATCGGGTGTAAGGCAGAAAATATCCATAAAACTGGAACTGAAACAAGGCACAAGGATGTTTTCAAAGACTGGTAGGATCTCTAAAACATTTTTCAAGGACATGTCATTGATAAAGCTAATTACTCCAAGGTTGTGTAATACAACAGATTAATCATTGAGAAGAGTGAAATTATGCTGTTTTGAAAACTATGGCAGGTCAGATTTTCTGCCTAATTATATAAGAAGATTTCTCTAAAAAATACACATTATTTCAAAGACTTATTGGCTGTGAAATAAGTTAAGGGTATTTCAAATGGCTTGTCTGCAAAGAAAGGTGAGATGTAGGGAATCACAGAAAGTCGAGGGGAAAATAGGTCAATATATACATTGCTGTATGGTGAACTAAGCCTTAGGCCAGCAACAATGGAGAGGACCTGACCCTTAGACACGTACAAGTAAGCTGGAATCTTCAAAAGTTCAAATCTTTATAAGTAAAAAGATTTATTAAAATGAATAACCAAGTGTTTTAATTGACATCAGAAGATGAAAACAATAAACCCTGAGAACATAGAGAAAAGATAAATAAAGATATGAGCAGAACTTAATACAACAGAAAACGTATAAAATTCAGGTGATTTAGTAAGTCCAAAGAATCTTCTTTGAAAAGATTTAAAGACACACTTTGATTAAGGAAAACCAAAACATAAGTAAAGAATATACAGAAAGAGTCAGGACAATGTTAGAGCAGAGAATATATGAAATGCCAGTAAATTTGAACATTTCTGTCAAGTGGACCATTTCCTAGCTCCTAAAGTTTACCAACACTGACACAAGAGGAAATCATTTAAGGTCATCTTATCTGCCCTTGGCATTCTCGGAACGCCCTGGCCTCAGAATGCAGCCTCTGTAGTCCATGGTAACCTGCGGAGAGGGGGCGGGGCTGAGGGAGGTTGGAACACTGCCCTCACTGAGGGAGTGGGTGTGGCCATCTCTGCTGTGACTGAACAAAGGGCAGGGGAGCAGGGGGCCCAGGGCAGGGCCCTCAGAGCCCGGCAGGCCCAGTGGAGTGTCACAAGTTTTTAGGCCCAGGCCAAAGGGCGCCTTCTTTGTCTGCACAGCTGCCCAAACTCTCACCTTTCCACTCAGGCCGCCCTCTTACTTGAAGTGTGTGTGGAACGTGTCCGCGCAGTACACCGCACTACACAGCTAAGCATAGTTCTGGGCATCGTAGCTTCCTGCCAGGTGACCGAAGTTTGCAGGCAGATGGGTCCCTGGGACACACGCGGAGGGGCTCCTGCCCGGGTCACATGCTGCCCACTGCCCCTGCCACAGATCGGGGGCCGCAAAGCAGCCCTGTCTGAGTCCCCTGCCTCTAGAGGGAGTTTTGGACCAACACTTGTAGAAAACGGGGTCCTTGCGGGCCACTCATTGGAGGGACACAAATAAATCTTTGCCGACTTTCTGCTGAAACATACGAGCGTTCACACCTAAGCCTCTTACAAGGTCAGCTGTTTAGCTAAACATGAGCTCATGATCTAAATTTACACAATATTGAAGAAAGCAGCTACAAGGGGAGACAATCAGCCAAAACCATCATTAGCAGAATTAGATTCCCAAGGCCATCCATCAGATGTAGGAATAATCGGGTGCAAGGCAGAAAATATACATAAAACTGGAACTGAAACAAGGCACAAGGATGTTTTCAAAGACTGGTAGGATCTCTAAAACATTTTTCAAGGACATGTCATTGATAAAGCTAATTACTCCAAGGTTGTGTAATACAACAGATTAATCATTGAGAAGAGTGAAATTATGCTGTTTTGAAAACTATGGCAGGTCAGATTTTCTGCCTAATTATATAAGAAGATTTCTCTAAAAATACACATTATTTCAAAGACTTATTGGCTGTGAAATAAGTTAAGGGTATTTCAAATGGCTTGTCTGCAAAGAAAGGTGAGATGTAGGGAATCACAGAAAGTCGAGGGGAAAATAGGTCAATATATACATTGCTGTATGGTGAACTAAGCCTTAGGCCAGCAACAATGGAGAGGACCTGACCCTTAGACACGTACAAGTAAGCTGGAATCTTCAAAAGTTCAAATCTTTATAAGTAAAAAGATTTATTAAAATGAATAACCAAGTGTTTTAATTGACATCAGAAGATGAAAACAATAAACCCTGAGAACATAGAGAAAAGATAAATAAAGATATGAGCAGAACTTAATACAACAGAAAACGTATAAAATTCAGGTGATTTAGTAAGTCCAAAGAATTTTCTTTGAAAAGATTTAAAAGAAACACTTTGATGAAGGAAAACCAAAACATAAGTAAAGAATATACAGAAAGAGTCAGGACAATGTTAGAGCAGAGAATATATGAAATGCCAGTAAATTTGAACATTTCTGTCAAGTGGACCATTTCCTAGCTCCTAAAGTTTACCAACACTGACACAAGAGGAAATCATTTAAGGTCATCATGTCTGCCCTTGGCATTCTCGGAACGCACTGGCCTCAGAATGCAGCCTCTGTAGTCCATGGTAACCTGCGGAGAGGGGGCGGGGCTGAGGGAGGTTGGAACACTGCCCTCACTGAGGGAGTGGGTGTGGCCATCTCTGCTGTGACTGAACAAAGGGCAGGGGAGCAGGGGGCCCAGGGCAGGGCCCTCAGAGCCCGGCAGGCCCAGTGGAGTGTCACAAGCTTTTAGGCCCAGGCCAAAGGGCGCCTTCTTTGTCTGCACAGCTGCCCAAACTCTCACCTTTCCACTCAGGCCGCCCTCTTACTTGAAGTGTGTGTGGAACGTGTCCGTGCAGTATACCGCGCTGCACAGCTAAGCATAGGTCTGGGCATCGTAGCTTCCTGCCAGGTGACTGAAGTTCGCAGGCAGATGGGTCCCTGGGACACACGCGGAGAAGCTCCTGCCCGGGTCACAGCCCACCCACTGCCCCTGCCCCAGATCGGGGGCCGCAAATCAGCCCTGTCTTAATCCCCTGCCTCTAGAGGGAGTTTTGGACCAACACTTGAAGAAAACGGTGTCCTTGCGGGCCACTCATTGGAGGGACACAAATAAATCTTTGCCGACTTTCTGCTGAAACTTACGAGCGTTCACACCTAAGCCTCTTACAAGGTCAGCTGTTTAGCTAAACATGAGCTCATGATCTAAATTTACACAATAATGAAGAAAGCAGCTACAAGGGGAGACAATCAGACAAAACCATCAATACCTGAATTAGATTCCCAAGGCCATCCATCAGATGTAGGAATATTCGGGTGTAAGGCAGAAAATATACATAAAACTGGAACTGAAAGAAGGCACAAGGATGTTTTCAAAGACTGGTAGGATCTCTAAAACATTTTTCAAGGACATGTCATTGATAAAGCTAATTACTCCAAGGTTGTGTAATACAACAGATTAATCATTGAGAAGAGTGAAATTATGCTGTTTTGAAAACTATGGCAGGTCAGATTTTCTGCCTAATTATATAAGAAGATTTCTCTAAAAAATACACATTATTTCAAAGACTTATTGGCTGTGAAATAAGTTAAGGGTATTTCAAATGGCTTGTCTGCAAAGAAAGGTGAGATGTAGGGAATCACAGAAAGTCGAGGGGAAAATAGGTCAATATATACATTGCTGTATGGTGAACTAAGCCTTAGGCCAGCAACAATGGAGAGGACCTGACCCTTAGACACGTACAAGTAAGCTGGAATCTTCAAAAGTTCAAATCTTTATAAGTAAAAAGATTTATTAAAATGAATAACCAAGTGTTTTAATTGACATCAGAAGATGAAAACAATAAACCCTGAGAACATAGAGAAAAGATAAATAAAGATATGAGCAGAACTTAATACAACAGAAAACGTATAAAATTCAGGTGATTTAGTAAGTCCAAAGAATCTTCTTTGAAAAGATTTAAAGACACACTTTGATTAAGGAAAACCAAAACATAAGTAAAGAATATACAGAAAGAGTCAGGACAATGTTAGAGCAGAGAATATATGAAATGCCAGTAAATTTGAACATTTCTGTCAAGTGGACCATTTCCTAGCTCCTAAAGTTTACCAACACTGACACAAGAGGAAATCATTTAAGGTCATCTTATCTGCCCTTGGCATTCTCGGAACGCCCTGGCCTCAGAATGCAGCCTCTGTAGTCCATGGTAACCTGCGGAGAGGGGGCGGGGTTGAGGGAGGTTGGAACACTGCCCTCACTGAGGGAGTGGGTGTGGCCATCTCTGCTGTGACTGAACAAAGGGCAGGGGAGCAGGGGGCCCAGGGCAGGGCCCTCAGAGCCCGGCAGGCCCAGTGGAGTGTCACAAGTTTTTAGGCCCAGGCCAAAGGGCGCCTTCTTTGTCTGCACAGCTGCCCAAACTCTCACCTTTCCACTCAGGCCGCCCTCTTACTTGAAGTGTGTGTGGAACGTGTCCGCGCAGTACACCGCACTACACAGCTAAGCATAGTTCTGGGCATCGTAGCTTCCTGCCAGGTGACCGAAGTTTGCAGGCAGATGGGTCCCTGGGACACACGCGGAGGGGCTCCTGCCCGGGTCACATGCTGCCCACTGCCCCTGCCACAGATCGGGGGCCGCAAAGCAGCCCTGTCTGAGTCCCCTGCCTCTAGAGGGAGTTTTGGACCAACACTTGTAGAAAACGGGGTCCTTGCGGGACACTCATTGGAGGGACACAAAGAAATCTTTGCCGACTTTCTGCTGAAACATACGAGCGTTCACACCTAAGCCTCTTACAAGGTCAGCTGTTTAGCTAAACATGAGCTCATGATCTAAATTTACACAATATTGAAGAAAGCAGCTACAAGGGGAGACAATCAGCCAAAACCATCATTAGCAGAATTAGATTCCCAAGGCCATCCATCAGATGTAGGAATAATCGGGTGCAAGGCAGAAAATATCCATAAAACTGGAACTGAAACAAGGCACAAGGATGTTTTCAAAGACTGGTAGGATCTCTCAAACATTTTTCAAGGACATGTCATTGATAAAGCTAAATACTCCAAGGTTGTGTAATACAACAGATTAATCATTGAGAAGAGTGAAATTATGCTGTTTTGAAAACTATGGCAGGTCAGATTTTCTGCCTAATTATATAAGAAGATTTCTCTAAAAAATACACATTATTTCAAAGACTTATTGGCTGTGAAATAAGTTAAGGGTATTTCAAATGGCTTGTCTGCAAAGAAAGGTGAGATGTAGGGAATCACAGAAAGTCGAGGGGAAAATAGGTCAATATATACATTGCTGTATGGTGAACTAAGCCTTAGGCCAGCAACAATGGAGAGGACCTGACCCTTAGACACGTACAAGTAAGCTGGAATCTTCAAAAGTTCAAATCTTTATAAGTAAAAAGATTTATTAAAATGAATAACCAAGTGTTTTAATTGACATCAGAAGATGAAAACAATAAACCCTGAGAACATAGAGAAAAGATAAATAAAGATATGAGCAGAACTTAATACAACAGAAAACGTATAAAATTCAGGTGATTTAGTAAGTCCAAAGAATTTTCTTTGAAAAGATTTAAAAGACACACTTTGATTAAGGAAAACCAAAACATAAGTAAAGAATATACAGAAAGAGTCAGGAAAATGTTAGAGCAGAGAATATATGAAATGCCAGTAAATTTGAACATTTCTGTCAAGTGGACCATTTCCTAGCTCCTAAAGTTTACCAACACTGACACAAGAGGAAATCATTTAAGGTCATCATGTCTGCCCTTGGCATTCTCGGAACGCCCTGGCCTCAGAATGCAGCCTCTGTAGTCCATGGTAACCTGCGGAGAGGGGGCGGGGCTGAGGGTGGTTGGAACACTGCCCTCACTGAGGGAGTGGGTGTGGCCATCTCTGCTGTGACTGAACAAAGGGCAGGGGAGCAGGGGGCCCAGGGCAGGGCCCTCAGAGCCCGGCAGGCCCAGTGGAGTGTCACAAGCTTTTAGGCCCAGGCCAAAGGGCGCCTTCTTTGTCTGCACAGCTGCCCAAACTCTCACCTTTCCACTCAGGCCGCCCTCTTACTTGAAGTGTGTGTGGAACGTGTCCGTGCAGTATACCGCGCTGCACAGCTAAGCATAGGTCTGGGCATCGTAGCTTCCTGCCAGGTGACCGAAGTTCGCAGGCAGATGGGTCCCTGGGACACACGCGGAGAAGCTCCTGACCGGGTCACAGCCCACCAACTGCCCCTGCCCCAGATCGGGGGCCGCAAATCAGCCCTGTCTTAATCCCCTGCCTCTAGAGGGAGTTTTGGACCAACACTTGTAGAAAACGGCGTCCTTGCGGGCCACTCATTGGAGGGACACAAATAAATCTTTGCCGACTTTCTGCTGAAACTTACGAGCCTTCACACCTAAGCCTCTTACAAGGTCAGCTGTTTAGCTAAACATGAGCTCATGATCTAAATTTACACAATAATGAAGAAAGCAGCTACAAGGGGAGAAAATCAGCCAAAACCATCAATACCAGAATTAGATTCCCAAGGCCATCCATCAGATGAAGGAATAATCGGGTGCAAGGCAGAAAATATCCATAAAACTGGAACTGAAACAAGGCACAAGGATGTTTTCAAAGACTGGTAGGATCTCTAAAACATTTTTCAAGGACATGTCATTGATAAAGCTAATTACTCCAAGGTTGTGTAATACAACAGATTAATCATTGAGAAGAGTGAAATTATGCTGTTTTGAAAACTATGGCAGGTCAGATTTTCTGCCTAATTATATAAGAAGATTTCTCTAAAAAATACACATTATTTCAAAGACTTATTGGCTGTGAAATAAGTTAAGGGTATTTCAAATGGCTTGTCTGCAAAGAAAGGTGAGATGTAGGGAATCACAGAAAGTCGAGGGGAAAATAGGTCAATATATACATTGCTGTATGGTGAACTAAGCCTTAGGCCAGCAACAATGGAGAGGACCTGACCCTTAGACACGTACAAGTAAGCTGGAATCTTCAAAAGCTCAAATCTTTATAAGTAAAAAGATTTATTAAAATGAATAACCAAGTGTTTTAATTGACATCAGAAGATGAAAACAATAAACCCTGAGAACATAGAGAAAAGATAAATAAAGATATGAGCAGAACTTAATACAACAGAAAACGTATAAAATTCAGGTGATTTAGTAAGTCCAAAGAATTTTCTTTGAAAAGATTTAAAAGACACACTTTGATTAAGGAAAACCAAAACATAAGTAAAGAATATACAGAAAGAGTCAGGACAATGTTAGAGCAGAGAATATATGAAATGCCAGTAAATTTGAACATTTCTGTCAAGTGGACCATTTCCTAGCTCCTAAAGTTTACCAACACTGACACAAGAGGAAATCATTTAAGGTCATCATGTCTGCCCTTGGCATTCTCGGAACGCACTGGCCTCAGAATGCAGCCTCTGTAGTCCATGGTAACCTGCGGAGAGGGGGCGGGGCTGAGGGAGGTTGGAACACTGCCCTCACTGAGGGAGTGGGTGTGGCCATCTCTGCTGTGACTGAACAAAGGGCAGGGGAACAGGGGGCCCAGGGCAGGGCCCTCAGAGCCCGGCAGGCCCAGTGGAGTGTCACAAGCTTTT
This sequence comes from Mesoplodon mirus, assembly GCF_964341445.2. NCBI lineage: Eukaryota > Metazoa > Chordata > Mammalia > Artiodactyla > Ziphiidae > Mesoplodon > Mesoplodon mirus. The sequence continues at coordinate 120,029,635 of NC_138976.1, read as the reverse complement.
AGGCCCAGGCCAAAGGGCGCCTTCTTTGTCTGCACAGCTGCCCAAACTCTCACCTTTCCACTCAGGCCGCCCTCTTACTTGAAGTGTGTGTGGAACGTGTCCGTGCAGTATACCGCGCTGCACAGCTAAGCATAGGTCTGGGCATCGTAGCTTCCTGCCAGGTGACCGAAGTTCGCAGGCAGATGGGTCCCTGGGACACACGCGGAGAAGCTCCTGCCCGGGTCACAGCCCACCCACTGCCCCTGCCCCAGATCGGGGGCCGCAAATCAGCCCTGTCTTAATCCCCTGCCTCTAGAGGGAGTTTTGGACCAACACTTGTAGAAAACGGCGTCCTTGCGGGCCACTCATTGGAGGGACACAAATAAATCTTTGCCGACTTTCTGCTGAAACTTACGAGCGTTCACACCTAAGCCTCTTACAAGGTCAGCTGTTTAGCTAAACATGAGCTCATGATCTAAATTTACACAATAATGAAGAAAGCAGCTACAAGGGGAGACAATCAGCCAAAACCATCAATACCAGAATTAGATTCCCAAGGCCATCCATCAGATGAAGGAATAATCGGGTGCAAGGCAGAAAATATACATAAAACTGGAACTGAAACAAGGCACAAGGATGTTTTCAAAGACTGGTAGGATCTCTAAAACATTTTTCAAGGACATGTCATTGATAAAGCTAATTACTCCAAGGTTGTGTAATACAACAGATTAATCATTGAGAAGAGTGAAATTATGCTGTTTTGAAAACTATGGCAGGTCAGATTTTCTGCCTAACTATATAAGAAGATTTCTCTAAAAAATACACATTATTTCAAAGACTTATTGGCTGTGAAATAAGTTAAGGGTATTTCAAATGGCTTGTCTGCAAAGAAAGGTGAGATGTAGGGAATCACAGAAAGTCGAGGGGAAAATAGGTCAATATATACATTGCTGTATGGTGAACTAAGCCTTAGGCCAGCAACAATGGAGAGGACCTGACCCTTAGACACGTAAAAGTAAGCTGGAATCTTCAAAAGTTCAAATCTTTATAAGTAAAAAGATTTATTAAAATGAATAACCAAGTGTTTTAATTGACATCAGAAGATGAAAACAATAAACCCTGAGAACATAGAGAAAAGATAAATAAAGATATGAGCAGAACTTAATACAACAGAAACCGTATAAAATTCAGGTGATTTAGTAAGTCCAAAGTATTTTCTTTGAAAAGATTTAAAAGACACACTTTGATTAAGGAAAACCAAAACATAAGTAAAGAATATACAGAAAGAGTCAGGACAATGTTAGAGCAGAGAATATATGAAATGCCAGTAAATTTGAACATTTCTGTCAAGTGGACCATTTCCTAGCTCCTAAAGTTTACCAACACTGACACAAGAGGAAATCATTTAAGGTCATCATGTCTGCCCTTGGCATTCTCGGAACGCACTGGCCTCAGAATGCAGCCTCTGTAGTCCATGGTAACCTGCGGAGAGGGGGCGGGGCTGAGGGAGGTTGGAACACTGCCCTCACTGAGGGAGTGGGTGTGGCCATCTCTGCTGTGACTGAACAAAGGGCAGGGGAGCAGGGGGCCCAGGGCAGGGCCCTCAGAGCCCGGCAGGCCCAGTGGAGTGTCACAAGCTTTTAGGCCCAGGCCAAAGGGCGCCTTCTTTGTCTGCACAGCTGCCCAAACTCTCACCTTTCCACTCAGGCCGCCCTCTTACTTGAAGTGTGTGTGGAACGTGTCCGTGCAGTATACCGCGCTGCACAGCTAAGCATAGTTCTGGGCATCGTAGCTTCCTGCCAGGTGACTGAAGTTCGCAGGCAGATGGGTCCCTGGGACACACGCGGAGAAGCTCCTGCCCGGGTCACAGCCCACCCACTGCCCCTGCCCCAGATCGGGGGCCGCAAATCAGCCCTGTCTTAATCCCCTGCCTCTAGAGGGAGTTTTGGACCAACACTTGTAGAAAACGGCGTCCTTGCGGGCCACTCATTGGAGGGACACAAATAAATCTTTGCCGACTTTCTGCTGAAACTTACGAGCGTTCACACCTAAGCCTCTTACAAGGTCAGCTGTTTAGCTAAACATGAGCTCATGATCTAAATTTACACAATAATGAAGAAAGCAGCTACAAGGGGAGACAATCAGCCAAAACCATCAATACCAGAATTAGATTCCCAAGGCCATCCATCAGATGAAGGAATAATCGGGTGCAAGGCAGAAAATATACATAAAACTGGAACTGAAACAAGGCACAAGGATGTTTTCAAAGACTGGTAGGATCTCTAAAACATTTTTCAAGGACATGTCATTGATAAAGCTAATTACTCCAAGGTTGTGTAATACAACAGATTAATCATTGAGAAGAGTGAAATTATGCTGTTTCGAAAACTATGGCAGGTCAGATTTTCTGCCTAATTATATAAGAAGATTTCTCTAAAAAATACACATTATTTCAAAGACTTATTGGATGTGAAATAAGTTAAGGGTATTTCAAATGGCTTGTCTGCAAAGAAAGGTGAGATGTAGGGAATCACAGAAAGTCGAGGGGAAAATAGGTCAATATATACATTGCTGTATGGTGAACTAAGCCTTAGGCCAGCAACAATGGAGAGGACCTGACCCTTAGACACGTACAAGTAAGCTGGAATCTTCAAAAGTTCAAATCTTTATAAGTAAAAAGATTTATTAAAATGAATAACCAAGTGTTTTAATTGACATCAGAAGATGAAAACAATAAACCCTGAGAACATAGAGAAAAGATAAATAAAGATATGAGCAGAACTTAATACAACAGAAAACGTATAAAATTCAGGTGATTTAGTAAGTCCAAAGAATTTTCTTTGAAAAGATTTAAAAGAAACACTTTGATTAAGGAAAACCAAAACATAAGTAAAGAATATACAGAAAGAGTCAGGACAATGTTAGAGCAGAGAATATATGAAATGCCAGTAAATTTGAACATTTCTGTCAAGTGGACCATTTCCTAGCTCCTAAAGTTTACCAACACTGACACAAGAGGAAATCATTTAAGGTCATCATGTCTGCCCTTGGCATTCTCGGAACGCCCTGGCCTCAGAATGCAGCCTCTGTAGTCCATGGTAACGTGCGGAGAGGGGGCGGGGCTGAGGGAGGTTGGAACACTGCCCTCACTGAGGGAGTGGGTGTGGCCATCTCTGCTGTGACTGAACAAAGGGCAGGGGAGCAGGGGGCCCAGGGCAGGGCCCTCAGAGCCCGGCAGGCCCAGTGGAGTGTCACAAGCTTTTAGGCCCAGGCCAAAGGGCGCCTTCTTTGTCTGCACAGCTGCCCAAACTCTCACCTTTCCACTCAGGCCGCCCTCTTACTTGAAGTGTGTGTGGAACGTGTCCGTGCAGTATACCGCGCTGCACAGCTAAGCATAGGTCTGGGCATCGTAGCTTCCTGCCAGGTGACCGAAGTTCGCAGGCAGATGGGTCCCTGGGACACACGCGGAGAAGCTCCTGCCCGGGTCACAGCCCACCCACTGCCCCTGCCCCAGATCGGGGGCCGCAAATCAGCCCTGTCTTAATCCCCTGCCTCTAGAGGGAGTTTTGGACCAACACTTGTAGAAAACGGTGTCCTTGCGGGCCACTCATTGGAGGGACACAAATAAATCTTTGCCGACTTTCTGCTGAAACTTACGAGCGTTCACACCTAAGCCTCTTACAAGGTCAGCTGTTTAGCTAAACATGAGCTCATGATCTAAATTTACACAATAATGAAGAAAGCAGCTACAAGGGGAGAAAATCAGCCAAAACCATCAATACCTGAATTAGATTCCCAAGGCCATCCATCAGATGTAGGAATAATCGGGTGTAAGGCAGAAAATATACATAAAACTGGAACTGAAAGAAGGCACAAGGATGTTTTCAAAGACTGGTAGGATCTCTAAAACATTTTTCAAGGACATGTCATTGATAAAGCTAATTACTCCAAGGTTGTGTAATACAACAGATTAATCATTGAGAAGAGTGAAATTATGCTGTTTTGAAAACTATGGCAGGTCAGATTTTCTGCCTAATTATATAAGAAGATTTCTCTAAAAAATACACATTATTTCAAAGACTTATTGGCTGTGAAATAAGTTAAGGGTATTTCAAATGGCTTGTCTGCAAAGAAAGGTGAGATGTAGGGAATCACAGAAAGTCGAGGGGAAAATAGGTCAATATATACATTGCTGTATGGTGAACTAAGCCTTAGGCCAGCAACAATGGAGAGGACCTGACCCTTAGACACGTACAAGTAAGCCGGAATCTTCAAAAGTTCAAATCTTTATAAGTAAAAAGATTTATTAAAATGAATAACCAAGTGTTTTAATTGACATCAGAAGATGAAAACAATAAACCCTGAGAACATAGAGAAAAGATAAATAAAGATATGAGCAGAACTTAATACAACAGAAAACGTATAAAATTCAGGTGATTTAGTAAGTCCAAAGAATCTTCTTTGAAAAGATTTAAAGACACACTTTGATTAAGGAAAACCAAAACATAAGTAAAGAATGTACAGAAAGAGTCAGGACAATGTTAGAGCAGAGAATATATGAAATGCCAGTAAATTTGAACATTTCTGTCAAGTGGACCATTTCCTAGCTCCTAAAGTTTACCAACACTGACACAAGAGGAAATCTTTTAAGGTCATCTTATCTTCCCTTGGCATTCTCGGAACGCCCTGGCCTCAGAATGCAGCCTCTTTAGTCCATGGTAACCTGCGGAGAGGGGGCGGGGCTGAGGGAGGTTGGAACACTGCCCTCACTGAGGGAGTGGGTGTGGCCATCTCTGCTGTGACTGAACAAAGGGCAGGGGAGCAGGGGGCCCAGGGCAGGGCCCTCAGAGCCCGGCAGGCCCAGTGGAGTGTCACAAGTTTTTAGGCCCAGGCCAAAGGGCGCCTTCTTTGTCTGCACAGCTGCCCAAACTCTCACCTTTCCACTCAGGCCGCCCTCTTACTTGAAGTGTGTGTGGAACGTGTCCGCGCAGTACACCGCACTACACAGCTAAGCATAGTTCTGGGCATCGTAGCTTCCTGCCAGGTGACCGAAGTTTGCAGGCAGATGGGTCCCTGGGACACACGCGGAGGGGCTCCTGCCCGGGTCACATGCTGCCCACTGCCCCTGCCACAGATCGGGGGCCGCAAAGCAGCCCTGTCTGAGTCCCCTGCTTCTAGAGGGAGTTTTGGACCAACACTTGTAGAAAACGGGGTCCTTGCGGGCCACTCATTGGAGGGACACAAATAAATCTTTGCCGACTTTCTGCTGAAACATACGAGCGTTCACACCTAAGCCTCTTACAAGGTCAGCTGTTTAGCTAAACATGAGCTCATGATCTAAATTTACACAATATTGAAGAAAGCAGCTACAAGGGGAGACAATCAGCCAAAACCATCATTAGCAGAATTAGATTCCCAAGGCCATCCATCAGATGTAGGAATAATCGGGTGCAAGGCAGAAAATATACATAAAACTGGAACTGAAACAAGGCACAAGGATGTTTTCAAAGAATGGTAGGATCTCTCAAACATTTTTCAAGGACATGTCATTGATAAAGCTAAATACTCCAAGGTTGTGTAATACAACAGATTAATCATTGAGAAGAGTGAAATTATGCTGTTTTGAAAACTATGGCAGGTCAGATTTTCTGCCTAATTATATAAGAAGATTTCTCTAAAAAATACACATTATTTCAAAGACTTATTGGCTGTGAAATAAGTTAAGGGTATTTCAAATGGCTTGTCTGCAAAGAAAGGTGAGATGTAGGGAATCACAGAAAGTCGAGGGGAAAATAGGTCAATATATACATTGCTGTATGGTGAACTAAGCCTTAGGCCAGCAACAATGGAGAGGACCTGACCCTTAGACACGTACAAGTAAGCTGGAATCTTCAAAAGTTCAAATCTTTATAAGTAAAAAGATTTATTAAAATGAATAACCAAGTGTTTTAATTGACATCAGAAGATGAAAACAATAAACCCTGAGAACATAGAGAAAAGATAAATAAAGATATGAGCAGAACTTAATACAACAGAAAACGTATAAAATTCAGGTGATTTAGTAAGTCCAAAGAATTTTCTTTGAAAAGATTTAAAAGACACACTTTGATTAAGGAAAACCAAAACATAAGTAAAGAATATACAGAAAGAGTCAGGACAATGTTAGAGCAGAGAATATATGAAATGCCAGTAAATTTGAACATTTCTGTCAAGTGGACCATTTCCTAGCTCCTAAAGTTTACCAACACTGACACAAGAGGAAATCATTTAAGGTCATCATGTCTGCCCTTGGCATTCTCGGAACGCCCTGGCCTCAGAATGCAGCCTCTGTAGTCCATGGTAACCTGTGGAGAGGGGGCGGGGCTGAGGGAGGTTGGAACACTGCCCTGACTGAGGGAGTGGGTGTGGCCATCTCTGCTGTGACTGAACAAAGGGCAGGGGAGCAGGGGGCCCAGGGCAGGGCCCTCAGAGCCCGGCAGGCCCAGTGGAGTGTCACAAGCTTTTAGGCCCAGGCCAAAGGGCGCCTTCTTTGTCTGCACAGCTTCCCAAACTCTCACCTTTACACTCAGGCCGCCCTCTTACTTGAAGTGTGTGTGGAACGTGTCCGTGCAGTATACTGCGCTGCACAGCTAAGCATAGGTCTGGGCATCGTAGCTTCCTGCCAGGTGACCGAAGTTCGCAGGCAGATGGGTCCCTGGGACACACGCAGAGAAGCTCCTGCCCGGGTCACAGCCCACCCACTGCCCCTGCCCCAGATCGGGGGCCGCAAATCAGCCCTGTCTTAATCCCCTGCCTCTAGAGGGAGTATTGGACCAACACTTGTAGAAAACGGCGTCCTTGCGGGCCACTCATTGGAGGGACACAAATAAATCTTTGCCGACTTTCTGCTGAAACTTACGAGCGTTCACACCTAAGCCTCTTACAAGGTCAGCTGTTTAGCTAAACATGAGCTCATGATCTAAATTTACACAATAATGAAGAAAGCAGCTACAAGGGGAGACAATCAGCCAAAACCATCAATACCAGAATTAGATTCCCAAGGCCATCCATCAGATGAAGGAATAATCGGGTGCAAGGCAGAAAATATACATAAAACTGGAACTGAAACAAGGCACAAGGATGATTTCAAAGACTGGTAGGATCTCTCAAACATTTTTCAAGGACATGTCATTGATAAAGCTAAATACTCCAAGGTTGTGTAATACAACAGATTAATCATTGAGAAGAGTGAAATTATGCTGTTTTGAAAACTATGGCAGGTCAGATTTTCTGCCTAATTATATAAGAAGATTTCTCTAAAAAATACACATTATTTCAAAGACTTATTGGCTGTGAAATAAGTTAAGGGTATTTCAAATGGCTTGTCTGCAAAGAAAGCTGAGATGTAGGGAATCACATAAAGTCGAGGGGAAAATAGGTCAATATATACATTGCTGTATGGTGAACTAAGCCTTAGGCCAGCAACAATGGAGAGGACCTGACCCTTAGACACGTACAAGTAAGCTGGAATCTTCAAAAGTTCAAATCTTTATAAGTAAAAAGATTTATTAAAATGAATAACCAAGTGTTTTAATTGACATCAGAAGATGAAAACAATAAACCCTGAGAACATAGAGAAAAGATAAATAAAGATATGAGCAGAACTTAATACAACAGAAAACGTATAAAATTCAGGTGATTTAGTAAGTCCAAAGAATTTTCTTTGAAAAGATTTAAAAGACACACTTTGATTAAGGAAAACCAAAACATAAGTAAAGAATATACAGAAAGAGTCAGGACAATGTTAGAGCAGAGAATATATGAAATGCCAGTAAATTTGAACATTTCTGTCAAGTGGACCATTTCCTAGCTCCTAAAGTTTACCAACACTGACACAAGAGGAAATCATTTAAGGTCATCATGTCTGCCCTTGGCATTCTCGGAACGCACTGGCCTCAGAATGCAGCCTCTGTAGTCCATGGTAACCTGCGGAGATGGGGCGGGGCTGAGGGAGGTTGGAACACTGCCCTCACTGAGGGAGTGGGTGTGGCCATCTCTGCTGTGACTGAACAAAGGGCAGGGGAGCAGGGGGCCCAGGGCAGGGCCCTCAGAGCCCGGCAGGCCCAGTGGAGTGTAACAAGTTTTTAGGCCCAGGCCAAAGGGCGCCTTCTTTGTCTGCACAGCTGCCCAAACTCTCACCTTTCCACTCAGGCCGCCCTCTTACTTGAAGTGTGTGTGGAACGTGTCCGTGCAGTATACCGCGCTGCACAGCTAAGCATAGGTCTGGGCATCGTAGCTTCCTGCCAGGTGACCGAAGTTTGCAGGCAGATGGGTCCCTGGGACACACGCGGAGAGGCTCCTGCCCGGGTCACAGCCCACCCACTGCCACTGCCCCAGATCGGGGGCCGCAAATCAGCCCTGTCTTAATCCCCTTCCTCTAGAGGGAGTATTGGACCAACACTTGTAGAAAACGGCGTCCTTGCGGGCCACTCATTGGAGGGACACAAATAAATCTTTGCCGACTTTCTGCTGAAACTTACGAGCGTTCACACCTAAGCCTCTTACAAGGTCAGCTGTTTAGCTAAACATGAGCTCATGATCTAAATTTACACAATAATGAAGAAAGCAGCTACAAGGGGAGACAATCAGCCAAAACCATCAATACCAGAATTAGATTCCCAAGGCCATCCATCAGATGAAGGAATAATCGGGTGCAAGGCAGAAAATATACATAAAACTGGAACTGAAACAAGGCACAAGGATGTTTTCAAAGACTGGTAGGATCTCTAAAACATTTTTCAAGGACATGTCATTGATAAAGCTAAATACTCCAAGGTTGTGTAATACAACAGATTAATCATTGAGAAGAGTGAAATTATGCTGTTTTGAAAACTATGGCAGGTCAGATTTTCTGCCTAATTATATAAGAAGATTTCTCTAAAAAATACACATTATTTCAAAGATTTATTGGCTGTGAAATAAGTTAAGGGTATTTCAAATGGCTTGTCTGCAAAGAAAGGTGAGATGTAGGGAATCACATAAAGTCGAGGGGAAAATAGGTCAATATATACATTGCTGTATGGTGAACTAAGCCTTAGGCCAGCAACAATGGAGAGGACCTGACCCTTAGACACGTACAAGTAAGCTGGAATCTTCAAAAGTTCAAATCTTTATAAGTAAAAAGATTTATTAAAATGAATAACCAAGTGTTTTAATTGACATCAGAAGATGAAAACAATAAACCCTGAGAACATAGAGAAAAGATAAATAAAGATATGAGCAGAACTTAATACAACAGAAAACGTATAAAATTCAGGTGATTTAGTAAGTCCAAAGAATCTTCTTTGAAAAGATTTAAAAGACACACTTTGATTAAGGAAAACCAAAACATAAGTAAAGAATATACAGAAAGAGTCAGGACAATGTTAGAGCAGACAATATATGAAATGCCAGTAAATTTGAACATTTCTGTCAAGTGGACCATTTCCTAGCTCCTAAAGTTTAGCAACACTGACACAAGAGGAAATCATTTAAGGTCATCATGTCTGCCCTTGGCATTCTCGGAACGCCCTGGCCTCAGAATGCAGCCTCTGTAGTCCATGGTAACCTGCGGAGAGGGGGCGGGGCTGAGGGAGGTTGGAACACTGCCCTCACTGAGGGAGTGGATGTGGCCATCTCTGCTGTGACTGAACAAAGGGCAAGGGAGCAGGGGGCCCAGGGCAGGGCCCTCAGAGCCCGGCAGGCTCAGTGGAGTGTCACAAGTTTTTAGGCCCAGGCCAAAGGGCGCCTTCTTTGTCTGCACAGCTGCCCAAACTCTCACCTTTCCACTCAGGCCGCCCTCTTACTTGAAGTGTGTGTGGAAAGTGTCCGCGCAGTACACCGCGCTGCACAGCTAAGCATAGTTCTGGGCATCGTAGCTTCCTGCCAGGTGATCGAAGTTCGCAGGCAGATGGGTCCCTGGGACACACGCGGAGGGGCTCCTGCCCGGGTCACAGGCCGCCCACTGCCCCTGCCCCAGATCGGGGGCCGCAAAGCAGCCCTGTCTGAGTCCCCTGCCTCTAGAGGGAGTATTGGAGCAACACTTGTAGGAAACGGGGTCCTTGCGGGCCACTCATTGGAGGGACACAAATAAATCTTTGCCGACTTTCTGCTGAAACTTACGAGCGTTCACACCTAACCCTCTTACAAGGTCAGGTGTTTAGCTAAAAATGAGCTCATGATCTAAATTTACACAATAATGAAGAACGCAGCTACAAGGGGAGACAATCAGCAAAAACAATCAATACCAGAATTAGATTCCCAAGGCCATCCATCAGATGTAGGAATAATCGGGTGCAAGGCAGAAAATATACATCAAACTGGAACTGAAACAAGGCACAAGGATGTTTTCAAAGACTGGTAGGATCTCTAAAACATTTTTCAAGGACATGTCATTGATAAAGCTAAATAATCAAAGGTTGTGTAATACAACAGATTAATCATTGAGAAGAGTGAAATTATGCAGTTTTGAAAACTATGGCAGGTCAGATTTTCTGCCTAATTATATAAGAAGATTTCTCTAAAAAATACACATTATTTCAAAGACTTATTGGCTGTGAAATAAGTTAAGGGTATTTCAAATGGCTTGTCTGCAAAGAAAGGTGAGATGTAGGGAATCACAGAAAGTCGAGGGGAAAATAGGTCAATATATACATTGCTGTATGGTGAACTAAGCCTTAGGCCAGCAACAATGGAGAGGACCTGACCCTTAGACACGAACAAGTAAGCTGGAATCTTCAAAAGTTCAAATCTTTATAAGTAAAAAGATTTATTAAAATGAATAACCAAGTGTTTTAATTGACATCAGAAGATGAAAACAATAAACCTTGAGAACATAGAAAAAAGATAAATAAAGATATGAGCAGAACTTAATACAACAGAAAACGTATAAAATTCAGGTGATTTAGTAAGTCCAAAGAATCTTCTTTGAAAAGAATTAAAAGAAACACTTTGATTAAGGAAAACCAAAACATAAGTAAAGAATATACAGAAAGAGTCAGGACAATGTTAGAGCAGAGAATATATGAAATGCCAGTAAATTTGAACATTTCTGTCAAGGGGACTATTTCCTAGCTCCTAAAGTTTACCAACACTGACACAAGAGGAAATCATTTAAGGTCATCATGTCTGCCCTTGGAATTCTCGGAACGCCCTGGCCTCAGAATGCAGCCTCTGTAGTCCATAGTAACCTGCGGAGAGGGGGCGGGGCTGAGGGAGGTTGGAACACTGCCCTCACTGAGGGAGTGGGTGTGGCCATCTCTGCTGTGACTGAACAAAGGGCAGGGGAGCAGGGGGCCCAGGGCAGGGCCCTCAGAGCCCGGCAGGCCCAGTGGAGTGTCACAAGCTTTTGGCCCAGGCCAAAGGGCGCCTTCTTTGTCTGCACAGCTGCCCAAACTCTCACCTTTCCACTCAGGCCGCCCTCTTACTTGAAGTGTGTGTGGAACGTGTCCGTGCAGTATACCGTGCTGCACAGCTAAGCATAGTTCTGGGCATCGTAGCTTCCTGCCAGGTGACCGAAGTTCGCAGGCAGATGGGTCCCTGGGACCCACGCGGAGAGGCTCCTGCCCGGGTCACAGGCCACCCACTGCCCCTGCCCCAGATCGGGAGCCGCAAAGCAGCCCTGTCTTAGTCCCCTGCCTCTAGAGGGAGTATTGGACCAACACTTGTAGAAAACGGGGTCCTTGTGGGCCACTCATTGGAGGGACACAAATAAATCTTTGCCGACTTTCTGCTGAAACTTACGAGCGTTCACACCTAAGCCTCTTACAAGGTCAGCTCTTTAGCTAAACATGAGCTCATGATCTAAATTTACACAATAATGAAGAAAGCAGCTACTAGGGGAGACAATCAGCCAAAACCATCAATACCAGAATTAGATTCCCAAGGCCATCCATCAGATGAAGGAATAATCGGGTGCAAGGCAGAAAATATACATAAAACTGGAACTGAAACAAGGCACAAGGATGTTTTCAAAGACTGGTAGGATCTCTAAAACATTTTTCAAGGACATGTCATTGATAAAGCTAAATACTCCAAGGTTGTGTAATACAACAGATTAATCATTGAGAAGAGTGAAATTATGCTGTTTTGAAAACTATGGCAGGTCAGATTTTCTGCCTAATTATATAAGAAGATTTCTTTAAAAAATACACATTATTTCAAAGACTTATTGGCTGTGAAATAAGTTAAGGGTATTTCAAATGGCTTGTCTGCAAAGAAAGGTGAGATGTAGGGAATCACAGAAAGTCGAGGGGAAAATAGGTCAATATATACATTGCTGTATGGTGAACTAAGCCTTAGGCCAGCAACAATGGAGAGGACCTGACCCTTAGACACGTACAAGTAAGCTGGAATCTTCAAAAGTTCAAATCTTTATAAGTAAAAAGATTTATTAAAATGAATAACCAAGTGTTTTAATTGACATCAGAAGATGAAAACAATAAACCCTGAGAACATAGAAAAAAGATAAATAAAGATATGAGCAGAACTTAATACAACAGAAAACGTATAAAATTCAGGTGATTTAGTAAGTCCAAAGAATCTTCTTTGAAAAGAATTAAAAGACACACTTTGATTAAGGAAAACCAAAACATAAGTAAAGAATATACAGAAAGAGTCAGGACAATGTTAGAGCAGAGAATATATGAAATGCCAGTAAATTTGAACATTTCTGTCAAGTGGACCATTTCCTAGCTCCTAAAGTTTAGCAACACTGACACAAGAGGAAATCATTTAAGGTCATCATGTCTGCCCTTGGCATTCTCGGAACGCCCTGGCCTCAGAATGCAGCCTCTGTAGTCCATGGTAACCTGCGGAGAGGGGGCGGGGCTGAGGGAGGTTGGAACACTGCCCTCACTGAGGGAGTGGGTGTGGCCATCTCTGCTGTGACTGAACAAAGGGCAGGGGAGCAGGGGGCCCAGGGCAGGGCCCTCAGAGCCCGGCAGGCCCAGTGGAGTGTCACAAGGTTTTGGCCCACGCCAAAGGGCGCCTTCTTTGTCTGCACAGCTGCCCAAACTCTCACCTTTCCACTCAGGCCGCCCTCTTACTTGAAGTGTGTGTGGAACGTGTCCGTGCAGTATACCGTGCTGCACAGCTAAGCATAGTTCTGGGCATCGTAGCTTCCTGCCAGGTGACCGAAGTTCGCAGGCAGATGGGTCCCTGGGACCCACGCGGAGAGGCTCCTGCCCGGGTCACAGGCCACCCACTGCCCCTGCCCCAGATCGGGGGCCGCAAAGCAGCCCTGTCTTAGTCCCCTGCCTCTAGAGGGAGTATTGGACCAACACTTGTAGAAAACGGGGTCCTTGTGGGCCACTCATTGGAGGGACACAAATAAATCTTTGCCGACTTTCTGCTGAAACTTACGAGCGTTCACACCTAAGCCTCTTACAAGGTCAGCTCTTTAGCTAAACATGAGCTCATGATCTAAATTTACACAATAATGAAGAAAGCAGCTACTAGGGGAGACAATCAGCCAAAACCATCAATACCAGAATTAGATTCCCAAGGCCATCCATCAGATGTAGGAATAATCGGGTGTAAGGCAGAAAATATACATAAAACTGGAACTGAAACAAGGCACAAGGATGTTTTCAAAGACTGGTAGGATCTCTAAAACATTTTTCAAGGACATGTCATTGATAAAGCTAAATACTCCAAGGTTGTGTAATACAACAGATTAATCATTGAGAAGAGTGAAATTATGCTGTTTTGAAAACTATGGCAGGTCAGATTTTCTGCCTAATTATATAAGAAGATTTCTCTAAAAAATACACATTATTTCAAAGACTTATTGGCTGTGAAATAAGTTAAGGGTATTTCAAATGGCTTGTCTGCAAAGAAAGGTGAGATGTAGGGAATCACAGAAAGTCGAGGGGATAATAGGTCAATATATACATTGCTGTATGGTGAACTAAGCCTTAGGCCAGCAACAATGGAGAGGACCTGACCCTTAGACACGTACAAGTAAGCTGGAATCTTCAAAAGTTCAAATCTTTATAAGTAAAAAGATTTATTAAAATGAATAACCAAGTGTTTTAATTGACATCAGAAGATGAAAACAATAAACCCTGAGAACATAGAGAAAAGATAAATAAAGATATGAGCTGAACTTAATACAACAGAAAACGTATAAAATTCAGGTGATTTAGTAAGTCCAAAGAATTTTCTTTGAAAAGATTGAAAAGACACACTTTGATTAAGGAAAACCAAAACATAAGTAAAGAATATACAGAAAGAGTCAGGACAATGTTAGAGCAGAGAATATATGAAATGCCAGTAAATTTGAACATTTCTGTCAAGTGGACCATTTCCTAGCTCCTAAAGTTTACCAATACTGACACAAGAGGAAATCATTTAAGGTCATCATGTCTGCCCTTGGCATTCTCGGAACGCCCTGGCCTCAGAATGCAGCCTCTGTAGTCCATGGTAACCTGCGGAGAGTGGGCGGGGCTGAGGGAGGTTGGAACACTGCCCTCACTGAGGGAGTGGGTGTGGCCATCTCTGCTGTGACTGAACAAAGGGCAGGGGAGCAGGGGGCCCAGGGCAGGGCCCTCAGAGCCCGGCAGGCCCAGTGGAGTGTCACAAGTTTTTAGGCCCAGGCCAAAGGGCGCCTTCTTTGTCTGCACAGCTGCCCAAACTCTCACCTTTCCACTCAGGCCGCCCTCTTACTTGAAGTGTGTTTGGAATGTGTCCGCGCAGTACACCGCGCTGCACAGCTAAGCATAGTTCTGGGCATTGTAGCTTCCTGCCAGGTGACCGAAGTTTGCAGGCAGATGGGTCCCTGGGACACACACGGAGGGGCTCCTGCCCGGGTCACAGGCCGCCCACTGCCCCTGCCCCAGATCGGGGGCCGCAAAGCAGCCCTGTCTGAGTCCCCTGCCTCTAGAGGGAGTATTGGACCAACACTTGTATAAAACGGGGTCCTTGCGGGCCACTCATTGGAGGGACACAAATAAATCTTTGCCGACTTTCTGCTGAAACTTACGAGCGTTCACACCTAAGCCTCTTACAAGGTCAGCTGTTTAGCTAAACATGAGCTCATGATCTAAATTTACACAATAATGAAGAAAGCAGCTACAAGGGGAGACAATCAGCCAAAACCATCAATACCAGAATTACATTCCCAAGGCCATCCATCAGATGTAGGAATAATCGGGTGCAAGGCAGAAAATATACATAAAACTGGAACTGAAACAAGGCACAAGGATGTTTTCAAAGACTGGTAGGATCTCTAAAACATTTTTCAAGGACATGTCATTGATAAAGCTAAATACTCCAAGGTTGTGTAATACAACAGATTAATCATTGAGAAGAGTGAAATTATGCTGTTTTGAAAACTATGGCAGGTCAGATTTTCTGCCTAATTATATAAGAAGATTTCTCTAAAAAATACACATTATTTCAAAGACTTATTGGCTGTGAAATAAGTTAAGGGTATTTCAAATGGCTTGTCTGCAAAGAAAGGTGAGATGTAGGGAATCACAGAAAGTCGAGGGGAAAATAGGTCAATATATACATTGCTGTATGGTGAACTAAGCTTTAGGCCAGCAACAATGGAGAGGACCTGACCCTTAGACACGTACAAGTAAGCTGGAATCTTCAAAAGTTCAAATCTTTATAAGTAAAAAGATTTATTAAAATGAATAACCAAGTGTTTTAATTGACATCAGAAGATGAAAACAATAAACCCTGAGAACATAGAGAAAAGATAAATAAAGATATGAGCAGAACTTAATACAACAGAAAACGTATAAAATTCAGGTGATTTAGTAAGTCCAAAGAATTTTCTTTGAAAAGATTTAAAAGAAACACTTTGATTAAGGAAAACCAAAACATAAGTAAAGAATATACAGAAAGAGTCAGGACAATGTTAGAGCAGAGAATATATGAAATGCCAGTAAATTTGAACATTTCTGTCAAGTGGACCATTTCCTAGCTCCTAAAGTTTACCAACACTGACACAAGAGGAAATCATTTAAGGTCATCATGTCTGCCCTTGGCATTCTCGGAACGCCCTGGCCTCAGAATGCAGCCTCTGTAGTCCATGGTAACGTGCGGAGAGGGGGCGGGGCTGAGGGAGGTTGGAACACTGCCCTCACTGAGGGAGTGGGTGTGGCCATTTCTGCTGTGACTGAACAAAGGGCAGGGGAGCAGGGGGCCCAGGGCAGGGCCCTCAGAGCCCGGCAGGCCCAGTGGAGTGTCACAAGCTTTTAGGCCCAGGCCAACGGGCGCCTTCTTTGTCTGCACAGCTGCCCAAACTCTCACCTTTCCACTCAGGCCGCCCTCTTACTTGAAGTGTGTGTGGAACGTGTCCGTGCAGTATACCGTGCTGCACAGCTAAGCATAGTTCTGGGCATCGTAGCTTCCTGCCAGGTGACCGAAGGTCGCAGGCAGATGGGTCCCTGGGACACACGCGGAGACGCTCCTGCCCGGGTCACAGGCCACCCACTGCCCCTGCCCCAGATCGGGGGCCGCAAACCAGCCCTGTCTTAGTCCCCTACCTCTAGAGGGAGTATTGGACCAACACTTGTAGAAAACGGGGTCCTTGTGGGCCACTCATTGGAGGGACACAAATAAATCTTTGCCGACTTTCTGCTGAAACTTACGAGCGTTCACACCTAAGCCTCTTACAAGGTCAGCTGTTTAGCTAAACATGAGCTCATGATCTAAATTTACACAATAATGAAGAAAGCAGCTACTAGGGGAGACAATCAGCCAAAACCATCAATACCAGAATTAGATTCCCAAGGCCATCCATCAGATGTAGGAATAATCGGGTGTAAGGCAGAAAATATACATAAAACTGGAACTGAAACAAGGCACAAGGATGTTTTCAAAGACTGGTAGGATCTCTAAAACATTTTTCAAGGACATGTCATTGATAAAGCTAAATACTCCAAGGTTGTGTAATACAACAGATTAATCATTGAGAAGAGTGAAATTATGCTGTTTTGAAAACTATGGCAGGTCAGATTTTCTGCCTAATTATATAAGAAGATTTCTCTAAAAAATACACATTATTTCAAAGACTTATTGGCTGTGAAATAAGTTAAGGGTATTTCAAATGGCTTGTCTGCAAAGAAAGGTGAGATGTAGGGAATCACAGAAAGTCGAGGGGATAATAGGTCAATATATACATTGCTGTATGGTGAACTAAGCCTTAGGCCAGCAACAATGGAGAGGACCTGACCCTTAGACACGTACAAGTAAGCTGGAATCTTCAAAAGTTCAAATCTTTATAAGTAAAAAGATTTATTAAAATGAATAACCAAGTGTTTTAATTGACATCAGAAGATGAAAACAATAAACCCTGAGAACATAGAGAAAAGATAAATAAAGATATGAGCTGAACTTAATACAACAGAAAACGTATAAAATTCAGGTGATTTAGTAAGTCCAAAGAATTTTCTTTGAAAAGATTGAAAAGACACACTTTGATTAAGGAAAACCAAAACATAAGTAAAGAATATACAGAAAGAGTCAGGACAATGTTAGAGCAGAGAATATATGAAATGCCAGTAAATTTGAACATTTCTGTCAAGTGGACCATTTCCTAGCTCCTAAAGTTTACCAATACTGACACAAGAGGAAATCATTTAAGGTCATCATGTCTGCCCTTGGCATTCTCGGAACGCCCTGGCCTCAGAATGCAGCCTCTGTAGTCCATGGTAACCTGCGGAGAGTGGGCGGGGCTGAGGGAGGTTGGAACACTGCCCTCACTGAGGGAGTGGGTGTGGCCATCTCTGCTGTGACTGAACAAAGGGCAGGGGAGCAGGGGGCCCAGGGCAGGGCCCTCAGAGCCCGGCAGGCCCAGTGGAGTGTCACAAGTTTTTAGGCCCAGGCCAAAGGGCGCCTTCTTTGTCTGCACAGCTGCCCAAACTCTCACCTTTCCACTCAGGCCGCCCTCTTACTTGAAGTGTGTGTGGAACGTGTCCGCGCAGTACACCGCGCTGCACAGCTAAGCATAGTTCTGGGCATTGTAGCTTCCTGCCAGGTGACCGAAGTTTGCAGGCAGATGGGTCCCTGGGACACACACGGAGGGGCTCCTGCCCGGGTCACAGGCCGCCCACTGCCCCTGCCCCAGATCGGGGGCCGCAAAGCAGCCCTGTCTGAGTCCCCTGCCTCTAGAGGGAGTATTGGACCAACACTTGTAGATAACGGGGTCCTTGCGGGCCACTCATTGGAGGGACACAAATAAATCTTTGCCGACTTTCTGCTGAAACTTACGAGCGTTCACACCTAAGCTTCTTACAAGGTCAGCTGTTTAGCTAAACATGAGCTCATGATCTAAATTTACACAATAATGAAGAAAGCAGCTACAAGGGGAGACAATCAGCCAAAACCATCAATACCCGAATTACATTCCCAAGGCCATCCATCAGATGTAGGAATAATCGGGTGCAAGGCAGAAAATATACATAAAACTGGAACTGAAACAAGGCACAAGGATGTTTTCAAAGACTGGTAGGATCTCTAAAACATTTTTCAAGGACATGTCATTGATAAAGCTAAATACTCCAAGGTTGTGTAATCCAACAGATTAATCATTGAGAAGAGTGAAATTATGCTGTTTTGAAAACTATGGCAGGTCAGATTTTCTGCCTAATTATATAAGAAGATTTCTCTAAAAAATACACATTATTTCAAAGACTTATTGGCTGTGAAATAAGTTAAGGGTATTTCAAATGGCTTGTCTGCAAAGAAAGGTGAGATGTAGGGAATCACAGAAAGTCGAGGGGATAATAGGTCAATATATACATTGCTGTATGGTGAACTAAGCCTTAGGCCAGCAACAATGGAGAGGACCTGACCCTTAGACACGTACAAGTAAGCTGGAATCTTCAAAAGTTCAAATCTTTATAAGTAAAAAGATTTATTAAAATGAATAACCAAGTGTTTTAATTGACATCAGAAGATGAAAACAATAAACCCTGAGAACATAGAGAAAAGATAAATAAAGATATGAGCTGAACTTAATACAACAGAAAACGTATAAAATTCAGGTGATTTAGTAAGTCCAAAGAATTTTCTTTGAAAAGATTGAAAAGACACACTTTGATTAAGGAAAACCAAAACATAAGTAAAGAATATACAGAAAGGGTCAGGACAATGTTAGAGCAGAGAATATATGAAATGCCAGTAAATTTGAACATTTCTGTCAAGTGGACCATTTCCTAGCTCCTAAAGTTTACCAATACTGACACAAGAGGAAATCATTTAAGGTCATCATGTCTGCCCTTGGCATTCTCGGAACGCCCTGGCCTCAGAATGCAGCCTCTGTAGTCCATGGTAACCTGCGGAGAGTGGGCGGGGCTGAGGGAGGTTGGAACACTGCCCTCACTGAGGGAGTGGGTGTGGCCATCTCTGCTGTGACTGAACAAAGGGCAGGGGATCAGGGGGCCAAGGGCAGGGCCCTCAGAGCCCGGCAGGCCCAGTGGAGTGTCACAAGTTTTTAGGCCCAGGCCAAAGGGCGCCTTCTTTGTCTGCACAGCTGCCCAAACTCTCACCTTTCCACTCAGGCCGCCCTCTTACTTGAAGTGTGTTTGGAACGTGTCCGCGCAGTACACCGCGCTGCACAGCTAAGCATAGTTCTGGGCATTGTAGCTTCCTGCCAGGTGACCGAAGTTTGCAGGCAGATGGGTCCCTGGGACACACACGGAGGGGCTCCTGCCCGGGTCACAGGCCGCCCACTGCCCCTGCCCCAGATCGGGGGCCGCAAAGCAGCCCTGTCTGAGTCCCCTGCCTCTAGAGGGAGTATTGGACCAACACTTGTAGATAACGGGGTCCTTGCGGGCCACTCATTGGAGGGACACAAATAAATCTTTGCCGACTTTCTGCTGAAACTTACGAGCGTTCACACCTAAGCCTCTTACAAGGTCAGCTGTTTAGCTAAACATGAGCTCATGATCTAAATTTACACAATAATGAAGAAAGCAGCTACAAGGGGAGACAATCAGCCAAAACCATCAATACCAGAATTACATTCCCAAGGCCATCCATCAGATGTAGGAATAATCGGGTGCAAGGCAGAAAATATACATAAAACTGGAACTGAAACAAGGCACAAGGATGTTTTCAAAGACTGGTAGGATCTCTAAAACATTTTTCAAGGACATGTCATTGATAAAGCTAAATACTCCAAGGTTGTGTAATACAACAGATTAATCATTGAGAAGAGTGAAATTATGCTGTTTTGAAAACTATGGCAGGTCAGATTTTCTGCCTAATTATATAAGAAGATTTCTCTAAAAAATACACATTATTTCAAAGACTTATTGGCTGTGAAATAAGTTAAGGGTATTTCAAATGGCTTGTCTGCAAAGAAAGGTGAGATGTAGGGAATCACAGAAAGTCGAGGGGAAAATAGGTCAATATATACATTGCTGTATGGTGAACTAAGCTTTAGGCCAGCAACAATGGAGAGGACCTGACCCTTAGACACGTACAAGTAAGCTGGAATCTTCAAAAGTTCAAATCTTTATAAGTAAAAAGATTTATTAAAATGAATAACCAAGTGTTTTAATTGACATCAGAAGATGAAAACAATAAACCCTGAGAACATAGAGAAAAGATAAATAAAGATATGAGCTGAACTTAATACAACAGAAAACGTATAAAATTCAGGTGATTTAGTAAGTCCAAAGAATTTTCTTTGAAAAGTTTTAAAAGACACACTTTGATTAAGGAAAACCAAAACATAAGTAAAGAATATACAGAAAGAGTCAGGACAATGTTAGAGCAGAGAATATATGAAATGCCAGTAAATTTCAACATTTCTGTCAAGTGGACCATTTCCTAGCTCCTAAAGTTTACCAACACTGACACAAGAGGAAATCATTTAAGGTCATCATGTCTGCCCTTGGCATTCTCGGAACGCCCTGGCCTCAGAATGCAGCCTCTGTAGTCCATGGTAACCTGCGGAGAGTGGGCGGGGCTGAGGGAGGTTGGAACACTGCCCTCACTGAGGGAGTGGGTGTGGCCATCTCTGCTGTGACTGAACAAAGGGCAGGGGAGCAGGGGGCCCAGGGCAGGGCCCTCAGAGCCCGGCAGGCCCAGTGGAGTGTCACAAGTTTTTAGGCCCAGGCCAAAGGGCGCCTTCTTTGTCTGCACAGCTGCCCAAACTCTCACCTTTCCACTCAGGCCGCCCTCTTACTTGAAGTGTGTGTGGAACGTGTCCGCGCAGTACACCGCGCTGCACAGCTAAGCATAGTTCTGGGCATTGTAGCTTCCTGCCAGGTGACCGAAGTTTGCAGGCAGATGGGTCCCTGGGAAACACACGGAGGGGCTCCTGCCCGGGTCACAGGCCGCCCACTGCCCCTGCCCCAGATCGGGGGCCGCAAAGCAGCCCTGTCTGAGTCCCCTGCCTCTAGAGGGAGTATTGGACCAACACTTGTAGAAAACGGGGTCCTTGCGGGCCACTCATTGGAGGGACACAAATAAATCTTTGCCGACTTTCTGCTGAAACTTACGAGCGTTCACACCTAAGCCTCTTACAAGGTCAGCTGTTTAGCTAAACATGAGCTCATGATCTAAATTTACACAATAATGAAGAAAGCAGCTACAAGGGGAGACAATCAGCCAAAACCATCAATACCAGAATTAGATTCCCAAGGCCATCCATCAGATGTAGGAATAATCGGGTGCAAGGCAGAAAATATACATAAAACTGGAACTGAAACAAGGCACAAGGATGTTTTCAAAGACTGGTAGGATCTCTAAAACATTTTTCAAGGACATGTCATTGATAAAGCTAAATACTCCAAGGTTGTGTAATACAACAGATTAATCATTGAGAAGAGTGAAATTATGCTGTTTTGAAAACTATGGCAGGTCAGATTTTCTGCCTAATTATATAAGAAGATTTCTCTAAAAAATACACATTATTTCAAAGACTTATTGGCTGTGAAATAAGTTAAGGGTATTTCAAATGGCTTGTCTGCAAAGAAAGGTGAGATGTAGGGAATCACAGAAAGTCGAGGGGAAAATAGGTCAATATATACACTGCTGTATGGTGAACTAAGCTTTAGGCCAGCAACAATGGAGAGGACCTGACCCTTAGACACGTACAAGTAAGCTGGAATCTTCAAAAGTTCAAATCTTTATAAGTAAAAAGATTTATTAAAATGAATAACCAAGTGTTTTAATTGACATCAGAAGATGAAAACAATAAACCCTGAGAACATAGAGAAAAGATAAATAAAGATATGAGCAGAACTTAATACAACAGAAAACGTATAAAATTCAGGTGATTTAGTAAGTCCAAAGAATTTTCTTTGAAAAGATTTAAAAGAAACACTTTGATTAAGGAAAACCAAAACATAAGTAAAGAATATACAGAAAGAGTCAGGACAATGTTAGAGCAGAGAATATATGAAATGCCAGTAAATTTGAACATTTCTGTCAAGTGGACCATTTCCTAGCTCCTAAAGTTTACCAACACTGACACAAGAGGAAATCATTTAAGGTCATCATGTCTGCCCTTGGCATTCTCGGAACGCCCTGGCCTCAGAATGCAGCCTCTGTAGTCCATGGTAACGTGCGGAGAGGGGGCGGGGCTGAGGGAGGTTGGAACACTGCCCTCACTGAGGGAGTGGGTGTGGCCATTTCTGCTGTGACTGAACAAAGGGCAGGGGAGCAGGGGGCCCAGGGCAGGGCCCTCAGAGCCCGGCAGGCCCAGTGGAGTGTCACAAGCTTTTAGGCCCAGGCCAACGGGCGCCTTCTTTGTCTGCACAGCTGCCCAAACTCTCACCTTTCCACTCAGGCCGCCCTCTTACTTGAAGTGTGTGTGGAACGTGTCCGTGCAGTATACCGTGCTGCACAGCTAAGCATAGTTCTGGGCATCGTAGCTTCCTGCCAGGTGACCGAAGGTCGCAGGCAGATGGGTCCCTGGGACACACGCGGAGACGCTCCTGCCCGGGTCACAGGCCACCCACTGCCCCTGCCCCAGATCGGGGGCCGCAAAGCAGCCCTGTCTTAGTCCCCTGCCTCTAGAGGGAGTATTGGACCAACACTTGTAGAAAACGGGGTCCTTGTGGGCCACTCATTGGAGGGACACAAATAAATCTTTGCCGACTTTCTGCTGAAACTTACGAGCGTTCACACCTAAGCCTCTTACAAGGTCAGCTCTTTAGCTAAACATGAGCTCATGATCTAAATTTACACAATAATGAAGAAAGCAGCTACTAGGGGAGACAATCAGCCAAAACCATCAATACCAGAATTAGATTCCCAAGGCCATCCATCAGATGTAGGAATAATCGGGTGTAAGGCAGAAAATATACATAAAACTGGAACTGAAACAAGGCACAAGGATGTTTTCAAAGACTGGTAGGATCTCTAAAACATTTTTCAAGGACATGTCATTGATAAAGCTAAATACTCCAAGGTTGTGTAATACAACAGATTAATCATTGAGAAGAGTGAAATTATGCTGTTTTGAAAACTATGGCAGGTCAGATTTTCTGCCTAATTATATAAGAAGATTTCTCTAAAAAATACACATTATTTCAAAGACTTATTGGCTGTGAAATAAGTTAAGGGTATTTCAAATGGCTTGTCTGCAAAGAAAGGTGAGATGTAGGGAATCACAGAAAGTCGAGGGGATAATAGGTCAATATATACATTGCTGTATGGTGAACTAAGCCTTAGGCCGGCAACAATGGAGAGGACCTGACCCTTAGACACGTACAAGTAAGCTGGAATCTTCAAAAGTTCAAATCTTTATAAGTAAAAAGATTTATTAAAATGAATAACCAAGTGTTTTAATTGACATCAGAAGATGAAAACAATAAACCCTGAGAACATAGAGAAAAGATAAATAAAGATATGAGCTGAACTTAATACAACAGAAAACGTATAAAATTCAGGTGATTTAGTAAGTCCAAAGAATTTTCTTTGAAAAGTTTTAAAAGACACACTTTGATTAAGGAAAACCAAAACATAAGTAAAGAATATACAGAAAGAGTCAGGACAATGTTAGAGCAGAGAATATATGAAATGCCAGTAAATTTGAACATTTCTGTCAAGTGGACCATTTCCTAGCTCCTAAAGTTTACCAACACTGACACAAGAGGAAATCATTTAAGGTCATCATGTCTGCCCTTGGCATTCTCGGAACGCCCTGGCCTCAGAATGCAGCCTCTGTAGTCCATGGTAACCTGCGGAGAGTGGGCGGGGCTGAGGGAGGTTGGAACACTGCCCTCACTGAGGGAGTGGGTGTGGCCATCTCTGCTGTGACTGAACAAAGGGCAGGGGAGCAGGGGGCCAAGGGCAGGGCCCTCAGAGCCCGGCAGGCCCAGTGGAGTGTCACAAGTTTTTAGGCCCAGGCCAAAGGGCGCCTTCTTTGTCTGCACAGCTGCCCAAACTCTCACCTTTCCACTCAGGCCGCCCTCTTACTTGAAGTGTGTGTGGAACGTGTCCGCGCAGTACACCGCGCTGCACAGCTAAGCATAGTTCTGGGCATTGTAGCTTCCTGCCAGGTGACCGAAGTTTGCAGGCAGATGGGTCCCTGGGAAACACACGGAGGGGCTCCTGCCCGGGTCACAGGCCGCCCACTGCCCCTGCCCCAGATCGGGGGCCGCAAAGCAGCCCTGTCTGAGTCCCCTGCCTCTAGAGGGAGTATTGGACCAACACTTGTAGAAAACGGGGTCCTTGCGGGCCACTCATTGGAGGGACACAAATAAATCTTTGCCGACTTTCTGCTGAAACTTACGAGCGTTCACACCTAAGCCTCTTACAAGGTCAGCTGTTTAGCTAAACATGAGCTCATGATCTAAATTTACACAATAATGAAGAAAGCAGCTACAAGGGGAGACAATCAGCCAAAACCATCAATACCAGAATTAGATTCCCAAGGCCATCCATCAGATGTAGGAATAATCGGGTGCAAGGCAGAAAATATACATAAAACTGGAACTGAAACAAGGCACAAGGATGTTTTCAAAGACTGGTAGGATCTCTAAAACATTTTTCAAGGACATGTCATTGATAAAGCTAAATACTCCAAGGTTGTGTAATACAACAGATTAATCATTGAGAAGAGTGAAATTATGCTGTTTTGAAAACTATGGCAGGTCAGATTTTCTGCCTAATTATATAAGAAGATTTCTCTAAAAAATACACATTATTTCAAAGACTTATTGGCTGTGAAATAAGTTAAGGGTATTTCAAATGGCTTGTCTGCAAAGAAAGGTGAGATGTAGGGAATCACAGAAAGTCGAGGGGAAAATAGGTCAATATATACATTGCTGTATGGTGAACTAAGCTTTAGGCCAGCAACAATGGAGAAGACCTGACCCTTAGACACGTACAAGTAAGCTGGAATCTTCAAAAGTTCAAATCTTTATAAGTAAAAAGATTTATTAAAATGAATAACCAAGTGTTTTAATTGACATCAGAAGATGAAAACAATAAACCCTGAGAACATAGAGAAAACATAAATAAAGATATGAGCAGAACTTAATACAACAGAAAACGTATAAAATTCAGGTGATTTAGTAAGTCCAAAGAATTTTCTTTGAAAAGATTGAAAAGACACACTTTGATTAAGGAAAACCAAAACATAAGTAAAGAATATACAGAAAGAGTCAGGACAATGTTAGAGCAGAGAATATATGAAATGCCAGTAAATTTGAACATTTCTGTCAAGTGGACCATTTCCTAGCTCCTAAAGTTTACCAATACTGACACAAGAGGAAATCATTTAAGGTCATCATGTCTGCCCTTGGCATTCTCGGAACGCCCTGGCCTCAGAATGCAGCCTCTGTAGTCCATGGTAACGTGCGGAGAGGGGGCGGGGCTGAGGGAGGTTGGAACACTGCCCTCACTGAGGGAGTGGGTGTGGCCATTTCTGCTGTGACTGAACAAAGGGCAGGGGAGCAGGGGGCCCAGGGAAGGGCCCTCAGAGCCCGGCAGGCCCAGTGGAGTGTCACAAGCTTTTAGGCCCAGGCCAAAGGGCGCCTTCGTTGTCTGCACAGCTGCCCAAACTCTCACCTTTCCACTCAGGCCGCCCTCTTACTTGAAGTGTGTGTGGAACGTGTCCGTGCAGTATACCGTGCTGCACAGCTAAGCATAGTTCTGGGCATCGTAGCTTCCTGCCAGGTGACCGAAGGTCGCAGGCAGATGGGTCCCTGGGACACACGCGGAGACGCTCCTGCCCGGGTCACAGGCCACCCACTGCCCCTGCCCCAGATCGGGGGCCGCAAAGCAGCCCTGTCTTAGTCCCCTGCCTCTAGAGGGAGTATTGGACCAACACTTGTAGAAAACGGGGTCCTTGTGGGCCACTCATTGGAGGGACACAAATAAATCTTTGCCGACTTTCTGCTGAAACTTACGAGCGTTCACACCTAAGCCTCTTACAAGGTCAGCTCTTTAGCTAAACATGAGCTCATGATCTAAATTTACACAATAATGAAGAAAGCAGCTACTAGGGGAGACAATCAGCCAAAACCATCAATACCAGAATTAGATTCCCAAGGCCATCCATCAGATGTAGGAATAATCGGGTGTAAGGCAGAAAATATACATAAAACTGGAACTGAAACAAGGCACAAGGATGTTTTCAAAGACTCGTAGGATCTCTAAAACATTTTTCAAGGACATGTCATTGATAAAGCTAAATACTCCAAGGTTGTGTAATACAACAGATTAATCATTGAGAAGAGTGAAATTATGCTGTTTTGAAAACTATGGCAGGTCAGATTTTCTGCCTAATTATATAAGAAGATTTCTCTAAAAAATACACATTATTTCAAAGACTTATTGGCTGTGAAATAAGTTAAGGGTATTTCAAATGGCTTGTCTGCAAAGAAAGGTGAGATGTAGGGAATCACAGAAAGTCGAGGGGATAATAGGTCAATATATACATTGCTGTATGGTGAACTAAGCCTTAGGCCAGCAACAATGGAGAGGACCTGACCCTTAGACACGTACAAGTAAGCTGGAATCTTCAAAAGTTCAAATCTTTATAAGTAAAAAGATTTATTAAAATGAATAACCAAGTGTTTTAATTGACATCAGAAGATGAAAACAATAAACCCTGAGAACATAGAGAAAAGATAAATAAAGATATGAGCTGAACTTAATACAACAGAAAACGTATAAAATTCAGGTGATTTAGTAAGTCCAAAGAATTTTCTTTGAAAAGTTTTAAAAGACACACTTTGATTAAGGAAAACCAAAACATAAGTAAAGAATATACAGAAAGAGTCAGGACAATGTTAGAGCAGAGAATATATGAAATGCCAGTAAATTTGAACATTTCTGTCAAGTGGACCATTTCCTAGCTCCTAAAGTTTACCAACACTGACACAAGAGGAAATCATTTAAGGTCATCATGTCTGCCCTTGGCATTTTCGGAACGCCCTGGCCTCAGAATGCAGCCTCTGTAGTCCATGGTAACCTGCGGAGAGTGGGGGGGGCTGAGGGAAGTTGGAACACTGCCCTCACTGAGGGAGTGGGTGTGGCCATCTCTGCTGTGACTGAACAAAGGGCAGGGGAGCAGGGGGCCCAGGGCAGGGCCCTCAGAGCCCGGCAGGCCCAGTGGAGTGTCACAAGTTTTTAGGCCCAGGCCAAAGGGCGCCTTCTTTGTCTGCACAGCTGCCCAAACTCTCACCTTTCCACTCAGGCCGCCCTCTTACTTGAAGTGTGTGTGGAACGTGTCCGCGCAGTACACCGCGCTGCACAGCTAAGCATAGTTCTGGGCATTGTAGCTTCCTGCCAGGTGACCGAAGTTTGCAGGCAGATTGGTCCCTGGGACACACACGGAGGGGCTCCTGCCCGGGTCACAGACCGCCCACTGCCCCTGCCCCAGATCGGGGGCCGCAAAGCAGCCCTGTCTGAGTCCCCTGCCTCTAGGGGGAGTATTGGACCAACACTTGTAGAAAACGGGGTCCTTGTGGGCCACTCATTGGAGGGACACAAATAAATCTTTGCCGACTTTCTGCTGAAACTTACGAGCGTTCACACCTAAGCCTCTTACAAGGTCAGCTGTTTAGCTAAACATGAGCTCATGATCTAAATTTACACAATAATGAAGAAAGCAGCTACTAGGGGAGACAATCAGCCAAAACCATCAATACCAGAATTAGATTCCCAAGGCCATCCATCAGATGTAGGAATAATCGGGTGTAAGGCAGAAAATATACATAAAACTGGAACTGAAACAAGGCACAAGGATGTTTTCAAAGACTGGTAGGATCTCTAAAACATTTTTCAAGGACATGTCATTGATAAAGCTAAATACTCCAAGGTTGTGAAATACAACAGATTAATCATTGAGAAGAGTGAAATTATGCTGTTTTGAAAACTATGGCAGGTCAGATTTTCTGCCTAATTATATAAGAAGATTTCTCTAAAAAATACACATTATTTCAAAGACTTATTGGCTGTGAAATAAGTTAAGGGTATTTCAAATGGCTTGTCTGCAAAGAAAGGTGAGATGTAGGGAATCACAGAAAGTCGAGGGGATAATAGGTCAATATATACATTGCTGTATGGTGAACTAAGCCTTAGGCCAGCAACAATGGAGAGGACCTGACCCTTAGACACGTACAAGTAAGCTGGAATCTTCAAAAGTTCAAATCTTTATAAGTAAAAAGATTTATTAAAATGAATAACCAAGTGTTTTAATTGACATCAGAAGATGAAAACAATAAACCCTGAGAACATAGAGAAAAGATAAATAAAGATATGAGCTGAACTTAATACAACAGAAAACGTATAAAATTCAGGTGATTTAGTAAGTCCAAAGAATTTTCTTTGAAAAGTTTTAAAAGACACACTTTGATTAAGGAAAACCAAAACATAAGTAAAGAATATACAGAAAGAGTCAGGACAATGTTAGAGCAGAGAATATATGAAATGCCAGTAAATTTGAACATTTCTGTCAAGTGGACCATTTCCTAGCTCCTAAAGTTTACCAACACTGACACAAGAGGAAATCATTTAAGGTCATCATGTCTGCCCTTGGCATTTTCGGAACGCCCTGGCCTCAGAATGCAGCCTCTGTAGTCCATGGTAACCTGCGGAGAGTGGGGTGGGCTGAGGGAGGTTGGAACACTGCCCTCACTGAGGGAGTGGGTGTGGCCATCTCTGCTGTGACTGAACAAAGGGCAGGGGAGCAGGGGGCCCAGGGCAGGGCCCTCAGAGCCCGGCAGGCCCAGTGGAGTGTCACAAGTTTTTAGGCCCAGGCCAAAGGGCGCCTTCTTTGTCTGCACAGCTGCCCAAACTCTCACCTTTCCACTCAGGCCGCCCTATTACTTGAAGTGTGTGTGGAACGTGTCCGCGCAGTACACCGCGCTGCACAGCTAAGCATAGTTCTGGGCATTGTAGCTTCCTGCCAGGTGACCGAAGTTTGCAGGCAGATGGGTCCCTGGGACACACACGGAGGGGCTCCTGCCCGGGTCACAGACCGCCCACTGCCCCTGCCCCAGATCGGGGGCCGCAAAGCAGCCCTGTCTGAGTCCCCTGCCTCTAGGGGGAGTATTGGACCAACACTTGTAGAAAACGGGGTCCTTGCGGGCCACTCATTGGAGGGACACAAATAAATCTTTGCCGACTTTCTGCTGAAACTTACGAGCGTTCACACCTAAGCCTCTTACAAGGTCAGCTGTTTAGCTAAACATGAGCTCATGATCTAAATTTACACAATAATGAAGAAAGCAGCTACTAGGGGAGACAATCAGCCAAAACCATCAATACCAGAATTAGATTCCCAAGGCCATCCATCAGATGTAGGAATAATCGGGTGTAAGGCAGAAAATATACATAAAACTGGAACTGAAACAAGGCACAAGGATGTTTTCAAAGACTGGTAGGATCTCTAAAACATTTTTCAAGGACATGTCATTGATAAAGCTAAATACTCCAAGGTTGTGTAATACAACAGATTAATCATTGAGAAGAGTGAAATTATGCTGTTTTGAAAACTATGGCAGGTCAGATTTTCTGCCTAATTATATAAGAAGATTTCTCTAAAAAATACACATTATTTCAAAGACTTATTGGCTGTGAAATAAGTTAAGAGTATTTCAAATGGCTTGTCTGCAAAGAAAGGTGAGATGTAGGCAATCACAGAAAGTCGAGGGGATAATAGGTCAATATATACATTGCTGTATGGTGAACTAAGCCTTAGGCCAGCAACAATGGAGAGGACCTGACCCTTAGACACGTACAAGTAAGCTGGAATCTTCAAAATTTCAAATCTTTATAAGTAAAAAATTTATTAAAATGAATAACCAAGTGTTTTAATTGACATCACAAGATGAAAACAATAAACCCTGAGAACATAGAGAAAAGATAAATAAAGATATGAGCAGAACTTAATACAACAGAAAACGTATAAAATTCAGGTGATTTAGTAAGTCCAAAGAATTTTCTTTGAAAAGATTTAAAAGACACACTTTGATTAAGGAAAACAAAAACATAAGTAAAGAATATACAGAAAGAGTCAGGACAATGTTAGAGCAGAGAATATATGAAATTCCAGTAAATTTGAACATTTCTGTCAAGTGGACCATTTCCTAGCTCCTAAAGTTTACCAACACTGACACAAGAGGAAATCATTTAAGGTCATCATGTCTGCCCTTGGCATTCTCGGAATGTCCTGGCCTCAGAATGCAGCCTCTGTAGTCCATGGTAACCTGCGGAGAGTGGGCGGGGCTGAGGGAGGTTGGAACACTGCCCTCACTGAGGGAGTGGGTGTGGCCATCTCTGCTGTGACTGAACAAAGGGCAGGGGAGCAGGGGGCCCAGGGCAGGGCCCTCCGAGCCCGGCAGGCCCAGTGGAGTGTCACAAGTTTTTAGGCCCAGGCCAAAGGGCGCCTTCTTTGTCTGCACAGCTGCCCAAACTCTCACCTTTCCACTCAGGCCGCCCTCTTACTTGAAGTGTGTGTGGAACGTGTCCGCGCAGTACACCGCGCTGCACAGCTAAGCATAGTTCTGGGCATTGTAGCTTCCTGCCAGGTGACCGAAGTTTGCAGGCAGATGGGTCCCTGGGACACACACGGAGGGGCTCCTGCCCGGGTCACAGGCCGCCCACTGCCCCTGCCCCAGATCGGGGGCCGCAAAGCAGCCCTGTCTGAGTCCCCTGCCTCTAGAGGGAGTATTGGACCAACACTTGTAGAAAACGGGGTCCTTGCGGGCCACTCATTGGAGGGACACAAATAAATCTTTGCCGACTTTCTGCTGAAACTTACGAGCGTTCACACCTAAGCCTCTTACAAGGTCAGCTGTTTAGCTAAACATGAGCTCATGATCTAAATTTACACAATAATGAAGAAAGCAGCTACAAGGGGAGACAATCAGCCAAAACCATCAATACCAGAATTAGATTCCCAAGGCCATCCATCAGATGTAGGAATAATCGGGTGCAAGGCAGAAAATATATATAAAACTGGAACTGAAACAAGGCACAAGGATGTTTTCAAAGACTGGTAGGATCTCTAAAACATTTTTCAAGGACATGTCATTGATAAAGCTAAATACTCCAAGGTTGTGTAATACAACAGATTAATCATTGAGAAGAGTGAAATTATGCTGTTTTGAAAACTATGCCAGGTCAGATTTTCTGCCTAATTATATAAGAAGATTTCTCTAAAAAATACACATTATTTCAAAGACTTATTGGCTGTGAAATAAGTTAAGGGTATTTCAAATGGCTTGTCTGCAAAGAAAGGTGAGATGTAGGGAATCACAGAAAGTCGAGGGGATAATAGGTCAATATATACATTGCTGTATGGTGAACTAAGCTTTAGGCCAGCAACAATGGAGAGGACCTGACCCTTAGACACGTACAAGTAAGCTGGAATCTTCAAAAGTTCAAATCTTTATAAGTAAAAAGATTTATTAAAATGAATAACCAAGTGTTTTAATTGACATCAGAAGATGAAAACAATAAACTCTGAGAACATAGAGAAAAGATAAATAAAGATATGAGCAGAACTTAATACAACAGAAAACGTATAAAATTCAGGTGATTTAGTAAGTCCAAAGAATTTTCTTTGAAAAGATTTAAAAGAAACACTTTGATTAAGGAAAACCAAAACATAAGTAAAGAATACACAGAAAGAGTCAGGACAATGTTAGAGCAGAGAATATATGAAATGCCAGTAAATTTGAACATTTCTGTAAAGTGGACCATTTCCTAGCTCCTAAAGTTTACCAACACTGACACAAGAGGAAATCATTTAAGGTCATCATGTCTGCCCTTGGCATTCTCGGAACGCCCTGGCCTCAGAATGCAGCCTCTGTAGTCCATGGTAACCTGCGGAGAGGGGGCGGGGCTGAGGGAGGTTGGAACACTGCCCTCACTGAGGGAGTGGGTGTGGCCATTTCTGCTGTGACTGAACAAAGGGCAGGGGAGCAGGGGGCCCAGGGCAGGGCCCTCAGAGCACGGCAGGCCCAGTGGAGTGTCACAAGCTTTTAGGCCCAGGCCAAAGGGCGCCTTCTTTGTCTGCACAGCTGCCCAAACTCTCACCTTTCCACTCAGGCCGCCCTCTTACTTGAAGTGTGTGTGGAACGTGTCCGTGCAGTATACCGTGCTGCACAGCTAAGCATAGTTCTGGGCATTGTAGCTTCCTGCCAGGTGACCGAAGGTCGCAGGCAGATCGGTCCCTGGGACACACGCGGAGAGGCTCCTGCCCGGGTCACAGGCCACCCACTGCCCCTGCCCCAGATCGGGGGCTGCAAAGCAGCCCTGTCTTAGTCCCCTGCCTCTAGAGGGAGTATTGGACCAACACTTGTAGAAAACGGGGTCCTTGTGGGCCACTCATTGGAGGGACACAAATAAATCTTTGCCGACTCTCTGCTGAAACTTACGAGCGTTCACACCTAAGCCTCTTACAAGGTCAGCTGTTTAGCTAAACATGAGCTCATGATCTAAATTTACACAATAATGAAGAAAGCAGCTACTAGGGGAGACAATCAGCCAAAACCATCAATACCAGAATTAGATTCCCAAGGCTATCAATCAGATGTAGGAATAATCGGGTGTAAGGCAGAAAATATACATAAAACTGGAACTGAAACAAGGCACAAGGATGTTTTCAAAGACTGGTAGGATCTCTAAAACATTTTTCAAGGACATGTCATTGATAAAGCTAAATACTCCAAGGTTGTGTAATACAACAGATTAATCATTGAGAAGAGTGAAATTATGCTGTTTTGAAAACTATGGCAGGTCAGATTTTCTGCCTAATTATATAAGAAGATTTCTCTAAAAAATACACATTATTTCAAAGACTTATTGGCTGTGAAATAAGTTAAGGGTATTTCAAATGGCTTGTCTGCAAAGAAAGGTGAGATGTAGGGAATCACAGAAAGTCGAGGGGATAATAGGTCAATATATACATTGCTGTATGGTGAACTAAGCCTTAGGCCAGCAACAATGGAGAGGACCTGACCCTTAGACACGTACAAGTAAGCTGGAATCTTCAAAAGTTCAAATCTTTATAAGTAAAAAGATTTATTAAAATGAATAACCAAGTGTTTTAATTGACATCAGAAGATGAAAACAATAAACCCTGAGAACATAGAGAAAAGATAAATAAAGATATGAGCAGAACTTAATACAACAGAAAACGTATAAAATTCAGGTGATTTAGTAAGTCCAAAGAATTTTCTTTGAAAAGATTTAAAAGACACACTTTGATTAAGGAAAACCAAAACATAAGTAAAGAATATACAGAAAGAGTCAGGACAATGTTAGAGCAGAGAATATATGAAATGCCAGTAAATTTGAACATTTCTGTCAAGTGGACCATTTCCTAGCTCCTAAAGTTTACCAACACTGACAGAAGAGGAAATCATTTAAGGTCATCATGTCTGCCCTTGGCATTCTCGGAACGCCCTGGCCTCAGAATGCAGCCTCTGTAGTGCATGGTAACCTGCGGAGAGGGGGCGGGGCTGAGGGAGGTTGGAACACTGCCCTCACTGAGGGAGTGGGTGTGGCCATCTCTGCTGTGACTGAACAAAGGGCAGGGGAGCAGGGGGCCCAGGGCAGGGCCCTCAGAGCCCGGCAGGCCCAGTGGAGTGTCACAAGTTTTAGGCCCAGGCCAAAGGGCGCCTTCTTTGTCTGCACAGCTGCCCAAACTCTCACCTTTCCCCTCAGGCCGCCCTCTTACTTGAAGTGTGTGTGGAACGTGTCCGCGCAGTACACCGCGCTGCACAGCTAAGCATAGTTCTGGGCATCGTAGCTTCCTGCCATGTGACCGAAGTTTGCAGGCAGATGGGTCCCTGGGACACACACGGAGGGGCTCCTGCCCGGGTCACAGGCCGCCCACTGCCCCTGCCCCAGATCGGGAGCCGCAAAGCAGCCCTGTCTGAGTCCCCTGCCTCTAGAGGGAGTATTGGACCAACACTTGTAGAAAACGGGGTCCTTGCGGGCCACTCATTGGAGGGACACAAATAAATCTTTGCCGACTTTCTGCTGAAACTTACGAGCATTCACACCTAAGCCTCTTACAAGGTCAGCTGTTTAGCTAAACATGAGCTCATGATCTAAATTTACACAATAATGAAGAAAGCAGCTACAAGGGGAGACAATCAGCCAAAACCATCAATACCAGAATTAGATTCCCAAGGCCATCCATCAGATGTAGGAATAATCGGGTGCAAGGCAGAAAATATACATAAAACTGGAACTGAAACAAGGCACAAGGATTTTTTCAAAGACTGGTAGGATCTCTAAAACATTTTTCAAGGACATGTCATTGATAAAGCTAAATACTCCAAGGTTGTGTAATACAACAGATTAATCACTGAGAAGAGTGAAATTATGCTGTTTTGAAAACTATGCCAGGTCAGATTTTCTGCCTAATTATATAAGAAGATTTCTCTAAAAAATACACATTATTTCAAAGACTTATTGGCTGTGAAATAAGTTAAGGGTATTTCAAATGGCTTCTCTGCAAAGAAAGGTGAGATGTAGGGAATCACAGAAAGTCGAGTGGAAAATAGGTCAATATATACATTGCTGTATGGTGAACTAAGCCTTAGGCCAGCAACAATGGAGAGGACCTGACCCTTAGACACGTACAAGTAAGCTGGAATCTTCAAAAGTTCAAATCTTTATAAGTAAAAAGATTTATTAAAGTGAATAACCAAGTGTTTTAATTGACATCAGAAGATGAAAACAATAAACCCTGAGAACATAGAGAAAAGATAAATAAAGATATGAGCAGAACTTAATACAACAGAAAACGTATAAAATTCAGGTGATTTAGTAAGTCCAAAGAATCTTCTTTGAAAAGATTTAAAAGACACACTTTGATTAAGGAAAACCAAAACATAAGTAAAGAATATACAGAAAGAGTCAGGACAATGTTAGAGCAGAGAATATATGAAATGCCAGTAAATTTGAACATTTCTGTCAAGTGGACCATTTCCTAGCTCCTAAAGTTTACCAACACTGACACAAGAGGAAATCATTTAAGGTCATCATGTCTGCCCTTGGTATTCTCGGAACGCCCTGGCCTCAGAATGCAGCCTCTGTAGTCCATGGTAACCTGCGGAGAGGGGGCGGGGCTGAGGGTGGTTGGAACACTGCCCTCACTGAGGGAGTGGGTGTGGCCATCTCTGCTGTGACTGAACAAAGGGCAGGGGAGCACGGGGCCCAGGGCAGGGCCCTCAGAGCCCGGCAGGCCCAGTGGAGTGTCACAAGCTTTTAGGCCCAGGCCAAAGGGCGCCTTCTTTGTCTGCACAGCTGCCCAAATTCTCACCTTTCCACTCAGGCCGCCCTCTTACTTGAAGTTTGTGTGGAACGTGTCCGTGCAGTATACCGCGCTGCAGAGCTAAGCATAGGTCTGGGCATCGTAGCTTCCTGCCAGGTGACCGAAGTTCGCAGGCAGATGGTTCCCTGGGACACACGCGGAGAGGCTCCTGCCCGGGCCACAGGCCGCCCACTGCCCCTGCCCAAGATCGGGGGCCGCAAAGCAGCCCTGTCTGAGTCCGCTGCCTCTAGAGGGAGTATTGGACCAACACTTGTAGAAAACGGGGTCCTTGCGGGCCACTCATTGGAGGGACACAAATAAATCTTTGCCGACTTTCTGCTGAAACTTACGAGCGTTCACACCTAAGCCTCTTACAAGGTCAGCTGTTTAGCTAAACATGAGCTCATGATCTAAATTTACACAAAAATGAAGAAAGCAGCTACAAGGGGAGACAATCAGCCAAAACCATCAATACCAGAATTAGATTCCCAAGGCCATCCATTAGATGAAGGAATAATCGGGTGCAAGGCAGAAAATATACATAAAACTGGAACTGAAACAAGGCACAAGGATGTTTTCAAAGACTGGTAGGATCTCTAAAACATTTTTCAAGGACATGTCATTGATAAAGCTAAATAATCCAAGGTTGTGTAATACAACAGATTAATCACTGAGAAGAGTGAAATTATGCTGTTTTGAAAACTATGGCAGTTCAGATTTTCTGCCTAATTATATAAGAAGATTTCTCTAAAAAATACACATAATTTCAAAGCCTTATTGGCTGTGAAATAAGTTAAGGGTATTTCAAAAGGCTTGTCTGCAAAGAAAGGTGACATGTAGGGAATCACAGAAAGTCGAGGGGAAAATAGGTCAATATATACATTGCTGTCTGGTGAACTAAGCTTAGGCCAGCAACAATGGAGAGGACCTGACCCTTAGACACGAACAAGTAAGCTGGAATCTTCAAAAGTTCAAATCTCTTTAAGAAAAAAGATTTATTAAAATGAATAACCAAGTGTTTTAATTGACATCAGAAGATGAAAACAATAAACCCTGAGAACATAGAGAAAAGATAAATAAAGATATGAGCAGAACTTAATACAACAGAAAACGTATAAAATTCAGGTGATTTAGTAAGTCCAAAGAATCTTCTTTGAAAAGATTTAAAAGACACACTTTGATTAAGGAAAACCAAAACATAAGTAAAGAATATACAGAAAGAGTCCGGACAATGTTAGACCAGAGAATATATGAAATGCCAGTAAATTTGAACATTTCTGTCAAGTGGACCATTTCCTAGCTCCTAAAGTTTACCAACACTGACACAAGAGGAAATCATTTAAGGTCATCATGTCTGCCCTTGGCATTCTCGGAACGCCCTGGCCTCAGAATGCAGCCTCTGTAGTCCATGGTAACCTGCGGAGAGGGGGTGGGGCTGAGGGAGGTTGGAACACTGCCCTCACTGAGGGAGTGGGTGTGGCCATCTCTGCTGTGACTGAACAAAGGGCAGGGGAGCAGGGGGCCCAGTGCAGGGCCCTCAGAGCCCGGCAGGCCCAGTGGAGTGTCACAAGCTTTTAGGCCCAGGCCAAAGGGCGCCTTCGTTGTCTGCACAGCTGCCCAAACTCTCACCTTTCCACTCAGGCCGCCCTCTTACTTGAAGTGTGTGTGGAACGTGTCCGTGCAGTATACCGTGCTGCACAGCTAAGCATAGTTCTGGGCATCGTAGCTTCCTGCCAGGTGACCGAAGGTCGCAGGCAGATGGGTCCCTGGGACACACGCGGAGACGCTCCTGCCCGGGTCACAGGCCACCCACTGCCCCTGCCCCAGATCGGGGGCCGCAAAGCAGCCCTGTCTTAGTCCCCTGCCTCTAGAGGGAGTATTGGACCAACACTTGTAGAAAACGGGGTCCTTGTGGGCCACTCATTGGAGGGACACAAATAAATCTTTGCCGACTTTCTGCTGAAACTTACGAGCGTTCACACCTAAGCCTCTTACAAGGTCAGCTCTTTAGCTAAACATGAGCTCATGATCTAAATTTACACAATAATGAAGAAAGCAGCTACTAGGGGAGACAATCAGCCAAAACCATCAATACCAGAATTAGATTCCCAAGGCCATCCATCAGATGTAGGAATAATCGGGTGTAAGGCAGAAAATATACATAAAACTGGAACTGAAACAAGGCACAAGGATGTTTTCAAAGACTCGTAGGATCTCTAAAACATTTTTCAAGGACATGTCATTGATAAAGCTAAATACTCCAAGGTTGTGTAATACAACAGATTAATCATTGAGAAGAGTGAAATTATGCTGTTTTGAAAACTATGGCAGGTCAGATTTTCTGCCTAATTATATAAGAAGATTTCTCTAAAAAATACACATTATTTCAAAGACTTATTGGCTGTGAAATAAGTTAAGGGTATTTCAAATGGCTTGTCTGCAAAGAAAGGTGAGATGTAGGGAATCACAGAAAGTCGAGGGGATAATAGGTCAATATATACATTGCTGTATGGTGAACTAAGCCTTAGGCCAGCAACAATGGAGAGGACCTGACCCTTAGACACGTACAAGTAAGCTGGAATCTTCAAAAGTTCAAATCTTTATAAGTAAAAAGATTTATTAAAATGAATAACCAAGTGTTTTAATTGACATCAGAAGATGAAAACAATAAACCCTGAGAACATAGAGAAAAGATAAATAAAGATATGAGCTGAACTTAATACAACAGAAAACGTATAAAATTCAGGTGATTTAGTAAGTCCAAAGAATTTTCTTTGAAAAGTTTTAAAAGACACACTTTGATTAAGGAAAACCAAAACATAAGTAAAGAATATACAGAAAGAGTCAGGACAATGTTAGAGCAGAGAATATATGAAATGCCAGTAAATTTGAACATTTCTGTCAAGTGGACCATTTCCTAGCTCCTAAAGTTTACCAACACTGACACAAGAGGAAATCATTTAAGGTCATCATGTCTGCCCTTGGCATTTTCGGAACGCCCTGGCCTCAGAATGCAGCCTCTGTAGTCCATGGTAACCTGCGGAGAGTGGGGGGGGCTGAGGGAAGTTGGAACACTGCCCTCACTGAGGGAGTGGGTGTGGCCATCTCTGCTGTGACTGAACAAAGGGCAGGGGAGCAGGGGGCCCAGGGCAGGGCCCTCAGAGCCCGGCAGGCCCAGTGGAGTGTCACAAGTTTTTAGGCCCAGGCCAAAGGGCGCCTTCTTTGTCTGCACAGCTGCCCAAACTCTCACCTTTCCACTCAGGCCGCCCTCTTACTTGAAGTGTGTGTGGAACGTGTCCGCGCAGTACACCGCGCTGCACAGCTAAGCATAGTTCTGGGCATTGTAGCTTCCTGCCAGGTGACCGAAGTTTGCAGGCAGATTGGTCCCTGGGACACACACGGAGGGGCTCCTGCCCGGGTCACAGACCGCCCACTGCCCCTGCCCCAGATCGGGGGCCGCAAAGCAGCCCTGTCTGAGTCCCCTGCCTCTAGGGGGAGTATTGGACCAACACTTGTAGAAAACGGGGTCCTTGTGGGCCACTCATTGGAGGGACACAAATAAATCTTTGCCGACTTTCTGCTGAAACTTACGAGCGTTCACACCTAAGCCTCTTACAAGGTCAGCTGTTTAGCTAAACATGAGCTCATGATCTAAATTTACACAATAATGAAGAAAGCAGCTACTAGGGGAGACAATCAGCCAAAACCATCAATACCAGAATTAGATTCCCAAGGCCATCCATCAGATGTAGGAATAATCGGGTGTAAGGCAGAAAATATACATAAAACTGGAACTGAAACAAGGCACAAGGATGTTTTCAAAGACTGGTAGGATCTCTAAAACATTTTTCAAGGACATGTCATTGATAAAGCTAAATACTCCAAGGTTGTGAAATACAACAGATTAATCATTGAGAAGAGTGAAATTATGCTGTTTTGAAAACTATGGCAGGTCAGATTTTCTGCCTAATTATATAAGAAGATTTCTCTAAAAAATACACATTATTTCAAAGACTTATTGGCTGTGAAATAAGTTAAGGGTATTTCAAATGGCTTGTCTGCAAAGAAAGGTGAGATGTAGGGAATCACAGAAAGTCGAGGGGATAATAGGTCAATATATACATTGCTGTATGGTGAACTAAGCCTTAGGCCAGCAACAATGGAGAGGACCTGACCCTTAGACACGTACAAGTAAGCTGGAATCTTCAAAAGTTCAAATCTTTATAAGTAAAAAGATTTATTAAAATGAATAACCAAGTGTTTTAATTGACATCAGAAGATGAAAACAATAAACCCTGAGAACATAGAGAAAAGATAAATAAAGATATGAGCTGAACTTAATACAACAGAAAACGTATAAAATTCAGGTGATTTAGTAAGTCCAAAGAATTTTCTTTGAAAAGTTTTAAAAGACACACTTTGATTAAGGAAAACCAAAACATAAGTAAAGAATATACAGAAAGAGTCAGGACAATGTTAGAGCAGAGAATATATGAAATGCCAGTAAATTTGAACATTTCTGTCAAGTGGACCATTTCCTAGCTCCTAAAGTTTACCAACACTGACACAAGAGGAAATCATTTAAGGTCATCATGTCTGCCCTTGGCATTTTCGGAACGCCCTGGCCTCAGAATGCAGCCTCTGTAGTCCATGGTAACCTGCGGAGAGTGGGGTGGGCTGAGGGAGGTTGGAACACTGCCCTCACTGAGGGAGTGGGTGTGGCCATCTCTGCTGTGACTGAACAAAGGGCAGGGGAGCAGGGGGCCCAGGGCAGGGCCCTCAGAGCCCGGCAGGCCCAGTGGAGTGTCACAAGTTTTTAGGCCCAGGCCAAAGGGCGCCTTCTTTGTCTGCACAGCTGCCCAAACTCTCACCTTTCCACTCAGGCCGCCCTATTACTTGAAGTGTGTGTGGAACGTGTCCGCGCAGTACACCGCGCTGCACAGCTAAGCATAGTTCTGGGCATTGTAGCTTCCTGCCAGGTGACCGAAGTTTGCAGGCAGATGGGTCCCTGGGACACACACGGAGGGGCTCCTGCCCGGGTCACAGACCGCCCACTGCCCCTGCCCCAGATCGGGGGCCGCAAAGCAGCCCTGTCTGAGTCCCCTGCCTCTAGGGGGAGTATTGGACCAACACTTGTAGAAAACGGGGTCCTTGCGGGCCACTCATTGGAGGGACACAAATAAATCTTTGCCGACTTTCTGCTGAAACTTACGAGCGTTCACACCTAAGCCTCTTACAAGGTCAGCTGTTTAGCTAAACATGAGCTCATGATCTAAATTTACACAATAATGAAGAAAGCAGCTACTAGGGGAGACAATCAGCCAAAACCATCAATACCAGAATTAGATTCCCAAGGCCATCCATCAGATGTAGGAATAATCGGGTGTAAGGCAGAAAATATACATAAAACTGGAACTGAAACAAGGCACAAGGATGTTTTCAAAGACTGGTAGGATCTCTAAAACATTTTTCAAGGACATGTCATTGATAAAGCTAAATACTCCAAGGTTGTGTAATACAACAGATTAATCATTGAGAAGAGTGAAATTATGCTGTTTTGAAAACTATGGCAGGTCAGATTTTCTGCCTAATTATATAAGAAGATTTCTCTAAAAAATACACATTATTTCAAAGACTTATTGGCTGTGAAATAAGTTAAGAGTATTTCAAATGGCTTGTCTGCAAAGAAAGGTGAGATGTAGGCAATCACAGAAAGTCGAGGGGATAATAGGTCAATATATACATTGCTGTATGGTGAACTAAGCCTTAGGCCAGCAACAATGGAGAGGACCTGACCCTTAGACACGTACAAGTAAGCTGGAATCTTCAAAATTTCAAATCTTTATAAGTAAAAAATTTATTAAAATGAATAACCAAGTGTTTTAATTGACATCACAAGATGAAAACAATAAACCCTGAGAACATAGAGAAAAGATAAATAAAGATATGAGCAGAACTTAATACAACAGAAAACGTATAAAATTCAGGTGATTTAGTAAGTCCAAAGAATTTTCTTTGAAAAGATTTAAAAGACACACTTTGATTAAGGAAAACAAAAACATAAGTAAAGAATATACAGAAAGAGTCAGGACAATGTTAGAGCAGAGAATATATGAAATTCCAGTAAATTTGAACATTTCTGTCAAGTGGACCATTTCCTAGCTCCTAAAGTTTACCAACACTGACACAAGAGGAAATCATTTAAGGTCATCATGTCTGCCCTTGGCATTCTCGGAACGTCCTGGCCTCAGAATGCAGCCTCTGTAGTCCATGGTAACCTGCGGAGAGTGGGCGGGGCTGAGGGAGGTTGGAACACTGCCCTCACTGAGGGAGTGGGTGTGGCCATCTCTGCTGTGACTGAACAAAGGGCAGGGGAGCAGGGGGCCCAGGGCAGGGCCCTCCGAGCCCGGCAGGCCCAGTGGAGTGTCACAAGTTTTTAGGCCCAGGCCAAAGGGCGCCTTCTTTGTCTGCACAGCTGCCCAAACTCTCACCTTTCCACTCAGGCCGCCCTCTTACTTGAAGTGTGTGTGGAACGTGTCCGCGCAGTACACCGCGCTGCACAGCTAAGCATAGTTCTGGGCATTGTAGCTTCCTGCCAGGTGACCGAAGTTTGCAGGCAGATGGGTCCCTGGGACACACACGGAGGGGCTCCTGCCCGGGTCACAGGCCGCCCACTGCCCCTGCCCCAGATCGGGGGCCGCAAAGCAGCCCTGTCTGAGTCCCCTGCCTCTAGAGGGAGTATTGGACCAACACTTGTAGAAAACGGGGTCCTTGCGGGCCACTCATTGGAGGGACACAAATAAATCTTTGCCGACTTTCTGCTGAAACTTACGAGCGTTCACACCTAAGCCTCTTACAAGGTCAGCTGTTTAGCTAAACATGAGCTCATGATCTAAATTTACACAATAATGAAGAAAGCAGCTACAAGGGGAGACAATCAGCCAAAACCATCAATACCAGAATTAGATTCCCAAGGCCATCCATCAGATGTAGGAATAATCGGGTGCAAGGCAGAAAATATATATAAAACTGGAACTGAAACAAGGCACAAGGATGTTTTCAAAGACTGGTAGGATCTCTAAAACATTTTTCAAGGACATGTCATTGATAAAGCTAAATACTCCAAGGTTGTGTAATACAACAGATTAATCATTGAGAAGAGTGAAATTATGCTGTTTTGAAAACTATGCCAGGTCAGATTTTCTGCCTAATTATATAAGAAGATTTCTCTAAAAAATACACATTATTTCAAAGACTTATTGGCTGTGAAATAAGTTAAGGGTATTTCAAATGGCTTGTCTGCAAAGAAAGGTGAGATGTAGGGAATCACAGAAAGTCGAGGGGATAATAGGTCAATATATACATTGCTGTATGGTGAACTAAGCTTTAGGCCAGCAACAATGGAGAGGACCTGACCCTTAGACACGTACAAGTAAGCTGGAATCTTCAAAAGTTCAAATCTTTATAAGTAAAAAGATTTATTAAAATGAATAACCAAGTGTTTTAATTGACATCAGAAGATGAAAACAATAAACTCTGAGAACATAGAGAAAAGATAAATAAAGATATGAGCAGAACTTAATACAACAGAAAACGTATAAAATTCAGGTGATTTAGTAAGTCCAAAGAATTTTCTTTGAAAAGATTTAAAAGAAACACTTTGATTAAGGAAAACCAAAACATAAGTAAAGAATACACAGAAAGAGTCAGGACAATGTTAGAGCAGAGAATATATGAAATGCCAGTAAATTTGAACATTTCTGTAAAGTGGACCATTTCCTAGCTCCTAAAGTTTACCAACACTGACACAAGAGGAAATCATTTAAGGTCATCATGTCTGCCCTTGGCATTCTCGGAACGCCCTGGCCTCAGAATGCAGCCTCTGTAGTCCATGGTAACCTGCGGAGAGGGGGCGGGGCTGAGGGAGGTTGGAACACTGCCCTCACTGAGGGAGTGGGTGTGGCCATTTCTGCTGTGACTGAACAAAGGGCAGGGGAGCAGGGGGCCCAGGGCAGGGCCCTCAGAGCACGGCAGGCCCAGTGGAGTGTCACAAGCTTTTAGGCCCAGGCCAAAGGGCGCCTTCTTTGTCTGCACAGCTGCCCAAACTCTCACCTTTCCACTCAGGCCGCCCTCTTACTTGAAGTGTGTGTGGAACGTGTCCGTGCAGTATACCGTGCTGCACAGCTAAGCATAGTTCTGGGCATTGTAGCTTCCTGCCAGGTGACCGAAGGTCGCAGGCAGATCGGTCCCTGGGACACACGCGGAGAGGCTCCTGCCCGGGTCACAGGCCACCCACTGCCCCTGCCCCAGATCGGGGGCTGCAAAGCAGCCCTGTCTTAGTCCCCTGCCTCTAGAGGGAGTATTGGACCAACACTTGTAGAAAACGGGGTCCTTGTGGGCCACTCATTGGAGGGACACAAATAAATCTTTGCCGACTCTCTGCTGAAACTTACGAGCGTTCACACCTAAGCCTCTTACAAGGTCAGCTGTTTAGCTAAACATGAGCTCATGATCTAAATTTACACAATAATGAAGAAAGCAGCTACTAGGGGAGACAATCAGCCAAAACCATCAATACCAGAATTAGATTCCCAAGGCTATCAATCAGATGTAGGAATAATCGGGTGTAAGGCAGAAAATATACATAAAACTGGAACTGAAACAAGGCACAAGGATGTTTTCAAAGACTGGTAGGATCTCTAAAACATTTTTCAAGGACATGTCATTGATAAAGCTAAATACTCCAAGGTTGTGTAATACAACAGATTAATCATTGAGAAGAGTGAAATTATGCTGTTTTGAAAACTATGGCAGGTCAGATTTTCTGCCTAATTATATAAGAAGATTTCTCTAAAAAATACACATTATTTCAAAGACTTATTGGCTGTGAAATAAGTTAAGGGTATTTCAAATGGCTTGTCTGCAAAGAAAGGTGAGATGTAGGGAATCACAGAAAGTCGAGGGGATAATAGGTCAATATATACATTGCTGTATGGTGAACTAAGCCTTAGGCCAGCAACAATGGAGAGGACCTGACCCTTAGA
Source organism: Mesoplodon mirus (assembly GCF_964341445.2). Classification (NCBI taxonomy): domain Eukaryota; kingdom Metazoa; phylum Chordata; class Mammalia; order Artiodactyla; family Ziphiidae; genus Mesoplodon; species Mesoplodon mirus. The sequence continues at coordinate 119,984,890 of NC_138976.1, read as the reverse complement.
CACGTACAAGTAAGCTGGAATCTTCAAAAGTTCAAATCTTTATAAGTAAAAAGATTTATTAAAATGAATAACCAAGTGTTTTAATTGACATCAGAAGATGAAAACAATAAACCCTGAGAACATAGAGAAAAGATAAATAAAGATATGAGCAGAACTTAATACAACAGAAAACGTATAAAATTCAGGTGATTTAGTAAGTCCAAAGAATTTTCTTTGAAAAGATTTAAAAGACACACTTTGATTAAGGAAAACCAAAACATAAGTAAAGAATATACAGAAAGAGTCAGGACAATGTTAGAGCAGAGAATATATGAAATGCCAGTAAATTTGAACATTTCTGTCAAGTGGACCATTTCCTAGCTCCTAAAGTTTACCAACACTGACAGAAGAGGAAATCATTTAAGGTCATCATGTCTGCCCTTGGCATTCTCGGAACGCCCTGGCCTCAGAATGCAGCCTCTGTAGTGCATGGTAACCTGCGGAGAGGGGGCGGGGCTGAGGGAGGTTGGAACACTGCCCTCACTGAGGGAGTGGGTGTGGCCATCTCTGCTGTGACTGAACAAAGGGCAGGGGAGCAGGGGGCCCAGGGCAGGGCCCTCAGAGCCCGGCAGGCCCAGTGGAGTGTCACAAGTTTTAGGCCCAGGCCAAAGGGCGCCTTCTTTGTCTGCACAGCTGCCCAAACTCTCACCTTTCCCCTCAGGCCGCCCTCTTACTTGAAGTGTGTGTGGAACGTGTCCGCGCAGTACACCGCGCTGCACAGCTAAGCATAGTTCTGGGCATCGTAGCTTCCTGCCATGTGACCGAAGTTTGCAGGCAGATGGGTCCCTGGGACACACACGGAGGGGCTCCTGCCCGGGTCACAGGCCGCCCACTGCCCCTGCCCCAGATCGGGAGCCGCAAAGCAGCCCTGTCTGAGTCCCCTGCCTCTAGAGGGAGTATTGGACCAACACTTGTAGAAAACGGGGTCCTTGCGGGCCACTCATTGGAGGGACACAAATAAATCTTTGCCGACTTTCTGCTGAAACTTACGAGCATTCACACCTAAGCCTCTTACAAGGTCAGCTGTTTAGCTAAACATGAGCTCATGATCTAAATTTACACAATAATGAAGAAAGCAGCTACAAGGGGAGACAATCAGCCAAAACCATCAATACCAGAATTAGATTCCCAAGGCCATCCATCAGATGTAGGAATAATCGGGTGCAAGGCAGAAAATATACATAAAACTGGAACTGAAACAAGGCACAAGGATTTTTTCAAAGACTGGTAGGATCTCTAAAACATTTTTCAAGGACATGTCATTGATAAAGCTAAATACTCCAAGGTTGTGTAATACAACAGATTAATCACTGAGAAGAGTGAAATTATGCTGTTTTGAAAACTATGCCAGGTCAGATTTTCTGCCTAATTATATAAGAAGATTTCTCTAAAAAATACACATTATTTCAAAGACTTATTGGCTGTGAAATAAGTTAAGGGTATTTCAAATGGCTTCTCTGCAAAGAAAGGTGAGATGTAGGGAATCACAGAAAGTCGAGTGGAAAATAGGTCAATATATACATTGCTGTATGGTGAACTAAGCCTTAGGCCAGCAACAATGGAGAGGACCTGACCCTTAGACACGTACAAGTAAGCTGGAATCTTCAAAAGTTCAAATCTTTATAAGTAAAAAGATTTATTAAAGTGAATAACCAAGTGTTTTAATTGACATCAGAAGATGAAAACAATAAACCCTGAGAACATAGAGAAAAGATAAATAAAGATATGAGCAGAACTTAATACAACAGAAAACGTATAAAATTCAGGTGATTTAGTAAGTCCAAAGAATCTTCTTTGAAAAGATTTAAAAGACACACTTTGATTAAGGAAAACCAAAACATAAGTAAAGAATATACAGAAAGAGTCAGGACAATGTTAGAGCAGAGAATATATGAAATGCCAGTAAATTTGAACATTTCTGTCAAGTGGACCATTTCCTAGCTCCTAAAGTTTACCAACACTGACACAAGAGGAAATCATTTAAGGTCATCATGTCTGCCCTTGGTATTCTCGGAACGCCCTGGCCTCAGAATGCAGCCTCTGTAGTCCATGGTAACCTGCGGAGAGGGGGCGGGGCTGAGGGTGGTTGGAACACTGCCCTCACTGAGGGAGTGGGTGTGGCCATCTCTGCTGTGACTGAACAAAGGGCAGGGGAGCACGGGGCCCAGGGCAGGGCCCTCAGAGCCCGGCAGGCCCAGTGGAGTGTCACAAGCTTTTAGGCCCAGGCCAAAGGGCGCCTTCTTTGTCTGCACAGCTGCCCAAATTCTCACCTTTCCACTCAGGCCGCCCTCTTACTTGAAGTTTGTGTGGAACGTGTCCGTGCAGTATACCGCGCTGCAGAGCTAAGCATAGGTCTGGGCATCGTAGCTTCCTGCCAGGTGACCGAAGTTCGCAGGCAGATGGTTCCCTGGGACACACGCGGAGAGGCTCCTGCCCGGGCCACAGGCCGCCCACTGCCCCTGCCCAAGATCGGGGGCCGCAAAGCAGCCCTGTCTGAGTCCGCTGCCTCTAGAGGGAGTATTGGACCAACACTTGTAGAAAACGGGGTCCTTGCGGGCCACTCATTGGAGGGACACAAATAAATCTTTGCCGACTTTCTGCTGAAACTTACGAGCGTTCACACCTAAGCCTCTTACAAGGTCAGCTGTTTAGCTAAACATGAGCTCATGATCTAAATTTACACAAAAATGAAGAAAGCAGCTACAAGGGGAGACAATCAGCCAAAACCATCAATACCAGAATTAGATTCCCAAGGCCATCCATTAGATGAAGGAATAATCGGGTGCAAGGCAGAAAATATACATAAAACTGGAACTGAAACAAGGCACAAGGATGTTTTCAAAGACTGGTAGGATCTCTAAAACATTTTTCAAGGACATGTCATTGATAAAGCTAAATAATCCAAGGTTGTGTAATACAACAGATTAATCACTGAGAAGAGTGAAATTATGCTGTTTTGAAAACTATGGCAGTTCAGATTTTCTGCCTAATTATATAAGAAGATTTCTCTAAAAAATACACATAATTTCAAAGCCTTATTGGCTGTGAAATAAGTTAAGGGTATTTCAAAAGGCTTGTCTGCAAAGAAAGGTGACATGTAGGGAATCACAGAAAGTCGAGGGGAAAATAGGTCAATATATACATTGCTGTCTGGTGAACTAAGCTTAGGCCAGCAACAATGGAGAGGACCTGACCCTTAGACACGAACAAGTAAGCTGGAATCTTCAAAAGTTCAAATCTCTTTAAGAAAAAAGATTTATTAAAATGAATAACCAAGTGTTTTAATTGACATCAGAAGATGAAAACAATAAACCCTGAGAACATAGAGAAAAGATAAATAAAGATATGAGCAGAACTTAATACAACAGAAAACGTATAAAATTCAGGTGATTTAGTAAGTCCAAAGAATCTTCTTTGAAAAGATTTAAAAGACACACTTTGATTAAGGAAAACCAAAACATAAGTAAAGAATATACAGAAAGAGTCCGGACAATGTTAGACCAGAGAATATATGAAATGCCAGTAAATTTGAACATTTCTGTCAAGTGGACCATTTCCTAGCTCCTAAAGTTTACCAACACTGACACAAGAGGAAATCATTTAAGGTCATCATGTCTGCCCTTGGCATTCTCGGAACGCCCTGGCCTCAGAATGCAGCCTCTGTAGTCCATGGTAACCTGCGGAGAGGGGGTGGGGCTGAGGGAGGTTGGAACACTGCCCTCACTGAGGGAGTGGGTGTGGCCATCTCTGCTGTGACTGAACAAAGGGCAGGGGAGCAGGGGGCCCAGTGCAGGGCCCTCAGAGCCCGGCAGGCCCAGTGGAGTGTCACAAGCTTTTAGGCCCAGGCCAAAGGGCGCCTTCTTTGTCTGCACAGCTGCCCAAACTCTCATCTTTCGATTCAGGCCGCCCTGTTACTTGAAGTGTGTGTGGAACGTGTCCGTGCAGTATACCGCGCTGCACAGCTAAGCATAGGTTTGGGCATCGTAGCTTCCTGCCAGGTGACCGAAGTTCGCAGGCAGATGGGTCCCTGGGACACACGTGGACAGGCTCCTGCCCGGGCCACAGGCCCCCCACTGCCCCTGCCCCAGATCGGGGGCCGCAAAGCAGCCCTGTCTGAGTCCCCTGCCTCTAGAGGGAGTATTGGACCAACACTTGGAGAAAACGGGGTCCTTGCGGGCCACTCATTGGAGGGACACAAATAAATCTTTGCCGACTTTCTGCTGAAACTTACGAGCGTTCACACCTAAGCCTCTTACAAGGTCAGCTGTTTAGCTAAACATGAGCTCATGATCTAAATTTACACAATAATGAAGAAAGCAGCTACAAGGGGAGACAATCAGCCAAAACCATCAATACCAGAATTAGATTCCCAAGGCCATCCATCAGATGAAGGAATAATCGGGTGCAAGGCAGAAAATATACATAAAACTGGAACTGAAACAAGGCACAAGGATGTTTTCAAAGACTGGTAGGATCTCTAAAACATTTTTCAAGGACATGTCATTGATAAAGCTAAATACTCCAAGGTTGTGTAATACAACAGATTAATCATTGAGAAGAGTGAAATTATGCTGTTTTGAAAACTATGGCAGGTCAGATTTTCTGCCTAATTATATAAGAAGATTTCTCTAAAAAATACACTTTATTTCAAAGCCTTATTGGCTGTGAAATAAGTTAAGGGTATTTCAAATGGCTTGTCTGCAAAGAAAGGTGAGATGTAGGGAATCATAGAAAGTCGAGGGGAAAATAAGTCAATATATACATTGCTGTATGGTGAACTAAGCCATAGGCCAGCAACAATGGAGAGGACCTGACCCTTAGACACGTACAAGTAAGCTGGAATCTTCAAAAGTTCAAATCTTTATAAGTAAAAAATTTATTAAAATGAATAACCAAGTGTTTTAATTGACATCAGAAGATGAAAACAATAAACCCTGAGAACATAGAGAAAAGATAAATAAAGATATGAGCAGAACTTAATACAACAGAAAACGTATAAAATTCAGGTGATTTAGTAAGTCCAAAGAATTTTCTTTGAAAAGATTTAAAAGACACACTTTGATTAAGGAAAACCAAAACATAAGTAAAGAATATACAGAAAGAGTCAGGACAATGTTAGAGCAGAGAATATATGAAATGCCAGTAAATTTGAACATTTCTGTCAAGTGGACCATTTCCTAGCTCCTAAAGTTTACCAACACTGACAGAAGAGGAAATCATTTAAGGTCATCATGTCTGCCCTTGGCATTCTCGGAACGCCCTGGCCTCAGAATGCAGCCTCTGTAGTGCATGGTAACCTGCGGAGAGGGGGCGGGGCTGAGGGAGGTTGGAACACTGCCCTCACTGAGGGAGTGGGTGTGGCCATCTCTGCTGTGACTGAACAAAGGGCAGGGGAGCAGGGGGCCCAGGGCAGGGCCCTCAGAGCCCGGCAGGCCCAGTGGAGTGTCACAAGTTTTAGGCCCAGGCCAAAGGGCGCCTTCTTTGTCTGCACAGCTGCCCAAACTCTCACCTTTCCCCTCAGGCCGCCCTCTTACTTGAAGTGTGTGTGGAACGTGTCCGCGCAGTACACCGCGCTGCACAGCTAAGCATAGTTCTGGGCATCGTAGCTTCCTGCCAGGTGACCGAAGTTTGCAGGCAGATGGGTCCCTGGGACACACACGGAGGGGCTCCTGCCCGGGTCACAGGCCGCCCACTGCCCCTGCCCCAGATCGGGAGCCGCAAAGCAGCCCTGTCTGAGTCCCCTGCCTCTAGAGGGAGTATTGGACCAACACTTGTAGAAAACGGGGTCCTTGCGGGCCACTCATTGGAGGGACACAAATAAATCTTTGCCGACTTTCTGCTGAAACTTACGAGCATTCACACCTAAGCCTCTTACAAGGTCAGCTGTTTAGCTAAACATGAGCTCATGATCTAAATTTACACAATAATGAAGAAAGCAGCTACAAGGGGAGACAATCAGCCAAAACCATCAATACCAGAATTAGATTCCCAAGGCCATCCATCAGATGTAGGAATAATCGGGTGCAAGGCAGAAAATATACATAAAACTGGAACTGAAACAAGGCACAAGGATTTTTTCAAAGACTGGTAGGATCTCTAAAACATTTTTCAAGGACATGTCATTGATAAAGCTAAATACTCCAAGGTTGTGTAATACAACAGATTAATCACTGAGAAGAGTGAAATTATGCTGTTTTGAAAACTATGCCAGGTCAGATTTTCTGCCTAATTATATAAGAAGATTTCTCTAAAAAATACACATTATTTCAAAGACTTATTGGCTGTGAAATAAGTTAAGGGTATTTCAAATGGCTTCTCTGCAAAGAAAGGTGAGATGTAGGGAATCACAGAAAGTCGAGTGGAAAATAGGTCAATATATACATTGCTGTATGGTGAACTAAGCCTTAGGCCAGCAACAATGGAGAGGACCTGACCCTTAGACACGTACAAGTAAGCTGGAATCTTCAAAAGTTCAAATCTTTATAAGTAAAAAGATTTATTAAAGTGAATAACCAAGTGTTTTAATTGACATCAGAAGATGAAAACAATAAACCCTGAGAACATAGAGAAAAGATAAATAAAGATATGAGCAGAACTTAATACAACAGAAAACGTATAAAATTCAGGTGATTTAGTAAGTCCAAAGAATCTTCTTTGAAAAGATTTAAAAGACACACTTTGATTAAGGAAAACCAAAACATAAGTAAAGAATATACAGAAAGAGTCAGGACAATGTTAGAGCAGAGAATATATGAAATGCCAGTAAATTTGAACATTTCTGTCAAGTGGACCATTTCCTAGCTCCTAAAGTTTACCAACACTGACACAAGAGGAAATCATTTAAGGTCATCATGTCTGCCCTTGGTATTCTCGGAACGCCCTGGCCTCAGAATGCAGCCTCTGTAGTCCATGGTAACCTGCGGAGAGGGGGCGGGGCTGAGGGTGGTTGGAACACTGCCCTCACTGAGGGAGTGGGTGTGGCCATCTCTGCTGTGACTGAACAAAGGGCAGGGGAGCACGGGGCCCAGGGCAGGGCCCTCAGAGCCCGGCAGGCCCAGTGGAGTGTCACAAGCTTTTAGGCCCAGGCCAAAGGGCGCCTTCTTTGTCTGCACAGCTGCCCAAATTCTCACCTTTCCACTCAGGCCGCCCTCTTACTTGAAGTTTGTGTGGAACGTGTCCGTGCAGTATACCGCGCTGCAGAGCTAAGCATAGGTCTGGGCATCGTAGCTTCCTGCCAGGTGACCGAAGTTCGCAGGCAGATGGGTCCCTGGGACACACGCGGAGAGGCTCCTGCCCGGGCCACAGGCCGCCCACTGCCCCTGCCCAAGATCGGGGGCCGCAAAGCAGCCCTGTCTGAGTCCGCTGCCTCTAGAGGGAGTATTGGACCAACACTTGTAGAAAACGGGGTCCTTGCGGGCCACTCATTGGAGGGACACAAATAAATCTTTGCCGACTTTCTGCTGAAACTTACGAGCGTTCACACCTAAGCCTCTTACAAGGTCAGCTGTTTAGCTAAACATGAGCTCATGATCTAAATTTACACAAAAATGAAGAAAGCAGCTACAAGGGGAGACAATCAGCCAAAACCATCAATACCAGAATTAGATTCCCAAGGCCATCCATTAGATGAAGGAATAATCGGGTGCAAGGCAGAAAATATACATAAAACTGGAACTGAAACAAGGCACAAGGATGTTTTCAAAGACTGGTAGGATCTCTAAAACATTTTTCAAGGACATGTCATTGATAAAGCTAAATAATCCAAGGTTGTGTAATACAACAGATTAATCACTGAGAAGAGTGAAATTATGCTGTTTTGAAAACTATGGCAGTTCAGATTTTCTGCCTAATTATATAAGAAGATTTCTCTAAAAAATACACATAATTTCAAAGCCTTATTGGCTGTGAAATAAGTTAAGGGTATTTCAAAAGGCTTGTCTGCAAAGAAAGGTGACATGTAGGGAATCACAGAAAGTCGAGGGGAAAATAGGTCAATATATACATTGCTGTCTGGTGAACTAAGCTTAGGCCAGCAACAATGGAGAGGACCTGACCCTTAGACACGAACAAGTAAGCTGGAATCTTCAAAAGTTCAAATCTCTTTAAGAAAAAAGATTTATTAAAATGAATAACCAAGTGTTTTAATTGACATCAGAAGATGAAAACAATAAACCCTGAGAACATAGAGAAAAGATAAATAAAGATATGAGCAGAACTTAATACAACAGAAAACGTATAAAATTCAGGTGATTTAGTAAGTCCAAAGAATCTTCTTTGAAAAGATTTAAAAGACACACTTTGATTAAGGAAAACCAAAACATAAGTAAAGAATATACAGAAAGAGTCCGGACAATGTTAGACCAGAGAATATATGAAATGCCAGTAAATTTGAACATTTCTGTCAAGTGGACCATTTCCTAGCTCCTAAAGTTTACCAACACTGACACAAGAGGAAATCATTTAAGGTCATCATGTCTGCCCTTGGCATTCTCGGAACGCCCTGGCCTCAGAATGCAGCCTCTGTAGTCCATGGTAACCTGCGGAGAGGGGGTGGGGCTGAGGGAGGTTGGAACACTGCCCTCACTGAGGGAGTGGGTGTGGCCATCTCTGCTGTGACTGAACAAAGGGCAGGGGAGCAGGGGGCCCAGTGCAGGGCCCTCAGAGCCCGGCAGGCCCAGTGGAGTGTCACAAGCTTTTAGGCCCAGGCCAAAGGGCGCCTTCTTTGTCTGCACAGCTGCCCAAACTCTCATCTTTCGATTCAGGCCGCCCTGTTACTTGAAGTGTGTGTGGAACGTGTCCGTGCAGTATACCGCGCTGCACAGCTAAGCATAGGTTTGGGCATCGTAGCTTCCTGCCAGGTGACCGAAGTTCGCAGGCAGATGGGTCCCTGGGACACACGTGGACAGGCTCCTGCCCGGGCCACAGGCCCCCCACTGCCCCTGCCCCAGATCGGGGGCCGCAAAGCAGCCCTGTCTGAGTCCCCTGCCTCTAGAGGGAGTATTGGACCAACACTTGGAGAAAACGGGGTCCTTGCGGGCCACTCATTGGAGGGACACAAATAAATCTTTGCCGACTTTCTGCTGAAACTTACGAGCGTTCACACCTAAGCCTCTTACAAGGTCAGCTGTTTAGCTAAACATGAGCTCATGATCTAAATTTACACAATAATGAAGAAAGCAGCTACAAGGGGAGACAATCAGCCAAAACCATCAATACCAGAATTAGATTCCCAAGGCCATCCATCAGATGAAGGAATAATCGGGTGCAAGGCAGAAAATATACATAAAACTGGAACTGAAACAAGGCACAAGGATGTTTTCAAAGACTGGTAGGATCTCTAAAACATTTTTCAAGGACATGTCATTGATAAAGCTAAATACTCCAAGGTTGTGTAATACAACAGATTAATCATTGAGAAGAGTGAAATTATGCTGTTTTGAAAACTATGGCAGGTCAGATTTTCTGCCTAATTATATAAGAAGATTTCTCTAAAAAATACACTTTATTTCAAAGCCTTATTGGCTGTGAAATAAGTTAAGGGTATTTCAAATGGCTTGTCTGCAAAGAAAGGTGAGATGTAGGGAATCATAGAAAGTCGAGGGGAAAATAAGTCAATATATACATTGCTGTATGGTGAACTAAGCCATAGGCCAGCAACAATGGAGAGGACCTGACCCTTAGACACGTACAAGTAAGCTGGAATCTTCAAAAGTTCAAATCTTTATAAGTAAAAAATTTATTAAAATGAATAACCAAGTGTTTTAATTGACATCAGAAGATGAAAACAATAAACCCTGAGAACATAGAGAAAAGATAAATAAAGATATGAGCAGAACTTAATACAACAGAAAACGTATAAAATTCAGGTGATTTAGTAAGTCCAAAGAATCTTCTTTGAAAAGATTTAAAAGATACACTTTGATTAAGGAAAACAAAAACATAAGTAAAGAATATACAGAAAGAGTCAGGACAATGTTTGAGCAGAGAATATATGAAATGCCAGTAAATTTGAACATTTCTGTCAAGTGGACCATTTCCTAGCTCCTAAAGTTTACCAACACTGACACAAGAGGAAATCATTTAAGGTCATCATGTCTGCCCTTGGCATTCTCGGAACGCCCTGGCCTCAGAATGCAGCCTCTGTAGTCCATGGTAACCTGTGGAGAGGGGGCGGGGCTGAGGGAGGTTGGAACACTGCTCTCACTGAGGGAGTGGGTGTGGCCATCTCTGCTGTGACTGAACAAAGGGCAGGGGAGCAGGGGGCCAAGGGCAGGGCCCTCAGAGCCCGGCAGGCCCAGGGGAGTGTCACAAGTTTTTAGGCCAAGGCCAAAGGGCGCCTTCTTTGTCTGCACAGCTGCCCAAACTCTCACCTTTCCACTCAGGCCGCCCTCTTACTTGAAGTGTGTGTGGAACGTGTCCGTGCAGTATACCGTGCTGCACAGCTAAGCATAGTTCTGGGCATCGTAGCTTCCTGCCAGGTGACCGAAGTTCGCAGGCAGATGGGTCCCTGGGACACACGCGGAGAGGCTCCTGCCCATGTCACAGGCCGCCCAATGCCCCTGCCCCATATCGGGGGCCGCAAAGCAGCCCTGTCTGAGTCCCCTGCCTCTAGAGGGAGTATTGGACCAACACTTGTAGAAAACGGGGTCCTTGCGGGCCACTCATTGGAGGGACACAAATAAATCTTTGCCGACTTTCTGCTGAAACTTACGAGCGTTCACACCTAAGCCTCTTACAAGGTCAGCTGTTTAGCTAAACATGAGCTCATGATCTAAATTTACACAATATTGAAGAAAGCAGCTACAAGGGGAGACAATCAGCCAAAACCATCAATACCAGAATTAGATTCCCAAGGCCATCCATCAGATGTAGGAATAATCGGGTGCAAGGCAGAAAATATACATAAAACTGGAACTGAAACAAGGCACAAGGATGTTTTCAAAGACTGGTAGGATCTCTAAAACATTTTTCAAGGACATGTCATTGATAAAGCTAAATACTCCAAGGTTGTGTAATACAACAGATTAATCATTGAGAAGAGTGAAATTATGCTGTTTTGAAAACTATGGCAGGTCAGATTTTCTGCCTAATTATATAAGAAGATTTCTCTAAAAAATACACATTATTTCAAAGACTTATTGGCTGTGAAATAAGTTAAGGGTATTTCAAATGGCTTGTCTGCAAAGAAAGGTGAGATGTAGGGAATCACAGAAAGTCGAGGGGATAATAGGTCAATATATACATTGCTGTATGGTGAACTAAGCCTTAGGCCAGCAACAATGGAGAGGACCTGACCCTTAGACACGTACAAGTAAGCTGGAATCTTCAAAAGTTCAAATCTTTATAAGTAAAAAGATTTATTAAAATGAATAACCAAGTGTTTTAATTGACATCAGAAGATGAAAACAATAAACCCTGAGAACATACAGAAAAGATAAATAAAGATATGAGCTGAACTTAATACAACAGAAAACGTATAAAATTCAGGTGATTTAGTAAGTCCAAAGAATTTTCTTTGAAAAGTTTTAAAAGACACACTTTGATTAAGGAAAACCAAAACATAAGTAAAGAATATACAGAAAGAGTCAGGACAATGTTAGAGCAGAGAATATATGAAATGCCAGTAAATTTGAACATTTCTGTCAAGTGGACCATTTCCTAGCTCCTAAAGTTTACCAACACTGACACAAGAGGAAATCATTTAAGGTCATCATGTCTGCCCTTGGCATTTTCGGAACGCCCTGGCCTCAGAATGCAGCCTCTGTAGTCCATGGTAACCTGCGGAGAGTGGGGTGGGCTGAGGGAGGTTGGAACACTGCCCTCACTGAGGGAGTGGGTGTGGCCATCTCTGCTGTGACTGAACAAAGGGCAGGGGAGCAGGGGGCCCAGGGCAGGGCCCTCAGAGCCCGGCAGGCCCAGTGGAGTGTCACAAGTTTTTAGGCCCAGGCCAAAGGGCGCCTTCTTTGTCTGCACAGCTGCCCAAACTCTCACCTTTCCACTCAGGCCGCCCTCTTACTTGAAGTGTGTGTGGAACGTGTCCGCGCAGTACACCGCGCTGCACAGCTAAGCATAGTTCTGGGCATTGTAGCTTCCTGCCAGGTGACCGAAGTTTGCAGGCAGATGGGTCCCTGGGACACACACGGAGGGGCTCCTGCCCGGGTCACAGACCGCCCACTGCCCCTGCCCCAGATCGGGGGCCGCAAAGCAGCCCTGTCTGAGTCCCCTGCCTCTAGGGGGAGTATTGGACCAACACTTGTAGAAAACGGGGTCCTTGTGGGCCACTCATTGGAGGGACACAAATAAATCTTTGCCGACTTTCTGCTGAAACTTACGAGCGTACACACCTAAGCCTCTTACAAGGTCAGCTGTTTAGCTAAACATGAGCTCATGATCTAAATTTACACAATAATGAAGAAAGCAGCTACTAGGGGAGACAATCAGCCAAAACCATCAATACCAGAATTAGATTCCCAAGGCCATCCATCAGATGTAGGAATAATCGGGTGTAAGGCAGAAAATATACATAAAACTGGAACTGAAACAAGGCACAAGGATGTTTTCAAAGACTGGTAGGATCTCTAAAACATTTTTCAAGGACATGTCATTGATAAAGCTAAATACTCCAAGGTTGTGTAATACAACAGATTAATCATTGAGAAGAGTGAAATTATGCTGTTTTGAAAACTATGGCAGGTCAGATTTTCTGCCTAATTATATAAGAAGATTTCTCTAAAAAATACACATTATTTCAAAGACTTATTGGCTGTGAAATAAGTTAAGAGTATTTCAAATGGCTTGTCTGCAAAGAAAGGTGAGATGTAGGCAATCACAGAAAGTCGAGGGGATAATAGGTCAATATATACATTGCTGTATGGTGAACTAAGCCTTAGGCCAGCAACAATGGAGAGGACCTGACCCTTAGACACGTACAAGTAAGCTGGAATCTTCAAAATTTCAAATCTTTATAAGTAAAAAATTTATTAAAATGAATAACCAAGTGTTTTAATTGACATCACAAGATGAAAACAATAAACCCTGAGAACATAGAGAAAAGATAAATAAAGATATGAGCAGAACTTAATACAACAGAAAACGTATAAAATTCAGGTGATTTAGTAAGTCCAAAGAATTTTCTTTGAAAAGATTTAAAAGACACACTTTGATTAAGGAAAACAAAAACATAAGTAAAGAATATACAGAAAGAGTCAGGACAATGTTAGAGCAGAGAATATATGAAATTCCAGTAAATTTGAACATTTCTGTCAAGTGGACCATTTCCTAGCTCCTAAAGTTTACCAACACTGACACAAGAGGAAATCATTTAAGGTCATCATGTCTGCCCTTGGCATTCTCGGAACGTCCTGGCCTCAGAATGCAGCCTCTGTAGTCCATGGTAACCTGCGGAGAGTGGGCGGGGCTGAGGGAGGTTGGAACACTGCCCTCACTGAGGGAGTGGGTGTGGCCATCTCTGCTGTGACTGAACAAAGGGCAGGGGAGCAGGGGGCCCAGGGCAGGGCCCTCCGAGCCCGGCAGGCCCAGTGGAGTGTCACAAGTTTTTAGGCCCAGGCCAAAGGGCGCCTTCTTTGTCTGCACAGCTGCCCAAACTCTCACCTTTCCACTCAGGCCGCCCTCTTACTTGAAGTGTGTGTGGAACGTGTCCGCGCAGTACACCGCGCTGCACAGCTAAGCATAGTTCTGGGCATTGTAGCTTCCTGCCAGGTGACCGAAGTTTGCAGGCAGATGGGTCCCTGGGACACACACGGAGGGGCTCCTGCCCGGGTCACAGGCCGCCCACTGCCCCTGCCCCAGATCGGGGGCCGCAAAGCAGCCCTGTCTGAGTCCCCTGCCTCTAGAGGGAGTATTGGACCAACACTTATAGAAAACGGGGTCCTTGCGGGCCACTCATTGGAGGGACACAAATAAATCTTTGCCGACTTTCTGCTGAAACTTACGAGCGTTCACACCTAAGCCTCTTACAAGGTCAGCTGTTTAGCTAAACATGAGCTCATGATCTAAATTTACACAATAATGAAGAAAGCAGCTACAAGGGGAGACAATCAGCCAAAACCATCAATACCAGAATTAGATTCCCAAGGCCATCCATCAGATGTAGGAATAATCGGGTGTAAGGCAGAAAATATACATAAAACTGGAACTGAAACAAGGCACAAGGATGTTTTCAAAGACTGGTAGGATCTCTAAAACATTTTTCAAGGACATGTCATTGATAAAGCTAAATACTCCAAGGTTGTGTAATACAACAGATTAATCATTGAGAAGAGTGAAATTATGCTGTTTTGAAAACTATGCCAGGTCAGATTTTCTGCCTAATTATATAAGAAGATTTCTCTAAAAAATACACATTATTTCAAAGACTTATTGGCTGTGAAATAAGTTAAGGGTATTTCAAATGGCTTGTCTGCAAAGAAAGGTGAGATGTAGGGAATCACAGAAAGTCGAGGGGATAATAGGTCAATATATACATTGCTGTATGGTGAACTAAGCTTTAGGCCAGCAACAATGGAGAGGACCTGACCCTTAGACACGTACAAGTAAGCTGGAATCTTCAAAAGTTCAAATCTTTATAAGTAAAAAGATTTATTAAAATGAATAACCAAGTGTTTTAATTGACATCAGAAGATGAAAACAATAAACTCTGAGAACATAGAGAAAAGATAAATAAAGATATGAGCAGAACTTAATACAACAGAAAACGTATAAAATTCAGGTGATTTAGTAAGTCCAAAGAATTTTCTTTGAAAAGATTTAAAAGAAACACTTTGATTAAGGAAAACCAAAACATAAGTAAAGAATATACAGAAAGAGTCAGGACAATGTTAGAGCAGAGAATATATGAAATGCCAGTAAATTTGAACATTTCTGTAAAGTGGACCATTTCCTAGCTCCTAAAGTTTACCAACACTGACACAAGAGGAAATCATTTAAGGTCATCATGTCTGCCCTTGGCATTCTCGGAACGCCCTGGCCTCAGAATGCAGCCTCTGTAGTCCATGGTAACCTGCGGAGAGGGGGCGGGGCTGAGGGAGGTTGGAACACTGCCCTCACTGAGGGAGTGGGTGTGGCCATTTCTGCTGTGACTGAACAAAGGGCAGGGGAGCAGGGGGCCCAGGGCAGGGCCCTCAGAGCACGGCAGGCCCAGTGGAGTGTCACAAGCTTTTAGGCCCAGGCCAAAGGGCGCCTTCTTTGTCTGCACAGCTGCCCAAACTCTCACCTTTCCACTCAGGCCGCCCTCTTACTTGAAGTGTGTGTGGAACGTGTCCGTGCAGTATACCGTGCTGCACAGCTAAGCATAGTTCTGGGCATTGTAGCTTCCTGCCAGGTGACCGAAGGTCGCAGGCAGATCGGTCCCTGGGACACACGCGGAGAGGCTCCTGCCCGGGTCACAGGCCACCCACTGCCCCTGCCCCAGATCGGGGGCTGCAAAGCAGCCCTGTCTTAGTCCCCTGCCTCTAGAGGGAGTATTGGACCAACACTTGTAGAAAACGGGGTCCTTGTGGGCCACTCATTGGAGGGACACAAATAAATCTTTGCCGACTCTCTGCTGAAACTTACGAGCGTTCACACCTAAGCCTCTTACAAGGTCAGCTGTTTAGCTAAACATGAGCTCATGATCTAAATTTACACAATAATGAAGAAAGCAGCTACTAGGGGAGACAATCAGCCAAAACCATCAATACCAGAATTAGATTCCCAAGGCTATCAATCAGATGTAGGAATAATCGGGTGTAAGGCAGAAAATATACATAAAACTGGAACTGAAACAAGGCACAAGGATGTTTTCAAAGACTGGTAGGATCTCTAAAACATTTTTCAAGGACATGTCATTGATAAAGCTAAATACTCCAAGGTTGTGTAATACAACAGATTAATCATTGAGAAGAGTGAAATTATGCTGTTTTGAAAACTATGGCAGGTCAGATTTTCTGCCTAATTATATAAGAAGATTTCTCTAAAAAATACACATTATTTCAAAGACTTATTGGCTGTGAAATAAGTTAAGGGTATTTCAAATGGCTTGTCTGCAAAGAAAGGTGAGATGTAGGGAATCACAGAAAGTCGAGGGGATAATAGGTCAATATATACATTGCTGTATGGTGAACTAAGCCTTAGGCCAGCAACAATGGAGAGGACCTGACCCTTAGACACGTACAAGTAAGCTGGAATCTTCAAAAGTTCAAATCTTTATAAGTAAAAAGATTTATTAAAATGAATAACCAAGTGTTTTAATTGACATCAGAAGATGAAAACAATAAACCCTGAGAACATAGAGAAAAGATAAATAAAGATATGAGCAGAACTTAATACAACAGAAAACGTATAAAATTCAGGTGATTTAGTAAGTCCAAAGAATTTTCTTTGAAAAGATTTAAAAGACACACTTTGATTAAGGAAAACCAAAACATAAGTAAAGAATATACAGAAAGAGTCAGGACAATGTTAGAGCAGAGAATATATGAAATGCCAGTAAATTTGAACATTTCTGTCAAGTGGACCATTTCCTAGCTCCTAAAGTTTACCAACACTGACAGAAGAGGAAATCATTTAAGGTCATCATGTCTGCCCTTGGCATTCTCGGAACGCCCTGGCCTCAGAATGCAGCCTCTGTAGTGCATGGTAACCTGCGGAGAGGGGGCGGGGCTGAGGGAGGTTGGAACACTGCCCTCACTGAGGGAGTGGGTGTGGCCATCTCTGCTGTGACTGAACAAAGGGCAGGGGAGCAGGGGGCCCAGGGCAGGGCCCTCAGAGCCCGGCAGGCCCAGTGGAGTGTCACAAGTTTTAGGCCCAGGCCAAAGGGCGCCTTCTTTGTCTGCACAGCTGCCCAAACTCTCACCTTTCCCCTCAGGCCGCCCTCTTACTTGAAGTGTGTGTGGAACGTGTCCGCGCAGTACACCGCGCTGCACAGCTAAGCATAGTTCTGGGCATCGTAGCTTCCTGCCAGGTGACCGAAGTTTGCAGGCAGATGGGTCCCTGGGACACACACGGAGGGGCTCCTGCCCGGGTCACAGGCCGCCCACTGCCCCTGCCCCAGATCGGGAGCCGCAAAGCAGCCCTGTCTGAGTCCCCTGCCTCTAGAGGGAGTATTGGACCAACACTTGTAGAAAACGGGGTCCTTGCGGGCCACTCATTGGAGGGACACAAATAAATCTTTGCCGACTTTCTGCTGAAACTTACGAGCATTCACACCTAAGCCTCTTACAAGGTCAGCTGTTTAGCTAAACATGAGCTCATGATCTAAATTTACACAATAATGAAGAAAGCAGCTACAAGGGGAGACAATCAGCCAAAACCATCAATACCAGAATTAGATTCCCAAGGCCATCCATCAGATGTAGGAATAATCGGGTGCAAGGCAGAAAATATACATAAAACTGGAACTGAAACAAGGCACAAGGATTTTTTCAAAGACTGGTAGGATCTCTAAAACATTTTTCAAGGACATGTCATTGATAAAGCTAAATACTCCAAGGTTGTGTAATACAACAGATTAATCACTGAGAAGAGTGAAATTATGCTGTTTTGAAAACTATGCCAGGTCAGATTTTCTGCCTAATTATATAAGAAGATTTCTCTAAAAAATACACATTATTTCAAAGACTTATTGGCTGTGAAATAAGTTAAGGGTATTTCAAATGGCTTCTCTGCAAAGAAAGGTGAGATGTAGGGAATCACAGAAAGTCGAGTGGAAAATAGGTCAATATATACATTGCTGTATGGTGAACTAAGCCTTAGGCCAGCAACAATGGAGAGGACCTGACCCTTAGACACGTACAAGTAAGCTGGAATCTTCAAAAGTTCAAATCTTTATAAGTAAAAAGATTTATTAAAGTGAATAACCAAGTGTTTTAATTGACATCAGAAGATGAAAACAATAAACCCTGAGAACATAGAGAAAAGATAAATAAAGATATGAGCAGAACTTAATACAACAGAAAACGTATAAAATTCAGGTGATTTAGTAAGTCCAAAGAATCTTCTTTGAAAAGATTTAAAAGACACACTTTGATTAAGGAAAACCAAAACATAAGTAAAGAATATACAGAAAGAGTCAGGACAATGTTAGAGCAGAGAATATATGAAATGCCAGTAAATTTGAACATTTCTGGAAAGTGGACCATTTCCTAGCTCCTAAAGTTTACCAACACTGACACAAGAGGAAATCATTTAAGGTCATCATGTCTGCCCTTGGTATTCTCGGAACGCCCTGGCCTCAGAATGCAGCCTCTGTAGTCCATGGTAACCTGCGGAGAGGGGGCGGGGCTGAGGGTGGTTGGAACACTGCCCTCACTGAGGGAGTGGGTGTGGCCATCTCTGCTGTGACTGAACAAAGGGCAGGGGAGCACGGGGCCCAGGGCAGGGCCCTCAGAGCCCGGCAGGCCCAGTGGAGTGTCACAAGCTTTTAGGCCCAGGCCAAAGGGCGCCTTCTTTGTCTGCACAGCTGCCCAAATTCTCACCTTTCCACTCAGGCCGCCCTCTTACTTGAAGTTTGTGTGGAACGTGTCCGTGCAGTATACCGCGCTGCAGAGCTAAGCATAGGTCTGGGCATCGTAGCTTCCTGCCAGGTGACCGAAGTTCGCAGGCAGATGGGTCCCTGGGACACACGCGGAGAGGCTCCTGCCCGGGCCACAGGCCGCCCACTGCCCCTGCCCAAGATCGGGGGCCGCAAAGCAGCCCTGTCTGAGTCCGCTGCCTCTAGAGGGAGTATTGGACCAACACTTGTAGAAAACGGGGTCCTTGCGGGCCACTCATTGGAGGGACACAAATAAATCTTTGCCGACTTTCTGCTGAAACTTACGAGCGTTCACACCTAAGCCTCTTACAAGGTCAGCTGTTTAGCTAAACATGAGCTCATGATCTAAATTTACACAAAAATGAAGAAAGCAGCTACAAGGGGAGACAATCAGCCAAAACCATCAATACCAGAATTAGATTCCCAAGGCCATCCATTAGATGAAGGAATAATCGGGTGCAAGGCAGAAAATATACATAAAACTGGAACTGAAACAAGGCACAAGGATGTTTTCAAAGACTGGTAGGATCTCTAAAACATTTTTCAAGGACATGTCATTGATAAAGCTAAATACTCCAAGGTTGTGTAATACAACAGATTAATCACTGAGAAGAGTGAAATTATGCTGTTTTGAAAACTATGGCAGTTCAGATTTTCTGCCTAATTATATAAGAAGATTTCTCTAAAAAATACACATAATTTCAAAGCCTTATTGGCTGTGAAATAAGTTAAGGGTATTTCAAAAGGCTTGTCTGCAAAGAAAGGTGACATGTAGGGAATCACAGAAAGTCGAGGGGAAAATAGGTCAATATATACATTGCTGTCTGGTGAACTAAGCTTAGGCCAGCAACAATGGAGAGGACCTGACCCTTAGACACGAACAAGTAAGCTGGAATCTTCAAAAGTTCAAATCTCTTTAAGAAAAAAGATTTATTAAAATGAATAACCAAGTGTTTTAATTGACATCAGAAGATGAAAACAATAAACCCTGAGAACATAGAGAAAAGATAAATAAAGATATGAGCAGAACTTAATACAACAGAAAACGTATAAAATTCAGGTGATTTAGTAAGTCCAAAGAATCTTCTTTGAAAAGATTTAAAAGACACACTTTGATTAAGGAAAACCAAAACATAAGTAAAGAATATACAGAAAGAGTCCGGACAATGTTAGACCAGAGAATATATGAAATGCCAGTAAATTTGAACATTTCTGTCAAGTGGACCATTTCCTAGCTCCTAAAGTTTACCAACACTGACACAAGAGGAAATCATTTAAGGTCATCATGTCTGCCCTTGGCATTCTCGGAACGCCCTGGCCTCAGAATGCAGCCTCTGTAGTCCATGGTAACCTGTGGAGAGGGGGCGGGGCTGAGGGAGGTTGGAACACTGCTCTCACTGAGGGAGTGGGTGTGGCCATCTCTGCTGTGACTGAACAAAGGGCAGGGGAGCAGGGGGCCAAGGGCAGGGCCCTCAGAGCCCGGCAGGCCCAGGGGAGTGTCACAAGTTTTTAGGCCAAGGCCAAAGGGCGCCTTCTTTGTCTGCACAGCTGCCCAAACTCTCACCTTTCCACTCAGGCCGCCCTCTTACTTGAAGTGTGTGTGGAACGTGTCCGTGCAGTATACCGTGCTGCACAGCTAAGCATAGTTCTGGGCATCGTAGCTCCCTGCCAGGTGACCGAAGTTCGCAGGCAGATGGGTCCCTGGGACACACGCGGAGAGGCTCCTGCCCATGTCACAGGCCGCCCAATGCCCCTGCCCCATATCGGGGGCCGCAAAGCAGCCCTGTCTGAGTCCCCTGCCTCTAGAGGGAGTATTGGACCAACACTTGTAGAAAACGGGGTCCTTGCGGGCCACTCATTGGAGGGACACAAATAAATCTTTGCCGACTTTCTGCTGAAACTTACGAGCGTTCACACCTAAGCCTCTTACAAGGTCAGCTGTTTAGCTAAACATGAGCTCATGATCTAAATTTACACAATATTGAAGAAAGCAGCTACAAGGGGAGACAATCAGCCAAAACCATCAATACCAGAATTAGATTCCCAAGGCCATCCATCAGATGTAGGAATAATAGGGTGCAAGGCAGAAAATATACATAAAACTGGAACTGAAACAAGGCACAAGGATGTTTTCAAAGACTGGTAGGATCTCTAAAACATTTTTCAAGGACATGTCATTGATAAAGCTAAATACTCCAAGGTTGTGTAATACAACAGATTAATCATTGAGAAGAGTGAAATTATGCTGTTTTGAAAACTATGGCAGGTCAGATTTTCTGCCTAATTATATAAGAAGATTTCTCTAAAAAATACACATTATTTCAAAGACTTATTGGCTGTGAAATAAGTTAAGGGTATTTCAAATGGCTTGTCTGCAAAGAAAGGTGAGATGTAGGGAATCACAGAAAGTCGAGGGGATAATAGGTCAATATATACATTGCTGTATGGTGAACTAAGCCTTAGGCCAGCAACAATGGAGAGGACCTGACCCTTAGACACGTACAAGTAAGCTGGAATCTTCAAAAGTTCAAATCTTTATAAGTAAAAAGATTTATTAAAATGAATAACCAAGTGTTTTAATTGACATCAGAAGATGAAAACAATAAACCCTGAGAACATAGAGAAAAGATAAATAAAGATATGAGCTGAACTTAATACAACAGAAAACGTATAAAATTCAGGTGATTTAGTAAGTCCAAAGAATTTTCTTTGAAAAGTTTTAAAAGACACACTTTGATTAAGGAAAACCAAAACATAAGTAAAGAATATACAGAAAGAGTCAGGACAATGTTAGAGCAGAGAATATATGAAATGCCAGTAAATTTGAACATTTCTGTCAAGTGGACCATTTCCTAGCTCCTAAAGTTTACCAACACTGACACAAGAGGAAATCATTTAAGGTCATCATGTCTGCCCTTGGCATTTTCGGAACGCCCTGGCCTCAGAATGCAGCCTCTGTAGTCCATGGTAACCTGCGGAGAGTGGGGTGGGCTGAGGGAGGTTGGAACACTGCCCTCACTGAGGGAGTGGGTGTGGCCATCTCTGCTGTGACTGAACAAAGGGCAGGGGAGCAGGGGGCCCAGGGCAGGGCCCTCAGAGCCCGGCAGGCCCAGTGGAGTGTCACAAGTTTTTAGGCCCAGGCCAAAGGGCGCCTTCTTTGTCTGCACAGCTGCCCAAACTCTCACCTTTCCACTCAGGCCGCCCTCTTACTTGAAGTGTGTGTGGAACGTGTCCGCACAGTACACCGCGCTGCACAGCTAAGCATAGTTCTGGGCATTGTAGCTTCCTGCCAGGTGACCGAAGTTTGCAGGCAGATGGGTCCCTGGGACACACACGGAGGGGCTCCTGCCCGGGTCACAGACCGCCCACTGCCCCTGCCCCAGATCGGGGGCCGCAAAGCAGCCCTGTCTGAGTCCCCTGCCTCTAGGGGGAGTATTGGACCAACACTTGTAGAAAACGGGGTCCTTGTGGGCCACTCATTGGAGGGACACAAATAAATCTTTGCCGACTTTCTGCTGAAACTTACGAGCGTTCACACCTAAGCCTCTTACAAGGTCAGCTGTTTAGCTAAACATGAGCTCATGATCTAAATTTACACAATAATGAAGAAAGCAGCTACTAGGGGAGACAATCAGCCAAAACCATCAATACCAGAATTAGATTCCCAAGGCCATCCATCAGATGTAGGAATAATCGGGTGTAAGGCAGAAAATATACATAAAACTGGAACTGAAACAAGGCACAAGGATGTTTTCAAAGACTGGTAGGATCTCTAAAACATTTTTCAAGGACATGTCATTGATAAAGCTAAATACTCCAAGGTTGTGTAATACAACAGATTAATCATTGAGAAGAGTGAAATTATGCTGTTTTGAAAACTATGGCAGGTCAGATTTTCTGCCTAATTATATAAGAAGATTTCTCTAAAAAATACACATTATTTCAAAGACTTATTGGCTGTGAAATAAGTTAAGGGTATTTCAAATGGCTTGTCTGCAAAGAAAGGTGAGATGTAGGGAATCACAGAAAGTCGAGGGGATAATAGGTCAATATATACATTGCTGTATGGTGAACTAAGCCTTAGGCCAGCAACAATGGAGAGGACCTGACCCTTAGACACGTACAAGTAAGCTGGAATCTTCAAAAGTTCAAATCTTTATAAGTAAAAAGATTTATTAAAATGAATAACCAAGTGTTTTAATTGACATCAGAAGATGAAAACAATAAACCCTGAGAACATAGAGAAAAGATAAATAAAGATATGAGCTGAACTTAATACAACAGAAAACGTATAAAATTCAGGTGATTTAGTAAGTCCAAAGAATTTTCTTTGAAAAGTTTTAAAAGACACACTTTGATTAAGGAAAACCAAAACATAAGTAAAGAATATACAGAAAGAGTCAGGACAATGTTAGAGCAGAGAATATATGAAATGCCAGTAAATTTGAACATTTCTGTCAAGTGGACCATTTCCTAGCTCCTAAAGTTTACCAACACTGACACAAGAGGAAATCATTTAAGGTCATCATGTCTGCCCTTGGCATTTTCGGAACGCCCTGGCCTCAGAATGCAGCCTCTGTAGTCCATGGTAACCTGCGGAGAGTGGGGGGGGCTGAGGGAGGTTGGAACACTGCCCTCACTGAGGGAGTGGGTGTGGCCATCTCTGCTGTGACTGAACAAAGGGCAGGGGAGCAGGGGGCCCAGGGCAGGGCCCTCAGAGCCCGGCAGGCCCAGTGGAGTGTCACAAGTTTTTAGGCCCAGGCCAAAGGGCGCCTTCTTTGTCTGGACAGCTGCCCAAACTCTCACCTTTCCACTCAGGCCGCCCTCTTACTTGAAGTGTGTGTGGAACGTGTCCGCGCAGTACACCGCGCTGCACAGCTAAGCATAGTTCTGGGCATTGTAGCTTCCTGCCAGGTGACCGAAGTTTGCAGGCAGATGGGTCCCTGGGACACACACGGAGGGGCTCCTGCCCGGGTCACAGACCGCCCACTGCCCCTGCCCCAGATCGGGGGCCGCAAAGCAGCCCTGTCTGAGTCCCCTGCCTCTAGGGGGAGTATTGGACCAACACTTGTAGAAAACGGGGTCCTTGTGGGCCACTCATTGGAGGGACACAAATAAATCTTTGCCGACTTTCTGCTGAAACTTACGAGCGTTCACACCTAAGCCTCTTACAAGGTCAGCTGTTTAGCTAAACATGAGCTCATGATCTAAATTTACACAATAATGAAGAAAGCAGCTACTAGGGGAGACAATCAGCCAAAACCATCAATACCAGAATTAGATTCCCAAGGCCATCCATCAGATGTAGGAATAATCGGGTGTAAGGCAGAAAATATACATAAAACTGGAACTGAAACAAGGCACAAGGATGTTTTCAAAGACTGGTAGGATCTCTAAAACATTTTTCAAGGACATGTCATTGATAAAGCTAAATACTCCAAGGTTGTGTAATACAACAGATTAATCATTGAGAAGAGTGAAATTATGCTGTTTTGAAAACTATGGCAGGTCAGATTTTCTGCCTAATTATATAAGAAGATTTCTCTAAAAAATACACATTATTTCAAAGACTTATTGGCTGTGAAATAAGTTAAGGGTATTTCAAATGGCTTTTCTGCAAAGAAAGGTGAGATGTAGGGAATCACAGAAAGTCGAGGGGATAATAGGTCAATATATACATTGCTGTATGGTGAACTAAGCCTTAGGCCAGCAACAATGGAGAGGACCTGACCCTTAGACACGTACAAGTAAGCTGGAATCTTCAAAATTTCAAATCTTTATAAGTAAAAAATTTATTAAAATGAATAACCAAGTGTTTTAATTGACATCACAAGATGAAAACAATAAACCCTGAGAACATAGAGAAAAGATAAATAAAGATATGAGCAGAACTTAATACAACAGAAAACGTATAAAATTCAGGTGATTTAGTAAGTCCAAAGAATTTTCTTTGAAAAGATTTAAAAGACACACTTTGATTAAGGAAAACAAAAACATAAGTAAAGAATATACAGAAAGAGTCAGGACAATGTTAGAGCAGAGAATATATGAAATTCCAGTAAATTTGAACATTTCTGTCAAGTGGACCATTTCCTAGCTCCTAAAGTTTACCAACACTGACACAAGAGGAAATCATTTAAGGTCATCATGTCTGCCCTTGGCATTCTCGGAACGCCCTGGCCTCAGAATGCAGCCTCTGTAGTCCATGGTAACCTGCGGAGAGGGGGCGGGGCTGAGGGAGGTTGGAACACTGCCCTCACTGAGGGAGTGGGTGTGGCCATTTCTGCTGTGACTGAACAAAGGGCAGGGGAGCAGGGGGCCCAGGGCAGGGCCCTCAGAGCACGGCAGGCCCAGTGGAGTGTCACAAGCTTTTAGGCCCAGGCCAAAGGGCGCCTTCTTTGTCTGCACAGCTGCCCAAACTCTCACCTTTCCACTCAGGCCGCCCTCTTACTTGAAGTGTGTGTGGAACGTGTCCGTGCAGTATACCGTGCTGCACAGCTAAGCATAGTTCTGGGCATCGTAGCTTCCTGCCAGGTGACCGAAGGTCGCAGGCAGATCGGTCCCTGGGACACACGCGGAGAGGCTCCTGCCCGGGTCACAGGCCACCCACTGCCCCTGCCCCAGATCGGGGGCTGCAAAGCAGCCCTGTCTTAGTCCCCTGCCTCTAGAGGGAGTATTGGACCAACACTTGTAGAAAACGGGGTCCTTGTGGGCCACTCATTGGAGGGACACAAATAAATCTTTGCCGACTCTCTGCTGAAACTTACGAGCGTTCACACCTAAGCCTCTTACAAGGTCAGCTGTTTAGCTAAACATGAGCTCATGATCTAAATTTACACAATAATGAAGAAAGCAGCTACTAGGGGAGACAATCAGCCAAAACCATCAATACCAGAATTAGATTCCCAAGGCCATCCATCAGATGTAGGAATAATCGGGTGCAAGGCAGAAAATATACATAAAACTGGAACTGAAACAAGGCACAAGGATTTTTTCAAAGACTGGTAGGATCTCTAAAACATTTTTCAAGGACATGTCATTGATAAAGCTAAATACTCCAAGGTTGTGTAATACAACAGATTAATCACTGAGAAGAGTGAAATTATGCTGTTTTGAAAACTATGCCAGGTCAGATTTTCTGCCTAATTATATAAGAAGATTTCTCTAAAAAATACACATTATTTCAAAGACTTATTGGCTGTGAAATAAGTTAAGGGTATTTCAAATGGCTTCTCTGCAAAGAAAGGTGAGATGTAGGGAATCACAGAAAGTCGAGTGGAAAATAGGTCAATATATACATTGCTGTATGGTGAACTAAGCCTTAGGCCAGCAACAATGGAGAGGACCTGACCCTTAGACACGTACAAGTAAGCTGGAATCTTCAAAAGTTCAAATCTTTATAAGTAAAAAGATTTATTAAAGTGAATAACCAAGTGTTTTAATTGACATCAGAAGATGAAAACAATAAACCCTGAGAACATAGAGAAAAGATAAATAAAGATATGAGCAGAACTTAATACAACAGAAAACGTATAAAATTCAGGTGATTTAGTAAGTCCAAAGAATCTTCTTTGAAAAGATTTAAAAGACACACTTTGATTAAGGAAAACCAAAACATAAGTAAAGAATATACAGAAAGAGTCAGGACAATGTTAGAGCAGAGAATATATGAAATGCCAGTAAATTTGAACATTTCTGTCAAGTGGACCATTTCCTAGCTCCTAAAGTTTACCAACACTGACACAAGAGGAAATCATTTAAGGTCATCATGTCTGCCCTTGGTATTCTCGGAACGCCCTGGCCTCAGAATGCAGCCTCTGTAGTCCATGGTAACCTGCGGAGAGGGGGCGGGGCTGAGGGTGGTTGGAACACTGCCCTCACTGAGGGAGTGGGTGTGGCCATCTCTGCTGTGACTGAACAAAGGGCAGGGGAGCACGGGGCCAAGGGCAGGGCCCTCAGAGCCCGGCAGGCCCAGTGGAGTGTCACAAGCTTTTAGGCCCAGGCCAAAGGGCGCCTTCTTTGTCTGCACAGCTGCCCAAATTCTCACCTTTCCACTCAGGCCGCCCTCTTACTTGAAGTTTGTGTGGAACGTGTCCGTGCAGTATACCGCGCTGCAGAGCTAAGCATAGGTCTGGGCATCGTAGCTTCCTGCCAGGTGACCGAAGTTCGCAGGCAGATGGGTCCCTGGGACACACGCGGAGAGGCTCCTGCCCGGGCCACAGGCCGCCCACTGCCCCTGCCCAAGATCGGGGGCCGCAAAGCAGCCCTGTCTGAGTCCGCTGCCTCTAGAGGGAGTATTGGACCAACACTTGTAGAAAACGGGGTCCTTGCGGGCCACTCATTGGAGGGACACAAATAAATCTTTGCCGACTTACTGCTGAAACTTACGAGCGTTCACACCTAAGCCTCTTACAAGGTCAGCTGTTTAGCTAAACATGAGCTCATGATCTAAATTTACACAAAAATGAAGAAAGCAGCTACAAGGGGAGACAATCAGCCAAAACCATCAATACCAGAATTAGATTCCCAAGGCCATCCATGAGATGAAGGAATAATCGGGTGCAAGGCAGAAAATATACATAAAACTGGAACTGAAACAAGGCACAAGGATGTTTTCAAAGACTGGTAGGATCTCTAAAACATTTTTCAAGGACATGTCATTGATAAAGCTAAATAATCCAAGGTTGTGTAATACAACAGATTAATCACTGAGAAGAGTGAAATTATGCTGTTTTGAAAACTATGGCAGGTCAGATTTTCTGCCTAATTATATAAGAAGATTTCTCTAAAAAATACACATTATTTCAAAGACATATTGGCTGTGAAATAAGGTAAGGGTGTTTCAAATGGCTTGTCTGCAAAGAAAGGTGTGATGTGGTGTATCACAGAAAGTCGAGGGGAAAATAGGTCAATATATACATTGCTATATGGTGAACTAAGCCTTAGGCCGGCAACAATGGAGAGGACCTGACCCTTAGAAACGTACAAGTAAGCTGGAATCTTCAAAAGTTCAAATCTTTATAAGTAAAAAGATTTATTAAAATGAATAACCAAGTGTTTTAATTGACATCAGAAGATGAAAACAATAAACCCTGAGAACATAGAAAAAAGTTAAATAAAGATATGAGCAGAACTTAATACAACAGAAAACGTATAAAATTCAGTTGATTTAGTAAGTCCAAAGAATCTTCTTTGAAAAGATTTAAGAGACACAGTTTGGTTAAGGAAAACAAAAACATAAGTAAAGAATATACAGAAAGAGTCAGGACAATGTTAGAGCAGAGAATATATGAAATGCCAGTAAATTTGAACATTTCTGTCAAGTGGACCATTTCCTAGCTCCTAAAGTTTACCAAAACTGGCACAAGAGGAAATCATTTAAGGTCATCATGTCTGCCCTTGGCATTCTCGGAACGCCCTGGCTTCAGAATGCAGCCTCTGTAGTCCTTGGTAACCTGCGGAGAGGGGGCGGGGCTGAGGGAGGTTGGAACACAGCCCTCACTGAGGGAGTGGGTGTGGCCATCTCTGCTGTGACTGAACAAAGGCCAGGGGAGCAAGGGGCCC
Organism: Mesoplodon mirus; assembly: GCF_964341445.2. NCBI lineage: Eukaryota > Metazoa > Chordata > Mammalia > Artiodactyla > Ziphiidae > Mesoplodon > Mesoplodon mirus. The sequence continues at coordinate 119,956,758 of NC_138976.1, read as the reverse complement.
AGGGCAGGGCCCTCAGAGCGCGGCAGGCCCAGTGGAGTGTCACAAGCATTTAGGCCCAGGCCAAAGGGCACTTTCTTTGTCTGCACAGCTGCCCAAACCCTCACCTTTCCACTCAGGCCACCCACTTACTTGAAGTGTGTGTGGAACCTGTCCGCACAGTACACCTCTCTGCACAGCTAAGCATAGGTCTGGGCATCGTAGCTTCCTGCCAGGTGACCGAGGCTCACAGGCAGATGGGTCCCTGAGACACACGCAGAGAGGCTCCTGCCCGGGCCACAGGCCGCCCACTGCCCCTGCCCCAGATCGGGTGCGAAAAGCAGCCCTGTCTGTGTCCCCTGCCTCTAGAGGGAGTATTGGACCAACACTTGTAGAAAACGGGGTCCTTGAGGGCCACTCATTGAAGGGACACAATTAAATCTTTGCCGACTTTCTGCTGAAACTTACGAGCGTTCACACCTAAGCCTCTTACAAGGTCAGCTGTTTAGCTAAACATGAGCTCATGATCTAAATATACACAATAATGAAGAAAGCAGCTACAAGGGGAGACAATCAGCCAAAACAATCAATACCAGATTTAGATTCCCAAGGCCATCCATCAGATGTAGGAATAATCGGGTGCAAGGCAGAAAATATACATAAAACTGGAACTGAAACAAGGCACGAGGATGTTTTCAAAGACTGGTAGGATCTCTCAAACATTTTTAAAGGACATGTCATTGATAAAGCTAAATACACAAAGGTTGTGTAATACAACAGATTAATCATTGAGAAGAGTGAAATTATGCTGTTTTGAAAACTATGGCAGGTCAGATTTTCTGCCTAATTATATAAGAAGATTTCTCTAAAAAATAAACCTTATTTCAAAGCCTTATTGGTTGTGAAATAAGTTAAGGGTATTTCAAATGGCTTGTCTGCAAAGAAAGGTGAGATGTAGGGAATCACAGAAAGTCGAGGGGAAAATAGGTCAATATATACATTGGTATATGGTGAACTAAGCCTTAGGCCGGCAACAGTGGAGAGAACCTGACCCTTAGAAACGTACAAGTAAGCTGGAATCTTCAAAAGTTCAAATCTTTATAAGTAAAAAGATTTATTAAAATGAATAACCAAGTGTTTTAATTGACATCAGAAGATGAAAACAATAAACCCTGAGAACATAGAAAAAAGTTAAATAAAGATATGAGCAGAACTTAATACAACAGAAAACGTATAAAATTCAGGTGATTTAGTAAGTCCAAAGAATCTTCTTTGAAAAGATTTAAAAGACACACTTTGATTAAGGAAAACAAAAACATAAGTAAAGAATATACAGAAAGAGTCAGGACAATGTTAGAGCAGAGAATATATGAAATGCCAGTAAATTTGAACATTTCTGTCAAGTGGACCATTTCCTAGCTCCTAAAGTTTACCAAAACTGACACAAGAGGAAATCATTTAAGGTCATCATGTCTGCCCTTGGCATTCTCGGAACGCCCTGGCCTCAGAATGCAGCCTCTGTAGTCCATGGTAACCTGCGGAGAGGGGGCGGGGCTGAGGGAGGTTGGAACACTGCCCTCACTGAGGGAGTGGGTGTGGCCATCTCTGCTGTGACTGAACAAAGGGCAGGGGAGCAGGGGGCCCAGGGCAGGGCCCTCAGAGCCCGGCAGGCCCAGTGGAGTGTCACAAGCATTTAGGCCCAGGCCAAAGGGCGCTTTCTTTGTCTGCACAGCTGCCCAAACTCTCACTTTTCCACTCAGGCCGCCCACTTACTTGAAGTGTGTGTGGAACCTGTCCGCGCAGTACACCTCGCTGCACAGCTAGGCATAGATCTGGGCATCGTAGCTTCCTGCCAGGTGACCGAGGCTCACAGGCAGATGGGTCCCTGGGACACACGCGGAGAGGCTCCTGCCCGGGCCACAGGCCGCCCACTGCCCCTGCCCCAGATCGGGGGCAGCAAAGCAGCCCTGTCTGAGTCCCCTGCCTCTAGAGGGAGTATTGGACCAACACTTGTAGAAAACGGGGTCCTTGAGGGCCACTCATTGGAGGGACACTATTAAATCTTTGCCGACTTTCTGCTGAAACTTACGAGCGTTCACACCTAAGCCTCTTACAAGGTCAGCTGTTTAGCTAAACATGAGCTCATGATCTAAATATACACAATAATGAAGAAAGCAGCTACAAGGGGAGACAATCAGCCAAAACAATCAATACCAGAATTAGATTCCCAAGGCCATCCATCAGATGTAGGAAGAATCGGGTGCAAGGCAGAAAATATTCATAAAACTGGAACTGAAACAAGGCACGAGGATGTTTTCAAAGACTGGTAGGATCTCTCAAACATTTTTAAAGGACATGTCATTGATAAAGCTAAATACACAAAGGTTGTGTAATACAACAGATTAATCATTGAGAAGAGTGAAATTATGCTGTTTTGAAAACTATGGCAGGTCAGATTTTCTGCCTAATTATATAAGAAGATTTCTCTAAAAAATACACATTATTTCAAAGACATATTGGCTGTGAAATAAGGTAAGGGTGTTTCAAATGGCTTGTCTGCAAAGAAAGGTGAGATGTAGTGGATCACAGAAAGTCGAGGGGAAAATAGGTCAATATATACATTGCTATATGGTGAACTAAGCCTTAGGCCGGCAACAATGGAGAGGACCTGACCCTTAGAAACGTACAAGTAAGCTGGAATCTTCAAAAGTTCAAATCTTTATAAGTAAAAAGATTTATTAAAATGAATAACCAAGTGTTTTAATTGACATCAGAAGATGAAAACAATAAACCCTGAGAACATAGAAAAAAGTTAAATAAAGATATGAGCAGAACTTAATACAACAGAAAACGTATAAAATTCAGGTGATTTAGTAAGTCCAAAGAATCTTCTTTGAAAAGATTTAAAAGACACACTTTGGTTAAGGAAAACAAAAACATAAGTAAAGAATATACAGAAAGAGTCAGGACAATGTTAGAGCAGAGAATATATGAAATGCCAGTAAATTTGAACATTTCTGTCAAGTGGACCATTTCCTAGCTCCTAAAGTTTACCAAAACTGACACAAGAGGAAATCATTTAAGGTCATCATGTCTGCCCTTGGCATTCTCGGAACGCCCTGGCCTCAGAATGCAGCCTCTGTAGTCCATGGTAACCTGCGGAGAGGGGGCGGGGCTGAGGGAGGTTGGAACACTGCCCTCACTGAGGGAGTGGGTGTGGCCATTTCTGCTGTGACTGAACAAAGGGCAGGGGAGCAGGGGGCCCAGGGCAGGGCCCTCAGAGCCCGGCAGGCCCAGTGGAGTGTCACAAGCATTTAGGCCCAGGCCAAAGGGCGCTTTCTTTGTCTGCACAGCTGCCCAAACTCTCACCTTTCCACTCAGGCCGCCCACTTACTTGAAGTGTGTGTGGAACCTGTCCACGCAGTACACCTTGCTGCACAGCTAAGCATAGGTCTGGGCATCGTAGCCTCCTGCCAAATGATCGAGGTTCACAGGCAGATCAGTCCCTGGGACACACGCGGAGAGGCTCCTGCCCGGGCCACAGGCCGCCCACTGCCCCTGCCCCAGATCGGGGGCGGCAAAGCAGCCCTGTCTGAGTCCCCTGCCTCTAGAGGGATTATTGGACCAACACTTGTAGAAAACGGGGTCCTTGCGGGCCACTCATTGGAGGGACACAAATAAATCATTGCCGACTTTCTGCTGAAACTTATGAGCGTTCACACCGAAACCTCTTACAAGGTCAGCTGTTTAGCTAAACATGAGCTCATGATCTAAATTTACACAATAATGAAGAAAGCAGCTAGAAGGGGAGACAATCAGCCAAAACAATCAATACCAGTATTAGATTCCCAAGGCCATCCATCAGATGTAGGAATAATCGGGTGCAAGGCAGAAAATATACATAAAACTGGAACTGAAACAAGGCACGAGGATGTTTTCAACGACTGGTAGGATCTCTCAAACATTTTTAAAGGACATGTCATTGATAAAGCTAAATACACCAAGGTTGTGTAATACAACAGATTAATCATTGAGAAGAGTGAAATTATGCTGTTTTGAAAACTATGGCAGGTCAGATTTTCTGCCTAATTATATAAGAAGATTTCTCTAAAAAATACACATTATTTCAAAGACATATTGGCTGTGAAATAAGGTAAGGGTGTTTCAAATGGCTTGTCTGCAAAGAAAGGTGTGATGTGGTGTATCACAGAAAGTCGAGGGGAAAATAGGTCAATATATACATTGCTATATGGTGAACTAAGCCTTACGCCGGCAACAATGGAGAGGACCTGACCCTTAGAAACGTACAAGTAAGCTGGAATCTTCAAAAGTTCAAATCTTTATAAGTAAAAAGATTTATTAAAATGAATAACCAAGTGTTTTAATTGACATCAGAAGATGAAAACAATAAACCCTGAGAACATAGAAAAAAGTTAAATAAAGATATGAGCAGAACTTAATACAACAGAAAACGTATAAAATTCAGTTGATTTAGTAAGTCCAAAGAATCTTCTTTGAAAAGATTTAAGAGACACAGTTTGGTTAAGGAAAACAAAAACATAAGTAAAGAATATACAGAAAGAGTCAGGACAATGTTAGAGCAGAGAATATATGAAATGCCAGTAAATTTGAACATTTCTGTCAAGTGGACCATTTCCTAGCTCCTAAAGTTTACCAAAACTGGCACAAGAGGAAATCATTTAAGGTCATCATGTCTGCCCTTGGCATTCTCGGAACGCCCTGGCCTCAGAATGCAGCCTCTGTAGTCCTTGGTAACCTGCGGAGAGGGGGCGGGGCTGAGGGAGGTTGGAACACAGCCCTCACTGAGGGAGTGGGTGTGGCCATCTCTGCTGTGACTGAACAAAGGCCAGGGGAGCAAGGGGCCCAGGGCAGGGCCCTCAGAGCCCGGCAGGCCCAGTGGAGTGTCACAAGCATTTAGGCCCAGGCCAAAGGGCGCTTTCTTTGTCTGCACAGCTGCCCAAACTCTCACCTTTCCACTCAGGCCACCCACTTACTTGAAGTGTGTGTGGAACCTGTCCGCACAGTACACCTCGCTGCACAGCTAGGCATAGGTCTGGGCATCGTAGCTTCCTGCCAGGTGACCGAGGCTCACAGGCAGATGGGTCCCTGGGACACACGCAGAGAGGCTCCTGCCCGGGCCACAGGCCGCCCACTGCCCCTGCCCCAGATCGGGGGCCGCAAAGCAGCCCTGTCTGAGTCCCCTGCCTCTAGAGGGAGTATTGGACCAACACTTGTAGAAAACGGGGTCCTTGAGGGCCACTCATTGGAGGGACACAAATAAATCTTTGCCGTCTTTCTTCTGAAACTTACGAGCGTTCACACCTAAGCCTCTTACAAGGTCAGCTGTTTAGCTAAACATGAGCTCATGATCTAAATTTACACAATAATGAAGAAAGCAGCTACAAGGGGAGACAATCAGCCAAAACAATCAATACCAGAATTAGATTCCCAAGGCCATCCATCAGATGTAGGAATAATCGGGTGCAAGGCAGAAAATATACATAAAACTGGAACTGAAACAAGGCACGAGGATGTTTTCAAAGACTGGTAGGATCTCTCAAACATTTCTAAAGGACATGTCATTGATAAAGCTAAATACACAAAGGTTGTGTAATACAACAGATTAATCATTGAGAAGAGTGAAATTATGCTGTTTTGAAAACTATGGCAGGTCAGATTTTCTGCCTAATTATATAAGAAGATTTCTCTAAAAAATAAACATTATTTCAAAGCCTTATTGGCTGTGAAATAAGTTAAGGGTATTTCAAATGGCTTGTCTGCAAAGAAAGGTGAGATGTAGTGGATCACAGAAAGTCGAGGGGAAAATAGGTCAATATATACATTGCTATATGGTGAACTAAGCCTTAGGCCGGCAACAGTGGAGAGAACCTGACCCTTAGAAACGTACAAGTAAGCTGGAATCTTCGAAAGTTCTAATCTTTATAAGTAAAAAGATTTTTTAAAATGAATAACCGAGTGTTTTAATTGACATCAGAAGATGAAAACAATCAACCCTGAGAACATAGAAAAAAGTTAAATAAAGATATGAGCAGAACTTAATACAACAGAAAACGTATAAAATTCAGGTGATTTAGTAAGTCCAAAGAATCTTCTTTGAAAAGATTTAAAAGACACACTTTGATTAAGGAAAACAAAAACATAAGTAAAGAATATACAGAAAGAATCAGGACAATGTTAGAGCAGAGAATATATGAAATGCCAGTAAATTTGAACATTTCTGTCAAGTGGACCATTTCCTAGCTCCTAAAGTTTACCAAAACTGACACAAGAGGAAATCATTTAAGGTCATCATGTCTGCCCTTGGCATTCTCGGAACGCCCTGGCCTCAGAATGAAGCCTCTGTAGTCCATGGTAACCTGCGGAGAGGGGGCGGGGCTGAGGGAGGTTGGAACACTGCCCTCACTGAGGGAGTGGGTGTGGCCATCTCTGCTGTGACTGAACAAAGGGCAGGGGAGCAGGGGGCCCAGGGCAGGGCCCTCAGAGCCCGGCAGGCCCAGTGGAGTGTCACAAGCATTTAGGCCCAGGCCAAAGGGCGCTTTCTTTGTCTGCACAGCTGCCCAAACTCTCACCTTTCCACTCAGGCCGCCCACTTACTTGAAGTGTGTGTGGAACCTGTCTGCGCAGTACACCTCGCTGCACAGCTAGGCATAGGTCTGGGCATCGTAGCTTCCTGCCAGGTGACCGAGGCTCACAGGCAGATGGGTCCCTGGGACACACGCAGAGAGGCTCCTGCCCGGGCCACAGGCCGCCCACTGCCCCTGCCCCAGATCGGGGGCCGCAAAGCAGCCCTGTCTGAGTCCCCTGCCTCTAGAGGGAGTATTGGACCAACACTTGTAGAAAACGGGGTCCTTGAGGGCCACTCATTGGAGGGACACAAATAAATCTTTGCCGTCTTTCTTCTGAAACTTACGAGCGTTCACACCTAAGCCTCTTACAAGGTCAGCTGTTTAGCTAAACATGAGCTCATGATCTAAATTTACACAATAATGAAGAAAGCAGCTACAAGGGGAGACAATCAGCCAAAACAATCAATACCAGAATTAGATTCCCAAGGCCATCCATCAGATGTAGGAATAATCGGGTGCAAGGCAGAAAATATACATAAAACTGGAACTGAAACAAGGCACGAGGATGTTTTCAAGGACTGGTAGGATCTCTCAAACATTTTTAAAGGACATGTCATTGATAAAGCTAAATACACCAAGGTTGTGTAATACAACAGATTAATCATTGAGAAGAGTGAAATTATGCTGTTTTGAAAACTATGGCAGGTCAGATTTTCTGCCTAATTATATAAGAAGATTTCTCTAAAAAATAAACATTATTTCAAAGCCTTATTGGCTGTGAAATAAGTTAAGGGTATTTCAAATGGCTTGTCTGCAAAGAAAGGTGAGATGTAGTGGATCACAGAAAGTCGAGGGGAAAATAGGTCAATATATACATTGCTATATGGTGAACTAAGCCTTAGGCCGGCAACAGTGGAGAGAACCTGACCCTTAGAAACGTACAAGTAAGCTGGAATCTTCAAAAGTTCTAATCTTTATAAGTAAAAAGATTTATTAAAATGAATAACCAAGTGTTTTAATTGACATCAGAAGATGAAAACAATAAACCCTGAGAACATAGAAAAAAGTTAAATAAAGATAGGAGCAGAACTTAATACAACAGAAAACGTATAAAATTCAGGTGATTTAGTAAGTCCAAAGAATCTTATCTGAAAAGATTTAAAAGACACACTTTGATTAAGGAAAACAAAAACATAAGTAAAGAATATACAGAAAGAGTCAGGACAATGTTAGAGCAGAGAATATATGAAATGCCAGTAAATTTGAACATTTCTGTCAAGTGGACCATTTCCTAGCTCCTAAAGTTTACCAAAACTGACACAAGAGGAAATCATTTAAGGTCATCATGTCTGCCCTTGGCATTCTCGGAACGCCCTGGCCTCAGAATGAAGCCTCTGTAGTCCATGGTAACCTGCAGAGAGGGGGCGGGGCTGAGGGAGGTTGGAACACTGCCCTCACTGAGGGAGTGGGTGTGGCCATCTCTGCTGTGACTGAACAAAGGGCAGGGGAGCAGGGGGCCCAGGGCAGGGCCCTCAGAGCCCGGCAGGCCCAGTGGAGTGTCACAAGCATTTAGGCCCAGGCCAAAGGGCACTTTCTTTGTCTGCACAGCTGCCCAAACTCTCACCTTTCCTCTCAGGCCGCCCACTTACTTGAAGTGTGTGTAGAACCTGTCCGCGCAGTACACCTCGCTGCACAGCTAGGCATAGGACTGGGCATCGTAGCTTCCTGCCAGGTGACCGAGGCTCACAGGCAGATGGGTCCCTGGGACACACGTGGAGAGGCTCCTGCCCGGGCCACAGGCCGCCCACTGCCCCTGCCCCAGATCGGGGGCCGCAAAGCAGCCCTGTCTGAGTCCCCTGCCTCTAGAGGGAGTATTGGACCAACACTTGTAGAAAACGGGGTCCTTGAGGGCCGCTCATTGGAGGGACACAATTAAATCTTTGCCGACTTTCTGCTGAAACTTACGAGCGTTCACACCTAAGCCTCTTACAAGGTCAGCTGTTTAGCTAAACATGAGCTCATGATCTAAATATACACAATAATGAAGAAAGCAGCTACAAGGGGAGACAATCAGCCAAAACAATCAATACCAGAATTAGATTCCCAAGGCCATCCATCAGATGTAGGAATAATCGGGTGCAAGGCAGAAAATATACATAAAACTGGAACTGAAACAAGGCACGAGGATGTTTTCAAAGACTGGTAGGATCTCTAAAACATTTTTAAAGGACATGTCATTGATAAAGCTAAATACACAAAGGTTGTGTAATACAACAGATTAATCATTGAGAAGAGTGAAATTATGCTGTTTTGAAAACTATGGCAGGTCAGATTTTCTGCCTAATTATAGAAGAAGATTTCTCTAAAAAATAAACATTATTTCAAAGCCTTATTGGCTGTGAAATAAGTTAAGGGTATTTCAAATGGCTTGTCTGCAAAGAAAGGTGAGATGTAGTGGATCACAGAAAGTCGAGGGGAAAATAGGTCAATATATACATTGCTATATGGTGAACTAAGCCTTAGGCCGGCAACAGTGGAGAGAACCTGACCCTTAGAAACGTACAAGTAAGCTGGAATCTTCAAAAGTTCTAATCTTTATAAGTAAAAAGATTTTTTAAAATGAATAACCGAGTGTTTTAATTGACATCAGAAGATGAAAACAATCAACCCTGAGAACATAGAAAAAAGTTAAATAAAGTTATGAGCAGAACTTAATACAACAGAAAACGTATAAAATTCAGGTGATTTAGTAAGTCCAAAGAATCTTCTTTGAAAAGATTTAAAAGACACACTTTGATTAAGGAAAACAAAAACATAAGTAAAGAATATACAGAAAGAATCAGGACAATGTTAGAGCAGAGAATATATGAAATGCCAGTAAATTTGAACATTTCTGTCAAGTGGACCATTTCCTAGCTCCTAAAATTTACCAAAACTGACACAAGAGGAAATCATTTAAGGTCATCATGTCTGCCCTTGGCATTCTCGGAACGCCCTGGCCTCAGAATGAAGCCTCTGTAGTCCATGGTAATTGCAGAGAGGGGGCGGGGCTGAGGGAGTTTGGAACACTGCCCTCACTGAGGGAGTGGGTGTGGCCATCTCTGCTGTGACTGAACAAAGGGCAGGGGAGCAGGGGGCCCAGGGCAGGGCCCTCAGAGCCCGGCAGGCCCAGTGGAGTGTCACAAGCATTTAGGCCCAGGCCAAAGGGCGCTTTCTTTGTCTGCACAGCTGCCCAAACTCTCACCTTTCCACTCAGGCCGCCCACTTACTTGAAGTGTGTGTGGAACCTGTCCGCGCAGTACACCTCGCTGCACAGCTAGGCATAGGTCTGGGCATCGTAGCTTCCTGCCAGGTGACCGAGGCTCACAGGCAGATGGGTCCCTGGGACACACGCGGAGAGGCTCCTGCCCGGGCCACAGGCCGCCCACTGCCCCTGCCCCAGATCAGGGGCGGCAAAGCAGCCCTGTCTGAGTCCCCTGCCTCTAGAGGGAGTATTGGACCAACACTTGTAGAAAACGGGGTCCTTGAGGGCCACTCATTGGAGGGACACAATTAAATCTTTGCCGTCTTTCTGCTGAAACTTACGAGCGTTCACACCTAAGCCTCTTACAAGGTCAGCTGTTTAGCTAAACATGAGCTCATGATCTAAATATACACAATAATGAAGAAAGCAGCTACAAGGGGAGACAATCAGCCAAAACAATCAATACCAGAATTAGATTCCCAAGGCCATCCATCAGATGTAGGAATAATCGGGTGCAAGGCAGAAAATATACATAAAACTGGAACTGAAACAAGGCACGAGGATGTTTTCAAAGACTGGTAGGATCTCTAAAACATTTTTAAAGATCATGTCATTGATAAATCTAAATACACAAAGGTTGTGTAATACAACAGATTAATCATTGAGAAGAGTGAAATTATGCTGTTTTGAAAACTATGGCAGGTCAGATTTTCTGCCTAATTATATAAGAAGATTTCTCTAAAAAATACACATTATTTCAAAGACATATTGGGTGTGAAATATGTTAAGGGTGTTTCAAATGGCTTGTCTGCAAAGAAAGGTTAGATGTAGGGGATCACAGAAAGTCGAGCGGAAAATAGGTCAATATATACATTGCTATATGGTGAACTAAGCCTTAGGCCGGCAACAATGGAGAGGACCTGACCCTTAGAAACGTACAAGTAAGCTGGAATCTTCAAAAGTTCAAATCTTTGTAAGTAAAAAGATTTATTAAAATGAATAACCAAGTGTTTTAATTGACATCAGAAGATGAAAACAATAAACCCTGAGAACATAGAAAAAAGTTAAATAAAGATAGGAGCAGAACTTAATACAACAGAAAACGTATAAAATTCAGGTGATTTAGTAAGTCCAAAGAATCTTCTTTGAAAAGATTTAAAAGACACACTTTGATTAAGGAAAACAAAAACATAAGTAAAGAATATACAGAAAGAGTCAGGACAATGTTAGAGCAGAGAATATATGAAATGCCAGTAAATTTGAACATTTCTGTCAAGTGGACCATTTCCTAGCTCCTAAAGTTTACCAAAACTGACACAAGAGGAAATCATTTAAGGTCATCATGTCTGCCCTTGGCATTCTCGGAACGCCCTGGCCTCAGAATGCAGCCTCTGTAGTCCTTGGTAACCTGCGGAGAGGGGGCGGGGCTGAGGGAGGTTGGAACACTGCCCTCACTGAGGGAGTGGGTGTGGCCATCTCTGCTGTGACTGAACAAAGGGCAGGGGAGCAGGGGGCCCAGGGCAGGGCCCTCAGAGCGCGGCAGGCCCAGTGGAGTGTCACAAGCATTTAGGCCCAGGCCAAAGGGCGCTTTCTTTGTCTGCACAGCTGCCCAAACTCTCACCTTTCCACTCAGGCCACCCACTTACTTGAAGAGTGTGTGGAACCTGTCCGCACAGTACACCTCTCTGCACAGCTAAGCATAGGTCTGGGCATCGTAGCTTCCTGCCAGGTGACCGAGGCTCACAGGCAGATGGGTCCCTGGGACACACGCAGAGAAGATCCTGCCCGGGCCACAGGCCGACCACTGCCCCTGCCCCAGATCGGGGGCGAAAAGCAGCCCTGTCTGTGTCCCCTGCCTCTAGAGGGAGTATTGGACCAACACTTGTAGAAAACGGGGTCCTTGAGGGCCACTCGTTGAAGGGACACAATTAAAGCTTTGCCGACTTTCTGCTGAAACTTACGAGCGTTCACACCTAAGCCTCTTACAAGGTCAGCTGTTTAGCTAAACATGAGCTCATGATCTAAATATACACAATAATGAAGAAAGCAGCTACAAGGGGAGACAATCAGCGAAAACAATCAATACCAGAATTAGATTCCCAAGGCCATCCATCAGATGTAGGAATAATCGGGTGCAAGGCAGAAAATATACATAAAACTGGAACTGAAACAAGGCACGAGGATGTTTTCAAAGACTGGTAGGATCTCTCAAACATTTTTAAAGGACATGTCATTGATAAAGCTAAATACACAAAGGTTGTGTAATACAACAGATTAATCATTGAGAAGAGTGAAATTATGCTGTTTTGAAAACTATGGCAGGTCAGATTTTCTGCCTAATTATATAAAAAGATTTCTCTAAAAAATAAACATTATTTCAAAGCCTTATTGGTTGTGAAATAAGTTAAGGGTATTTCAAATGGCTTGTCTGCAAAGAAAGGTGAGATGTAGTGGATCACAGAAAGTCGAGGGGAAAATAGGTCAATATATACATTGCTTTATGGTGAACTAAGCCTTAGGCCGGCAACAGTGGAGAGAACCTGACCCTTAGAAACGTACAAGTAAGCTGGAATCTTCAAAAGTTCAAATCTTTATAAGTAAAAAGATTTATTAAAATGAATAACCGAGTGTTTTAATTGACATCAGAAGATGAAAACAATCAACCCTGAGAACATAGAAAAAAGTTAAATAAAGATATGAGCAGAACTTAATACAACAGAAAACGTATAAAATTCAGGTGATTTAGTAAGTCCAAAGAATCTTCTTTGAAAAGATTTAAAAGACACACTTTGATTAAGGAAAACAAAAACATCAGTAAAGAATATACAGAAAGAGTCAGGACAATGTTAGAGCAGAGAATATATGAAATGCCAGTAAATTTGAACATTTCTGTCAAGTGGACCATTTCCTAGCTCCTAAAGTTTACCAAAACTGACACAAGAGGAAATCATTTAAGGTCATCATGTCTGCCCTTGGCATTCTCGGAACGCCCTGGCCTCAGAATGCAGCCTCTGTAGTCCATGGTAACCTGCGGAGAGGGGGCGGGGCTGAGGGAGGTTGGAACACTGCCCTCACTGAGGGAGTGGGTGTGGCCATCTCTGCTGTGACTGAACAAAGGGCAGGGGAGCAGGGGGCCCAGGGCAGGGCCCTCAGAGCCCGGCAGGCCCAGTGGAGTGTCACAAGCATTTAGGCCCAGGCCAAAGGGCGCTTTCTTTGTCTGCACAGCTGCCCAAACTCTCACCTTTCCACTCAGGCCGCCCACTTACTTAAAGTGTGTGTGGAACCTGTCCGCGCAGTACACCTCGCTGCACAGCTAGGCATAGGTCTGGGCATCGTAGCTTCCTGCCAGGTGACCGAGGCTCACAGGCAGATGGGTCCCTGGGACACACGCGGAGAGGCTCCTGCCCGGGCCACAGGGCGCCCACTGCCCCTGCCCCAGATCGGGGGCCGCAAAGCAGCCCTGTCTGAGTCCCCTGCCTCTAGAGGGAGTATTGGACCAACACTTGTAGAAAACGGGGTCCTTGAGGGCCACTCATTGGAGGGACACAATTAAATCTTTGCCGACTTTCTGCTGAAACTTACGAGCGTTCACACCTAAGCCTCTTACAAGGTCAGCTGTTTAGCTAAACATGAGCTCATGATCTAAATATACACAATAATGAAGAAAGCAGCTACAAGGGGAGACAATCAGCCAAAACAATCAATACCAGAATTAGATTCCCAAGGCCATCCATCAGATGTAGGAATAATCGGGTGCAAGGCAGAAAATATACATAAAACTGGAACTGAAACAAGGCACGAGGATGTTTTCAAAGACTGGTAGGATCTCTAAAACATTTTTAAAGATCATGTCATTGATAAATCTAAATACACAAAGGTTGTGTAATACAACAGATTAATCATTGAGAAGAGTGAAATTATGCTGTTTTGAAAACTATGGCAGGTCAGATTTTCTGCCTAATTATATAAGAAGATTTCTCTAAAAAATACACATTATTTCAAAGACATATTGGGTGTGAAATAAGTTAAGGGTATTTCAAATGGCTTGTCTGCAAAGAAAGGTTAGATGTAGGGGATCACAGAAAGTCGAGGGGAAAATAGGTCAATATATACATTGCTATATGGTGAACTAAGCCTTAGGCCGGCAACAATGGAGAGGACCTGACCCTTAGAAACGTACAAGTAAGCTGGAATCTTCAAAAGTTCAAATCTTTATAAGTAAAAAGATTTATTAAAATGAATAACCAAGTGTTTTAATTGACATCAGAAGATGAAAACAATAAACCCTGAGAACATAGAAAAAAGTTAAATAAAGATATGAGCAGAACTTAATACAACAGAAAACGTATAAAATTCAGGTGATTTAGTAAGTCCAAAGAATCTTCTTTGAAAAGATTTAAAAGACACACCTTGATTAAGGAAAACAAAAACATAAGTAAAGAATATACAGAAAGAGTCAGGACAATGTTAGAGCAGAGAATATATGAAATGCCAGTAAATTTGAACATTTCTGTCAAGTGGACCATTTCCTAGCTCCTAAAGTTTACCAAAACTGACACAAGAGGAAATCATTTAAGGTCATCATGTCTGCCCTTGGCATTCTCGGAATGCCCTGGCCTCAGAATGCAGCCTCTGTAGTCCTTGGTAACCTGCGGAGAGGGGGCGGGGCTGAGGGAGGTTGGAACACTGCCCTCACTGAGGGAGTGTGTGTGGCCATCTCTGCTGTGACTGAACAAAGGGCAGGGGAGCAGGGGGCCCAGGGCAGGGCCCTCAGAGCGCGGCAGGCCCAGTGGAGTGTCACAAGCATTTAGGCCCAGGCCAAAGGGCACTTTCTTTGTCTGCACAGCTGCCCAAACTCTCACCTTTCCACTCAGGCCACCCACTTACTTGAAGAGTGTGTGGAACATGTCCGCACAGTACACCTCTCTGCACAGCTAAGCATAGGTCTGGGCATCGTAGCTTCCTGCCAGGTGACCGAGGCTCACAGGCAGATGGGTCCCTGGGACACACGCAGAGAAGATCCTGCCCGGGCCACAGGCCGACCACTGCCCCTGCCCCAGATCGGGGGCGAAAAGCAGCCCTGTCTGTGTCCCCTGCCTCTAGAGGGAGTATTGGACCAACACTTGTAGAAAACGGGGTCCTTGAGGGCCACTCATTGAAGGGACACAATTAAAGCTTTGCCGACTTTCTGCTGAAACTTACGAGCGTTCACACCTAAGCCTCTTACAAGGTCAGCTGTTTAGCTAAACATGAGCTCATGATCTAAATATACACAATAATGAAGAAAGCAGCTACAAGGGGAGACAATCAGCCAAAACAATCAATACCAGAATTAGATTCCCAAGGCCATCCATCAGATGTAGGAATAATCGGGTGCAAGGCAGAAAATATACATAAAACTGGAACTGAAACAAGGCACGAGGATGTTTTCAAAGACTGGTAGGATCTCTCAAACATTTTTAAAGGACATGTCATTGATAAAGCTAAATACACAAAGGTTGTGTAATACAACAGATTAATCACTGAGAAGAGTGAAATTATGCTGTTTTGAAAACTATGGCAGGTCAGATTTTCTGCCTAATTATATAAAAAGATTTCTCTAAAAAATATACATTATTTCAAAGCCTTATTGGTTGTGAAATAAGTTAAGGGTATTTCAAATGGCTTGTCTGCAAAGAAAGGTGAGATGTAGTGGATCACAGAAAGTCGAGGGGAAAATAGGTCAATATATACATTGCTATATGGTGAACTAAGCCTTAGGCCGGCAACAGTGGAGAGAACCTGACCCTTAGAAACGTACAAGTAAGCTGGAATCTTCAAAAGTTCAAATCTTTATAAGTAAAAAGATTTATTAAAATGAATAACCGAGTGTTTTAATTGACATCAGAAGATGAAAACAATCAACCCTGAGAACATAGAAAAAAGTTAAATAAAGATATGAGCAGAACTTAATACAACAGAAAACGTATAAAATTCAGGTGATTTAGTAAGTCCAAAGAATCTTCTTTGAAAAGATTTAAAAGACACACTTTGATTAAGGAAAACAAAAACATAAGTAAAGAATATACAGAAAGAGTCAGGACAATGTTAGAGCAGAGAATATATGAAATGCCAGTAAATTTGAACATTTCTGTCAAGTGGACCATTTCCTAGCTCCTAAAGTTTACCAAAACTGACACAAGAGGAAATCATTTAAGGTCATCATGTCTGCCCTTGGCATTCTCGGAACGCCCTGGCCTCAGAATGCAGCCTCTGTAGTCCATGGTAACCTGCGGAGAGGGGGCGGGGCTGAGGGAGGTTGGAACACTGCCCTCAGTGAGGGAGTGGGTGTGGCCATCTCTGCTGTGACTGAACAAAGGGCAGGGGAGCAGGGGGCCCAGGGCAGGGCCCTCAGAGCCCGGCAGGCCCAGTGGAGTGTCACAAGCATTTAGGCCCAGGCCAAAGGGCGCTTTCTTTGTCTGCACAGCTGCCCAAACTCTCACCTTTCCACTCAGGCCGCCCACTTACTTGAAGTGTGTTTGGAACCTGTCCGCGCAGTACACCTCGCTGCACAGCTAGGCATAGGTCTGGGCATCGTAGCTTCCTGCCAGGTGACCGAGGCTCACAGGCAGATGGGTCCCTGGGACACACGCGGAGAGGCTCCTGCTCGGGCCACAGGCCGCCCACTGCCCCTGCCCCAGATCGGGGGCGGCAAAGCAGCCCTGTCTGAGTCCCCTGCCTCTAGAGGGAGTATTGGACCAACACTTGTAGAAAACGGGGTCCTTGAGGGCCACTCATTGAAGGGACACAATTAAATCTTTGCCGACTTTCTGCTGAAACTTACGAGCGTTCACACCTAAGCCTCTTACAAGGTCAGCTGTTTAGCTAAACATGAGCTCATGATCTAAATATACACAATAATGAAGAAAGCAGCTACAAGGGGAGACAATCAGCCAAAACAATCAATACCAGATTTAGATTCCCAAGGCCATCCATCAGATGTAGGAATAATCGGGTGCAAGGCAGAAAATATACATAAAACTGGAACTGAAACAAGGCACGAGGATGTTTTCAAAGACTGGTAGGATCTCTCAAACATTTTTAAAGGACATGTCATTGATAAAGCTAAATACACAAAGGTTGTGTAATAGAACAGATTAATCATTGAGAAGAGTGAAATTATGCTGTTTTGAAAACTATGGCAGGTCAGATTTTCTGCCTAATTATATAAGAAGATTTCTCTAAAAAATAAACCTTATTTCAAAGCCTTATTGGTTGTGAAATAAGTTAAGGGTATTTCAAATGGCTTGTCTGCAAAGAAAGGTGAGATGTAGTGGATCACAGAAAGTCGAGGGGAAAATAGGTCAATATATACATTGCTATATGGTGAACTAAGCCTTAGGCCGGCAACAGTGGAGAGAACCTGACCCTTAGAAACGTACAAGTAAGCTGGAATCTTCAAAAGTTCAAATCTTTATAAGTAAAAAGATTTATTAAAATGAATAACCAAGTGTTTTAATTGACATCAGAAGATGAAAACAATAAACCCTGAGAACATAGAAAAAAGTTAAATAAAGATATGAGCAGAACTTAATACAACAGAAAACGTATAAAATTCAGGTGATTTAGTAAGTCCAAAGAATCTTCTTTGAAAAGATTTAAAAGACACACTTTGATTAAGGAAAACAAAAACATAAGTAAAGAATATACAGAAAGAGTCAGGACAATGTTAGAGCAGAGAATATATGAAATGCCAGTAAATTTGAACATTTCTGGAAAGTGGACCATTTCCTAGCTCCTAAAGTTTACCAAAACTGACACAAGAGGAAATCATTTAAGGTCATCATGTCTGCCCTTGGCATTCTCGGAACGCCCTGGCCTCAGAATGCAGCCTCTGTCGTCCGTGGTAACCTGCGGAGAGGGGGCGGGGCTGAGGGAGGTTGGAACACTGCCCTCACTGAGGGAGTGGGTGTGGCCATCTCTGCTGTGACTGAACAAAGGGCAGGGGAGCAGGGGGCCCAGGGAAGGGCCCTCAGAGCCCGGCAGGCCCAGTGGAGTGTCACAAGCATTTAGGCCCAGGCCAAAGGGCGCTTTCTTTGTCTGCACAACTGCCCAAACTCTCACCTTTCCACTCAGGCCGCCCTCTTACTTGAAGTGTGTGTGGAACCTGTCTGCGCAGTACACCTCGCTGCACAGCTAAGCATAGGTCTGGGCATCATAGCTTCCTGCCAGGTGACCGAGGCTCGCAGGCAGATGGGTCCCTGGGACACACGCGGAGAGGCTCCTGCCCGGGCCACAGGCCGCCCACTTCCCCTGCCCCAGATCGGGGGCCGCAAAGCAGCCCTGTCTGAGTCCCCTGCCTCTAGAGGGAGTATTGGACCAACACTTGTAGAAAACGGGGTCCTTGCGGGCCACTCATTGGAGGGACACAAAGAAATCTTTGCCGACTTTCTGCTGAAACTTACGAGCGTTCACACCTAAGCCTCTTACAAGGTCAGCTGTTTAGCTAAACATGAGCTCATGATCTAAATTTACACAATAATGAAGAAAGCAGCTACAAGGGGAGACAATCAGCCAAAACCATCAATACCAGTATTAGATTCCCAAGGCCATCCATCAGATGTAGGAATAATCGGGTGCAAGGCAGAAAATATACATCAAACTGGAACTGAATCAAGGCACAAGGATGTTTTCAAAGACTGGTAGGATCTCTAAAACATTTTTAAAGGACATGTCATTGATAAAGCTAAATACACAAGGGTTGTGTAATAGAACAGTTTAATCATTGAGAAGTGTGAAATTATGCTGTTTTGAAAACTATGGCAGGTCAGATTTACTGCCTAATTATATAAGAAGATTTCTCTAAAAAATACACATAATTTCAAAGCCTTACTGGCTGTGAAATAAGTTAAGGGTATTTCAAATGGCTTGTCTGCAAAGAAAGCTGAGATGTAGGGGATCACAGAAAGTCTAGGGGAAAATAGGTCAATATATACATTGCTATATGGTGAACTAAGCCTTAGGCCGGCAACAATGGAGAGGACCTGACCCTTAGAAACGTACAAGTAAGCTGGAATCTTCAAAAGTTCAAATCTTTATAAGTAAAAAGATTTATTAAAATGAATAACCAAGTGTTTTAATTGACATCAGAAGATGAAAACAATAAACCCTGAGAACATAGAAAAAAGTTAAATAAAGATATGAGCAGAACTTAATACAACAGAAAACGTATAAAATCCAGGTGATTTAGTAAGTCCAAAGAATCTTCTTTGAAAAGATTTAAAAGACACACTTTGATTAAGGAAAACAAAAACATAAGTAAAGAATATACAGAAAGAGTCAGGACAATGTTAGAGCAGAGAATATATGAAATGCCAGTAAATTTGAACATTTCTGTCAAGTGGACCATTTCCTAGCTCCTAAAGTTTACCAAAACTGACACAAGAGGAAATCATTTAAGGTCATCATGTCTGCCCTTGGCATTCTCGGAAAGCCCTGGCCTCAGAATGCAGCCTCTGTAGTCCATGGTAACCTGCGGAGAGGGGGCGGGGCTGAGGGAGGTTGGAACACTGCCCTCACTGAGGGAGTGGGTGTGGCCATCTCTCCTGTGACTGAACAAAGGGCAGGGGAGCAGGGGGCCCAGGGCAGTGCCCTCAGAGCCCGGCAGGCCCAGTGGAGTGTCACAAGCATTTAGGCCCAGGCCAAAGGGCGCTTTCTTTGTCTGCACAACTGCCCAAACTCTCACCTTTCCACTCAGGCCGCCCTCTTACGTGAAGTGTGTGTGGAACCTGTCCGCGCGGTACACCTCGCGGCACAGCTAAGCATAGGTCTGGGCATCGTAGCTTTCTGGCAGGTGACCTAGGCTCGCAGGCAGATGTGTCCCTGGGACAAACGCGGAGAGGCTCCTGCCCGGGCCACAGGCCACCCACTGCCCCTGCCCCAGATCGGGGGCAGCAAAGCAGCCCTGTCTGAGTCCCCTGCCTCTAGAGGGAGTATTGGACCAACACTTGTAGAAAATGGGGTCCTTGCGGGCCACTCATTGGAGGGACACAAATAAATCTTTGCCGACTTTCTGCTGAAACTTACGAGCGTTCACACCTAAGCCTCTTACAAGGTCAGCTGTTTAGCTAAACATGAGCTCATGATCTAAATTTACACAATAATGAAGAAAGCAGCTACAAGGGGAGACAATCAGCCAAAACAATCAATACCAGTATTAGATTCCCAAGGCCATCCATCAGATGTAGGAATAATCCGGTGCAAGGCAGAAAATATACATCAAACTGGAACTGAAACAAGGCAAAAGGATGTTTTCAAAGACTGGTAGGATCTCTAAAACATTTTTAAAGGACATGTCATTGATAAAGCTAAATACACAAGGGTTGTGTAATACAACAGTTTAATCATTGAGAAGTGTGAAATTATGCTGTTTTGAAAACTATGGCAGGTCAGATTTACTGCCTAATTATATAAGAAGATTTCTCTAAAAAATACACATTATTTCAAAGCCTTACTGGCTGTGAAATAAGTTAAGGGTATTTCAAATGGCTTGTCTGCAAAGAAAGCTGAGATGTAGGGGATCACAGAAAGTCTAGGGGAAAATAGGTCAATATATACATTGCTATATGGTGAACTAAGCATTAGGCTGGCAACAATGGAGAGGACCTGACCCTTAGAAACGTACAAGTAAGCTGGAATCTTCAAAAGTTCAAATCTTTATAAGTAAAAAGATTTATTAAAATGAATAACCGAGTGTTTTAATTGACATCAGAAGATGAAAACAATAAACCCTGAGAACATAGAAAAAAGTTAAATAAAGATATGAGCAGAAGTTAATACAACAGAAAACGTATAAAATTCAGATGATTTAGTAAGTCCAAAGAATCTTCTTTGAAAAGATTTAAAAGACACACTTTGATTAAGGAAAACAAAAACATAAGTAAAGAATATACAGAAAGAGTCAGGACAATGTTAGAGCAGAGAATATATGAAATGCCAGTAAATTTGAACATTTCTGGAAAGTGGACCATTTCCTAGCTCCTAAAGTTTACCAAAACTGACACAAGAGGAAATCATTTAAGGTCATCATGTCTGCCCTTGGCATTCTCGGAACGCCCTGGCCTCAGAATGCAGCCTCTGTAGTCCATGGTAAACTGCGGAGAGGGGGCGGGGCTGAGGGAGGTTGGAACACTGCCCTCACTGAGGGAGTGAGTGTGGCCATCTCTGCTGTGACTGAACAAAGGGCAGGGGAGCAGGGGGCCCAGGGAAGGGCCCTCAGAGCCCGGCAGGCCCAGTGGAGTGTCACAAGCATTTAGGCCCAGGCCAAAGGGCGCTTTCTTTGTCTGCACAGCTGCCCAAACTCTCAACTTTCCACTCAGGCCGCCCTCTTACTTGAAGTGTGTGTGGAACCTGTCTGCGCAGTACACCTCGCTGCACAGCTAAGCATAGGTCTGGGCATCATAGCTTCCTGCCAGGTGACCGAGGCTCGCAGGCAGGTGGGTCCTTGGGACACACGCGGAGAGGCTCCTGCCCGGGCCACAGGCCGCCCACTTCCCCTGCCCCAGATCGGGGGCCGCAAAGCAGCCCTGTCTGAGTCCCCTGCCTCTAGAGGGAGTATTGGACCAACACTTGTAGAAAACGGGGTCATTGCGGGCCACTCATTGGAGGGACACAAATAAATCTTTGCCGACTTTCTGCTGAAACTTACGAGCGTTCACACCTAAGCCTCTTACAAGGTCAGCTGTTTAGCTAAACATGAGCTCATGATCTAAATTTACACAATAATGAAGAAAGCAGCTACAAGGGGAGACAATCAGCCAAAACAATCAATACCAGTATTAGATTCCCAAGGCCATCCATCAGATGTAGGAATAATCCGGTGCAAGGCAGAAAATATACATCAAACTGGAACTGAAACAAGGCAAAAGGATGTTTTCAAAGACTGGTAGGATCTCTAAAACATTTTTAAAGGACATGTCATTGATAAAGCTAAATACACAAGGGTTGTGTAATACAACAGTTTAATCATTGAGAAGTGTGAAATTATGCTGTTTTGAAAACTATGGCAGGTCAGATTTACTGCCTAATTATATAAGAAGATTTCTCTAAAAAATACACATTATTTCAAAGCCTTACTGGCTGTGAAATAAGTTAAGGGTATTTCAAATGGCTTGTCTGCAAAGAAAGCTGAGATGTAGGGGATCACAGAAAGTCTAGGGGAAAATAGGTCAATATATACATTGCTATATGGTGAACTAAGCATTAGGCTGGCAACAATGGAGAGCACCTGACCCTTAGAAACATACAAGTAAGCTGGAATCTTCAAAAGTTCAAATCTTTATAAGTAAAAAGATTTATTAAAATGAATAACCAAGTGTTTTAATTGACATCAGAAGATGAAAACAATAAACCCTGAGAACATAGAAAAAAGTTAAATAAAGATATGAGCAGAAGTTAATACAACAGAAAACGTATAAAATTCAGATGATTTAGTAAGTCCAAAGAATCTTCTTTGAAAAGATTTAAAAGACACACTTTGATTTAGGAAAACAAAAACATAAGTAAAGAATATACAGAAAGAGTCAGGACAATGTTAGAGCAGAGAATATATGAAATGCCAGTAAATTTGAACATTTCTGGAAAGTGGACCATTTCCTAGCTCCTAAAGTTTACCAAAACTGACACAAGAGGAAATCATTTAAGGTCATCATGTCTGCCCTTGGCATTCTCGGAACGCCCTGGCCTCAGAATGCAGCCTCTGTAGTCCATGGTAAACTGCGGAGAGGGGGCGGGGCTGAGGGAGGTTGGAACACTGCCCTCACTGAGGGAGTGAGTGTGGCCATCTCTGCTGTGACTGAACAAAGGGCAGGGGAGCAGGGGGCCCAGGGCAGGGCCCTCAGAGCCCGGCAGGCCCAGTGGAGTGTCACAAGCATTTAGGCCCAGGCCAAAGTGCGCTTTCTTTGTCTGCACAGCTGCCCAAACTCTCACCTTTCCACTCAGGCCACCCACTTACTTGAAGAGTGTGTGGAACCTGTCCGCGCAGTACACCTCGCTGCACAGCTAGGCATAGGTCTGGGCATCGTAGCTTCCTGCCAGGTGACCGAGGCTCACAGGCAGATGGGTCCCTGGGACACACGCAGAGAAGATCCTGCCCGGGCCACAGGCCGACCACTGCCCCTGCCCCAGATCGGGGGCGAAAAGCAGCCCTGTCTGTGTCCCCTGCCTCTAGAGGGAGTATTGGACCAACACTTGTAGAAAACGGGGTCCTTGAGGGCCACTCATTGAAGGGACACAATTAAAGCTTTGCCGACTTTCTGCTGAAACTTACGAGCGTTCACACCTAAGCCTCTTACAAGGTCAGCTGTTTAGCTAAACATGAGCTCATGATCTAAATATAGACAATAATGAAGAAAGCAGCTACAAGGGGAGACAATCAGCCAAAACAATCAATACCAGAATTAGATTCCCAAGGCCATCCATCAGATGTAGGAATAATCGGGTGCAAGGCAGAAAATATACATAAAACTGGAACTGAAACAAGGCACGAGGATGTTTTCAAAGACTGGTAGGATCTCTCAAACATTTTTAAAGGACATGTCATTGATAAAGCTAAATACACAAAGGTTGTGTAATACAACAGATTAATCATTGAGAAGAGTGAAATTATGCTGTTTTGAAAACTATGGCAGGTCAGATTTTCTGCCTAATTATATAAAAAGTTTTCTCTAAAAAATAAACATTATTTCAAAGCCTTATTGGTTGTGAAATAAGTTAAGGGTATTTCAAATGGCTTGTCTGCAAAGAAAGGTGAGATGTAGTGGATCACAGAAAGTCGAGGGGAAAATAGGTCAATATATACATTGCTATATGGTGAACTAAGCCTTAGGCCGGCAACAGTGGAGAGAACCTGACCCTTAGAAACGTACAAGTAAGCTGGAATCTTCAAAAGTTCAAATCTTTATAAGTAAAAAGTTTTATTAAAATGAATAACCGAGTGTTTTAATTGACATCAGAAGATGAAAACAATCAACCCTGAAAACATAGAAAAAAGTTAAATAAAGATATGAGCAGAACTTAATACAACAGAAAACGTATAAAATTCAGGTGATTTAGTAAGTCCAAAGAATCTTCTTTGAAAAGATTTAAAAGACACACTTTGATTAAGGAAAACAAAAACATAAGTAAAGAATATACAGAAAGAGTCAGGACAATGTTAGAGCAGAGAATATATGAAATGCCAGTAAATTTGAACATTTCTGTCAAGTGGACCATTTCCTAGCTCCTAAAGTTTACCAAAACTGACACAAGAGGAAATCATTTAAGGTCATCATGTCTGCCCTTGGCATTCTCGGAACGCCCTGGCCTCAGAATGCAGCCTCTGTAGTCCATGGTAACCTGCGGAGAGGGGGCGGGGCTGAGGGAGGTTGGAACACTGCCCTCACTGAGGGAGTGGGAGTGGCCATCTCTGCTGTGACTGAACAAAGGGCAGGGGAGCAGGGGGCCCAGGGCAGGGCCCTCAGAGCCCGGCAGGCCCAGTGGAGTGTCACAAGCATTTAGGCCCAGGCCAAAGGGCGCTTTCTTTGTCTGCACAGCTGCCCAAACTCTCACCTTTCCACTCAGGCCGCCCACTTACTTAAAGTGTGTGTGGAACCTGTCCGCGCAGTACACCTCGCTGCACAGCTAGGCATAGGTCTGGGCATCGTAGCTTCCTGCCAGGTGACCGAGGCTCACAGGCAGATGGGTCCCTGGGACACACGCGGAGAGGCTCCTGCCCGGTCCACAGGGCGCCCACTGCCCCTGCCCCAGATCGGGGGCCGCAAAGCAGCCCTGTCTGAGTCCCCTGCCTCTAGAGGGAGTATTGGACCAACACTTGTAGAAAACGGGGTCCTTGAGGGCCACTCATTGGAGGGACACAATTAAATCTTTGCCGACTTTCTGCTGAAACTTACGAGCGTTCACACCTAAGCCTCTTACAAGGTCAGCTGTTTAGCTAAACATGAGCTCATGATCTAAATATACACAATAATGAAGAAAGCAGCTACAAGGGGAGACAATCAGCCAAAACAATCAATACCAGAATTAGATTCCCAAGGCCATCCATCAGATGTAGGAATAATCGGGTGCAAGGCAGAAAATATACATAAAACTGGAACTGAAACAAGGCACGAGGATGTTTTCAAAGACTGGTAGGATCTCTAAAACATTTTTAAAGATCATGTCATTGATAAATCTAAATACACAAAGGTTGTGTAATACAACAGATTAATCATTGAGAAGAGTGAAATTATGCTGTTTTGAAAACTATGGCAGGTCAGATTTTCTGCCTAATTATATAAGAAGATTTCTCTAAAAAATACACATTATTTCAAAGACATATTGGGTGTGAAATAAGTTAAGGGTATTTCAAATGGCTTGTCTGCAAAGAAAGGTTAGATGTAGGGGATCACAGAAAGTCGAGGGGAAAATAGGTCAATATATACATTGCTATATGGTGAACTAAGCCTTAGGCCGGCAACAATGGAGAGGACCTGACCCTTAGAAACGTACAAGTAAGCTGGAATCTTCAAAAGTTCAAATCTTTATAAGTAAAAAGATTTATTAAAATGAATAACCAAGTGTTTTAATTGACATCAGAAGATGAAAACAATAAACCCTGAGAACATAGAAAAAAGTTAAATAAAGATATGAGCAGAACTTAATACAACAGAAAACGTATAAAATTCAGGTGATTTAGTAAGTCCAAAGAATCTTCTTTGAAAAGATTTAAAAGACACACCTTGATTAAGGAAAACAAAAACATAAGTAAAGAATATACAGAAAGAATCAGGACAATGTTAGAGCAGAGAATATATGAAATGCCAGTAAATTTGAACATTTCTGTCAAGTGGACCATTTCCTAGCTCCTAAAGTTTACCAAAACTGACACAAGAGGAAATCATTTAAGGTCATCATGTCTGCCCTTGGCATTCTCGGAACGCCCTGGCCTCAGAATGCAGCCTCTGTAGTCCTTGGTAACCTGCGGAGAGGGGGCGGGGCTGAGGGAGGTTGGAACACTGCCCTCACTGAGGGAGTGTGTGTGGCCATCTCTGCTGTGACTGAACAAAGGGCAGGGGAGCAGGGGGCCCAGGGCAGGGCCCTCAGAGCGCGGCAGGCCCAGTGGAGTGTCACAAGCATTTAGGCCCAGGCCAAAGGGCACTTTCTTTGTCTGCACAGCTGCCCAAACTCTCACCTTTCCACTCAGGCCACCCACTTACTTGAAGAGTGTGTGGAACATGTCCGCACAGTACACCTCTCTGCACAGCTAAGCATAGGTCTGGGCATCGTAGCTTCCTGCCAGGTGACCGAGGCTCACAGGCAGATGGGTCCCTGGGACACACGCAGAGAAGATCCTGCCCGGGCCACAGGCCGACCACTGCCCCTGCCCCAGATCGGGGGCGAAAAGCAGCCCTGTCTTTGTCCCCTGCCTCTAGAGGGAGTATTGGACCAACACTTGTAGAAAACGGGGTCCTTGAGGGCCACTCATTGAAGGGACACAATTAAAGCTTTGCCGACTTTCTGCTGAAACTTACGAGCGTTCACACCTAAGCCTCTTACAAGGTCAGCTGTTTAGCTAAACATGAGCTCATGATCTAAATATACACAATAATGAAGAAAGCAGCTACAAGGGGAGACAATCAGCCAAAACAATCAATACCAGAATTAGATTCCCAAGGCCATCCATCAGATGTAGGAATAATCGGGTGCAAGGCAGAAAATATACATAAAACTGGAACTGAAACAAGGCACGAGGATGTTTTCAAAGACTGGTAGGATCTCTCAAACATTTTTAAAGGACATGTCATTGATAAAGCTAAATACACAAAGGTTGTGTAATACAACAGATTAATCATTGAGAAGAGTGAAATTATGCTGTTTTGAAAACTATGGCAGGTCAGATTTTCTGCCTAATTATATAAAAAGATTTCTCTAAAAAATATACATTATTTCAAAGCCTTATTGGTTGTGAAATAAGTTAAGGGTATTTCAAATGGCTTGTCTGCAAAGAAAGGTGAGATGTAGTGGATCACAGAAAGTCGAGGGGAAAATAGGTCAATATATACATTGCTATATGGTGAACTAAGCCTTAGGCCGGCAACAGTGGAGAGAACCTGACCCTTAGAAACGTACAAGTAAGCTGGAATCTTCAAAAGTTCAAATCTTTATAAGTAAAAAGATTTATTAAAATGAATAACCGAGTGTTTTAATTGACATCAGAAGATGAAAACAATCAACCCTGAGAACATAGAAAAAAGTTAAATAAAGATATGAGCAGAACTTAATACAACAGAAAACGTATAAAATTCAGGTGATTTAGTAAGTCCAAAGAATCTTCTTTGAAAAGATTTAAAAGACACACTTTGATTAAGGAAAACAAAAACATAAGTAAAGAATATACAGAAAGAGTCAGGACAATGTTAGAGCAGAGAATATATGAAATGCCAGTAAATTTGAACATTTCTGTCAAGTGGACCATTTCCTAGCTCCTAAAGTTTACCAAAACTGACACAAGAGGAAATCATTTAAGGTCATCATGTCTGCCCTTGGCATTCTCGGAACGCCCTGGCCTCAGAATGCAGCCTCTGTAGTCCATGGTAACCTGCGGAGAGGGGGCGGGGCTGAGGGAGGTTGGAACACTGCCCTCAGTGAGGGAGTGGGTGTGGCCATCTCTGCTGTGACTGAACAAAGGGCAGGGGAGCAGGGGGCCCAGGGCAGGGCCCTCAGAGCCCGGCAGGCCCAGTGGAGTGTCACAAGCATTTAGGCCCAGGCCAAAGGGCGCTTTCTTTGTCTGCACAGCTGCCCAAACTCTCACCTTTCCACTCAGGCCGCCCACTTACTTGAAGTGTGTTTGGAACCTGTCCGCGCAGTACACCTCGCTGCACAGCTAGGCATAGGTCTGGGCATCGTAGCTTCCTGCCAGGTGACCGAGGCTCACAGGCAGATGGGTCCCTGGGACACACGCGGAGAGGCTCCTGCTCGGGCCACAGGCCGCCCACTGCCCCTGCCCCAGATCGGGGGCGGCAAAGCAGCCCTGTCTGAGTCCCCTGCCTCTAGAGGGAGTATTGGACCAACACTTGTAGAAAACGGGGTCCTTGAGGGCCACTCATTGAAGGGACACAATTAAATCTTTGCCGACTTTCTGCTGAAACTTACGAGCGTTCACACCTAAGCCTCTTACAAGGTCAGCTGTTTAGCTAAACATGAGCTCATGATCTAAATATACACAATAATGAAGAAAGCAGCTACAAGGGGAGACAATCAGCCAAAACAATCAATACCAGATTTAGATTCCCAAGGCCATCCATCAGATGTAGGAATAATCGGGTGCAAGGCAGAAAATATACATAAAACTGGAACTGAAACAAGGCACGAGGATGTTTTCAAAGACTGGTAGGATCTCTCAAACATTTCTAAAGGACATGTCATTGATAAAGCTAAATACACAAAGGTTGTGTAATAGAACAGATTAATCATTGAGAAGAGTGAAATTATGCTGTTTTGAAAACTATGGCAGGTCAGATTTTCTGCCTAATTATATAAGAAGATTTCTCTAAAAATTAAACCTTATTTCAAAGCCTTATTGGTTGTGAAATAAGTTAAGGGTATTTCAAATGGCTTGTCTGCAAAGAAAGGTGAGATGTAGTGGATCACAGAAAGTCGAGGGGAAAATAGGTCAATATATACATTGGTATATGGTGAACTAAGCCTTAGGCCGGCAACAGTGGAGAGAACCTGACCCTTAGAAACGTACAAGTAAGCTGGAATCTTCAAAAGTTCAAATATTTATAAGTAAAAAGATTTATTAAAATGAATAACCAAGTGTTTTAATTGACATCAGAAGATGAAAACAATAAACCCTGAGAACATAGAAAAAAGTTAAATAAAGATATGAGCAGAACTTAATACAACAGAAAACGTATAAAATTCAGGTGATTTAGTAAGTCCAAAGAATCTTCTTTGAAAAGATTTAAAAGACACAATTTGATTAAGGAAAACAAAAACATAAGTAAAGAATATACAGAAAGAGTCAGGACAATGTTAGAGCAGAGAATATATGAAATGCCAGTAAATTTGAACATTTCTGTCAAGTGGACCATTTCCTAGCTCCTAAAGTTTACCAAAACTGACACAAGAGGAAATCATTTAAGGTCATCATGTCTGCCCTTGGCATTCTCGGAACGCCCTGGCCTCAGAATGCAGCCTCTGTAGTCCATGGTAACCTGCGGAGAGGGGGCGGGGCTGAGGGAGGTTGGAACACTGCCCTCACTGAGGGAGTGGGAGTGGCCATCTCTGCTGTGACTGAACAAAGGGCAGGGGAGCAGGGGGCCCAGGGCAGGGCCCTCAGAGCCCGGCAGGCCCAGTGGAGTGTCACAAGCATTTAGGCCCAGGCCAAAGGGCGCTTTCTTTGTCTGCACAGCTGCCCAAACTCTCACCTTTCCACTCAGGCCGCCCACTTACTTAAAGTGTGTGTGGAACCTGTCCGCGCAGTACACCTCGCTGCACAGCTAGGCATAGGTCTGGGCATCGTAGCTTCCTGCCAGGTGACCGAGGCTCACAGGCAGATGGGTCCCTGGGACACACGCGGAGAGGCTCCTGCCCGGGCCACAGGGCGCCCACTGCCCCTGCCCCAGATCGGGGGCCGCAAAGCAGCCCTGTCTGAGTCCCCTGCCTCTAGAGGGAGTATTGGACCAACACTTGTAGAAAACGGGGTCCTTGAGGGCCACTCATTTGAGGGACACAATTAAATCTTTGCCGACTTTCTGCTGAAACTTACGAGCGTTCACACCTAAGCCTCTTACAAGGTCAGCTGTTTAGCTAAACATGAGCTCATGATCTAAATATACACAATAATGAAGAAAGCAGCTACAAGGGGAGACAATCAGCCAAAACAATCAATACCAGAATTAGATTCCCAAGGCCATCCATCAGATGTAGGAATAATCGGGTGCAAGGCAGAAAATATACATAAAACTGGAACTGAAACAAGGCACGAGGATGTTTTCAAAGACTGGTAGGATCTCTAAAACATTTTTAAAGATCATGTCATTGATAAATCTAAATACACAAAGGTTGTGTAATACAACAGATTAATCATTGAGAAGAGTGAAATTATGCTGTTTTGAAAACTATGGCAGGTCAGATTTTCTGCCTAATTATATAAGAAGATTTCTCTAAAAAATACACATTATTTCAAAGACATATTGGGTGTGAAATAAGTTAAGGGTATTTCAAATGGCTTGTCTGCAAAGAAAGGTTAGATGTAGGGGATCACAGAAAGTCGAGGGGAAAATAGGTCAATATATACATTGCTATATGGTGAACTAAGCCTTAGGCCGGCAACAATGGAGAGGACCTGACCCTTAGAAACGTACAAGTAAGCTGGAATCTTCAAAAGTTCAAATCTTTATAAGTAAAAAGATTTATTAAAATGAATAACCAAGTGTTTTAATTGACATCAGAAGATGAAAACAATAAACCCTGAGAACATAGAAAAAAGTTAAATAAAGATATGAGCAGAACTTAATACAACAGAAAACGTATAAAATTCAGGTGATTTAGTAAGTCCAAAGAATCTTCTTTGAAAAGATTTAAAAGACACACCTTGATTAAGGAAAACAAAAACATAAGTAAAGAATATACAGAAAGAGTCAGGACAATGTTAGAGCAGAGAATATATGAAATGCCAGTAAATTTGAACATTTCTGTCAAGTGGACCATTTCCTAGCTCCTAAAGTTTACCAAAACTGACACAAGAGGAAATCATTTAAGGTCATCATGTCTGCCCTTGGCATTCTCGGAACGCCCTGGCCTCAGAATGCAGCCTCTGTAGTCCTTGGTAACCTGCGGAGAGGGGGCGGGGCTGAGGGAGGTTGGAACACTGCCCTCACTGAGGGAGTGGGTGTGGCCATCTCTGCTGTGACTGAACAAAGGGCAGGGGAGCAGGGGGCCCAGGGCAGGGCCCTCAGAGCGCGGCAGGCCCAGTGGAGTGTCACAAGCATTTAGGCCCAGGCCAAAGGGCGCTTTCTTTGTCTGCACAGCTGCCCAAACTCTCACCTTTCCACTCAGGCCGCCCTCTTACGTGAAGTGTGTGTGGAACCTGTCCGCGCGGTACACCTCGCGGCACAGCTAAGCATAGGTCTGGGCATCGTAGCTTCCTGCCAGGTGACCGAGGCTCACAGGCAGATGGGTCCCTGGGACACACGCGGAGAGGCTCCTGCTCGGGCCACAGGCCGCCCACTGCCCCTGCCCCAGATCGGGGGCGGCAAAGCAGCCCTGTCTGAGTCCCCTGCCTCTAGAGGGAGTATTGGACCAACACTTGTAGAAAACGGGGTCATTGAGGGCCACTCATTGAAGGGACACAATTAAATCTTTGCCGACTTTCTGCTGAAACTTACGAGCGTTCACACCTAAGCCTCTTACAAGGTCAGCTGTTTAGCTAAACATGAGCTCATGATCTAAATATACACAATAATGAAGAAAGCAGCTACAAGGGGAGACAATCAGCCAAAACAATCAATACCAGATTTAGATTCCCAAGGCCATCCATCAGATGTAGGAATAATCGGGTGCAAGGCAGAAAATATACATAAAACTGGAACTGAAACAAGGCACGAGGATGTTTTCAAAGACTGGTAGGATCTCTCAAACATTTTTAAAGGACATGACATTGATAAAGCTAAATACACAAAGGTTGTGTAATAGAACAGATTAATCATTGAGAAGAGTGAAATTATGCTGTTTTGAAAACTATGGCAGGTCAGATTTTCTGCCTAATTATATAAGAAGATTTCTCTAAAAAATAAACCTTATTTCAAAGCCTTATTGGTTGTGAAATAAGTTAAGGGTATTTCAAATGGCTTGTCTGCAAAGAAAGGTGAGATGTAGTGGATCACAGAAAGTCGAGGGGAAAATAGGTCAATATATACATTGGTATATGGTGAACTAAGCCTTAGGCCGGCAACAGTGGAGAGAACCTGACCCTTAGAAACGTACAAGTAAGCTGGACTCTTCAAAAGTTCAAATATTTATAAGTAAAAAGATTTATTAAAATGAATAACCAAGTGTTTTAATTGACATCAGAAGATGAAAACAATAAACCCTGAGAACATAGAAAAAAGTTAAATAAAGATATGAGCAGAAGTTAATACAACAGAAAACGTATAAAATTCAGATGATTTAGTAAGTCCAAAGAATCTCCTTTGAAAAGATTTAAAAGACACACTTTGATTAAGGAAAACAAAAACATAAGTAAAGAATATACAGAAAGAGTCAGGACAATGTTAGAGCAGAGAATATATGAAATGCCAGTAAATTTGAACATTTCTGGAAAGTGGACCATTTCCTAGCTCCTAAAGTTTACCAAAACTGACACAAGAGGAAATCATTTAAGGTCATCATGTCTGCCCTTGGCATTCTCGGAACGCCCTGGCCTCAGAATGCAGCCTCTGTAGTCCATGGTAAACTGCGGAGAGGGGGCGGGGCTGAGGGAGGTTGGAACACTGCCCTCACTGAGGGAGTGAGTGTGGCCATCTCTGCTGTGACTGAACAAAGGGCAGGGGTGCAGGGGGCCCAGGGAAGGGCCCTCAGAGCCCGGCAGGCCCAGTGGAGTGTCACAAGCATTTAGGCCCAGGCCAAAGGGCACTTTCTTTGTCTGCACAGCTGCCCAAACTCTCACCTTTCCACTCAGGCCACCCACTTACTTGAAGTGTGTGTGGAACCTGTCTGCGCAGTACACCTCGCTGCACAGCTAAGCATAGGTCTGGGCATCATAGCTTCCTGCCAGGTGACCGAGGCTCGCAGGCAGATGGGTCCCTGGGACACACGCAGAGAAGATCCTGCCCGGGCCACAGGCCGACCACTTCCCCTGCCCCAGATCGGGGGCGAAAAGCAGCCCTGTCTGTGTCCCCTGCCTCTAGAGGGAGTATTGGACCAACACTTGTAGAAAACGGGGTCCTTGAGGGCCACTCATTGAAGGGACACAATTAAAGCTTTGCCGACTTTCTGCTGAAACTTACGAGCGTTCACACCTAAGCCTCTTACAAGGTCAGCTGTTTAGCTAAACATGAGCTCATGATCTAAATTTACACAATAATGAAGAAAGCAGCTACAAGGGGAGACAATCAGCCAAAACAATCAATACCAGAATTAGATTCCCAAGGCCATCCATCAGATGTAGGAATAATCGGGTGCAAGGCAGAAAATATACATAAAACTGGAACTGAAACAAGGCACGAGGATGTTTTCAAAGACTGGTAGGATCTCTCAAACATTTTTAAAGGACATGTCATTGATAAAGCTAAATACACAAAGGTTGTGTAATACAACAGATTAATCATTGAGAAGAGTGAAATTATGCTGTTTTGAAAACTATGGCAGGTCAGATTTTCTGCCTAATTATATAAGAAGATTTCTCTAAAAAATACACATTATTTCAAAGCCTTACTGGCTGTGAAATAAGTTAAGGGTATTTCAAATGGCTTGTCTGCAAAGAAAGCTGAGATGTAGGGGATCACAGAAAGTCTAGGGGAAAATAGGTCAATATATACATTGCTATATGGTGAACTAAGCATTAAGCTGGCAACAATGGAGAGGACCTGACCCTTAGAAACATACAAGTAAGCTGGAATCTTCAAAAGTTCAAATCTTTATAAGTAAAAAGATTTATTAAAATGAATAACCAAGTGTTTTAATTGACATCAGAAGATGAAAACAATAAACCCTGAGAACATAGAAAAAAGTTAAATAAAGATATGAGCAGAAGTTAATACAACAGAAAACGTATAAAATTCAGATGATTTAGTAAGTCCAAAGAATCTTCTTTGAAAAGATTTAAAAGACACACTTTGATTAAGGAAAACAAAAACATAAGTAAAGAATATACAGAAAGAGTCAGGACAATGTTAGAGCAGAGAATATATGAAATGCCAGTAAATTTGAACATTTCTGGAAAGTGGACCATTTCCTAGCTCCTAAAGTTTACCAAAACTGACACAAGAGGAAATCATTTAAGGTCATCATGTCTGCCCTTGGCATTCTCGGAACGCCCTGGCCTCAGAATGCAGCCTCTGTAGTCCATGGTAAACTGCGGAGAGGGGGCGGGGCTGAGGGAGGTTGGAACACTGCCCTCACTGAGGGAGTGAGTGTGGCCATCTCTGCTGTGACTGAACAAAGGACAGGGGAGCAGGGGGCCCAGGGAAGGGCCCTCAGAGCCCGGCAGGCCCAGTGGAGTGTCACAAGCATTTAGGCCCAGGCCAAAGGGCGCTTTCTTTGTCTGCACAGCTGCCCAAACTCTCACCTTTCCACTCAGGCCGCCCTCTTACTTGAAGTGTGTGTGGAACATGTCTGCGCAGTACACCTCGCTGCACAGCTAAGCATAGGTCTGGGCATCATAGCTTCCTGCCAGGTGACCGAGGCTCGCAGGCAGGTGGGTCCCTGGGACACACGCGGAGAGGCTCCTGCCCGGGCCACAGGCCGCCCACTTCCCCTGCCCCAGATCGGGGGCCGCAAAGCTGCCCTGTCTGAGTCCCCTGCCTCTAGAGGGAGTATTGGACCAACACTTGTAGAAAACGGGGTCCTTGCGGGCCACTCATTGGAGGGACACAAATAAATCTTTGCCGACTTTCTGCTGAAAGTTACGAGCGTTCACACCTAAGCCTCTTACAAGGTCAGCTGTTTAGCTAAACATGAGCTCATGATCTAAATTTACACAATAATGAAGAAAGCAGCTACAAGGGGAGACAATCAGCCAAAACAATCAATACCAGTATTAGATTCCCAAGGCCATCCATCAGATGTAGGAATAATCGGGTGCAAGGCAGAAAATATACATAAAACTGGAACTGAAACAAGGCACGAGGATGTATTCAAAGACTGGTAGGATCTCTAAAACATTTTTAAAGGACATGTCATTGATAAAGCTAAATACACAAAGGTTGTGTAATACAACAGATTAATCATTGAGAAGAGTGAAATTATGCTGTTTTCAAAACTATGGCAGGTCAGATTTTCTGCCTAATTATGTAAGAAGATGTCTCTAAAAAATACACATTATTTCAAAGCCTTATTGGCTGTGAAATAAGTTAAGGGTGTTTCAAATGGCTTGTCTGCAAAGAAAGGTGAGATGTAGGGGATCACAGAAAGTCTAGGGGAAAATAGGTCAATATATACATTGCTATATGGTGAACTAAGCCTTAGGCCAGAAACAATGGAGAGGACCTGACCCTTAGAAACGTACAAGTAAGCTGGAATCTTCAAAAGTTCAAATCTTTATAAGTAAAAAGATTTATTAAAATGAATAACCAAGTGTTTTAATTGACATCAGAAGATGAAAACAATAAACCCTGAGAACATAGAAAAAAGTTAAATAAAGATATGAGCAGAACTTAATACAACAGAAAACATATAAAATTCAGGTGATTTAGTAAGTCCAAAGAATCTTTTGAAAAGATTTAAAAGACACACTTTGATTAAGGAAAACAAAAACATAAGTAAAGAATATACAGAAAGAGTCAGGACAATGTTAGAGCAGAGAATATATGAAATGCCAGTAAATTTCAACATTTCTGGAAAGTGGACCATTTCCTAGATCCTAAAGTTTACCAAAACTGAATCAAGAGGAAATCATTTAAGGTCATCATGTCTGCCCTTGGCATTCTCGGAACGCCCTGGCCTCAGAATGCAGCCTCTGTCGTCCATGGTAACCTGCGGAGAGGGGGCGGGGCTGAGGGAGTTTGGAACACTGCCCTCACTGAGGGAGTGGGTGTGGCCATCTCTGCTGTGACTGAACAAAGGGCAGGGGAGCAGGGGGCCCAGGGCAGGGCCCTCAGAGCCCGGCAGGCCCAGTGGAGTGTCACAAGCATTTAGGCCCAGGCCAAAGGGCGCTTTCTTTGTC
Organism: Mesoplodon mirus; assembly: GCF_964341445.2. Taxonomy (NCBI): domain Eukaryota; kingdom Metazoa; phylum Chordata; class Mammalia; order Artiodactyla; family Ziphiidae; genus Mesoplodon; species Mesoplodon mirus. The sequence goes on along the minus strand of NC_138976.1, from coordinate 119,921,024 downwards.
TGCACAGCTGCCCAAACTCTCACCTTTCCACTCAGTCCGCCCTCTTACTTGAAGTGTGTGTGGAACCTGTCTGCGCAGTACACCTCGCTGCACAGCTAAGCATAGGTCTGGGCATCATAGCTTCCTGCCAGGTGACCGAGGCTCGCAGGCAGATGTGTCCCTGGGACACACGCGGAGAGGCTCCTGCCCGGGCCACAGGCCGCCCACTTCCCCTGCCCCAGATCGGGGGCCGCAAAGCAGCCCTGTCTGAGTCCCCTGCCTCTAGAGGGAGTATTGGACCAACAGTTGTAGAAAACGGGGTCCTTGCGGGCCACTCATTGGAGGGACACAAATAAATCTTTGCCGACTTTCTGCTGAAACTTACGAGCGTTCACACCTAAGCCTCTTACAAGGTCAGCTGTTTAGCTAAACATGAGCTCATGATCTAAATTTACACAATAATGAAGAAAGCAGCTACAAGGGGAGACAATCAGCCAAAACAATCAATACCAGTATTAGATTCCCAAGGCCATCCATCAGATGTAGGAAAAATCGGGTGCAAGGCAGAAAATATACATCAAACTGGAACTGAAACAAGGCACAAGGATGTTTTCAAAGACTGGTAGGATCTCTAAAACATTTTTAAAGGACATGTCATTGATAAAGCTAAATACACAAGGGTTGTGTAATACAACAGTTTAATCATTGAGAAGTGTGAAATTATGCTGTTTTGAAAACTATGGCAGGTCAGATTTACTGCCTAATTATATAAGAAGATTTCTCTAAAAAATACACATTATTTCAAAGCCTTACTGGCTGTGAAATAAGTTAAGGGTATTTCAAATGGCTTGTCTGCAAAGAAAGCTGAGATGTAGGGGATCACAGAAAGTCTAGGGGAAAATAGGTCAATATATACATTGCTATATGGTGAACTAAGCCTTAGGCCAGCAACAATGGAGAGGACCTGACCCTTAGAAACGTACAAGTAAGCTGGAATCTTCAAAAGTTCAAATCTTTATAAGTAAAAAGATTTATTAAAATGAATAACCAAGTGTTTTAATTGACATCAGAAGATGAAAACAATAAACCCTGAGAACATAGAAAAAAGTTAAATAAAGATATGAGCAGAAGTTAATACAACAGAAAACGTATAAAATTCAGATGATTTAGTAAGTCCAAAGAATCTTCTTTGAAAAGATTTAAAAGACACACTTTGATTAAGGAAAATCAAAACATAAGTAAAGAATATACAGAAAGAGTCAGGACAATGTTAGAGCAGAGAATATATGAAATGCCAGTAAATTTGAACATTTCTGTAAAGTGGACCATTTCCTAGCTCCTAAAGTTTACCAAAACTGACACAAGAGGAAATCATTTAAGGTCATCATGTCTGCCCTTGGCATTCTCGGAACGCCCTGGCCTCAGAATGCAGCCTCTGTCGTCCATGGTAAACTGCGGAGAGGGGGGGGGCTGAGGGAGGTTGGAACACTGCCCTCACTGAGGGAGTGGGTGTGGCCATCTCTGCTGTGACTGAACAAAGGGCAGGGGAGCAGGGGGCCCAGGGAAGGGCCCTCAGAGCCCGGCAGGCCCAGTGGAGTGTCACAAGCATTTAGGCCCAGGCCAAAGGGCGCTTTCTTTGTCTGCACAGCTGCCCAAACTCTCACCTTTCCACTCAGGCCGCCCTCTTACTTGAAGTGTGTGTGGAACCTGTCTGCGCAGTACACCTCGCTGCACAGCTAAGCATAGGTCTGGGCATCATAGCTTCCTGCCAGGTGACCGAGGCTCGCAGGCAGGTGGGTCCCTGGGACACACGCGGAGAGGCTCCTGCCCGGGCCACAGGCCGCCCACTTCCCCTGCCCCAGATCGGGGGCCGCAAAGCTGCCCTGTCTGAGTCCCCTGCCTCTAGAGGGAGTATTGGACCAACACTTGTAGAAAACGGGGTCCTTGCGGGCCACTCATTGGAGGGACACAAATAAATCTTTGCAGACTTTCTGCTGAAAGTTACGAGCGTTCACACCTAAGCCTCTTACAAGGTCAGCTGTTTAGCTAAACATGAGCTCATGATCTAAATTTACACAATAATGAAGAAAGCAGCTACAAGGGGAGACAATCAGCCAAAACAATCAATACCAGTATTAGATTCCCAAGGCCATCCATCAGATGTAGGAATAATCAGGTGCAAGGCAGAAAATATACATAAAACTGGAACTGAAACAAGGCACAAGGATGTTTTCAAAGACTGGTAGGATCTCTAAAACATTTTTAAAGGACATGCCATTGATAAAGCTAAATACACAAAGGTTGTGTAATACAACAGTTTAATCATTGAGAAATGTGAAATTATGCTGTTTTGAAAACTATGGCAGGTCAGATTTTCTGCCTAATTATATAAGAAGATGTCTCTAAAAAATACACAGTATTTCAAAGCCTTATTGGCTGTGAAATAAGTTAAGTGTATTTCAAATGGCTTGTCTGCAAAGAAAGGTGAGATGTAGGGGATCACAGAAAGTCTAGGGGAAAATAGGTCAATATATACATTGCTATATGGTGAACTAAGCATTAGGCCGGCAACAATGGAGAGGACCTGACCCTTAGAAACATACAAGTAAGCTGGAATCTTCAAAAGTTCAAATCTTTATAAGTAAAAAGATTTATTAAAATGAATAACCAAGTGTTTTAATTGACATCAGAAGATGAAAACAATAAACCCTGAGAACATAGAAAAAAGTTAAATAAAGATATGAGCAGAATTTAATACAACAGAAAACGTATAAAATCCAGGTGATTTAGTAAGGCCAAAGAAACTTCTTTGAAAAGATTTAAAAGACACACTTTGATTAAGGAAAACAAAAACATAAGTAAAGAATATACAGAAAGAGTCAGGACAATGTTAGAGCAGAGAATATATGAAATGCCAGTAAATTTGAACATTTCTGTCAAGTGGACCATTTCCTAGCTCCTAAAGTTTACCAACACTGACACAAGAGGAAATCATTTAAGGTCATCATGTCTGCCCTTGGCATTCTCGGAACGCCCTGGCCTCAGAATGCAGCCTCTGTAGTCCATGGTAACCTGCGGAGAGGGGGCGGGGCTGAGGGAGGTTGGAACACTGCCCTCACTGAGGGAGTGGGTGTGGCCATCTCTGCTGTGACTGAACAAAGGGCAGGGGAGCAGGGGGCCCAGGGCAGGGCCCTCAGAGCCCGGCAGGCCCAGTGGAGTGTCACAAGCATTTAGGCCCAGGCCAAAGGGCGTTTTCTTTGTCTGCACAGCTGCCCAAACTCTCACCTTTTCACTCAGGCCGCACACTTACTTGAAGTGTGTGTGGAACATGTCCGCGCAGTACACCTCGCTGCACAGCTAAGCATAGGTCTGGGCATCGTAGCTTCCTGCCAGGTGACCGAGGCTCACAGGCAGATGGGTCCCTGTGACACACGCGGAGAGGCTCCTGCCCGGGCCACAGGCCGCCCACTGCCCCTGCCCCAGATCGGGGGCCGCAAAGCAGCCCTGTCTGAATCCCCTGCCTCTAGAGGGAGTATTGGACCAACAGTTGTAGAAAACGGGGTACTTGCGGGCCACTCATTGGAGGGACACAAATAAATCTTTGCCGACTTTCTGCTGAAACTTACGAGCATTCACAACTAAGCCTCTTACAAGGTCAGCTATTTAGCTAAACATGAGCACATGATCTAAATTTACACAATAATGAAGAAAGCAGCTACAAGGGGAGACAATCAGCCAAAACAATCAATACCAGAATTAGATTCCCAAGGCCATCCATCAGATGTAGGAATAATCGGGTGCAAGGCAGAAAATATACATAAAACTGGAACTGAAACAAGGCACGAGGATGTATTCAAAGACTGGTAGGATCTCTAAAACATTTTTAAAGGACATGTCATTGATTAAGGTAAATACACAAAGGTTGTGTAATACAACAGATTAATCATTTAGAAGAGTGAAATTATGCTGTTTTGAAAACTATGGCAGGTCAGATTTTCTGCCTAATTATATAAGAAGATTTCTCTAAAAAATAAACATTATTTCAAAGCCTTATTGGCTGTGAAATAAGTTAAGGGTATTTCAAATGGCTTGTCTGCAAAGAAAGGTGAGATGTAGTGGATCACAGAAAGTCGAGGGGAAAATAGGTCAGTATATACATTGCTATATGGTGAACTAAGCCTTAGGCCGGCAACAGTGGAGAGGACGTGACCCTTAGAAACGTACAAGTAAGCTGGAATCTTCAAAAGTTCAAATCTTTATAAGTAAAAAGATTTATTAAAATGAATAACCAAGAGTTTTAATTGACATCAGAAGATGAAAACAATAAACCCTGAGAACATAGAAAAAAGTTAAATAAATATATGAGCAGAAGTTAATACAACAGAAAACGTATAAAATTCAGATGATTTAGTAAGTCCAAAGAATCTTCTTTGAAAAGATTGAAAAGACACACTTTGATTAAGGAAAACCAAAACATAAGTAAAGAATATACAGAAAGAGTCAGGACAATGTTAGAGCAGAGAATATATGAAATGCCAGTAAATTTGAACATTTCTGTCAAGTGGACCATTTCCTAGCTCCTAAAGTTTACCAAAACTGACACAAGAGGAAATCATTTAAGGTCATCATGTCTGCCCTTGGCATTCTCGGAACGCCCTGGCCTCAGAATGCAGCCTCTGTCGTCCGTGGTAACCTGCGGAGAGGGGGCGGGGCTGAGGGAGGTTGGAACACTGCCCTCACTGAGGGAGTGGGTGTGGCCATCTCTGCTGTGACTGAACAAAGGGCAGGGGAGCAGGGGGCCCAGGGAAGGGCCCTCAGAGCCCGGCAGGCCCAGTGGAGTGTCACAAGCATTTAGGCCCAGGCCAAAGGGCGCTTTCTTTGTCTGCACAACTGCCCAAACTCTCACCTTTCCACTCAGGCCGCCCTCTTACTTGAAGTGTGTGTGGAACCTGTCTGCGCAGTACACCTCGCTGCACAGCTAAGCATAGGTCTGGGCATCATAGCTTCCTGCCAGGTGACCGAGGCTCGCAGGCAGATGGGTCCCTGGGACACACGCGGAGAGGCTCCTGCCCGGGCCACAGGCCGCCCACTTCCCCTGCCCCAGATCGGGGGCCGCAAAGCAGCCCTGTCTGAGTCCCCTGCCTCTAGAGGGAGTATTGGACCAACACTTGTAGAAAACGGGGTCCTTGCGGGCCACTCATTGGAGGGACACAAAGAAATCTTTGCCGACTTTCTGCTGAAACTTACGAGCGTTCACACCTAAGCCTCTTACAAGGTCAGCTGTTTAGCTAAACATGAGCTCATGATCTAAATTTACACAATAATGAAGAAAGCAGCTACAAGGGGAGACAATCAGCCAAAACAATCAATACCAGTATTAGATTCCCAAGGCCATCCATCAGATGTAGGAATAATCGGGTGCAAGGCAGAAAATATACATCAAACTGGAACTGAAACAAGGCACAAGGATGTTTTCAAAGACTGGTAGGATCTCTAAAACATTTTTAAAGGATATGTCATAGATAAAGATAAATACACAAGGGTTGTGTAATACAACAGGTTAATCATTGAGAAGTGTCAAATTATGCTGTTTTGAAAACTATGGCACGTCAGATTTACTGCCTAATTATATAAGAAGATTTCTCTAAAAAATACACATTATTTCAAAGCCTTACTGGCTGTGAAATAAGTTAAGGGTATTTCAAATGGCTTGTCTGCAAAGAAAGCTGAGATGTAGGGGATCACAGAAAGTCTAGGGGAAAATAGGTCTATATATACATTGCTATATGGTGAACTAAGCCTTAGGCCAGCAACAATGGAGAGGACCCGACCCTTAGAAACGTACAAGTAAGCTGGAATCTTCAAAAGTTCAAATCTTTATAAGTAAAAAGATTTATTAAAATGAATAACCAAGTGTTTTAATTGACATCAGAAGATGAAAACAATAAACCCTGAGAACATAGAAAAAAGTTAAATAAAGATATGAGCAGAATTTAATACAACAGAAAACGTATAAAATCCAGGTGATTTAGTAAGTCCAAAGAATCTTCTTTGAAAAGATTTAAAAGACACACTTTGATTAAGGAAAACCAAAACATAAGTAAAGAATATACAGAAAGAGTCAGGACAATGTTAGAGCAGAGAATATATGAAATGCCAGTAAATTTGAACATTTCTGTCAATTGGACCATTTCCTAGCTCCTAAAGTTTACCAAAACTGACACAAGAGGAAATCATTTAAGGTCATCATGTCTGCCCTTGGCATTCTCGGAACGCCCTGGCCTCAGAATGCAGCCTCTGTATTCCATGGTAACCTGCGGAGAGGGGGCGGGGCTGAGGGAGGTTGGAACACTGCCCTCACTGAGGGAGTGGGTGTGGCCATCTCTGCTGTGACTGAACAAAGGGCAGGGGAGCAGGGGGCCCAGGGCAGGGCCCTCAGAGCCCGGCAGGCCCAGTGGAGTGTCACAAGCTTTTAGGCCCAGGCCAAAGGGCGCTTTCTTTGTCTGCACAGCTGCCCAAACTCTCACCTTTCCACTCAGGCCGCCCTCTTACTTGAAGTGTGTGTGGAACCTGTCTGCGCAGTACACTTCGCTGCACAGCTAAGCATAGGTCTGGGCATCATAGCTTCCTGCCAGGTGACCGAGGCTCGCAGGCAGATGGGTCCCTGGGACACACGCGGAGAGGCTCCTGCCCGGGCCACAGGCCGCCCACTTCCCCTGCCCCAGATCGGGGGCCGCAAAGCAGCCCTGTCTGAATCCCCTGCCCATAGAGGGAGTATTGGAGCAACACTTGTAGAAAACGGGGTCCTTGCGGGCCACTCATTGGAGGGACACAAAGAAATCTTTGCCGACTTTCTGCTGAAACTTACGAGCGTTCACACCTAAGCCTCTTACAAGGTCAGCTGTTTAGCTAAACATGAGCTCATGATCTAAATTTACACAATAATGAAGAAAGCAGCTACAAGGGGAGACAATCAGCCAAAACCATCAATACCAGTATTAGATTCCCAAGGCCATCCATCAGATGTAGGAATAATCGGGTGCAAGGCAGAAAATATACATCAAACTGGAACTGAATCAAGGCACAAGGATGTTTTCAAAGACTGGTAGGATCTCTAAAACATTTTTAAAGGACATGTCATTGATAAAGCTAAATACACAAGGGTTGTGTAATACAACAGTTTAATCATTGAGAAGTGTGAAATTATGCTGTTTTGAAAACTATGGCAGGTCAGATTTACTGCCTAATTATATAAGAAGATTTCTCTAAAAAATACACATTATTTCAAAGCCTTACTGGCTGTGAAATAAGTTAAGGGTATTTCAAATGGCTTGTCTGCAAAGAAAGCTGAGATGTAGGGGATCACAGAAAGTCGAGGGGAAAATAGGTCAATATATACATTGCTATATGGTGAACTAAGCCTTAGGCCGGCAACAATGGAGAGGACCTGACCCTTAGAAACGTACAAGTAAGCTGGAATCTTCAAAAGTTCAAATCTTTATAAGTAAAAAGATTTATTAAAATGAATAACCAAGTGTTTTAATTGACATCAGAAGATGAAAACAATAAACCCTGAGAACATAGAAAAAAGTTAAATAAAGATATGAGCAGAATTTAATACAACAGAAAACGTATAAAATCCAGGTGATTTAGTAAGTCCAAAGAATCTTCTTTGAAAAGATTTAAAAGACACACTTTGATTAAGGAAAACCAAAACATAAGTAAAGAATATACAGAAAGAGTCAGGACAATGTTAGAGCAGAGAATATATGAAATGCCAGTAAATTTGAACATTTCTGTCAATTGGACCATTTCCTAGCTCCTAAAGTTTATCAAAACTGACACAAGAGGAAATCATTTAAGGTCATCATGTCTGCCCTTGGCATTCTCGGAAAGCCCTTGCCTCAGAATGCAGCCTCTGTAGTCCATGGTAACCTGCGGAGAGGGGGCGGGGCTGAGGGAGGTTGGAACACTGCCCTCACTGAGGGAGTGGGTGTGGCCATCTCTGCTGTGACTGAACAAAGGGCAGGGGAGCAGGGGGCCCAGGGCAGGGCCCTCAGAGCCCGGCAGGCCCAGTGGAGTGTCACAAGCATTTAGGCCCAGGACAAAGGGCGCTTTCTTTGTCTGCACAACTGCCCAAACTCTCACCTTTCCACTCAGGCCGCCCTCTTACGTGAAGTGTGTGTGGAACCTGTCCGCGCGGTACACCTCGCGGCACAGCTAAGCATAGGTCTGGGCATCGTAGCTTTCTGGCAGGTGACCTAGGCTCTCAGTCAGATGTGTCCCTGGGACAAACGCGGAGAGGCTCCTGCACGGGCCACAGGCCACCCACTGCCCCTGCCCCAGATCGGGGGCAGCAAAGCAGCCCTGTCTGAGTCCCCTGCCTCTAGAGGGAGTATTGGACCAACACTTGTAGAAAATGGGGTCCTTGCGGGCCACTCATTGGAGGGACACAAATAAATCTTTGCCGACTTTCTGCTGAAACTTACGAGCGTTCACACCTAAGCCTCTTACAAGGTCAGCTGTTTAGCTAAACATGAGCTCATGATCTAAATTTACACAATAATGAAGAAAGCAGCTACAAGGGGAGACAATCAGCCAAAACCATCAATACCAGTATTAGATTCCCAAGGCCATCCATCAGATATAGGAATAATCGGGTGCAAGGCAGAAAATATACATCAAACTGGAACTGAATCAAGGCACAAGGATGTTTTCAAAGACTGGTAGGATCTCTAAAACATTTTTAAAGACATGTCATTGATAAAGCTAAATACACAAGGGTTGTGTAATACAACAGTTTAATCATTGAGAAGTGTGAAATTATGCTGTTTTGAAAACTATGGCAGGTCAGATTTACTGCCTAATTATATAAGAAGATTTCTCTAAAAAATACACATTCTTTCAAAGCCTTACTGGCTGTGAAATAAGTTAAGGGTATTTCAAATGGCTTGTCTGCAAAGAAAGCTGAGATGTAGGGGATCACAGAAAGTCTAGGGGAAAATAGGTCAATATATACATTGCTATATGGTGAACTAAGCCTTAGGCCGGCAACAATGGAGAGGACCTGACCTTTAGAAACGTACAAGTAAGCTGGAATCTTCAAAAGTTCAAATCTTTATAAGTAAAAAGATTTATTAAAATGAATAACCAAGTGTTTTAATTGACATCAGAAGATGAAAACAATAAACCCTGAGAACATAGAAAAAAGTTAAATAAAGATATGAGCAGAATTTAATACAACAGAAAACGTATAAAATCCAGGTGATTTAGTAAGTCCAAAGAATCTTCTTTGAAAAGATTTAAAAGACACACTTTGATTAAGGAAAACCAAAACATAAGTAAAGAATATACAGAAAGAGTCAGGACAATGTTAGAGCAGAGAATATATGAAATGCCAGTAAATTTGAACATTTCTGTCAATTGGACCATTTCCTAGCTCCTAAAGTTTATCAAAACTGACACAAGAGGAAATCATTTAAGGTCATCATGTCTGCCCTTGGCATTCTCGGAAAGCCCTTGCCTCAGAATGCAGCCTCTGTAGTCCATGGTAACCTGCGGAGAGGGGGCGGGGCTGAGGCAGGTTGGAACACTGCCCTCACTGAGGGAGTGGGTGTGGCCATCTCTGCTGTGACTGAACAAAGGGCAGGGGAGCAGGGGGCCCAGGGCAGGGCCCTCAGAGCCCGGCAGGCCCAGTGGAGTGTCACAAGCATTTAGGCCCAGGCCAAAGGGCGCTTTCTTTGTCTGCACAACTGCCCAAACTCTCACCTTTCCACTCAGGCCGCCCTCTTACGTGAAGTGTGTGTGGAACCTGTCCGCGCGGTACACCTCGCGGCACAGCTAAGCATAGGTCTGGGCATCGTAGCTTTCTGGCAGGTGACCTAGGCTCGCAGTCAGATGTGTCCCTGGGACAAACGCGGAGAGGCTCCTGCCCGGGCCACAGGCCACCCACTGCCCCTGCCCCAGATCGGGGGCAGCAAAGCAGCCCTGTCTGAGTCCCCTGCCTCTAGAGGGAGTATTGGACCAACACTTGTAGAAAATGGGGTCCTTGCGGGCCACTCATTGGAGGGACACAAATAAATCTTTGCCGACTTTCTGCTGAAACTTACGAGCGTTCACACCTAAGCCTCTTACAAGGTCAGCTGTTTAGCTAAACATGAGCTCATGATCTAAATTTACACAATAATGAAGAAAGCAGCTACAAGGGGAGACAATCAGCCAAAACAATCAATACCAGTATTAGATTCCCAAGGCCATCCATCAGATGTAGGAATAATCGGGTGCAAGGCAGAAAATATACATAAAACTGGAACTGAAACAAGGCACGAGGATGTTTTCAAAGACTGGTAGGATCTCTAAAACATTTTTAAAGGACATGTCATTGATAAAGCTAAATACACAAAGGTTGTGTAATACAACAGATTAATCATTGAGAAGAGTGAAATTATGCTGTTTTGAAAACTATGGCAGGTCAGATTTTCTGCCTAATTATATAAGAAGATTTCTCTAAAAAATAAACATTATTTCAAAGCCTTATTGGCTGTGAAATAAGTTAAGGGTATTTCAAATGGCTTGTCTGCAGAGAAAGGTGAGATGTAGTGGATCACAGAAAGTCGAGGGGAAAATAGGTCAGTATATACATTGCTATATGGTGAACTAAGCCTTAGGCCGGCAACAGTGGAGAGGACCTGACCCTTAGAAACGTACAAGTAAGCTGGAAGCTTCAAAAGTTCAAATCTTTATAAGTAAAAAGATTTATTAAAATGAATAACCAAGTGTTTTAATTGACATCAGAAGATGAAAACAATAAACCCTGAGAACATAGAAAAAAGTTAAATAAAGATATGAGCAGAAGTTAATACAACAGAAAACGTATAAAATTCAGATGATTTAGTAAGTCCAAAGAATCTTCTTTGAAAAGATTTAAAAGACACACTTTGATTAAGGAAAACAAAAACATAAGTAAAGAATATACAGAAAGAGTCAGGACAATGTTAGAGCAGAGAATATATGAAATGCCAGTAAATTTGAACATTTCTGGAAAGTGGACCATTTCCTAGCTCCTAAAGTTTACCAAAACTGACACAAGAGGAAATCATTTAAGGTCATCATGTCTGCCCTTGGCATTCTCTGAACGCCCTGGCCTCAGAATGCAGCCTCTGTCGTCCATGGTAAACTGCGGAGAGGGGGCGGGGCTGAGGGAGGTTGGAACACTGCCCTCACTGAGGGAGTGGGTGTGGCCATCTCTGCTGTGACTGAACAAAGGGCAGGGGAGCAGGGGGCCCAGGGAAGGGCCCTCAGAGCCTGGCAGGCCCAGTGGAGTGTCACAAGCATTTAGGCCCAGGCCAAAGGGCACTTTCTTTGTCTGCACAGCTGCCCAAACTCTCACCTTTCCACTCAGGCCGCCCTCTTACTTGAAGTGTGTGTGGAACCTGTCCGCGCAGTACACCTCGCTGCACAGCTAAGCATAGGTGTGGGCATTGTAGCTTCCTTCCAGGTGACCGAGGCTCGCAGGCAGATGGGTCCCTGGGACACACGCGGAGAGGTTCCTGCCCGGGCCACAGGCCGCCCACTGCCCCTGCCCCAGATCGGGGGCGGCAAAGCAGCCCTGTCTGAGTCCCCTGCCTCTAGAGGTAGTATTGGACCAACACTTGTGGAAAACGGGGTCCCTGCGGGCCACTCATTGTAGGGACACAAATAAATCTTTGCCGACTTTCTGCTGAAACTTACGATCATTCACAACTAAGCCTCTTACAAGGTCAGCTGTTTAGCTAAAGATGAGCTCATGATCTAAATTTACACAATAATGAAGAAAGCAGCTACAAGGGGAGACAATCAGCCAAAACAATCAATACCAGTATTAGATTCCCAAGGCCATCCATCAGATGTAGGAATAATCGGGTGCAAGGCAGAAAATATACATAAAACTGGAACTGAAACAAGGCACAAGGATGTCTTCAAAGACTGGTAGGATCTCTAAAACATTTTTAAAGAACATGTCATTGATAAAGCTAAATACACAAAGGTTGTGTAATACAACAGATTAATCATTGAGAAGAGTGAAATTATGCTGTTTTGAAAACTATGGCATGTCAGATTTTCTGCCTAATTATATAAGAAGATTTCTCTAAAAAATACACATTATTTCAAAGACTTTTTGGCTGTGAAATAAGTTAAGGGTATTTCAAATGGCTTGTCTGCAAAGAAAGGTGAGATGTAGGGGATCACAGAAAGTCTAGGGGAAAATAGGTCAATATATACATTGCTATATGGTGAACTAAGCCTCAGGCCAGCAACAATGGAGAGGACCTGGCCCTTAGAAACGTACAAGTAAGCTGGAATCTTCAAAAGTTCAAATCTTTATAAGTAAAAAGATTTATTAAAATGAATAACCAAGTGTTTTAATTGACATCAGAAGATGAAAACAATAAACCCTGAGAACATAGAAAAAAGTTAAATAAAGATATGAGCAGAATTTAATACAACAGAAAACGTATAAAATTCAGGTGATTTATTAAGTCCAAAGAATCTTCTTTGAAAAGATTTAAAAGACACACTTTGATTAAGGAAAAAAAAAACATAAGTAAAGAATATACAGAAAGAGTCAGGACAATGTTAGAGCAGAGAATATATGAAATGCCAGTAAATTTGAACATTTCTGGAAAGTGGATCATTTCCTAGCTCCTAAAGTTTACCAAAACTGACACAAGAGGCAATCATTTAAGGTCATCATGTCTGCCCTTGGCATTCTCGGAAAGCCCTGGCCTCAGAATGCAGCCTCTGTAGTCCATGGTAAGCTGCGGAGAGGGTCGGGGCTGAGGGAGGTTGGAACACTGCCCTCACTGAGGGAGTGGGTGTGGCCATCTCTGCTGTGACTGAACAAAGGGCAGGGGAGCAGGGGGCCCAGGGCAGGGCCCTCAGAGCCCGGCAGGCCCAGTGGAGTGTCACAAGCATTTAGGCCCAGGCCAAAGGGCGCTTTCTTTGTCTGCACAGCTGCCCAAACTCTCACCTTTCCACTCAGGCCGCCCTCTTTCTGGAAGTGTGTGTGGAACCTGTCCGTAGAGTACACCTCGCTGCACAGCTAAGCATAGGTCTGGGCATCGTAGCTTCCTGCCAGGTGACCGAGGCTCGCAGGGAGATGGGTCCCTGGGACACACGCGGAGAGGCTCCTGCCCGGGCCACAGGCCGCCCACTGCCCCTGCCCCAGATCGGGGGCCGCAAAGCAGCCCTGTCTGAGTCCCCTGCCTCTAGAGGGAGTATTGTACCAACACTTGTAGAAAACGGGGTCCTTGCGGGCCACTCATTGGAGGGACACAAATAAATCTTTGCCGACATTCTGCTGAAACTTATGAGCATTCACAACTAAGCCTCTTACAAGGTCAGCTGTTTAGCTAAACATGAGCACATGATGTAAATTTACACAATGATGAAGAAACCAGCTACAAGGTGAGACAATCAGCCAAAATAATCAATGCCAGAATTAGATTCCCAAGGCCATCCATCAGATGTAGGATTAATCGGGTGCAAGGCAGAAAATATACATAAAACTGGAACTGAAACAAGGCACGAGGATGTTTTCAAAGACTGGTAGGATCTCTAAAACATTTTTAAAGGACATGTCATTGATAAAGCTAAATACACAAAGGTTATGTAATACAACAGATTAATCATTGAGAAGAGTGAAATTATGCTGTTTTGAAAACTATGGCAGGTCAGATTTTCTGCCTAATTATATAAGAAGATTTCTCTAAAAAATACACATTATTTCAAAGACTTTTTGGCTGTGAAATAAGTTAAGGGTATTTCAAATGGCTTGTCTGCAAAGAAAGCTGAGATGTAGGGGATCACTGAAAGTCTAGGGGAAAATAGGTCAATATATACATTGCTATATGGTGAACTAAGCCTTAGGCCAGCAACAATGGAGAGGACCCGACCCTTAGAAACGTACAAGTAAGCTGGAATCTTCAAAAGTTCAAATCTTTATAAGTAAAAAGATTTATTAAAATGAATAACCAAGTGTTTTAATTGACATCAGAAGATGAAAACAATAAACCCTGAGAACATAGAAAAAAGTTAAATAAAGATATGAGCAGAATTTAATACAACAGAAAACGTATAAAATCCAGGTGATTTAGTAAGTCCAAAGAATCTTCTTTGAAAAGATTTAAAAGACACACTTTGTTTAAGGAAAACAAAAACATAAGTAAAGAATATACAGAAAGAGTCAGGACAATGTTAGAGCAGAGAATATATGAAATGCCAGTAAATTTGAACATTTCTGTCAATTGGACCATTTCCTAGCTCCTAAAGTTTACCAAAACTGACACAAGAGGAAATCATTTAAGGTCATCATGTCTGCCCTTGGCATTCTCGGAACGCCCTGGCCTCAGAATGCAGCCTCTGTAGTCCATGGTAACCTGCGGAGAGGGGGCGGGGCTGAGGGAGGTTGGAACACTGCCCTCACTGAGGGAGTGGGTGTGGCCATCTCTGCTGTGACTGAACAAAGGGCAGGGGAGCAGGGGGCCCAGGGCAGGGCCCTCAGAGCCCGGCAGGCCCAGTGGAGTGTCACAAGCTTTTAGGCCCAGGCCAAAGGGCGCTTTCTTTGTCTGCACAGCTGCCCAAACTCTCACCTTTCCACTCAGGCCGCCCTCTTACTTGAAGTGTGTGTGGAACCTGTCTGCGCAGTACACCTCGCTGCACAGCTAAGCATAGGTCTAGGCATCATAGCTTCCTGCCAGGTGACCGAGGCTCGCAGGCAGATGGGTCCCTGGGACACACGCGGAGAGGCTCCTGCCCGGGCCACAGGCCGCCCACTTCCCCTGCCCCAGATCGGGGGCCGCAAAGCAGCCCTGTCTGAATCCCCTGCCCATAGAGGGAGTATTGGACCAACACTTGTATAAAACGGGGTCCTTGCGGGCCACTCATTGGAGGGACACAAAGAAATCTTTGCCGACTTTCTGCTGAAACTTACGAGCGTTCACACCTAAGCCTCTTACAAGGTCAGCTGTTTAGCTAAACATGAGCTCATGATCTAAATTTACACAATAATGAAGAAAGCAGCTACAAGGGGAGACAATCAGACAAAACCATCAATACCAGTATTAGATTCCCAAGGCCATCCATCAGATGTAGGAATAATCGGGTGCAAGGCAGAAAATATACATCAAACTGGAACTGAATCATGGCACAAGGATGTTTTCAAAGACTGGTAGGATCTCTAAAACATTTTTAAAGGACATGTCATTGATAAAGCTAAATACACAAGGGTTGTGTAATACAACAGTTTAATCATTGAGAAGTGTGAAATTATGCTGTTTTGAAAACTATGGCAGGTCAGATTTACTGCCTAATTATATAAGAAGATTTCTCTAAAAAATACACATTATTTCAAAGCCTTACAGGCTGTGAAATAAGTTAAGGGTATTTCAAATGGCTTGTCTGCAAAGAAAGGTGAGATGTAGGGGATCACAGAAAGTCGAGGGGAAAATAGGTCAATATATACATTGCTATATGGTGAACTAAGCCTTAGGCCGGCAACAATGGAGAGGACCTGACCCTTAGAAACGTACAAGTAAGCTGGAATCTTCAAAAGTTCAAATCTTTATAAGTAAAAAGATTTATTAAAATGAATAACCAAGTGTTTTAATTGACATCAGAAGATGAAAACAATAAACCCTGAGAACATAGAAAAAAGTTAAATAAAGATATGAGCAGAATTTAATACATCAGAAAACGTATAAAATCCAGGTGATTTAGTAAGTCCAAAGAATCTTCTTTGAAAAGATTTAAAAGACACACTTTGATTAAGGAAAACCAAAACATAAGTAAAGAATATACAGAAAGAGTCAGGACAATGTTAGAGCAGAGAATATATGAAATGCCAGTAAATTTGAACATTTCTGTCAATTGGACCATTTCCTAGCTCCTAAAGTTTACCAAAACTGACACAAGAGGAAATCATTTAAGGTCATCATGTCTGCCCTTGGCATTCTCGGAAAGCCCTTGCCTCAGAATGCAGCCTCTGTAGTCCATGGTAACCTGCGGAGAGGGGGCGGGGCTGAGGGAGGTTGGAACACTGCCCTCACTGAGGGAGTGGGTGTGGCCATCTCTGCTGTGACTGAACAAAGGGCAGGGGAGCAGGGGGCCCAGGGCAGGGCCCTCAGAGCCCGGCAGGCCCAGTGGAGTGTCACAAGCATTTAGGCCCAGGCCAAAGGGCACTTTCTTTGTCTGCACAGCTGCCCAAACTCTCACCTTTCCACTCAGGCCGCCCTCTTACTTGAAGTGTGTGTGGAACCTGTCCGCGCAGTACACCTCGCTGCACAGCTAAGCATAGGTCTGAGCATTGTAGCTTCCTTCCAGGTGACCGAGGCTCGCAGGCAGATGGGTCCCTGGGACACACGCGGAGAGGTTCCTGCCCGGGCCACAGGCCGCCCACTGCCCCTGCCCCAGATCGGGGGCGGCAAAGCAGCCCTGTCTGAGTCCCCTGCCTCTAGAGGTAGTATTGGACCAACACTTGTAGAAAACGGGGTCCCTGCGGGTCACTCATTGGAGGGACACAAATAAATCTTTGCCGACTTTCTGCTGAAACTTACGATCATTCACAACTAAGCCTCTTACAAGGTCAGCTGTTTAGCTAAACATGAGCTCATGATCTAAATTTACACAATAATGAAGAAAGCAGCTACAAGGGGAGACAATCAGCCAAAACAATCAATACCAGTATTAGATTCCCAAGGCCATCCATCAGATGTAGGAATAATCGGGTGCAAGGCAGAAAATATACATAAAACTGGAACTGAAACAAGGCACAAGGATGTCTTCAAAGACTGTTAGGATCTCTAAAACATTTTTAAAGAACATGTCATTGATAAAGCTAAATACACAAAGGTTGTGTAATACAACAGATTAATCATTGAGAAGAGTGAAATTATGCTGTTTTGAAAGCTATGGCATGTCAGATTTTCTGCCTAATTATATAAGAAGATTTCTCTAAAAAATACACATTATTTCAAAGACTTTTTGGCTGTGAAATAAGTTAAGGGTATTTCAAATGTCTTGTCTGCAAAGAAAGGTGAGATGTAGGGGATCACAGAAAGTCTAGGGGAAAATAGGTCAATATATACATTGCTATATGGTGAACTAAGCCTCAGGCCAGCAACAATGGAGAGGACCTGACCCTTAGAAACGTACAAGTAAGCTGGAATCTTCAAAAGTTCAAATCTTTATAAGTAAATAGATTTATTAAAATGAATAACCAAGTGTTTTAATTGACATCAGAAGATGAAAACAATAAACCCTGAGAACATAGAAAAAAGTTAAATAAAGATATGAGCAGAATTTAATACAACAGAAAACGTATAAAATTCAGGTGATTTATTAAGTCCAAAGAATCTTCTTTGAAAAGATTTAAAAGACACACTTTGATTAAGGAAAAAAAAACATAAGTAAAGAATATACAGAAAGAGTCAGGACAATGTTAGAGCAGAGAATATATGAAATGCCAGTAAATTTGAACATTTCTGGAAAGTGGATCATTTCCTAGCTCCTAAAGTTTACCAAAACTGACACAAGAGGCAATCATTTAAGGTCATCATGTCTGCCCTTGGCATTCTCGGAACGCCCTGGCCTCAGAATGCAGCCTCTGTAGTCCATGGTAAGCTGCGGAGAGGGGGCGGGGCTGAGGGAGGTTGGAACACTGCCCTCACTGAGGGAGTGGGTGTGGCCATCTCTGCTGTGACTGAACAAAGGGCAGGGGAGCAGGGGGCCCAGGGCAGGGCCCTCAGAGCCCGGCAGGCCCAGTGGAGTGTCACAAGCATTTAGGCCCAGGCCAAAGGGCGCTTTCTTTGTCTGCACAGCTGCCCAAACTCTCACCTTTCCACTCAGGCCGCCCTCTTTCTGGAAGTGTGTGTGGAACGTGTCCGTGCAGTACACCTCGCTGCACAGCTAAGCATAGGTCTGGGCATCGTAGCTTCCTGCCAGGTGACCGAGGCTCGCAGGGAGATGGGTCCCTGGGACACACGCGGAGAGGCTCCTGCCCGGGCCACAGGCCGCCCACTGCCCCTGCCCCAGATCGGGGGCCGCAAAGCAGCCCTGTCTGAGTCCCCTGCCTCTAGAGGGAGTATTGTACCAACACTTGTAGAAAACGGGGTCCTTGCGGGCCACTCATTGGAGGGACACAAATAAATCTTTGCCGACATTCTGCTGAAACTTACGAGCATTCACAACTAAGCCTCTTACAAGGTCAGCTGTTTACCTAAACATGAGCACATGATGTAAATTTACACAATGATGAAGAAACCAGCTACAAGGGGAGACAATCAGCCAAAATAATCAATGCCAGAATTAGATTCCCAAGGCCATCCATCAGATGTAGGATTAATCGGGTGCAAGGCAGAAAATATACATAAAACTGGAACTGAAACAAGGCACGAGGATGTTTTCAAAGACTGGTAGGATCTCTAAAACATTTTTAAAGGACATGTCATTGATAAAGCTAAATACACAAAGGTTATGTAATACAACAGATTAATCATTGAGAAGAGTGAAATTATGCTGTTTTGAAAACTATGGCAGGTCAGATTTTCTGCCTAATTATATAAGAAGATTTCTCTAAAAAATACACATTATTTCAAAGACTTTTTGGCTGTGAAATAAGTTAAGGGTATTTCAAATGGCTTGTCTGCAAAGAAAGGTGAGATGTAGGGGATCACAGAAAGTCGAGGGGAAAATAGGTCAGTATATACATTGCTATATGGTGAACTAAGCCTTAGGCCGGCAACAGTGGAGAGGACCTGACCCTTAGAAACGTACAAGTAAGCTGGAATCTTCAAAAGTTCAAATCTTTATAAGTAAAAAGATTTATTAAAATGAATAACCAAGAGTTTTAATTGACATCAGAAGATGAAAACAATAAACCCTGAGAACATAGAAAAAAGTTAAATAAATATATGAGCAGAAGTTAATACAACAGAAAACGTATAAAATTCAGATGATTTAGTAAGTCCAAAGAATCTTCTTTGAAAAGATTGAAAAGACACACTTTGATTAAGGAAAACCAAAACATAAGTAAAGAATATACAGAAAGAGTCAGGACAATGTTAGAGCAGAGAATATATGAAATGCCAGTAAATTTGAACATTTCTGTCAAGTGGACCATTTCCTAGCTCCTAAAGTTTACCAAAACTGTCACAAGAGGAAATCATTTAAGGTCATCATGTCTGCCCTTGGCATTCTCGGAACGCCCTGGCCTCAGAATGCAGCCTCTGTCGTCCGTGGTAACCTGCGGAGAGGGGGCGGGGCTGAGGGAGGTTGGAACACTGCCCTCACTGAGGGAGTGGGTGTGGCCATCTCTGCTGTGACTGAACAAAGGGCAGGGGAGCAGGGGGCCCAGGGAAGGGCCCTCAGAGCCCGGCAGGCCCAGTGGAGTGTCACAGGCATTTAGGCCCAGGCCAAAGGGCGCTTTCTTTGTCTGCACAACTGCCCAAACTCTCACCTTTCCACTCAGGCCGCCCTCTTACTTGAAGTGTGTGTGGAACCTGTCTGCGCAGTACACCTCGCTGCACAGCTAAGCATAGGTCTGGGCATCATAGCTTCCTGCCAGGTGACCGAGGCTCGCAGGCAGATGGGTCCCTGGGACACACGCGGAGAGGCTCCTGCCCGGGCCACAGGCCGCCCACTTCCCCTGCCCCAGATCGGGGGCCGCAAAGCAGCCCTGTCTGAGTCCCCTGCCTCTAGAGGGAGTATTGGACCAACACTTGTAGAAAACGGGGTCCTTGCGGGCCACTCATTGGAGGGACACAAAGAAATCTTTGCCGACTTTCTGCTGAAACTTACGAGCGTTCACACCTAAGCCTCTTACAAGGTCAGCTGTTTAGCTAAACATGAGCTCATGATCTAAATTTACACAATAATGAAGAAAGCAGCTACAAGGGGAGACAATCAGCCAAAACAATCAATACCAGTATTAGATTCCCAAGGCCATCCATCAGATGTAGGAATAATCGGGTGCAAGGCAGAAAATATACATCAAACTGGAACTGAAACAAGGCACAAGGATGTTTTCAAAGACTGGTAGGATCTCTAAAACATTTTTAAAGGATATGTCATAGATAAAGATAAATACACAAGGGTTGTGTAATACAACAGGTTAATCATTGAGAAGTGTCAAATTATGCTGTTTTGAAAACTATGGCACGTCAGATTTACTGCCTAATTATATAAGAAGATTTCTCTAAAAAATACACATTATTTCAAAGCCTTACTGGCTGTGAAATAAGTTAAGGGTATTTCAAATGGCTTGTCTGCAAAGAAAGCTGAGATGTAGGGGATCACAGAAAGTCTAGGGGAAAATAGGTCTATATATACATTGCTATATGGTGAACTAAGCCTTAGGCCAGCAACAATGGAGAGGACCCGACCCTTAGAAACGTACAAGTAAGCTGGAATCTTCAAAAGTTCAAATCTTTATAAGTAAAAAGATTTATTAAAATGAATAACCAAGTGTTTTAATTGACATCAGAAGATGAAAACAATAAACCCTGAGAACATAGAAAAAAGTTAAATAAAGATATGAGCAGAATTTAATACAACAGAAAACGTATAAAATCCAGGTGATTTAGTAAGTCCAAAGAATCTTCTTTGAAAAGATTTAAAAGACACACTTTGATTAAGGAAAACCAAAACATAAGTAAAGAATATACAGAAAGAGTCAGGACAATGTTAGAGCAGAGAATATATGAAATGCCAGTAAATTTGAACATTTCTGTCAATTGGACCATTTCCTAGCTCCTAAAGTTTACCAAAACTGACACAAGAGGAAATCATTTAAGGTCATCATGTCTGCCCTTGGCATTCTCGGAACGCCCTGGCCTCAGAATGCAGCCTCTGTATTCCATGGTAACCTGCGGAGAGGGGGCGGGGCTGAGGGAGGTTGGAACACTGCCCTCACTGAGGGAGTGGGTGTGGCCATCTCTGCTGTGACTGAACAAAGGGCAGGGGAGCAGGGGGCCCAGGGCAGGGCCCTCAGAGCCCGGCAGGCCCAGTGGAGTGTCACAAGCTTTTAGGCCCAGGCCAAAGGGCGCTTTCTTTGTCTGCACAGCTGCCCAAACTCTCACCTTTCCACTCAGGCCGCCCTCTTACTTGAAGTGTGTGTGGAACCTGTCTGCGCAGTACACCTCGCTGCACAGCTAAGCATAGGTCTGGGCATCATAGCTTCCTGCCAGGTGACCGAGGCTCGCAGGCAGATGGGTCCCTGGGACACACGCGGAGAGGCTCCTGCCCGGGCCACAGGCCGCCCACTTCCCCTGCCCCAGATCGGGGGCCGCAAAGCAGCCCTGTCTGAATCCCCTGCCCATAGAGGGAGTATTGGAGCAACACTTGTAGAAAACGGGGTCCTTGCGGGCCACTCATTGGAGGGACACAAAGAAATCTTTGCCGACTTTCTGCTGAAACTTACGAGCGTTCACACCTAAGCCTCTTACAAGGTCAGCTGTTTAGCTAAACATGAGCTCATGATCTAAATTTACACAATAATGAAGAAAGCAGCTACAAGGGGAGACAATCAGCCAAAACCATCAATACCAGTATTAGATTCCCAAGGCCATCCATCAGATGTAGGAATAATCGGGTGCAAGGCAGAAAATATACATCAAACTGGAACTGAATCAAGGCACAAGGATGTTTTCAAAGACTGGTAGGATCTCTAAAACATTTTTAAAGGACATGTCATTGATAAAGCTAAATACACAAGGGTTGTGTAATACAACAGTTTAATCATTGAGAAGTGTGAAATTATGCTGTTTTGAAAACTATGGCAGGTCAGATTTACTGCCTAATTATATAAGAAGATTTCTCTAAAAAATACACATTATTTCAAAGCCTTACTGGCTGTGAAATAAGTTAAGGGTATTTCAAATGGCTTGTCTGCAAAGAAAGCTGAGATGTAGGGGATCACAGAAAGTCG
Source organism: Mesoplodon mirus (assembly GCF_964341445.2). Lineage (NCBI taxonomy): Eukaryota > Metazoa > Chordata > Mammalia > Artiodactyla > Ziphiidae > Mesoplodon > Mesoplodon mirus. Next base: position 119,899,084 of record NC_138976.1, on the reverse strand, counting down.
AGGGGAAAATAGGTCAATATATACATTGCTATATGGTGAACTAAACCTTAGGCCGGCAACAATGGAGAGGACCTGACCCTTAGAAACGTACAAGTAAGCTGGAATCTTCAAAAGTTCAAATCTTTATAAGTAAAAAGATTTATTAAAATGAATAACCAAGTGTTTTAATTGACATCAGAAGATGAAAACAATAAACCCTGAGAACATAGAAAAAAGTTAAATAAAGATATGAGCAGAATTTAATACAACAGAAAACGTATAAAATCCAGGTGATTTAGTAAGTCCAAAGAATCTTCTTTGAAAAGATTTAAAAGACACACTTTGATTAAGGAAAACCAAAACATAAGTAAAGAATATACAGAAAGAGTCAGGACAATGTTAGAGCAGAGAATATATGAAATGCCAGTAAATTTGAACATTTCTGTCAATTGGACCATTTCCTAGCTCCTAAAGTTTATCAAAACTGACACAAGAGGAAATCATTTAAGGTCATCATGTCTGCCCTTGGCATTCTCGGAAAGCCCTTGCCTCAGAATGCAGCCTCTGTAGTCCATGGTAACCTGCGGAGAGGGGGCGGGGCTGAGGGAGGTTGGAACACTGCCCTCACTGAGGGAGTGGGTGTGGCCATCTCTGCTGTGACTGAACAAAGGGCAGGGGAGCAGGGGGCCCAGGGCAGGGCCCTCAGAGCCCGGCAGGCCCAGTGGAGTGTCACAAGCATTTAGGCCCAGGACAAAGGGCGCTTTCTTTGTCTGCACAACTGCCCAAACTCTCACCTTTCCACTCAGGCCGCCCTCTTACGTGAAGTGTGTGTGGAACCTGTCCGCGCGGTACACCTCGCGGCACAGCTAAGCATAGGTCTGGGCATCGTAGCTTTCTGGCAGGTGACCTAGGCTCTCAGTCAGATGTGTCCCTGGGACAAACGCGGAGAGGCTCCTGCACGGGCCACAGGCCACCCACTGCCCCTGCCCCAGATCGGGGGCAGCAAAGCAGCCCTGTCTGAGTCCCCTGCCTCTAGAGGGAGTATTGGACCAACACTTGTAGAAAATGGGGTCCTTGCGGGCCACTCATTGGAGGGACACAAATAAATCTTTGCCGACTTTCTGCTGAAACTTACGAGCGTTCACACCTAAGCCTCTTACAAGGTCAGCTGTTTAGCTAAACATGAGCTCATGATCTAAATTTACACAATAATGAAGAAAGCAGCTACAAGGGGAGACAATCAGCCAAAACCATCAATACCAGTATTAGATTCCCAAGGCCATCCATCAGATATAGGAATAATCGGGTGCAAGGCAGAAAATATACATCAAACTGGAACTGAATCAAGGCACAAGGATGTTTTCAAAGACTGGTAGGATCTCTAAAACATTTTTAAAGACATGTCATTGATAAAGCTAAATACACAAGGGTTGTGTAATACAACAGTTTAATCATTGAGAAGTGTGAAATTATGCTGTTTTGAAAACTATGGCAGGTCAGATTTACTGCCTAATTATATAAGAAGATTTCTCTAAAAAATACACATTCTTTCAAAGCCTTACTGGCTGTGAAATAAGTTAAGGGTATTTCAAATGGCTTGTCTGCAAAGAAAGCTGAGATGTAGGGGATCACAGAAAGTCTAGGGGAAAATAGGTCAATATATACATTGCTATATGGTGAACTAAGCCTTAGGCCGGCAACAATGGAGAGGACCTGACCTTTAGAAACGTACAAGTAAGCTGGAATCTTCAAAAGTTCAAATCTTTATAAGTAAAAAGATTTATTAAAATGAATAACCAAGTGTTTTAATTGACATCAGAAGATGAAAACAATAAACCCTGAGAACATAGAAAAAAGTTAAATAAAGATATGAGCAGAATTTAATACAACAGAAAACGTATAAAATCCAGGTGATTTAGTAAGTCCAAAGAATCTTCTTTGAAAAGATTTAAAAGACACACTTTGATTAAGGAAAACCAAAACATAAGTAAAGAATATACAGAAAGAGTCAGGACAATGTTAGAGCAGAGAATATATGAAATGCCAGTAAATTTGAACATTTCTGTCAATTGGACCATTTCCTAGCTCCTAAAGTTTATCAAAACTGACACAAGAGGAAATCATTTAAGGTCATCATGTCTGCCCTTGGCATTCTCGGAAAGCCCTTGCCTCAGAATGCAGCCTCTGTAGTCCATGGTAACCTGCGGAGAGGGGGCGGGGCTGAGGCAGGTTGGAACACTGCCCTCACTGAGGGAGTGGGTGTGGCCATCTCTGCTGTGACTGAACAAAGGGCAGGGGAGCAGGGGGCCCAGGGCAGGGCCCTCAGAGCCCGGCAGGCCCAGTGGAGTGTCACAAGCATTTAGGCCCAGGCCAAAGGGCGCTTTCTTTGTCTGCACAACTGCCCAAACTCTCACCTTTCCACTCAGGCCGCCCTCTTACGTGAAGTGTGTGTGGAACCTGTCCGCGCGGTACACCTCGCGGCACAGCTAAGCATAGGTCTGGGCATCGTAGCTTTCTGGCAGGTGACCTAGGCTCGCAGTCAGATGTGTCCCTGGGACAAACGCGGAGAGGCTCCTGCCCGGGCCACAGGCCACCCACTGCCCCTGCCCCAGATCGGGGGCAGCAAAGCAGCCCTGTCTGAGTCCCCTGCCTCTAGAGGGAGTATTGGACCAACACTTGTAGAAAATGGGGTCCTTGCGGGCCACTCATTGGAGGGACACAAATAAATCTTTGCCGACTTTCTGCTGAAACTTACGAGCGTTCACACCTAAGCCTCTTACAAGGTCAGCTGTTTAGCTAAACATGAGCTCATGATCTAAATTTACACAATAATGAAGAAAGCAGCTACAAGGGGAGACAATCAGCCAAAACAATCAATACCAGTATTAGATTCCCAAGGCCATCCATCAGATGTAGGAATAATCGGGTGCAAGGCAGAAAATATACATAAAACTGGAACTGAAACAAGGCACGAGGATGTTTTCAAAGACTGGTAGGATCTCTAAAACATTTTTAAAGGACATGTCATTGATAAAGCTAAATACACAAAGGTTGTGTAATACAACAGATTAATCATTGAGAAGAGTGAAATTATGCTGTTTTGAAAACTATGGCAGGTCAGATTTTCTGCCTAATTATATAAGAAGATTTCTCTAAAAAATAACCATTATTTCAAAGCCTTATTGGCTGTGAAATAAGTTAAGGGTATTTCAAATGGCTTGTCTGCAGAGAAAGGTGAGATGTAGTGGATCACAGAAAGTCGAGGGGAAAATAGGTCAGTATATACATTGCTATATGGTGAACTAAGCCTTAGGCCGGCAACAGTGGAGAGGACCTGACCCTTAGAAACGTACAAGTAAGCTGGAATCTTCAAAAGTTCAAATCTTTATAAGTAAAAAGATTTATTAAAATGAATAACCAAGTGTTTTAATTGACATCAGAAGATGAAAACAATAAACCCTGAGAACATAGAAAAAAGTTAAATAAAGATATGAGCAGAAGTTAATACAACAGAAAACGTATAAAATTCAGATGATTTAGTAAGTCCAAAGAATCTTCTTTGAAAAGATTTAAAAGACACACTTTGATTAAGGAAAACAAAAACATAAGTAAAGAATATACAGAAAGAGTCAGGACCATGTTAGAGCAGAGAATATATGAAATGCCAGTAAATTTGAACATTTCTGGAAAGTGGACCATTTCCTAGCTCCTAAAGTTTACCAAAACTGACACAAGAGGAAATCATTTAAGGTCATCATGTCTGCCCTTGGCATTCTCTGAACGCCCTGGCCTCAGAATGCAGCCTCTGTCGTCCATGGTAAACTGCGGAGAGGGGGCGGGGCTGAGGGAGGTTGGAACACTGCCCTCACTGAGGGAGTGGGTGTGGCCATCTCTGCTGTGACTGAACAAAGGGCAGGGGAGCAGGGGGCCCAGGGAAGGGCCCTCAGAGCCTGGCAGGCCCAGTGGAGTGTCACAAGCATTTAGGCCCAGGCCAAAGGGCACTTTCTTTGTCTGCACAGCTGCCCAAACTCTCACCTTTCCACTCAGGCCGCCCTCTTACTTGAAGTGTGTGTGGAACCTGTCCGCGCAGTACACCTCGCTGCACAGCTAAGCATAGGTCTGGGCATTGTAGCTTCCTTCCAGGTGACCGAGGCTCGCAGGCAGATGGGTCCCTAGGACACACGCGGAGAGGTTCCTGCCCGGGCCACAGGCCGCCCACTGCCCCTGCCCCAGATCGGGGGCGGCAAAGCAGCCCTGTCTGAGTCCCCTGCCTCTAGAGGTAGTATTGGACCAACACTTGTGGAAAACAGGGTCCCTGCGGGCCACTCATTGTAGGGACACAAATAAATCTTTGCCGACTTTCTGCTGAAACTTACGATCATTCACAACTAAGCCTCTTACAAGGTCAGCTGTTTAGCTAAAGATGAGCTCATGATCTAAATTTACACAATAATGAAGAAAGCAGCTACAAGGGGAGACAATCAGCCAAAACAATCAATACCAGTATTAGATTCCCAAGGCCATCCATCAGATGTAGGAATAATCGGGTGCAAGGCAGAAAATATACATAAAACTGGAACTGAAACAAGGCACAAGGATGTCTTCAAAGACTGGTAGGATCTCTAAAACATTTTTAAAGAACATGTCATTGATAAAGCTAAATACACAAAGGTTGTGTAATACAACAGATTAATCATTGAGAAGAGTGAAATTATGCTGTTTTGAAAACTATGGCATGTCAGATTTTCTGCCTAATTATATAAGAAGATTTCTCTAAAAAATACACATTATTTCAAAGACTTTTTGGCTGTGAAATAAGTTAAGGGTATTTCAAATGGCTTGTCTGCAAAGAAAGGTGAGATGTAGGGGATCACAGAAAGTCTAGGGGAAAATAGGTCAATATATACATTGCTATATGGTGAACTAAGCCTCAGGCCAGCAACAATGGAGAGGACCTGGCCCTTAGAAACGTACAAGTAAGCTGGAATCTTCAAAAGTTCAAATCTTTATAAGTAAAAAGATTTATTAAAATGAATAACCAAGTGTTTTAATTGACATCAGAAGATGAAAACAATAAACCCTGAGAACATAGAAAAAAGTTAAATAAAGATATGAGCAGAATTTAATACAACAGAAAACGTATAAAATTCAGGTGATTTATTAAGTCCAAAGAATCTTCTTTGAAAAGATTTAAAAGACACACTTTGATTAAGGAAAAAAAAAACATAAGTAAAGAATATACAGAAAGAGTCAGGACAATGTTAGAGCAGAGAATATATGAAATGCCAGTAAATTTGAACATTTCTGGAAAGTGGATCATTTCCTAGCTCCTAAAGTTTACCAAAACTGACACAAGAGGCAATCATTTAAGGTCATCATGTCTGCCCTTGGCATTCTCGGAAAGCCCTGGCCTCAGAATGCAGCCTCTGTAGTCCATGGTAAGCTGCGGAGAGGGTCGGGGCTGAGGGAGGTTGGAACACTGCCCTCACTGAGGGAGTGGGTGTGGCCATCTCTGCTGTGACTGAACAAAGGGCAGGGGAGCAGGGGGCCCAGGGCAGGGCCCTCAGAGCCCGGCAGGCCCAGTGGAGTGTCACAAGCATTTAGGCCCAGGCCAAAGGGCGCTTTCTTTGTCTGCACAGCTGCCCAAACTCTCACCTTTCCACTCAGGCCGCCCTCTTTCTGGAAGTGTGTGTGGAACCTGTCCGTAGAGTACACCTCGCTGCACAGCTAAGCATAGGTCTGGGCATCGTAGCTTCCTGCCAGGTGACCGAGGCTCGCAGGGAGATGGGTCCCTGGGACACACGCGGAGAGGCTCCTGCCCGGGCCACAGGCCGCCCACTGCCCCTGCCCCAGATCGGGGGCCGCAAAGCAGCCCTGTCTGAGTCCCCTGCCTCTAGAGGGAGTATTGTACCAACACTTGTAGAAAACGGGGTCCTTGCGGGCCACTCATTGGAGGGACACAAATAAATCTTTGCCGACATTCTGCTGAAACTTATGAGCATTCACAACTAAGCCTCTTACAAGGTCAGCTGTTTAGCTAAACATGAGCACATGATGTAAATTTACACAATGATGAAGAAACCAGCTACAAGGTGAGACAATCAGCCAAAATAATCAATGCCAGAATTAGATTCCCAAGGCCATCCATCAGATGTAGGATTAATCGGGTGCAAGGCAGAAAATATACATAAAACTGGAACTGAAACAAGGCACGAGGATGTTTTCAAAGACTGGTAGGATCTCTAAAACATTTTTAAAGGACATGTCATTGATAAAGCTAAATACACAAAGGTTATGTAATACAACAGATTAATCATTGAGAAGAGTGAAATTATGCTGTTTTGAAAACTATGGCAGGTCAGATTTTCTGCCTAATTATATAAGAAGATTTCTCTAAAAAATACACATTATTTCAAAGACTTTTTGGCTGTGAAATAAGTTAAGGGTATTTCAAATGGCTTGTCTGCAAAGAAAGCTGAGATGTAGGGGATCACTGAAAGTCTAGGGGAAAATAGGTCAATATATACATTGCTATATGGTGAACTAAGCCTTAGGCCAGCAACAATGGAGAGGACCCGACCCTTAGAAACGTACAAGTAAGCTGGAATCTTCAAAAGTTCAAATCTTTATAAGTAAAAAGATTTATTAAAATGAATAACCAAGTGTTTTAATTGACATCAGAAGATGAAAACAATAAACCCTGAGAACATAGAAAAAAGTTAAATAAAGATATGAGCAGAATTTAATACAACAGAAAACGTATAAAATCCAGGTGATTTAGTAAGTCCAAAGAATCTTCTTTGAAAAGATTTAAAAGACACACTTTGTTTAAGGAAAACAAAAACATAAGTAAAGAATATACAGAAAGAGTCAGGACAATGTTAGAGCAGAGAATATATGAAATGCCAGTAAATTTGAACATTTCTGTCAATTGGACCATTTCCTAGCTCCTAAAGTTTACCAAAACTGACACAAGAGGAAATCATTTAAGGTCATCATGTCTGCCCTTGGCATTCTCGGAACGCCCTGGCCTCAGAATGCAGCCTCTGTAGTCCATGGTAACCTGCGGAGAGGGGGCGGGGCTGAGGGAGGTTGGAACACTGCCCTCACTGAGGGAGTGGGTGTGGCCATCTCTGCTGTGACTGAACAAAGGGCAGGGGAGCAGGGGGCCAAGGGCAGGGCCCTCAGAGCCCGGCAGGCCCAGTGGAGTGTCACAAGCTTTTAGGCCCAGGCCAAAGGGCGCTTTCTTTGTCTGCACAGCTGCCCAAACTCTCACCTTTCCACTCAGGCCGCCCTCTTACTTGAAGTGTGTGTGGAACCTGTCTGCGCAGTACACCTCGCTGCACAGCTAAGCATAGGTCTAGGCATCATAGCTTCCTGCCAGGTGACCGAGGCTCGCAGGCAGATGGGTCCCTGGGACACACGCGGAGAGGCTCCTGCCCGGGCCACAGGCCGCCCACTTCCCCTGCCCCAGATCGGGGGCCGCAAAGCAGCCCTGTCTGAATCCCCTGCCCATAGAGGGAGTATTGGACCAACACTTGTATAAAACGGGGTCCTTGCGGGCCACTCATTGGAGGGACACAAAGAAATCTTTGCCGACTTTCTGCTGAAACTTACGAGCGTTCACACCTAAGCCTCTTACAAGGTCAGCTGTTTAGCTAAACATGAGCTCATGATCTAAATTTACACAATAATGAAGAAAGCAGCTACAAGGGGAGACAATCAGACAAAACCATCAATACCAGTATTAGATTCCCAAGGCCATCCATCAGATGTAGGAATAATCGGGTGCAAGGCAGAAAATATACATCAAACTGGAACTGAATCATGGCACAAGGATGTTTTCAAAGACTGGTAGGATCTCTAAAACATTTTTAAAGGACATGTCATTGATAAAGCTAAATACACAAGGGTTGTGTAATACAACAGTTTAATCATTGAGAAGTGTGAAATTATGCTGTTTTGAAAACTATGGCAGGTCAGATTTACTGCCTAATTATATAAGAAGATTTCTCTAAAAAATACACATTATTTCAAAGCCTTACTGGCTGTGAAATAAGTTAAGGGTATTTCAAATGGCTTGTCTGCAAAGAAAGCTGAGATGTAGGGGATCACAGAAAGTCTAGGGGAAAATAGGTCAATATATACATTGCTATATGGTGAACTAAGCCTTAGGCCGGCAACAATGGAGAGGACCTGACCCTTAGAAACGTACAAGTAAGCTGGAATCTTCAAAAGTTCAAATCTTTATAAGTAAAAAGATTTATTAAAATGAATAACCAAGTGTTTTAATTGACATCAGAAGATGAAAACAATAAACCCTGAGAACATAGAAAAAAGTTAAATAAAGATATGAGCAGAATTTAATACATCAGAAAACGTATAAAATCCAGGTGATTTAGTAAGTCCAAAGAATCTTCTTTGAAAAGATTTAAAAGACACACTTTGATTAAGGAAAACCAAAACATAAGTAAAGAATATACAGAAAGAGTCAGGACAATGTTAGAGCAGAGAATATATGAAATGCCAGTAAATTTGAACATTTCTGTCAATTGGACCATTTCCTAGCTCCTAAAGTTTACCAAAACTGACACAAGAGGAAATCATTTAAGGTCATCATGTCTGCCCTTGGCATTCTCGGAAAGCCCTTGCCTCAGAATGCAGCCTCTGTAGTCCATGGTAACCTGCGGAGAGGGGGCGGGGCTGAGGGAGGTTGGAACACTGCCCTCACTGAGGGAGTGGGTGTGGCCATCTCTGCTGTGACTGAACAAAGGGCAGGGGAGCAGGGGGCCCAGGGCAGGGCCCTCAGAGCCCGGCAGGCCCAGTGGAGTGTCACAAGCATTTAGGCCCAGGCCAAAGGGCACTTTCTTTGTCTGCACAGCTGCCCAAACTCTCACCTTTCCACTCAGGCCGCCCTCTTACTTGAAGTGTGTGTGGAACCTGTCCGCGCAGTACACCTCGCTGCACAGCTAAGCATAGGTCTGAGCATTGTAGCTTCCTTCCAGGTGACCGAGGCTCGCAGGCAGATGGGTCCCTGGGACACACGCGGAGAGGTTCCTGCCCGGGCCACAGGCCGCCCACTGCCCCTGCCCCAGATCGGGGGCCGCAAAGCAGCCCTGTCTGAGTCCCCTGCCTCTAGAGGTAGTATTGGACCAACACTTGTAGAAAACGGGGTCCCTGCGGGTCACTCATTGGAGGGACACAAATAAATCTTTGCCGACTTTCTGCTGAAACTTACGATCATTCACAACTAAGCCTCTTACAAGGTCAGCTGTTTAGCTAAACATGAGCTCATGATCTAAATTTACACAATAATGAAGAAAGCAGCTACAAGGGGAGACAATCAGCCAAAACAATCAATACCAGTATTAGATTCCCAAGGCCATCCATCAGATGTAGGAATAATCGGGTGCAAGGCAGAAAATATACATAAAACTGGAACTGAAACAAGGCACAAGGATGTCTTCAAAGACTGTTAGGATCTCTAAAACATTTTTAAAGAACATGTCATTGATAAAGCTAAATACACAAAGGTTGTGTAATACAACAGATTAATCATTGAGAAGAGTGAAATTATGCTGTTTTGAAAGCTATGGCATGTCAGATTTTCTGCCTAATTATATAAGAAGATTTCTCTAAAAAATACACATTATTTCAAAGACTTTTTGGCTGTGAAATAAGTTAAGGGTATTTCAAATGTCTTGTCTGCAAAGAAAGGTGAGATGTAGGGGATCACAGAAAGTCTAGGGGAAAATAGGTCAATATATACATTGCTATATGGTGAACTAAGCCTCAGGCCAGCAACAATGGAGAGGACCTGACCCTTAGAAACGTACAAGTAAGCTGGAATCTTCAAAAGTTCAAATCTTTATAAGTAAATAGATTTATTAAAATGAATAACCAAGTGTTTTAATTGACATCAGAAGATGAAAACAATAAACCCTGAGAACATAGAAAAAAGTTAAATAAAGATATGAGCAGAATTTAATACAACAGAAAACGTATAAAATTCAGGTGATTTATTAAGTCCAAAGAATCTTCTTTGAAAAGATTTAAAAGACACACTTTGATTAAGGAAAAAAAAACATAAGTAAAGAATATACAGAAAGAGTCAGGACAATGTTAGAGCAGAGAATATATGAAATGCCAGTAAATTTGAACATTTCTGGAAAGTGGATCATTTCCTAGCTCCTAAAGTTTACCAAAACTGACACAAGAGGCAATCATTTAAGGTCATCATGTCTGCCCTTGGCATTCTCGGAACGCCCTGGCCTCAGAATGCAGCCTCTGTAGTCCATGGTAAGCTGCGGAGAGGGGGCGGGGCTGAGGGAGGTTGGAACACTGCCCTCACTGAGGGAGTGGGTGTGGCCATCTCTGCTGTGACTGAACAAAGGGCAGGGGAGCAGGGGGCCCAGGGCAGGGCCCTCAGAGCCCGGCAGGCCCAGTGGAGTGTCACAAGCATTTAGGCCCAGGCCAAAGGGCGCTTTCTTTGTCTGCACAGCTGCCCAAACTCTCACCTTTCCACTCAGGCCGCCCTCTTTCTGGAAGTGTGTGTGGAACGTGTCCGTGCAGTACACCTCGCTGCACAGCTAAGCATAGGTCTGGGCATCGTAGCTTCCTGCCAGGTGACCGAGGCTCGCAGGGAGATGGGTCCCTGGGACACACGCGGAGAGGCTCCTGCCCGGGCCACAGGCCGCCCACTGCCCCTGCCCCAGATCGGGGGCCGCAAAGCAGCCCTGTCTGAGTCCCCTGCCTCTAGAGGGAGTATTGTACCAACACTTGTAGAAAACGGGGTCCTTGCGGGCCACTCATTGGAGGGACACAAATAAATCTTTGCCGACATTCTGCTGAAACTTACGAGCATTCACAACTAAGCCTCTTACAAGGTCAGCTGTTTACCTAAACATGAGCACATGATGTAAATTTACACAATGATGAAGAAACCAGCTACAAGGGGAGACAATCAGCCAAAATAATCAATGCCAGAATTAGATTCCCAAGGCCATCCATCAGATGTAGGATTAATCGGGTGCAAGGCAGAAAATATACATAAAACTGGAACTGAAACAAGGCACGAGGATGTTTTCAAAGACTGGTAGGATCTCTAAAACATTTTTAAAGGACATGTCATTGATAAAGCTAAATACACAAAGGTTATGTAATACAACAGATTAATCATTGAGAAGAGTGAAATTATGCTGTTTTGAAAACTATGGCAGGTCAGATTTTCTGCCTAATTATATAAGAAGATTTCTCTAAAAAATACACATTATTTCAAAGACTTTTTGGCTGTGAAATAAGTTAAGGGTATTTCAAATGGCTTGTCTGCAAAGAAAGGTGAGATGTAGGGGATCACAGAAAGTCTAGGGGAAAATAGGTCAAAATATACATTGCTATATGGTGAACTAAGCCTCAGGCCAGCAACAATGGAGAGGACCTGACCCTTAGAAACGTACAAGTAAGCTGGAATCTTCAAAAGTTAAAATCTTTATAAGTAAAAAGATTTATTAAAATGAATAACCAAGTGTTTTAATTGACATCAGAAGATGAAAACAATAAACCCTGAGAACATAGAAAAAAGTTAAAAAAAGATATGAGCAGAATTTAATACAACAGAAAACGTATAAAATTCAGGTGATTTAGTAAGTCCAAAGAATCTTCTTTGAAAAGATTTAAAAGACACACTTTGATTAAGGAAAACAAAAACATAAGTAAAGAATATACAGAAAGAGTCAGGACAATGTTAGAGCAGAGAATATATGAAATGCCAGTAAGTTTGAACATTTCTGTAAAGTGGACCATTTCCTAGCTCCTAAAGTTTACCAAAACTGACACAAGAGGAAATCATTTAAGGTCATCATGTCTGCCCTTGGCATTCTCGGAACGCCCTGGCCTCAGAATGCAGCCTCTGTAGTCCATGGTAACCTGCGGAGAGGGGGCGGGGCTGAGGGAGGTTGAAACACTGCCCTCACTGAGGGAGTGGGTGTGGCCATCTCTGCTGTGACTGAACAAAGGGCAGGGAAGCAGGGGGGCCAGGGCAGGGCCCTCAGAGCCCGGCAGGCCCAGTGGAGTGTCACAAGCATTTAGGCCCAGGCCAAAGGGCGCTTTCTTTGTCTGCACAGCTGCCCAAACTCTCACCTTTCCGCTCAGGCCGCCCTCTTACTTGAAGTGTGTGTGGAACCTGTCCGCGCAGTACACCTCGCTGCACAGCTAAGCATAGATCTGGGCATCGTAGCTTCCTGCTAGGTGACCGAGGCTCGCAGGCAGATGGGTCCCTGGGACACACGCGGAGAGGCTCCTGCCCGGGCCACAGGCCGCCCACTGCCCCTGCCCCAGATCGGGGGCGGCAAAATAGCCCTGTCTGAGTCCCCTGCCTCTAGAGGGAGTATTGGACCAACACTTGTAGAAAACGGGGTCCTTGCGGGCCACTCATTGGAGGGACACAAATAAATCTTTGCCGACTTTCTGCTGAAACTTACAAGCGTTCACAACTAAGCCTCTTACAAGGTCAGCTGTTTAGCTAAACATGAGCTCATGATCTAAATTTACACAATAATGAAGAAAGCAGCTACAAGGGGAGACAATCAGCCAAAACAATCAATACCAGTATTAGATTCCCAAGGCCATCCATCAGATGTAGGAATAATCGGGTGCAAGGCAGAAAATATACATAAAACTGGAACTGAAACAAGGCACAAGGATGTCTTCAAAGACTGGTAGGTTCTCTAAAACATTTTTAAAGAACATGTCATTGATAAAGCTAAATACACAAAGGTTGTGTAATACAACAGATTAATCATTGAGAAGAGTGAAATTATGCTGTTTTGAAAACTATGGCAGGTCAGATTTTCTGCCTAATTATATAAGAAGATTTCTCTAAAAAATACACATTATTTCAAAGCCTTATTGGCTGTGAAATAAGTTAAGGGTTTTTCAAATGGCTTGTCTGCAAAGAAAGGTGAGATGTAGGGGATCACAGAAAGTCGAGGGGAAAATAGGTCTATATATACATTGCTATATGGTGAACTAACCTTAGGCCAGCAACAATGGAGAGGACCTGACCCTTAGAAACGTACAAGTAAGCTGGAATCTTCAAAAGTTCAAATATTTATAAGTAAAAAGATTTATTAAAATGAATAAACAAGTGTTTTAATTGACATCAGAAGATGAAAATAATAAAACCTGAGAACATAGAAAAAAGTTAAATAAAGATATGAGCAGAAGTTAATACAACAGAAAACGTATAAAATCCAGGTGATTTAGTAAGGCCAAAGAATCTTCTTTGAAAAGATTTAAAAGACACACTTTGATTAAGGAAAACCAAAACATAAGTAAAGAATATACAGAAAGAGTCAGGACAATGTTAGAGCAGAGAATATATGAAATGCCAGTAAATTTGAACATTTCTGTCAATTGGACCATTTCCTAGCTCCTAAAGTTTACCAAAACTGACACAAGAGGAAATCATTTAAGGTCATCATGTCTGCCCTTGGCATTCTCGGAACGCACTGGCCTCAGAATGCAGCCTCTGTAGTCCATGGTAACCTGTGGAGAGGGGGCGGGGCTGAGGGAGGTTGGAACGCTGCCCTCACTGAGGGAGTGGGTGTGGCCATCTCTGCTGTGACTGAACAAAGGGCAGGGGAGCAGGGGGCCCAGGGCGGGGCCCTCAGAGCCCGGCAGGCCCAGTGGAGTGTCACAAGCATTTAGGACCAGGCCAAAGGGCGCTTTCTTTGTCTGCACAGCTGCCCAAACTCTCACCTTTCCGCTCAGGCCGCCCTCTTACTTGAAGTGTGTGTGGAACCTGTCCGCGCAGTACACCTCGCTGCACAGCTAAGCATAGGTCTGGGCATCGTAGTTTCTTTCCAGGTGACCGAGGCTCGCAGGCAGATGGGTCCCTGGGACACACGCGGAGAGGCTCTTGCCCGGGTCACAGGCTGCCCACTGCCCCTGCCCCAGATCGGGGGCCGCAAAGCAGCCCTGTCTGAGTCCCCTGCCTCTAGAGGGAGTACTGGACCAACACTTGTAGAAAACGGGGTCCTTGCGGGCCACTCATTGGAGGGACACAAATAAATCATTGCCGACTTTCTGCTGAAACTTATGAGCATTCACACCTAAGCCTCTTACAAGGTCAGCTGTTTAGCTAAACATGAGCTCATGATCTAAATTTACACAATAATGAAGAAAGCAGCTACAAGGGGAGACAATCAGCCAAAACAATCAATACCAGTATTAGATTCCCAAGGCCATCCATCAGATGTAGGAATAATCGGGTGCAAGGCAGAAAATATACATAAAACTGGAACTGAAACAAGGCACAAGGATGTTTTCAAAGACTGGTAGGATCTCTAAAACATTTTTAAAGGACATGTCATTGATAAAGCTAAATACACAAGGGTTGTGTAATACAACAGTTTAATCATTGAGAAGTGTGAAATTATGCTGTTTTGAAAACTATGGCAGGTCAGATTTCCTGCCTAATTATATAAGAAGATGTCTCTAAAAAATACACATTATTTCAAAGCCTTACTGGCTGTGAAATAAGTTAAGTGTATTTCAAACGGCTTGTCTGCAAAGAAAGGTGAGATATAGGGGATCACAGAAAGTCGAGGGGAAAATAGGTCAATATATACATTGCTATATGGTGAACTAAGCATTAGGCCGGCAACAATGCAGAGGACCTGACCCTTAGAAACATACAAGTAAGCTGGAATCTTCAAAAGTTCAAATCTTTATAAGTAAAAATATTTATTAAAATGAATACCCAAGTGTTTTAATTGACATCAGAAGATGAAAACAATAAACCCTGAGAACATAGAAAAAAGTTAAATAAAGATATGAGCAGAATTTAATACAACAGAAAACGTATAAAATCCAGGTGATTTAGTAAGTCCAAAGAATCTTCTTTGAAAAGATTTAAAAGACACACTTTGATTAAGGAAAACCAAAACATAAGTAAAGAATATACAGAAAGAGTCAGGACAATGTTAGAGCAGAGAATATATGAAATGCCAGTAAATTTGAACATTTCTGTCAAGTGGACCATTTCCTAGCTCCTAAAGTTTACCAAAACTGACACAAGAGGAAATCATTTAAGGTCATCATGTCTGCCCTTGGCATACTCGGAACGCCCTGGCCTCAGAATGCAGCCTCTGTGGTCCATGGTAACCTGCGGAGAGGGGGCGGGGCTGAGGGAGGTTGGAACACTGCCCTCACTGAGGGAGTGGGTGTGGCCATCTCTGCTGTGACTGAACAAAGGGCAGGGGAGCAGGGGGCCCAGGGAAGAGCCCTCAGAGCCCGGCAGGCCCAGTGGAGTGTCACAAGCATTTAGGCCCAGGCCAAAGGGCGCTTTCTTTGTCTGCACAACTGCCCAAACTCTCACCTTTCCACTCAGGCCGCCCTCTTACATGAAGTGTGTGTGGAACCTGTCGGCGCAGTACACCTCGCTGCACAGCTAAGCATAGGTCTGGGCATCGTAGCTTTCTGGCAGGTGACCGAGGCTCGCAGGCAGATGTGTCCCTGGGACACACGCGGAGAGGCTCCTGCCCGGGCCACAGGCCCCCCACTGCCCCTGCCCCAGATCGGGGGCCGCAAAGCAGCCCTGTCTGAGTCCCCTGCCTCTAGAGGGACGATTGGACCAACACTTGTAGAAAACGGGGTCCTTGTGGGCCACTCATTGGAGGGACACAAATAAATCTTTGCCGACTTTCTGCTGAAACTTACGAGCGTTCACACCTAAGCCTCTTACAAGGTCAGCTGTTTAGCTAAACATGAGCTCATGATCTAAATTTACACAATAATGAAGAAAGCAGCTACAAGGGGAGACAATCAGCCAAAACAATCAATACCAGTATTAGATTCCCAAGGCCATCCATCAGATGTAGGAATAATCGGGTGCAAGGCAGAAAATATACATAAAACTGGAACTGAAACAAGGCACGAGGATGTTTTCAAAGACTGGTAGGATCTCTAAAACATTTTTAAAGGACATGTCATTGATAAAGCTAAATACACAAAGGTTGTGTAATACAACAGATTAATCATTGAGAAGAGTGAAATTATGCTGTTTTGAAAACTATGGCAGGTCAGATTTTCTGCCTAATTATATAAGAAGATTTCTCTAAAAAATAAACATTATTTCAAAGCCTTATTGGCTGTGAAATAAGTTAAGGGTATTTCAAATGGCTTGTCTGCAGAGAAAGGTGAGATGTAGTGGATCACAGAAAGTCGAGGGGAAAATAGGTCAGTATATACATTGCTATATGGTGAACTAAGCCTTAGGCCGGCAACAGTGGAGAGGACCTGACCCTTAGAAAAGTACAAGTAAGCTGGAATCTTCAAATGTTTAAATCTTTATAAGTAAAAAGATTTATTAAAATGAATAACCAAGTGTTTTAATTGACATCAGAAGATGAAAACAATAAACCCTGAGAACATAGAAAAAAGTTAAATAAAGATATGAGCAGAAGTTAATACAACAGAAAACGTATAAAATTCAGATGATTTAGTAAGTCCAAAGAATCTTCTTTGAAAAGATTTAAAAGACACACTTTGATTAAGGAAAACCAAAACATAAGTAAAGAATATACAGAAAGAGTCAGGACAATGTTAGAGCAGAGAATATATGAAATGCCAGTAAATTTGAACATTTCTGGAAAGTGGACCATTTCCTAGCTCTTAAAGTTTACCAAAACTGACACAAGAGGAAATCATTTAAGGTCATCATGTCTGCCCTTGGCATTCTCGGAACGCCCTGGCCTCAGAATGCAGCCTCTGTAGTCCATGGTAAACTGCGGAGAGGGGGCGGGGCTGAGGGAGGTTGGAACACTGCCCTCACTGAGGGAGTGGGTGTGGCCATCTCTGCTGTGACTGAACAAAGGGCAGGGGAGCAGGGGGCCCAGGGCAGGGCCCTCAGAGCCCGGCAGGCCCAGTGGAGTGTCACAAGCATTTAGGCCCAGGCCAAAGGGCGCTTTCTTTGTCTGCACAGCTGCCCAAACTCTCACCTTTCCACTCAGGCCGCCCTCTTACTTGAAGTGTGTGTGGAACCTGTCTGCGCAGTACACCTCGCTGCACAGCTAAGCATAGGTCTGGGCATCATAGCTTCCTGCCAGGTGACCGAGGCTCGCAGGCAGATGGGTCCCTGGGACACACGCGGAGAGGCTCCTGCCCGGGCCACAGGCCGCCCACTTCCCCTGCCCCAGATCGGGGGCCGCAAAGCAGCCCTGTCTGAGTCCCCTGCCTCTAGAGGGAGTATTGGACCAACACTTGTAGAAAACGGGGTCCTTGCGGGCCACTCATTGGAGGGACACAAATAAATCTTTGCCGACTTTCTGCTGAAACTTACGAGCGTTCACACCTAAGCCTCTTACAAGGTCAGCTGTTTAGCTAAACATGAGCTCATGATCTAAATTTACACAATAATGAAGAAAGCAGCTATAAGGGGAAACAATCAGCCAAAACAATCCATACCAGAATTAGATTCCCAAGGCCATCCATCAGATGTAGGAATAATCGGGTGCAAGGCAGAAAATATATATAAAACTGGAACTGAAACAAGGCACGAGGATGTTTTCAAAGATTGGTAGGATCTCTAAAACATTTTTAAAGATCATGTCATTGATAAAGCTAAATACACAAAGGTTGTGTAATACAACAGATTAATCATTGAGAAGAGTGAAATTATGCTGTTTTGAAAACTATGGCAGGTCAGATTTTCTGCCTAATTATATAAGAAGATTTCTCTAAAAAATACACATTATTTCAAAGCCTTATTGGCTGTGAAATAAGTTAAGGGTATTTCAAATGGCTTGTCTGCAAAGAAAGGTGAGATGTAGGGGATCACAGAAAGTCGAGGGGAAAATAGGTCAATATATACATTGCTATATGGTGAACTAAGCCTTAGGCCGGCAACAATGGAGAGGACCTGACCCTTAGAAACGTACAAGTAAGCTGGAATCTTCAAAAGTTCAAATCTTTATAAGTAAAAAGATTTATTAAAATGAATAACCAAGTGTTTTAATTGACATCAGAAGATGAAAACAATAAACCCTGAGAACATAGAAAAAAGTTAAATAAAGATATGAGCAGAATTTAATACAACAGAAAACGTATAAAATCCAGGTGATTTAGTAAGTCCAAAGAATCTTCTTTGAAAAGATTTAAAAGACACACTTTGATTAAGGAAAACCAAAACATAAGTAAAGAATATACAGAAAGAGTCAGGACAATGTTAGAGCAGAGAATATATGAAATGCCAGTAAATTTGAACATTTCTGGAAAGTGGACCATTTCCTAGCTCCTAAAGTTTACCAAAACTGACACAAGAGGAAATCATTTAAGGTCATCATGTCTGCCCTTGGCATTCTCGGAACGCCCTGGCCTCAGAATGCAGCCTCTGTCGTCCATGGTAACCTGCGGAGAGGGGGCGGGGCTGAGGGAGGTTGGAACACTGCCCTCACTGAGGGAGTGGGTGTGGCCATCTCTGCTGTGACTGAACAAAGGGCAGGGGAGCAGGGGGCCCAGGGCAGGGCCCTCAGAGCCCGGCAGGCCCAGTGGAGTGTCACAAGCATTTAGGCCCAGGCCAAAGGGCGCTTTCTTTGTCTGCACAGCTGCCCAAACTCTCACCTTTCCACTCAGGCCGCCCTCTTACTTGAAGTGTGTGTGGAACCTGTCCGCGCAGTACACCTCGCTGCACAGCTAAGCATAGGTCTGGGCATCGTAGCTTCCTGCCAGGTGACCGAGGCTCGCAGGCAGATGGGTCCCTGGGACACACGCGGAGAGGCTCCTGCCCGGGCCACAGGCCGCCCACTGCCCCTGCCCCAGATCGGGGGCCGCAAAGCATCCCTGTCTGAGTCCCCTGCCTCTAGAGGGAGTATTGGCCAACACTTGTAGAAAACGGTGTCCTTGTGGGCCACTCATTGGAGGGACACAAATAAATCTTTGCCGACTTTCTGCTGAAACTTACGAGCATTCACAACTAAGCCTCATACAAGGTCAGCTATTTAGCTAAACATGAGCTCTTGATCTAAATTTACACAATAATGAAGAAAGGAGCTACAAGGGGAGACAATCAGCCAAAACAATCAATACCAGTATTAGATTCGAAGGCCATCCATCAGATGTAGGAATAATCAGGTGCAAGGCAGAAAATATACATAAAACTGGAACTGAAACAAGGCACAAGGATGTTTTCAAAGACTGGTAGGATCTCTAAAACATTTTTAAAGGACATGTCATTGATAAAGCTAAATACACAAAGGTTGTGTAATACAACAGTTTAATCATTGAGAAGTGTGAAATTATGCTGTTTTGAAAACTATGGCAGGTCAGATTTTCTGCCTAATTATATAAGAAGATGTCTCTAAAAAATACACATTATTTCAAAGCCTTATTGGCTGTGAAATAAGTTAAGTGTATTTCAAATGGCTTGTCTGCAAAGAAAGGTGAGATGTAGGGGATCACAGAAAGTCTAGGGGAAAATAGGTCAATATATACATTGCTATATGGTGAACTAAGCATTAGGCCGGCAACAATGGAGAGGACCTGACCCTTAGAAACATACAAGTAAGCTGGAATCTTCAAAAGTTCAAATCTTTATAAGTAAAAAGATTTATTAAAATGAATAACCAAGTGTTTTAATTGACATCAGAAGATGAAAACAATAAACCCTGATAACATAGAAAAAAGTTAAATAAAGATATGAGCAGAATTTAATACAACAGAAAACGTATAAAATCCAGGTGATTTAGTAAGTCCAAAGAATCTTCTTTGAAAAGATTTAAAAGACACACTTTGATTAAGGAAAACAAAAACATAAGTAAAGAATATACAGAAAGAGTCAGGACAATGTTAGAGCAGAGAATATATGAAATGCCAGTAAATTTGAACATTTCTGTCAAGTGGACCATTTCCTAGCTCCTAAAGTTTACCAAAACTGACACAAGAGGAAATCATTTAAGGTCATCATGTCTGCCCTTGGCATTCTCGGAACGCCCTGGCCTCAGAATGCAGCCTCTGTAGTCCATGGTAACCTGCGGAGAGGGGGCGGGGCTGAGGGAGGTTGGAACACTGCCCTCACTGAGGGAGTGGGTGTGGCCATCTCTGCTGTGACTGAACAAAGGGCAGGGGAGCAGGGGGCCCAGGGCAGGGCCCTCAGAGCCCGGCAGGCCCAGTGGAGTGTCACAAGCATTTAGGCCCAGGACAAAGGGCACTTTCTTTGTCTGCACAGCTGCCCAAACCCTCACCTTTCCACTCAGGCCGCCCTCTTACTTGAAGTGTGTGTGGAACCTGTCCACGCAGTACACCTCGCTGCACAGCTAAGCATAGGTCTGGGCATCGTAGCTTCCTTCCAGGTGACCGAGGCTCGCAGGCAGATGGGTCCCTGGGACACACGCGGAGAGGCTCCTGCCCGGGCCACAGGCCGCGCACTGCCCCTGCCCCAGATCGGGGGCTGCAAAGCAGCCCTGTCTGAGTCCCCTGCCTCTAGAGGGATTATTGGACCAACACTTGTAGAAAACGGGGTTCTTGCGGGCCACTCATTGGAGGGACACAAATAAATCTTTGCCGACTTTCTGCTGAAACTTACCAGCATTCACAACTAAGCCTCTTACAAGGTCAGCTGTTTAGCTAAACATGAGCTCATGATCTAAATTTACACAATAATGAAGAAAGCAGCTACAAGGGGAGACAATCAGCCAAAACAATCAATACCAGTATTAGATTCCCAAGGCCATCCATCAGATGTAGGAATAATCGGGTGCAAGGCAGAAAATATACATAAAACTGGAACTGAAACAAGGCACGAGGATGTTTTCAAAGACTGGTAGGATCTCTAAAACATTTTTAAAGGACATGTCATTGATAAAGCTAAATACACAAAGGTTGTGTAATACAACAGTTTAATCATTGAGAAGAGTGAAATTATGCTGTTTTGAAAACTATGGCAGGTCAGATTTTCTGCCTAATTATATAAGAAGATTTCTCTAAAAAATACACATTATTTCAAAGCCTTATTGGCTGTGAAATAAGTTAAGTGTATTTCAAATGGCTTGTCTGCAAACAAAGGTGAGATGTAGTGGATCACAGAAAGTCGAGGGGAAAATAGGTCAATATATACATTGCTATATGGTGAACTAAGCCTTAGGCCGGCAACAGTGGAGAGGACCTGACCCTTAGAAACGTACAAGTAAGCTGGAATCTTCAAAAGTTCAAATCTTTATAAGTAAAAAGATTTATTAAATTGAATAACCAAGTGTTTTAATTGACATCAGAAGATGAAAACAATAAACCCTGATAACATAGAAAAAAGTTAAATAAAGATATAAGCAGAACTTAATACAACAGAAAACGTATAAAATTCAGGTGATTTAGTAAGTCCAAAGAATCTTCTTTGAAAAGATTTAAAAGACACACTTTGATTAAGGAAAACCAAAACATAAGTAAAGAATATACAGAAAGAGTCAGGACAATGTTAGAGCAGAGAATATATGAAATGCCAGTAAATTTGAACATTTCTGTCAAGTGGACCATTTCCTAGCTCCTAAAGTTTACCAAAACTGACACAAGAGGAAATCATTTAAGGTCATCATGCCTGCCCTTGGCATTCTCGGAACGCCCTGGCCTCAGAATGCAGCCTCTGTAGTCCATGGTAACCTGCGGAGAGGGGGCGGGGCTGAGGGAGGTTGGAACACTGCCCTCACTGAGGGAGTGGGTGTGGCCATCTCTGCTGTGACTGAACAAAGGGCAGGGGAGCAGGGGGCCCAGGGCAGGGCCCTCAGAGCCCGGCAGGCCCAGTGGAGTGTCACAAGCATTTAGGCCCAGGACAAAGGGCACTTTCTTTGTCTGCACAGCTGCCCAAACCCTCACCTTTCCACTCAGGCCGCCCTCTTACTTGAAGTGTGTGTGGAACCTGTCCACGCAGTACACCTCGCTGCACAGCTAAGCATAGGTCTGGGCATCGTAGCTTCCTTCCAGGTGACCGAGGCTCGCAGGCAGATGGGTCCCTGGGACACACGCGGAGAGGCTCCTGCCCGGGCCACAGGCCGCCCACTGCCCCTGCCCCAGATCGGGGGCTGCAAAGCAGCCCTGTCTGAGTCCCCTGCCTCTAGAGGGATTATTGGACCAACACTTGTAGAAAACGGGGTTCTTGCGGGCCACTCATTGGAGGGACACAAATAAATCTTTGCCGACTTTCTGCTGAAACTTACCAGCATTCACAACTAAGCCTCTTACAAGGTCAGCTGTTTAGCTAAACATGAGCTCATGATCTAAATTTACACAATAATGAAGAAAGCAGCTACAAGGGGAGACAATCAGCCAAAACAATCAATACCAGTATTAGATTCCCAAGGCCATCCATCAGATGTAGGAATAATCGGGTGCAAGGCAGAAAATATACATAAAACTGGAACTGAAACAAGGCACGAGGATGTTTTCAAAGACTGGTAGGATCTCTAAAACATTTTTAAAGGACATGTCATTGATAAAGCTAAATACACAAAGGTTGTGTAATACAACAGTTTAATCATTGAGAAGAGTGAAATTATGCTGTTTTGAAAACTATGGCAGGTCAGATTTTCTGCCTAATTATATAAGAAGATTTCTCTAAAAAATACACATTATTTCAAAGCCTTATTGGCTGTGAAATAAGTTAAGTGTATTTCAAATGGCTTGTCTGCAAACAAAGGTGAGATGTAGTGGATCACAGAAAGTCGAGGGGAAAATAGGTCAATATATACATTGCTATATGGTGAACTAAGCCTTAGGCCGGCAACAGTGGAGAGGACCTGACCCTTAGAAACGTACAAGTAAGCTGGAATCTTCAAAAGTTCAAATCTTTATAAGTAAAAAGATTTATTAAATTGAATAACCAAGTGTTTTAATTGACATCAGAAGATGAAAACAATAAACCCTGATAACATAGAAAAAAGTTAAATAAAGATATAAGCAGAACTTAATACAACAGAAAACGTATAAAATTCAGGTGATTTAGTAAGTCCAAAGAATCTTCTTTGAAAAGATTTAAAAGACACACTTTGATTAAGGAAAACCAAAACATAAGTAAAGAATATACAGAAAGAGTCAGGACAATGTTAGAGCAGAGAATATATGAAATGCCAGTAAATTTGAACATTTCTGTCAAGTGGACCATTTCCTAGCTCCTAAAGTTTACCAAAACTGACACAAGAGGAAATCATTTAAGGTCATCATGCCTGCCCTTGGCATTCTCGGAACGCCCTGGCCTCAGAATGCAGCCTCTGTAGTCCATGGTAACCTGCGGAGAGGGGGCGGGGCTGAGGGAGGTTGGAACACTGCCCTCACTGAGGGAGTGGGTGTGGCCATCTCTGCTGTGACTGAACAAAGGGCAGGGGAGCAGGGGGCCCAGGGCAGGGCCCTCAGAGCCCGGCAGGCCCAGTGGAGTGTCACAAGCATTTAGGCCCAGGCCAAAGGGCGCTTTCTTTGTCTGCACAGCTGCCCAAACCCTCACCTTTCCACTCAGGCTGCCCTCTTACTTGAAGTGTGTGTGGAACCTGTCCGCGCAGTACACCTCGCTGCACAGCTAACCATAGGTCAGGGCATTGTGGCCTCCTGCCAGGTGACTGAGGCTCACAGGCAGATGGGTCCCTGGGAGACACGCAGAGAGGCTCCTGCCTGGGCCACAGGCCGCCCACTGCCCCTGCCCCAGATCGGGGGCCGCAAAGCAGCCCTGTCTGAATCCCCTGCCTCTAGAGGGAGTATTGGACCAACAGTTGTAGAAAACGGGGTACTTGCGGGCCACTCATTCGAGCGACACAAATAAATCTTTGCCAACTTTCTGCTGAAACTTACGAGCATTCACAACTAAGCCTCTTACAAGGTCAGCTATTTAGCTAAACATGAGCTCATGATCTAAATTTACACAATAATGAAGAAAGCAGCTACAAGGGGAGACAATCAGCCAAAACAATCAATACCAGAATTAGATTCCCAAGGCCATCCATCAGATGTAGGAATAATCGGGTGCAAGGCAGAAAATATACATAAAACTGGAACTGAAACAAGGCACGAGGATGTCTTCAAAGACTGGTAGGATCTCTAAAACATTTTTAAAGGACATGTCATTGATAAAGGTAAATACACAAAGGTTGTGTAATACAACAGATTAATCATTGAGAAGAGTGAAATTATGCTGTTTGGAAAACTATGGCAGGTCAGATTTTCTGCCTAATTATATAAGAAGATTTCTCTAAAAAATAAACATTATTTCAAAGCCTTATTGGCTGTGAAATAAGTTAAGGGTATTTCAAATGGCTTGTCTGCAAAGAAAGGTGAGATGTAGTGGATCACAGAAAGTCGAGGGGAAAATAGGTCAGTATATACATTGCTATATGGTGAACTAAGCCTTAGGCCGGCAACAGTGGAGAGGACCTGACCCTTAGAAACGTACAAGTAAGCTGGAATCTTCAAAAGTTCAAATCATTATA
The DNA here is from genome assembly GCF_964341445.2 of Mesoplodon mirus. Taxonomy (NCBI): domain Eukaryota; kingdom Metazoa; phylum Chordata; class Mammalia; order Artiodactyla; family Ziphiidae; genus Mesoplodon; species Mesoplodon mirus. The sequence goes on along the minus strand of NC_138976.1, from coordinate 119,874,647 downwards.
AGTAAAAAGATTTATTAAAATGAATAACCAAGTGTTTTAATTGACATCAGAAGACGAAAACAATAAAACATGAGAACATAGAATAAAGTTAAATAAAGATATGAGCAGAAGTTAATACAACAGAAAACGTATAAAATTCAGATGATTTAGTAAGTCCAAAGAATCTTCTTTGAAAAGATTTAAAAGACACACTTTGATTAAGGAAAACAAAAACATAAGTAAAGAATATACAGAAAGAGTCAGGACAATGTTAGAGCAGAGAATATATGAAATGCCAGTAAATTTGAACATTTCTGGAAAGTGGACCATTTCCTAGCTCCTAAAGTTTACCAAAACTGACACAAGAGGAAATCATTTAAGGTCATCATGTCTGCCCTTGGCATTCTCGGAACGCCCTGGCCTCAGAATGCAGCCTCTGTCGTCCATGGTAACCTGCGGAGAGGGGGCGGGGCTGAGGGAGGTTGGAACACTGCCCTCACTGAGGGAGTGGGTGTGGCCATCTCTGCTGTGACTGAACAAAGGGCAGGGGAGCAGGGGGCCCAGGCCAGGGCCCTCAGAGCCCGGCAGGCCCAGTGGAGTGTCACAAGCATTTAGGCCCAGGCCAATGGGCGCTTTCTTTGTCTGCACAGCTGCCCAAACTCTCACATTTCCACTCAGGCCACCCTCTTACTTGAAGTGTGTGTGGAACCTGTCTGCGCAGTACACCTCGCTGCACAGCTAAGCATAGGTCTGGGCATCATAGCTTCCTGCCAGGTGACCGAGGCTCGCAGGCAGATGGGTCCCTGGGACACACGCGGAGAGGCTCCTTCCCGGGCCACAGGCCGCCCACTTCCCCTGCCCCAGATCGGGGGCCGCAAAGCAGCCCTGTCTGAGTCCCCTGCCTCTAGAGGGAGTATTGGACCAACACTTGTAGAAAACGGGGTCCTTGCGGGCCACTCATTGGAGGGACACAAAGAAATCTTTGCCGACTTTCTGCTGAAACTTACGAGCGTTCACACCTAAGCCTCTTACAAGATCAGCTGTTTAGCTAAACATGAGCTCATGATCTAAATTTACACAATATTGAAGAAAGCAGCTACAAGGGTAGACAATCAGCCAAAACAATCAATACCAGTATTAGATTCCCAAGGCCATCCATCAGATGTAGGAATAATCGGGTGCAAGGCAGAAAATATATATCAAACTGGAAATGAAACAAGGCACAAGGATGTTTTCAAAGACTGGTAGGATCTCTAAAACATTTTTAAAGGACATGTCATTGATAAAGCTAAATACACAAAGGTTGTGTAATACAACAGATTAATCATTGAGAAGAGTGAAATTATGCTGTTTTGAAAACTATGGCAGGTCAGATTTTCTGCCTAATTATATAAGAAGATTTCTCTAAAAAATACACATTATTTCAAAGACTTTTTGGCTGTGAAATAAGTTAAGGGTATTTCAAATGGCTTGTCTGCAAAGAAAGGTGAGATGTAGGGGATCACAGAAAGTCGAGGGGAAAATAGGTCAATATATACATTGCTATATGGTGAACTAAGCCTTAGGCCGGCAACAATGGAGAGGACCTGACCCTTAGAAACGTACAAGTAAGCTGGAATCTTCAAAAGTTCAAATCTTTATAAGTAAAAAGATTTATTAAAATGAATAACCAAGTGTTTTAATTGACATCAGAAGATGAAAACAATAAACCCTGAGAACATAGAAAAAAGTTAAATAAAGATATGAGCAGAATTTAATACAACAGAAAACGTATAAAATCCAGGTGATTTAGTAAGTCCAAAGAATCTTCTTTGAAAAGATTTAAAAGACACACTTTGATTAAGGAAAACCAAAACATAAGTAAAGAATATACAGAAAGAGTCAGGACAATGTTAGAGCAGAGAATATATGAAATGCCAGTAAATTTGAACATTTCTGTCAAGTGGACCATTTCCTAGCTCCTAAAGTTTACCAAAACTGACACAAGAGGAAATCATTTAAGGTCATCATGTCTGCCCTTGGCATTCTCGGAACGCCCTGGCCTCAGAATGCAGCCTCTGTCGTCCATGGTAACCTGCGGAGAGGGGGCGGGGCTGAGGGAGGTTGGAACACTGCCCTTACTGAGGGAGTGGGTGTGGCCATCTCTGCTGTGACTGAACAAAGGGCAGGGGAGCAGGGGGCCCAGGGCAGGGCCCTCAGAGCCCGGCAGGCCCAGTGGAGTGTCACAAGCATTTAGGCCCAGGCCAAAGGGCGCTTTCTTTGTCTGCACAGCTGCCCAAACTCTCACCTTTCCACTCAGGCCGCCCTCTTACTTGAAGTGTGTGTGGAACCTGTCCGCGCAGTACACCTCGCTGCACAGCTAAGCATAGGTCTGGGCATCGTAGCTTCCTGCCAGGTGACCGAGGCTCGCAGGCAGATGGGTCCCTGGGACACACGCGGAGAGGCTCCTGCCCGGGCCACAGGCCGCCCACTGCCCCTGCCCCAGATCGGGGGCCGCAAAGCAGCCCTGTCTGAGTCCCCTGCCTCTAGAGGGAGTATTGGCCAACACTTGTAGAAAACGGGGTCCTTGCGGGCCACTCATTGGAGGGACACAAATAAATCTTTGCCGACTTTCTGCTGAAACTTACGAGCATTCACAACTAAGCCTCTTACAAGGTCAGCTATTTAGCTAAACATGAGCTCTTGATCTAAATTTACACAATAATGAAGAAAGGAGCTACAAGGGGAGACAATCAGCCAAAACAATCAATACCAGTATTAGATTTGAAGGCCATCCATCAGATGTAGGAATAATCAGGTGCAAGGCAGAAAATATACATAAAACTGGAACTGAAACAAGGCACAAGGATGTTTTCAAAGACTGGTAGGATCTCTAAAACATTTTTAAAGGACATGTCATTGATAAAGCTAAATACACAAAGGTTGTGTAATACAACAGTTTAATCATTGAGAAGTGTGAAATTATGCTGTTTTGAAAACTATGGCAGGTCAGATTTTCTGCCTAATTATATAAGAAGATGTCTCTAAAAAATACACATTATTTCAAAGCCTTATTGGCTGTGAAATAAGTTAAGTGTATTTCAAATGGCTTGTCTGCAAAGAAAGGTGAGATGTAGGGGATCACAGAAAGTCTAGGGGAAAATAGGTCAATATATACATTGCTATATGGTGAACTAAGCATTAGGCCGGCAACAATGGAGAGGACCTGACCCTTAGAAACATACAAGTAAGCTGGAATCTTCAAAAGTTCAAATCTTTATAAGTAAAAAGATTTATTAAAATGAATAACCAAGTGTTTTAATTGACATCAGAAGATGAAAACAATAAACCCTGATAACATAGAAAAAAGTTAAATAAAGATATGAGCAGAATTTAATACAACAGAAAACGTATAAAATCCAGGTGATTTAGTAAGTCCAAAGAATCTTCTTTGAAAAGATTTAAAAGACACACTTTGATTAAGGAAAACAAAAACATAAGTAAAGAATATACAGAAAGAGTCAGGACAATGTTAGAGCAGAGAATATATGAAATGCCAGTAAATTTGAACATTTCTGTCAAGTGGACCATTTCCTAGCTCCTAAAGTTTAGCAACACTGACACAAGAGGAAATCATTTAAGGTCATCATGTCTGCCCTTGGCATTCTCGGAACGCCCTGGCCTCAGAATGCAGCCTCTGTAGTCCATGGTAACCTGCGGAGAGGGGGCGGGGCTGAGGGAGGTTGGAACACTGCCCTCACTGAGGGAGTGGGTGTGGCCATCTCTGCTGTGACTGAACAAAGGGCAGGGGAGCAGGGGGCCCAGGGCAGGGCCCTCAGAGCCCGGCAGGCCCAGTGGAGTGTCACAAGCATTTAGGCCCAGGACAAAGGGCACTTTCTTTGTCTGCACAGCTGCCCAAACCCTCACCTTTCCACTCAGGCCGCCCTCTTACTTGAAGTGTGTGTGGAACCTGTCCACGCAGTACACCTCGCTGCACAGCTAAGCATAGGTCTGGGCATCGTAGCTTCCTTCCAGGTGACCGAGGCTCGCAGGCAGATGGGTCCCTGGGACACACGCGGAGAGGCTCCTGCCCGGGCCACAGGCCGCCCACTGCCCCTGCCCCAGATCGGGGGCTGCAAAGCAGCCCTGTCTGAGTCCCCTGCCTCTAGAGGGATTATTGGACCAACACTTGTAGAAAACGGGGTTCTTGCGGGCCACTCATTGGAGGGACACAAATAAATCTTTGCCGACTTTCTGCTGAAACTTACCAGCATTCACAACTAAGCCTCTTACAAGGTCAGCTGTTTAGCTAAACATGAGCTCATGATCTAAATTTACACAATAATGAAGAAAGCAGCTACAAGGGGAGACAATCAGCCAAAACAATCAATACCAGTATTAGATTCCCAAGGCCATCCATCAGATGTAGGAATAATCGGGTGCAAGGCAGAAAATATATATCAAACTGGAAATGAAACAAGGCACAAGGATGTTTTCAAAGACTGGTAGGATCTCTAAAACATTTTTAAAGGACATGTCATTGATAAAGCTAAATACACAAAGGTTGTGTAATACAACAGATTAATCATTGAGAAGAGTGAAATTATGCTGTTTTGAAAACTATGGCAGGTCAGATTTTCTGCCTAATTATATAAGAAGATTTCTCTAAAAAATACACATTATTTCAAAGCCTTATTGGCTGTGAAATAAGTTAAGGGTATTTCAAATGGCTTGTCTGCAAAGAAAGGTGAGATGTAGGGGATCACAGAAAGTCGAGGGGAAAATAGGTCAATATATACATTGCTATATGGTGAACTAAGCCTTAGGCCGGCAACAATGGAGAGGACCTGACCCTTAGAAACGTACAAGTAAGCTGGAATCTTCAAAAGTTCAAATCTTTATAAGTAAAAAGATTTATTAAAATGAATAACCAAGTGTTTTAATTGACATCAGAAGATGAAAACAATAAACCCTGAGAACATAGAAAAAAGTTAAATAAAGATATGAGCAGAATTTAATACAACAGAAAACGTATAAAATCCAGGTGATTTAGTAAGTCCAAAGAATCTTCTTTGAAAAGATTTAAAAGACACACTTTGATTAAGGAAAACCAAAACATAAGTAAAGAATATACAGAAAGAGTCAGGACAATGTTAGAGCAGAGAATATATGAAATGCCAGTAAATTTGAACATTTCTGTCAAGTGGACCATTTCCTAGCTCCTAAAGTTTACCAAAACTGACACAAGAGGAAATCATTTAAGGTCATCATGTCTGCCCTTGGCATTCTCGGAACGCCCTGGCCTCAGAATGCAGCCTCTGTCGTCCATGGTAACCTGCGGAGAGGGGGCGGGGCTGAGGGAGGTTGGAACACTGCCCTTACTGAGGGAGTGGGTGTGGCCATCTCTGCTGTGACTGAACAAAGGGCAGGGGAGCAGGGGGCCCAGGGCAGGGCCCTCAGAGCCCGGCAGGCCCAGTGGAGTGTCACAAGCATTTAGGCCCAGGCCAAAGGGCGCTTTCTTTGTCTGCACAGCTGCCCAAACTCTCACCTTTCCACTCAGGCCGCCCTCTTACTTGAAGTGTGTGTGGAACCTGTCCGCGCAGTACACCTCGCTGCACAGCTAAGCATAGGTCTGGGCATCGTAGCTTCCTGCCAGGTGACCGAGGCTCGCAGGCAGATGGGTCCCTGGGACACACGCGGAGAGGCTCCTGCCCGGGCCACAGGCCGCCCACTGCCCCTGCCCCAGATCGGGGGCCGCAAAGCAGCCCTGTCTGAGTCCCCTGCCTCTAGAGGGAGTATTGGCCAACACTTGTAGAAAACGGGGTCCTTGCGGGCCACTCATTGGAGGGACACAAATAAATCTTTGCCGACTTTCTGCTGAAACTTACGAGCATTCACAACTAAGCCTCTTACAAGGTCAGCTATTTAGCTAAACATGAGCTCTTGATCTAAATTTACACAATAATGAAGAAAGGAGCTACAAGGGGAGACAATCAGCCAAAACAATCAATACCAGTATTAGATTTGAAGGCCATCCATCAGATGTAGGAATAATCAGGTGCAAGGCAGAAAATATACATAAAACTGGAACTGAAACAAGGCACAAGGATGTTTTCAAAGACTGGTAGGATCTCTAAAACATTTTTAAAGGACATGTCATTGATAAAGCTAAATACACAAAGGTTGTGTAATACAACAGTTTAATCATTGAGAAGTGTGAAATTATGCTGTTTTGAAAACTATGGCAGGTCAGATTTTCTGCCTAATTATATAAGAAGATGTCTCTAAAAAATACACATTATTTCAAAGCCTTATTGGCTGTGAAATAAGTTAAGTGTATTTCAAATGGCTTGTCTGCAAAGAAAGGTGAGATGTAGGGGATCACAGAAAGTCTAAGGGAAAATAGGTCAATATATACATTGCTATATGGTGAACTAAGCATTAGGCCGGCAACAATGGAGAGGACCTGACCCTTAGAAACATACAAGTAAGCTGGAATCTTCAAAAGTTCAAATCTTTATAAGTAAAAAGATTTATTAAAATGAATAACCAAGTGTTTTAATTGACATCAGAAGATGAAAACAATAAACCCTGATAACATAGAAAAAAGTTAAATAAAGATATGAGCAGAACTTAATACAACAGAAAACGTATAAAATCCAGGTGATTTAGTAAGTCCAAAGAATCTTCTTTGAAAAGATTTAAAAGACACACTTTGATTAAGGAAAACCAAAACATAAGTAAAGAATATACAGAAAGAGTCAGGACAATGTTAGAGCAGAGAATATATGAAATGCCAGTAAATTTGAACATTTCTGGAAAGTGGACCATTTCCTAGCTCCTAAAGTTTACCAAAACTGACACAAGAGGAAATCATTTAAGGTCATCATGTCTGCCCTTGGCATTCTCGGAACGCCCTGGCCTCAGAATGCAGCCTCTGTAGTCCATGGTAACCTGCGGAGAGGGGGCGGGGCTGAGGGAGGTTGGAACACTGCCCTCACTGAGGGAGTGGGTGTGGCCATCTCTGCTGTGACTGAACAAAGGGCAGGGGAGCAGGGGGCCCAGGGCAGGGCCCTCAGAGCCCGGCAGGCCCAGTGGAGTGTCACAAGCATTTAGGCCCAGGACAAAGGGCACTTTCTTTGTCTGCACAGCTGCCCAAACCCTCACCTTTCCACTCAGGCCGCCCTCTTACTTGAAGTGTGTGTGGAACCTGTCCACGCAGTACACCTCGCTGCACAGCTAAGCATAGGTCTGGGCATCGTAGCTTCCTTCCAGGTGACCGAGGCTCGCAGGCAGATGGGTCCCTGGGACACACGCGGAGAGGCTCCTGCCCGGGCCACAGGCCGCGCACTGCCCCTGCCCCAGATCGGGGGCTGCAAAGCAGCCCTGTCTGAGTCCCCTGCCTCTAGAGGGATTATTGGACCAACACTTGTAGAAAACGGGGTTCTTGCGGGCCACTCATTGGAGGGACACAAATAAATCTTTGCCGACTTTCTGCTGAAACTTACCAGCATTCACAACTAAGCCTCTTACAAGGTCAGCTGTTTAGCTAAACATGAGCTCATGATCTAAATTTACACAATAATGAAGAAAGCAGCTACAAGGGGAGACAATCAGCCAAAACAATCAATACCAGTATTAGATTCCCAAGGCCATCCATCAGATGTAGGAATAATCGGGTGCAAGGCAGAAAATATACATAAAACTGGAACTGAAACAAGGCACGAGGATGTTTTCAAAGACTGGTAGGATCTCTAAAACATTTTTAAAGGACATGTCATTGATAAAGCTAAATACACAAAGGTTGTGTAATACAACAGTTTAATCATTGAGAAGAGTGAAATTATGCTGTTTTGAAAACTATGGCAGGTCAGATTTTCTGCCTAATTATATAAGAAGATTTCTCTAAAAAATACACATTATTTCAAAGCCTTATTGGCTGTGAAATAAGTTAAGTGTATTTCAAATGGCTTGTCTGCAAAGAAAGGTGAGATGTAGTGGATCACAGAAAGTCGAGGGGAAAATAGGTCAATATATACATTGCTATATGGTGAACTAAGCCTTAGGCCGGCAACAGTGGAGAGGACCTGACCCTTAGAAACGTACAAGTAAGCTGGAATCTTCAAAAGTTCAAATCTTTATAAGTAAAAAGATTTATTAAATTGAATAACCAAGTGTTTTAATTGACATCAGAAGATGAAAACAATAAACCCTGATAACATAGAAAAAAGTTAAATAAAGATATGAGCAGAACTTAATACAACAGAAAACGGATAAAATTCAGGTGATTTAGTAAGTCCAAAGAATCTTCTTTGAAAAGATTTAAAAGACACACTTTGATTAAGGAAAACCAAAACATAAGTAAAGAATATACAGAAAGAGTCAGGACAATGTTAGAGCAGAGAATATATGAAATGCCAGTAAATTTGAACATTTCTGTCAAGTGGACCATTTCCTAGCTCCTAAAGTTTACCAAAACTGACACAAGAGGAAATCATTTAAGGTCATCATGCCTGCCCTTGGCATTCTCGGAACGCCCTGGCCTCAGAATGCAGCCTCTGTAGTCCATGGTAACCTGCGGATAGGGGGCGGGGCTGAGGGAGGTGGGAACACTGCCCTCACTGAGGGAGTGGGTGTGGCCATCTCTGCTGTGACTGAACAAAGGGCAGGGGAGCAGGGGGCCCAGGGCAGGGCCCTCAGATCCCGGCAGGCCCAGTGGAGTGTCACAAGCATTTAGGCCCAGGCCAAAGGGCGCTTTCTTTGTCTGCACAGCTGCCCAAACCCTCACCTTTCCACTCAGGCTGCCCTCTTACTTGAAGTGTGTGTGGAACCTGTCCGCGCAGTACACCTCGCTGCACAGCTAACCATAGGTCAGGGCATTGTGGCCTCCTGCCAGGTGACTGAGGCTCACAGGCAGATGGGTCCCTGGGAGACACGCAGAGAGGCTCCTGCCTGGGCCACAGGCCGCCCACTGCCCCTGCCCCAGATCGGGGGCCGCAAAGCAGCCCTGTCTGAATCCCCTGCCTCTAGAGGGAGTATTGGACCAACAGTTGTAGAAAACGGGGTACTTGCGGGCCACTCATTCGAGGGACACAAATAAATCTTTGCCAACTTTCTGCTGAAACTTACGAGCATTCACAACTAAGCCTCTTACAAGGTCAGCTATTTAGCTAAACATGAGCTCATGATCTAAATTTACACAATAATGAAGAAAGCAGCTACAAGGGGAGACAATCAGCCAAAACAATCAATACCAGTATTAGATTCCCAAGGCCATCCATCAGATGTAGGAATAATCGGGTGCAAGGCAGAAAATATACATAAAACTGGAACTGAAACAAGGCACGAGGATGTATTCAAAGACTGGTAGGATCTCTAAAACATTTTTAAAGGACATGTCATTGATAAAGCTAAATACACAAAGGTTGTGTAATACAACAGATTAATCATTGAGAAGAGTGAAATTATGCTGTTTTCAAAACTATGGCAGGTCAGATTTTCTGCCTAATTATGTAAGAAGATGTCTCTAAAAAATACACATTATTTCAAAGCCTTATTGGCTGTGAAATAAGTTAAGGGTGTTTCAAATGGCTTGTCTGCAAAGAAAGGTGAGATGTAGGGGATCACAGAAAGTCTAGGGGAAAATAGGTCAATATATACATTGCTATATGGTGAACTAAGCCTTAGGCCAGAAACAATGGAGAGGACCTGACCCTTAGAAACGTACAAGTAAGCTGGAATCTTCAAAAGTTCAAATCTTTATAAGTAAAAAGATTTATTAAAATGAATAACCAAGTGTTTTAATTGACATCAGAAGATGAAAACAATAAACCCTGAGAACATAGAAAAAAGTTAAATAAAGATATGAGCAGAACTTAATACAACAGAAAACATATAAAATTCAGGTGATTTAGTAAGTCCAAAGAATCTTCTTTGAAAAGATTTAAAAGACACACTTTGATTAAGGAAAACAAAAACATCAGTAAAGAATATACAGAAAGAGTCAGGACAATGTTAGAGCAGAGAATATATGAAATGCCAGTAAATTTGAACATTTCTGTCAAGTGGACCATTTCCTAGCTCCTAAAGTTTACCAAAACTGACACAAGAGGAAATCATTTAAGGTCATCATGTCTGCCCTTGGCATTCTCGGAACACACTGGCCTCAGATTGCAGCCTCTGTAGTCTATGGTAACCTGCGGAGAGGGGGAGGGGCTGAGGGAGGTTGGAACACTGCCCTCACTGAGGGAGTGGGTGTGGCCATCTCTGCTGTGACTGAACAAAGGGCAGGGGAGCAGGGGGCCCAGGGCAGGGCCCTCAGAGCCCGGCAGGCCCAGTGGAGTGTCACAAGCATTTAGGCCCAGGCCAAAGGGCGCTTTCTTTGTCTGCACAGCTGCCCAAACTCTCACCTTTCCACTCAGGCCGCCCTCTTACTTGAAGTGTGTGTGGAACCTGTCCGCGCAGTACACCTCGTTGCACAGCTAACCATAGGTCTGGGCATTGTGGCCTCCTGCCAGGTGACTGAGGCTCACAGGCAGATGGGTCCCTGGGAGACACGCGGAGAGGCTCCTGCCCGGGCCACAGGCCGCCCACTGCCCCTGCCCCAGATCGGGGGCCGCAAAGCAGCCCTGTCTGAATCCCCTGCCCCTAGAGGGAGTATTGGACCAACAGTTGTAGAAAACGGGGTCCTTGCGGGCCACTCATTGGAGGGACACAAATAAATCTTTGCCGACTTTCTGCTGAAACTTACGAGCGTTCACACCTAAGCCTCTTACAAGGTCAGCTATTTAGCTAAACATGAGCTCATGATCTAAATTTACACAATAATGAAGAAAGCAGCTACAAGGGGAGACAATCAGCCAAAACAATCAATACCAGAATTAGATTCCCAAGGCCATCCATCAGATGTAGGAATAATCGGGTGCAAGGCAGAAAATATACATAAAACTGGAACTGAAACAAGGCACGAGGATGTATTCAAAGACTGGTAGGATCTCTAAAACATTTTTAAAGGACATGTCATTGATAAAGGTAAATACACAAAGGTTGTGTAATACAACAGTTTAATCATTGAGAAGAGTGAAATTATGCTGTTTTGAAAACTATGGCAGGTCAGATTTTCTGCCTAATTATATAAGAAGATTTCTCTAAAAAATAAACATTATTTCAAAGCCTTATTGGCTGTGAAATAAGTTAAGGGTATTTCAAATGGCTTGTCTGCAAAGAAAGGTGAGATGTAGTGGATCACAGAAAGTCGAGGGGAACATAGGTCAGTATATACATTGCTATATGCTGAACTAAGCCTTAGGCCGGCAACAGTGGAGAGGACCTGACCCTTAGAAACGTACAAGTAAGCTGGAATCTTCAAAAGTTCAAATCTTTATAAGTAAAAAGATTTATTAAAATGAATAACCAAGTGTTTTAATTGACATCAGAAGATGAAAACAATAAACCCTGAGAACATAGAAAAAAGTTAAATAAAGATATGAGCAGAAGTTAATACAACAGAAAACGTATAGAATTCAGATGATTTAGTAAGTCCAAAGAATCTTTTGAAAAGATTTAAAAGACACACTTTGATTAAGGAAAACAAAAACATAAGTAAAGAATATACAGAAAGAGTCAGGACAATGTTAGAGCAGAGAATATATGAAATGCCAGTAAATTTCAACATTTCTGGAAAGTGGACCATTTCCTAGATCCTAAAGTTTACCAAAACTGAATCAAGAGGAAATCATTTAAGGTCATCATGTCTGCCCTTGGCATTCTCGGAACGCCCTGGCCTCAGAATGCAGCCTCTGTCGTCCATGGTAACCTGCGGAGAGGGGGCGGGGCTGAGGGAGTTTGGAACACTGCCCTCACTGAGGGAGTGGGTGTGGCCATCTCTGCTGTGACTGAACAAAGGGCAGGGGAGCAGGGGGCCCAGGGCAGGGCCCTCAGAGCCCGGCAGGCCCAGTGGAGTGTCACAAGCATTTAGGCCCAGGCCAAAGGGCGCTTTCTTTGTCTGCACAGCTGCCCAAACTCTCACCTTTCCACTCAGTCCGCCCTCTTACTTGAAGTGTGTGTGGAACCTGTCTGCGCAGTACACCTCGCTGCACAGCTAAGCATAGGTCTGGGCATCATAGCTTCCTGCCAGGTGACCGAGGCTCGCAGGCAGATGTGTCCCTGGGACACACGCGGAGAGGCTCCTGCCCGGGCCACAGGCCGCCCACTTCCCCTGCCCCAGATCGGGGGCCGCAAAGCAGCCCTGTCTGAGTCCCCTGCCTCTAGAGGGAGTATTGGACCAACAGTTGTAGAAAACGGGGTACTTGCGGGCCACTCATTGGAGGGACACAAAGAAATCTTTGCCGACTTTCTGCTGAAACTTACGAGCGTTCACACCTAAGCCTCTTACAAGGTCAGCTGTTTAGCTAAACATGAGCTCATGATCTAAATTTACACAATAATGAAGAAAGCAGCTACAAGGGGAGACAATCAGCCAAAACAATCAATACCAGTATTAGATTCCCAAGGCCATCCATCAGATGTAGGAAAAATCGGGTGCAAGGCAGAAAATATACATCAAACTGGAACTGAAACAAGGCACAAGGATGTTTTCAAAGACTGGTAGGATCTCTAAAACATTTTTAAAGGACATGTCATTGATAAAGCTAAATACACAAGGGTTGTGTAATACAACAGTTTAATCATTGAGAAGTGTGAAATTATGCTGTTTTGAAAACTATGGCAGGTCAGATTTACTGCCTAATTATATAAGAAGATTTCTCTAAAAAATACACATTATTTCAAAGCCTTACTGGCTGTGAAATAAGTTAAGGGTATTTCAAATGGCTTGTCTGCAAAGAAAGCTGAGATGTAGGGGATCACAGAAAGTCTAGGGGAAAATAGGTCAATATATACATTGCTATATGGTGAACTAAGCCTTAGGCCAGCAACAATGGAGAGGACCTGACCCTTAGAAACGTACAAGTAAGCTGGAATCTTCAAAAGTTCAAATCTTTATAAGTAAAAAGATTTATTAAAATGAATAACCAAGTGTTTTAATTGACATCAGAAGATGAAAACAATAAACCCTGAGAACATAGAAAAAAGTTAAATAAAGATATGAGCAGAATTTAATACAACAGAAAACGTATAAAATCCAGGTGATTTAGTAAGTCCAAAGAATCTTCTTTGAAAAGATTTAAAAGACACACTTTGATTAAGGAAAACCAAAACATAAGTAAAGAATATACAGAAAGAGTCAGGACAATGTTAGAGCAGAGAATATATGAAATGCCAGTAAATTTGAACATTTCTGTCAAATGGACCATTTCCTAGCTCCTAAAGTTTACCAAAACTGACACAAGAGGAAATCATTTAAGGTCATCATGTCTGCCCTTGGCATTCTCGGAACGCCCTGGCCTCAGAATGCAGCCTCTGTAGTCCATGGTAACCTGCGGAGAGGGGGCGGGGCTGAGGGAGGTTGGAACACTGCCCTCACTGAGGGAGTGGGTGTGGCCATCTCTGCTGTGACTGAACAAAGGGCAGGGGAGCAGGGGGCCCAGGGCAGGGCCCTCAGAGCCCGGCAGGCCCAGTGGAGTGTCACAAGCATTTAGGCCCAGGCCAAAGGGCGCTTTCTTTGTCTGCACAACTGCCCAAACTCTCACCTTTCCACTCAGGCCGCCCTCTTACATGAAGTGTGTGTGGAACCTGTCGGCGCAGTACACCTCGCGGCACAGCTAAGCATAGGTCTGGGCATCGTAGCTTTCTGGCAGGTGACCGAGGCTCGCAGGCAGATGTGTCCCTGGGACACACGCGGAGAGGCTCCTGCCCGGGCACAGGCCCCCCACTGCCCCTGCCCCAGATCGGGGGCCGCAAAGCAGCCCTGTCTGAGTCCCCTGCCTCTAGAGGGAGTATTGGACCAACACTTGTAGAAAACGGGGTCCTTGTGGGCCACTCATTGGAGGGACACAAATAAATCTTTGCCGACTTTCTGCTGAAACTTACGAGCGTTCACACCTAAGCCTCTTACAAGGTCAGCTGTTTAGCTAAACATGAGCTCATGATCTAAATTTACACAATAATGAAGAAAGCAGCTACAAGGGGAGACAATCAGCCAAAACAATCAATACCAGTATTAGATTCCCAAGGCCATCCATCAGATGTAGGAATAATCGGGTGCAAGGCAGAAAATATACATAAAACTGGAACTGAAACAAGGCACGAGGATGTTTTCAAAGACTGGTAGGATCTCTAAAACATTTTTAAAGGACATGTCATTGATAAAGCTAAATACACAAAGGTTGTGTAATACAACAGATTAATCATTGAGAAGAGTGAAATTATGCTGTTTTGAAAACTATGGCAGGTCAGATTTTCTGCCTAATTATATAAGAAAATTTCTCTAGAAAATAAACATTATTTCAAAGCCTTATTGGCTGTGAAATAAGTTAAGGGTATTTCAAATGGCTTGTCTGCAGAGAAAGGTGAGATGTAGTGGATCACAGAAAGTCGAGGGGAAAATAGGTCAGTATATACATTGCTATATGGTGAACTAAGCCTTAGGCCGGCAACAGTGGAGAGGACCTGACCCTTAGAAACGTACAAGTAAGCTGGAATCTTCAAAAGTTCAAATCTTTATAAGTAAAAAGATTTATTAAAATGAATAACCAAGTGTTTTAATTGACATCAGAAGATGAAAACAATAAACCCTGAGAACATAGAAAAAAGTTAAATAAAGATATGAGCAGAAGTTAATACAACAGAAAACGTATAAAATTCAGATGATTTAGTAAGTCCAAAGAATCTTCTTTGAAAAGATTTAAAAGACACACTTTGATTAAGGAAAATCAAAACATAAGTAAAGAATATACAGAAAGAGTCAGGACAATGTTAGAGCAGAGAATATATGAAATGCCAGTAAATTTGAACATTTCTGGAAAGTGGACCATTTCCTAGCTCCTAAAGTTTACCAAAACTGACACAAGAGGAAATCATTTAAGGTCATCATGTCTGCCCTTGGCATTCTCGGAACGCCCTGGCCTCAGAATGCAGCCTCTGTCGTCCATGGTAAACTGCGGAGAGGGGGGGGGCTGAGGGAGGTTGGAACACTGCCCTCACTGAGGGAGTGGGTGTGGCCATCTCTGCTGTGACTGAACAAAGGGCAGGGGAGCAGGGGGCCCAGGGAAGGGCCCTCAGAGCCCGGCAGGCCCAGTGGAGTGTCACAAGCATTTAGGCCCAGGCCAAAGGGCGCTTTCTTTGTCTGCACAGCTGCCCAAACTCTCACCTTTCCACTCAGGCCGCCCTCTTACTTGAAGTGTGTGTGGAACCTGTCTGCGCAGTACACCTCGCTGCACAGCTAAGCATAGGTCTGGGCATCATAGCTTCCTGCCAGGTGACCGAGGCTCGCAGGCAGGTGGGTCCCTGGGACACACGCGGAGAGGCTCCTGCCCGGGCCACAGGCCGCCCACTTCCCCTGCCCCAGATCGGGGGCCGCAAAGCTGCCCTGTCTGAGTCCCCTGCCTCTAGAGGGAGTATTGGACCAACACTTGTAGAAAACGGGGTCCTTGCGGGCCACTCATTGGAGGGACACAAATAAATCTTTGCCGACTTTCTGCTGAAAGTTACGAGCGTTCACACCTAAGCCTCTTACAAGGTCAGCTGTTTAGCTAAACATGAGCTCATGATCTAAATTTACACAATAATGAAGAAAGCAGCTACAAGGGGAGACAATCAGCCAAAACAATCAATACCAGTATTAGATTCCCAAGGCCATCCATCAGATGTAGGAATAATCAGGTGCAAGGCAGAAAATATACATAAAACTGGAACTGAAACAAGGCACAAGGATGTTTTCAAAGACTGGTAGGATCTCTAAAACATTTTTAAAGGACATGCCATTGATAAAGCTAAATACACAAAGGTTGTGTAATACAACAGTTTAATCATTGAGAAATGTGAAATTATGCTGTTTTGAAAACTATGGCAGGTCAGATTTTCTGCCTAATTATATAAGAAGATGTCTCTAAAAAATACACAGTATTTCAAAGCCTTATTGGCTGTGAAATAAGTTAAGTGTATTTCAAATGGCTTGTCTGCAAAGAAAGGTGAGATGTAGGGGATCACAGAAAGTCTAGGGGAAAATAGGTCAATATATACATTGCTATATGGTGAACTAAGCATTAGGCCGGCAACAATGGAGAGGACCTGACCCTTAGAAACATACAAGTAAGCTGGAATCTTCAAAAGTTCAAATCTTTATAAGTAAAAAGATTTATTAAAATGAATAACCAAGTGTTTTAATTGACATCAGAAGATGAAAACAATAAACCCTGAGAACATAGAAAAAAGTTAAATAAAGATATGAGCAGAATTTAATACAACAGAAAACGTATAAAATCCAGGTGATTTAGTAAGGCCAAAGAAACTTCTTTGAAAAGATTTAAAAGACACACTTTGATTAAGGAAAACAAAAACATAAGTAAAGAATATACAGAAAGAGTCAGGACAATGTTAGAGCAGAGAATATATGAAATGCCAGTAAATTTGAACATTTCTGGAAAGTGGACCATTTCCTAGCTCCTAAAGTTTACCAAAACTGACACAAGAGGAAATCATTTAAGGTCATCATGTCTGCCCTTGGCATTCTCGGAACGCCCTGGCCTCAGAATGCAGCCTCTGTAGTCCATGGTAACCTGCGGAGAGGGGGCGGGGCTGAGGGAGGTTGGAACACTGCCCTCACTGAGGGAGTGGGTGTGGCCATCTCTGCTGTGACTGAACAAAGGGCAGGGGAGCAGGGGGCCCAGGGCAGGGCCCTCAGAGCCCGGCAGGCCCAGTGGAGTGTCACAAGCATTTAGGCCCAGGCCAAAGGGCGTTTTCTTTGTCTGCACAGCTGCCCAAACTCTCACCTTTCCACTCAGGCCGCACACTTACTTGAAGTGTGTGTGGAACATGTCCGCGCAGTACACCTCGCTGCACAGCTAAGCATAGGTCTGGGCATCGTAGCTTCCTGCCAGGTGACCGAGGCTCACAGGCAGATGGGTCCCTGTGACACACGCGGAGAGGCTCCTGCCCGGGCCACAGGCCGCCCACTGCCCCTGCCCCAGATCGGGGGCCGCAAAGCAGCCCTGTCTGAATCCCCTGCCTCTAGAGGGAGTATTGGACCAACAGTTGTAGAAAACGGGGTACTTGCGGGCCACTCATTGGAGGGACACAAATAAATCTTTGCCGACTTTCTGCTGAAACTTACGAGCATTCACAACTAAGCCTCTTACAAGGTCAGCTATTTAGCTAAACATGAGCACATGATCTAAATTTACACAATAATGAAGAAAGCAGCTACAAGGGGAGACAATCAGCCAAAACAATCAATACCAGAATTAGATTCCCAAGGCCATCCATCAGATGTAGGAATAATCGGGTGCAAGGCAGAAAATATACATAAAACTGGAACTGAAACAAGGCACGAGGATGTATTCAAAGACTGGTAGGATCTCTAAAACATTTTTAAAGGACATGTCATTGATTAAGGTAAATACACAAAGGTTGTGTAATACAACAGATTAATCATTGAGAAGAGTGAAATTATGCTGTTTTGAAAACTATGGCAGGTCAGATTTTCTGCCTAATTATATAAGAAGATTTCTCTAAAAAATAAACATTATTTCAAAGCCTTATTGGCTGTGAAATAAGTTAAGGGTATTTCAAATGGCTTGTCTGCAAAGAAAGCTGAGATGTAGTGGATCACAGAAAGTCGAGGGGAAAATAGGTCAGTATATACATTGCTATATGGTGAACTAAGCCTTAGGCCGGCAACAGTGGAGAGGACCTGACCCTTAGAAACGTACAAGTAAGCTGGAATCTTCAAAAGTTCAAATCTTTATAAGTAAAAAGATTTATTAAAATGAATAACCAAGAGTTTTAATTGACATCAGAAGATGAAAACAATAAACCCTGAGAACATAGAAAAAAGTTAAATAAATATATGAGCAGAAGTTAATACAACAGAAAACGTATAAAATTCAGATGATTTAGTAAGTCCAAAGAATCTTCTTTGAAAAGATTGAAAAGACACACTTTGATTAAGGAAAACCAAAACATAAGTAAAGAATATACAGAAAGAGTCAGGACAATGTTAGAGCAGAGAATATATGAAATGCCAGTAAATTTGAACATTTCTGTCAAGTGGACCATTTCCTAGCTCCTAAAGTTTACCAAAACTGACACAAGAGGAAATCATTTAAGGTCATCATGTCTGCCCTTGGCATTCTCGGAACGCCCTGGCCTCAGAATGCAGCCTCTGTCGTCCGTGGTAACCTGCGGAGAGGGGGCGGGGCTGAGGGAGGTTGGAACACTGCCCTCACTGAGGGAGTGGGTGTGGCCATCTCTGCTGTGACTGAACAAAGGGCAGGGGAGCAGGGGGCCCAGGGAAGGGCCCTCAGAGCCCGGCAGGCCCAGTGGAGTGTCACAAGCATTTAGGCCCAGGCCAAAGGGCGCTTTCTTTGTCTGCACAACTGCCCAAACTCTCACCTTTCCACTCAGGCCGCCCTCTTACTTGAAGTGTGTGTGGAACCTGTCTGCGCAGTACACCTCGCTGCACAGCTAAGCATAGGTCTGGGCATCATAGCTTCCTGCCAGGTGACCGAGGCTCGCAGGCAGATGGGTCCCTGGGACACACGCGGAGAGGCTCCTGCCCGGGCCACAGGCCGCCCACTTCCCCTGCCCCAGATCGGGGGCCGCAAAGCAGCCCTGTCTGAGTCCCCTGCCTCTAGAGGGAGTATTGGACCAACACTTGTAGAAAACGGGGTCCTTGCGGGCCACTCATTGGAGGGACACAAAGAAATCTTTGCCGACTTTCTGCTGAAACTTACGAGCGTTCACACCTAAGCCTCTTACAAGGTCAGCTGTTTAGCTAAACATGAGCTCATGATCTAAATTTACACAATAATGAAGAAAGCAGCTACAAGGGGAGACAATCAGCCAAAACAATCAATACCAGTATTAGATTCCCAAGGCCATCCATCAGATGTAGGAATAATCGGGTGCAAGGCAGAAAATATACATCAAACTGGAACTGAAACAAGGCACAAGGATGTTTTCAAAGACTGGTAGGATCTCTAAAACATTTTTAAAGGATATGTCATAGATAAAGATAAATACACAAGGGTTGTGTAATACAACAGGTTAATCATTGAGAAGTGTCCAATTATGCTGTTTTGAAAACTATGGCACGTCAGATTTACTGCCTAATTATATAAGAAGATTTCTCTAAAAAATACACATTATTTCAAAGCCTTACTGGCTGTGAAATAAGTTAAGGGTATTTCAAATGGCTTGTCTGCAAAGAAAGCTGAGATGTAGGGGATCACAGAAAGTCTAGGGGAAAATAGGTCTATATATACATTGCTATATGGTGAACTAAGCCTTAGGCCAGCAACAATGGAGAGGACCCGACCCTTAGAAACGTACAAGTAAGCTGGAATCTTCAAAAGTTCAAATCTTTATAAGTAAAAAGATTTATTAAAATGAATAACCAAGTGTTTTAATTGACATCAGAAGATGAAAACAATAAACCCTGAGAACATAGAAAAAAGTTAAATAAAGATATGAGCAGAATTTAATACAACAGAAAACGTATAAAATCCAGGTGATTTAGTAAGTCCAAAGAATCTTCTTTGAAAAGATTTAAAAGACACACTTTGATTAAGGAAAACCAAAACATAAGTAAAGAATATACAGAAAGAGTCAGGACAATGTTAGAGCAGAGAATATATGAAATGCCAGTAAATTTGAACATTTCTGTCAATTGGACCATTTCCTAGCTCCTAAAGTTTACCAAAACTGACACAAGAGGAAATCATTTAAGGTCATCATGTCTGCCCTTGGCATTCTCGGAACGCCCTGGCCTCAGAATGCAGCCTCTGTATTCCATGGTAACCTGCGGAGAGGGGGCGGGGCTGAGGGAGTTTGGAACACTGCCCTCACTGAGGGAGTGGGTGTGGCCATCTCTGCTGTGACTGAACAAAGGGCAGGGGAGCAGGGGGCCCAGGGCAGGGCCCTCAGAGCCCGGCAGGCCCAGTGGAGTGTCACAAGCATTTAGGCCCAGGCCAAAGGGCGCTTTCTTTGTCTGCACAGCTGCCCAAACTCTCACCTTTCCACTCAGTCCGCCCTCTTACTTGAAGTGTGTGTGGAACCTGTCTGCGCAGTACACCTCGCTGCACAGCTAAGCATAGGTCTGGGCATCATAGCTTCCTGCCAGGTGACCGAGGCTCGCAGGCAGATGTGTCCCTGGGACACACGCGGAGAGGCTCCTGCCCGGGCCACAGGCCGCCCACTTCCCCTGCCCCAGATCGGGGGCCGCAAAGCAGCCCTGTCTGAGTCCCCTGCCTCTAGAGGGAGTATTGGACCAACAGTTGTAGAAAACGGGGTACTTGCGGGCCACTCATTGGAGGGACACAAAGAAATCTTTGCCGACTTTCTGCTGAAACTTACGAGCGTTCACACCTAAGCCTCTTACAAGGTCAGCTGTTTAGCTAAACATGAGCTCATGATCTAAATTTACACAATAATGAAGAAAGCAGCTACAAGGGGAGACAATCAGCCAAAACAATCAATACCAGTATTAGATTCCCAAGGCCATCCATCAGATGTAGGAAAAATCGGGTGCAAGGCAGAAAATATACATCAAACTGGAACTGAAACAAGGCACAAGGATGTTTTCAAAGACTGGTAGGATCTCTAAAACATTTTTAAAGGACATGTCATTGATAAAGCTAAATACACAAGGGTTGTGTAATACAACAGTTTAATCATTGAGAAGTGTGAAATTATGCTGTTTTGAAAACTATGGCAGGTCAGATTTACTGCCTAATTATATAAGAAGATTTCTCTAAAAAATACACATTATTTCAAAGCCTTACTGGCTGTGAAATAAGTTAAGGGTATTTCAAATGGCTTGTCTGCAAAGAAAGCTGAGATGTAGGGGATCACAGAAAGTCTAGGGGAAAATAGGTCAATATATACATTGCTATATGGTGAACTAAGCCTTAGGCCAGCAACAATGGAGAGGACCTGACCCTTAGAAACGTACAAGTAAGCTGGAATCTTCAAAAGTTCAAATCTTTATAAGTAAAAAGATTTATTAAAATGAATAACCAAGTGTTTTAATTGACATCAGAAGATGAAAACAATAAACCCTGAGAACATAGAAAAAAGTTAAATAAAGATATGAGCAGAATTTAATACAACAGAAAACGTATAAAATCCAGGTGATTTAGTAAGTCCAAAGAATCTTCTTTGAAAAGATTTAAAAGACACACTTTGATTAAGGAAAACCAAAACATAAGTAAAGAATATACAGAAAGAGTCAGGACAATGTTAGAGCAGAGAATATATGAAATGCCAGTAAATTTGAACATTTCTGTCAAATGGACCATTTCCTAGCTCCTAAAGTTTACCAAAACTGACACAAGAGGAAATCATTTAAGGTCATCATGTCTGCCCTTGGCATTCTCGGAACGCCCTGGCCTCAGAATGCAGCCTCTGTAGTCCATGGAAACCTGCGGAGAGGGGGCGGGGCTGAGGGAGGTTGGAACACTGCCCTCACTGAGGGAGTGGGTGTGGCCATCTCTGCTGTGACTGAACAAAGGGCAGGGGAGCAGGGGGCCCAGGGCAGGGCCCTCAGAGCCCGGCAGGCCCAGTGGAGTGTCACAAGCATTTAGGCCCAGGCCAAAGGGCGCTTTCTTTGTCTGCACAACTGCCCAAACTCTCACCTTTCCACTCAGGCCGCCCTCTTACATGAAGTGTGTGTGGAACCTGTCGGCGCAGTACACCTCGCGGCACAGCTAAGCATAGGTCTGGGCATCGTAGCTTTCTGGCAGGTGACCGAGGCTCGCAGGCAGATGTGTCCCTGGGACACACGCGGAGAGGCTCCTGCCCGGGCACAGGCCCCCCACTGCCCCTGCCCCAGATCGGGGGCCGCAAAGCAGCCCTGTCTGAGTCCCCTGCCTCTAGAGGGAGTATTGGACCAACACTTGTAGAAAACGGGGTCCTTGTGGGCCACTCATTGGAGGGACACAAATAAATCTTTGCCGACTTTCTGCTGAAACTTACGAGCGTTCACACCTAAGCCTCTTACAAGGTCAGCTGTTTAGCTAAACATGAGCTCATGATCTAAATTTACACAATAATGAAGAAAGCAGCTACAAGGGGAGACAATCAGCCAAAACAATCAATACCAGTATTAGATTCCCAAGGCCATCCATCAGATGTAGGAATAATCGGGTGCAAGGCAGAAAATATACATAAAACTGGAACTGAAACAAGGCACGAGGATGTTTTCAAAGACTGGTAGGATCTCTAAAACATTTTTAAAGGACATGTCATTGATAAAGCTAAATACACAAAGGTTGTGTAATACAACAGATTAATCATTGAGAAGAGTGAAATTATGCTGTTTTGAAAACTATGGCAGGTCAGATTTTCTGCCTAATTATATAAGAAGATTTCTCTAGAAAATAAACATTATTTCAAAGCCTTATTGGCTGTGAAATAAGTTAAGGGTATTTCAAATGGCTTGTCTGCAGAGAAAGGTGAGATGTAGTGGATCACAGAAAGTCGAGGGGAAAATAGGTCAGTATATACATTGCTATATGGTGAACTAAGCCTTAGGCCGGCAACAGTGGAGAGGACCTGACCCTTAGAAACGTACAAGTAAGCTGGAATCTTCAAAAGTTCAAATCTTTATAAGTAAAAAGATTTATTAAAATGAATAACCAAGTGTTTTAATTGACATCAGAAGATGAAAACAATAAACCCTGAGAACATAGAAAAAAGTTAAATAAAGATATGAGCAGAAGTTAATACAACAGAAAACGTATAAAATTCAGATGATTTAGTAAGTCCAAAGAATCTTCTTTGAAAAGATTTAAAAGACACACTTTGATTAAGGAAAATCAAAACATAAGTAAAGAATATACAGAAAGAGTCAGGACAATGTTAGAGCAGAGAATATATGAAATGCCAGTAAATTTGAACATTTCTGGAAAGTGGACCATTTCCTAGCTCCTAAAGTTTACCAAAACTGACACAAGAGGAAATCATTTAAGGTCATCATGTCTGCCCTTGGCATTCTCGGAACGCCCTGGCCTCAGAATGCAGCCTCTGTCGTCCATGGTAAACTGCGGAGAGGGGGGGGGCTGAGGGAGGTTGGAACACTGCCC
Source organism: Mesoplodon mirus (assembly GCF_964341445.2). Lineage (NCBI taxonomy): Eukaryota > Metazoa > Chordata > Mammalia > Artiodactyla > Ziphiidae > Mesoplodon > Mesoplodon mirus. The sequence continues at coordinate 119,851,488 of NC_138976.1, read as the reverse complement.
TCACTGAGGGAGTGGGTGTGGCCATCTCTGCTGTGACTGAACAAAGGGCAGGGGAGCAGGGGGCCCAGGGAAGGGCCCTCAGAGCCCGGCAGGCCCAGTGGAGTGTCACAAGCATTTAGGCCCAGGCCAAAGGGCGCTTTCTTTGTCTGCACAGCTGCCCAAACTCTCACCTTTCCACTCAGGCCGCCCTCTTACTTGAAGTGTGTGTGGAACCTGTCTGCGCAGTACACCTCGCTGCACAGCTAAGCATAGGTCTGGGCATCATAGCTTCCTGCCAGGTGACCGAGGCTCGCAGGCAGGTGGGTCCCTGGGACACACGCGGAGAGGCTCCTGCCCGGGCCACAGGCCGCCCACTTCCCCTGCCCCAGATCGGGGGCCGCAAAGCTGCCCTGTCTGAGTCCCCTGCCTCTAGAGGGAGTATTGGACCAACACTTGTAGAAAACGGGGTCCTTGCGGGCCACTCATTGGAGGGACACAAATAAATCTTTGCCGACTTTCTGCTGAAAGTTACGAGCGTTCACACCTAAGCCTCTTACAAGGTCAGCTGTTTAGCTAAACATGAGCTCATGATCTAAATTTACACAATAATGAAGAAAGCAGCTACAAGGGGAGACAATCAGCCAAAACAATCAATACCAGTATTAGATTCCCAAGGCCATCCATCAGATGTAGGAATAATCAGGTGCAAGGCAGAAAATATACATAAAACTGGAACTGAAACAAGGCACAAGGATGTTTTCAAAGACTGGTAGGATCTCTAAAACATTTTTAAAGGACATGCCATTGATAAAGCTAAATACACAAAGGTTGTGTAATACAACAGTTTAATCATTGAGAAATGTGAAATTATGCTGTTTTGAAAACTATGGCAGGTCAGATTTTCTGCCTAATTATATAAGAAGATGTCTCTAAAAAATACACAGTATTTCAAAGCCTTATTGGCTGTGAAATAAGTTAAGTGTATTTCAAATGGCTTGTCTGCAAAGAAAGGTGAGATGTAGGGGATCACAGAAAGTCTAGGGGAAAATAGGTCAATATATACATTGCTATATGGTGAACTAAGCATTAGGCCGGCAACAATGGAGAGGACCTGACCCTTAGAAACATACAAGTAAGCTGGAATCTTCAAAAGTTCAAATCTTTATAAGTAAAAAGATTTATTAAAATGAATAACCAAGTGTTTTAATTGACATCAGAAGATGAAAACAATAAACCCTGAGAACATAGAAAAAAGTTAAATAAAGATATGAGCAGAATTTAATACAACAGAAAACGTATAAAATCCAGGTGATTTAGTAAGGCCAAAGAAACTTCTTTGAAAAGATTTAAAAGACACACTTTGATTAAGGAAAACAAAAACATAAGTAAAGAATATACAGAAAGAGTCAGGACAATGTTAGAGCAGAGAATATATGAAATGCCAGTAAATTTGAACATTTCTGGAAAGTGGACCATTTCCTAGCTCCTAAAGTTTACCAAAACTGACACAAGAGGAAATCATTTAAGGTCATCATGTCTGCCCTTGGCATTCTCGGAACGCCCTGGCCTCAGAATGCAGCCTCTGTAGTCCATGGTAACCTGCGGAGAGGGGGCGGGGCTGAGGGAGGTTGGAACACTGCCCTCACTGAGGGAGTGGGTGTGGCCATCTCTGCTGTGACTGAACAAAGGGCAGGGGAGCAGGGGGCCCAGGGCAGGGCCCTCAGAGCCCGGCAGGCCCAGTGGAGTGTCACAAGCATTTAGGCCCAGGCCAAAGGGCGTTTTCTTTGTCTGCACAGCTGCCCAAACTCTCACCTTTCCACTCAGGCCGCACACTTACTTGAAGTGTGTGTGGAACATGTCCGCGCAGTACACCTCGCTGCACAGCTAAGCATAGGTCTGGGCATCGTAGCTTCCTGCCAGGTGACCGAGGCTCACAGGCAGATGGGTCCCTGTGACACACGCGGAGAGGCTCCTGCCCGGGCCACAGGCCGCCCACTGCCCCTGCCCCAGATCGGGGGCCGCAAAGCAGCCCTGTCTGAATCCCCTGCCTCTAGAGGGAGTATTGGACCAACAGTTGTAGAAAACGGGGTACTTGCGGGCCACTCATTGGAGGGACACAAATAAATCTTTGCCGACTTTCTGCTGAAACTTACGAGCATTCACAACTAAGCCTCTTACAAGGTCAGCTATTTAGCTAAACATGAGCACATGATCTAAATTTACACAATAATGAAGAAAGCAGCTACAAGGGGAGACAATCAGCCAAAACAATCAATACCAGAATTAGATTCCCAAGGCCATCCATCAGATGTAGGAATAATCGGGTGCAAGGCAGAAAATATACATAAAACTGGAACTGAAACAAGGCACGAGGATGTATTCAAAGACTGGTAGGATCTCTAAAACATTTTTAAAGGACATGTCATTGATTAAGGTAAATACACAAAGGTTGTGTAATACAACAGATTAATCATTGAGAAGAGTGAAATTATGCTGTTTTGAAAACTATGGCAGGTCAGATTTTCTGCCTAATTATATAAGAAGATTTCTCTAAAAAATAAACATTATTTCAAAGCCTTATTGGCTGTGAAATAAGTTAAGGGTATTTCAAATGGCTTGTCTGCAAAGAAAGCTGAGATGTAGTGGATCACAGAAAGTCGAGGGGAAAATAGGTCAGTATATACATTGCTATATGGTGAACTAAGCCTTAGGCCGGCAACAGTGGAGAGGACCTGACCCTTAGAAACGTACAAGTAAGCTGGAATCTTCAAAAGTTCAAATCTTTATAAGTAAAAAGATTTATTAAAATGAATAACCAAGAGTTTTAATTGACATCAGAAGATGAAAACAATAAACCCTGAGAACATAGAAAAAAGTTAAATAAATATATGAGCAGAAGTTAATACAACAGAAAACGTATAAAATTCAGATGATTTAGTAAGTCCAAAGAATCTTCTTTGAAAAGATTGAAAAGACACACTTTGATTAAGGAAAACCAAAACATAAGTAAAGAATATACAGAAAGAGTCAGGACAATGTTAGAGCAGAGAATATATGAAATGCCAGTAAATTTGAACATTTCTGTCAAGTGGACCATTTCCTAGCTCCTAAAGTTTACCAAAACTGACACAAGAGGAAATCATTTAAGGTCATCATGTCTGCCCTTGGCATTCTCGGAACGCCCTGGCCTCAGAATGCAGCCTCTGTCGTCCGTGGTAACCTGCGGAGAGGGGGCGGGGCTGAGGGAGGTTGGAACACTGCCCTCACTGAGGGAGTGGGTGTGGCCATCTCTGCTGTGACTGAACAAAGGGCAGGGGAGCAGGGGGCCCAGGGAAGGGCCCTCAGAGCCCGGCAGGCCCAGTGGAGTGTCACAAGCATTAAGGCCCAGGCCAAAGGGCGCTTTCTTTGTCTGCACAACTGCCCAAACTCTCACCTTTCCACTCAGGCCGCCCTCTTACTTGAAGTGTGTGTGGAACCTGTCTGCGCAGTACACCTCGCTGCACAGCTAAGCATAGGTCTGGGCATCATAGCTTCCTGCCAGGTGACCGAGGCTCGCAGGCAGATGGGTCCCTGGGACACACGCGGAGAGGCTCCTGCCCGGGCCACAGGCCGCCCACTTCCCCTGCCCCAGATCGGGGGCCGCAAAGCAGCCCTGTCTGAGTCCCCTGCCTCTAGAGGGAGTATTGGACCAACACTTGTAGAAAACGGGGTCCTTGCGGGCCACTCATTGGAGGGACACAAAGAAATCTTTGCCGACTTTCTGCTGAAACTTACGAGCGTTCACACCTAAGCCTCTTACAAGGTCAGCTGTTTAGCTAAACATGAGCTCATGATCTAAATTTACACAATAATGAAGAAAGCAGCTACAAGGGGAGACAATCAGCCAAAACAATCAATACCAGTATTAGATTCCCAAGGCCATCCATCAGATGTAGGAATAATCGGGTGCAAGGCAGAAAATATACATCAAACTGGAACTGAAACAAGGCACAAGGATGTTTTCAAAGACTGGTAGGATCTCTAAAACATTTTTAAAGGATATGTCATAGATAAAGATAAATACACAAGGGTTGTGTAATACAACAGGTTAATCATTGAGAAGTGTCAAATTATGCTGTTTTGAAAACTATGGCACGTCAGATTTACTGCCTAATTATATAAGAAGATTTCTCTAAAAAATACACATTATTTCAAAGCCTTACTGGCTGTGAAATAAGTTAAGGGTATTTCAAATGACTTGTCTGCAAAGAAAGCTGAGATGTAGGGGATCACAGAAAGTCTAGGGGAAAATAGGTCTATATATACATTGCTATATGGTGAACTAAGCCTTAGGCCAGCAACAATGGAGAGGACCCGACCCTTAGAAACGTACAAGTAAGCTGGAATCTTCAAAAGTTCAAATCTTTATAAGTAAAAAGATTTATTAAAATGAATAACCAAGTGTTTTAATTGACATCAGAAGATGAAAACAATAAACCCTGAGAACATAGAAAAAAGTTAAATAAAGATATGAGCAGAATTTAATACAACAGAAAACGTATAAAATCCAGGTGATTTAGTAAGTCCAAAGAATCTTCTTTGAAAAGATTTAAAAGACACACTTTGATTAAGGAAAACCAAAACATAAGTAAAGAATATACAGAAAGAGTCAGGACAATGTTAGAGCAGAGAATATATGAAATGCCAGTAAATTTGAACATTTCTGTCAATTGGACCATTTCCTAGCTCCTAAAGTTTACCAAAACTGACACAAGAGGAAATCATTTAAGGTCATCATGTCTGCCCTTGGCATTCTCGGAACGCCCTGGCCTCAGAATGCAGCCTCTGTATTCCATGGTAACCTGCGGAGAGGGGGCGGGGCTGAGGGAGGTTGGAACACTGCCCTCACTGAGGGAGTGGGTGTGGCCATCTCTGCTGTGACTGAACAAAGGGCAGGGGAGCAGGGGGCCCAGGGCAGGGCCCTCAGAGCCCGGCAGGCCCAGTGGAGTGTCACAAGCTTTTAGGCCCAGGCCAAAGGGCGCTTTCTTTGTCTGCACAGCTGCCCAAACTCTCACCTTTCCACTCAGGCCGCCCTCTTACTTGAAGTGTGTGTGGAACCTGTCTGCGCAGTACACCTCGCTGCACAGCTAAGCATAGGTCTGGGCATCATAGCTTCCTGCCAGGTGACCGAGGCTCGCAGGCAGATGGGTCCCTGGGACACACGCGGAGAGGCTCCTGCCCGGGCCACAGGCCGCCCACTTCCCCTGCCCCAGATCGGGGGCCGCAAAGCAGCCCTGTCTGAATCCCCTGCCCATAGAGGGAGTATTGGAGCAACACTTGTAGAAAACGGGGTCCTTGCGGGCCACTCATTGGAGGGACACAAATAAATCTTTGCCGACTTTCTGCTGAAACTTACGAGCGTTCACACCTAAGCCTCTTACAAGGTCAGCTGTTTAGCTAAACATGAGCTCATGATCTAAATTTACACAATAATGAAGAAAGCAGCTACAAGGGGAGACAATCAGCCAAAACCATCAATACCAGTATTAGATTCCCAAGGCCATCCATCAGATGTAGGAATAATCGGGTGCAAGGCAGAAAATATACATCAAACTGGAACTGAATCAAGGCACAAGGATGTTTTCAAAGACTGGTAGGATCTCTAAAACATTTTTAAAGGACATGTCATTGATAAAGCTAAATACACAAGGGTTGTGTAATACAACAGTTTAATCATTGAGAAGTGTGAAATTATGCTGTTTTGAAAACTATGGCAGGTCAGATTTACTGCCTAATTATATAAGAAGATTTCTCTAAAAAATACACATTATTTCAAAGCCTTACTGGCTGTGAAATAAGTTAAGGGTATTTCAAATGGCTTGTCTGCAAAGAAAGCTGAGATGTAGGGGATCACAGAAAGTCGAGGGGAAAATAGGTCAATATATACATTGCTATATGGTGAACTAAGCCTTAGGCCGGCAACAATGGAGAGGACCTGACCCTTAGAAACGTACAAGTAAGCTGGAATCTTCAAAAGTTCAAATCTTTATAAGTAAAAAGATTTATTAAAATGAATAACCAAGTGTTTTAATTGACATCAGAAGATGAAAACAATAAACCCTGAGAACATAGAAAAAAGTTAAATAAAGATATGAGCAGAATTTAATACAACAGAAAACGTATAAAATCCAGGTGATTTAGTAAGTCCAAAGAATCTTCTTTGAAAAGATTTAAAAGACACACTTTGATTAAGGAAAACCAAAACATAAGTAAAGAATATACAGAAAGAGTCAGGACAATGTTAGAGCAGAGAATATATGAAATGCCAGTAAATTTGAACATTTCTGTCAATTGGACCATTTCCTAGCTCCTAAAGTTTATCAAAACTGACACAAGAGGAAATCATTTAAGGTCATCATGTCTGCCCTTGGCATTCTCGGAAAGCCCTTGCCTCAGAATGCAGCCTCTGTAGTCCATGGTAACCTGCGGAGAGGGGGCGGGGCTGAGGGAGGTTGGAACACTGCCCTCACTGAGGGAGTGGGTGTGGCCATCTCTGCTGTGACTGAACAAAGGGCAGGGGAGCAGGGGGCCCAGGGCAGGGCCCTCAGAGCCCGGCAGGCCCAGTGGAGTGTCACAAGCATTTAGGCCCAGGACAAAGGGCGCTTTCTTTGTCTGCACAACTGCCCAAACTCTCACCTTTCCACTCAGGCCGCCCTCTTACGTGAAGTGTGTGTGGAACCTGTCCGCGCGGTACACCTCGCGGCACAGCTAAGCATAGGTCTGGGCATCGTAGCTTTCTGGCAGGTGACCTAGGCTCTCAGTCAGATGTGTCCCTGGGACAAACGCGGAGAGGCTCCTGCACGGGCCACAGGCCACCCACTGCCCCTGCCCCAGATCGGGGGCAGCAAAGCAGCCCTGTCTGAGTCCCCTGCCTCTAGAGGGAGTATTGGACCAACACTTGTAGAAAATGGGGTCCTTGCGGGCCACTCATTGGAGGGACACAAATAAATCTTTGCCGACTTTCTGCTGAAACTTACGAGCGTTCACACCTAAGCCTCTTACAAGGTCAGCTGTTTAGCTAAACATGAGCTCATGATCTAAATTTACACAATAATGAAGAAAGCAGCTACAAGGGGAGACAATCAGCCAAAACCATCAATACCAGTATTAGATTCCCAAGGCCATCCATCAGATGTAGGAATAATCGGGTGCAAGGCAGAAAATATACATCAAACTGGAACTGAATCAAGGCACAAGGATGTTTTCAAAGACTGGTAGGATCTCTAAAACATTTTTAAAGACATGTCATTGATAAAGCTAAATACACAAGGGTTGTGTAATACAACAGTTTAATCATTGAGAAGTGTGAAATTATGCTGTTTTGAAAACTATGGCAGGTCAGATTTACTGCCTAATTATATAAGAAGATTTCTCTAAAAAATACACATTCTTTCAAAGCCTTACTGGCTGTGAAATAAGTTAAGGGTATTTCAAATGGCTTGTCTGCAAAGAAAGCTGAGATGTAGGGGATCACAGAAAGTCTAGGGGAAAATAGGTCAATATATACATTGCTATATGGTGAACTAAGCCTTAGGCCGGCAACAATGGAGAGGACCTGACCTTTAGAAACGTACAAGTAAGCTGGAATCTTCAAAAGTTCAAATCTTTATAAGTAAAAAGATTTATTAAAATGAATAACCAAGTGTTTTAATTGACATCAGAAGATGAAAACAATAAACCCTGAGAACATAGAAAAAAGTTAAATAAAGATATGAGCAGAATTTAATACAACAGAAAACGTATAAAATCCAGGTGATTTAGTAAGTCCAAAGAATCTTCTTTGAAAAGATTTAAAAGACACACTTTGATTAAGGAAAACCAAAACATAAGTAAAGAATATACAGAAAGAGTCAGGACAATGTTAGAGCAGAGAATATATGAAATGCCAGTAAATTTGAACATTTCTGTCAATTGGACCATTTCCTAGCTCCTAAAGTTTATCAAAACTGACACAAGAGGAAATCATTTAAGGTCATCATGTCTGCCCTTGGCATTCTCGGAAAGCCCTTGCCTCAGAATGCAGCCTCTGTAGTCCATGGTAACCTGCGGAGAGGGGGCGGGGCTGAGGCAGGTTGGAACACTGCCCTCACTGAGGGAGTGGGTGTGGCCATCTCTGCTGTGACTGAACAAAGGGCAGGGGAGCAGGGGGCCCAGGGCAGGGCCCTCAGAGCCCGGCAGGCCCAGTGGAGTGTCACAAGCATTTAGGCCCAGGCCAAAGGGCGCTTTCTTTGTCTGCACAACTGCCCAAACTCTCACCTTTCCACTCAGGCCGCCCTCTTACGTGAAGTGTGTGTGGAACCTGTCCGCGCGGTACACCTCGCGGCACAGCTAAGCATAGGTCTGGGCATCGTAGCTTTCTGGCAGGTGACCTAGGCTCGCAGTCAGATGTGTCCCTGGGACAAACGCGGAGAGGCTCCTGCCCGGGCCACAGGCCACCCACTGCCCCTGCCCCAGATCGGGGGCAGCAAAGCAGCCCTGTCTGAGTCCCCTGCCTCTAGAGGGAGTATTGGACCAACACTTGTAGAAAATGGGGTCCTTGCGGGCCACTCATTGGAGGGACACAAATAAATCTTTGCCGACTTTCTGCTGAAACTTACGAGCGTTCACACCTAAGCCTCTTACAAGGTCAGCTGTTTAGCTAAACATGAGCTCATGATCTAAATTTACACAATAATGAAGAAAGCAGCTACAAGGGGAGACAATCAGCCAAAACAATCAATACCAGTATTAGATTCCCAAGGCCATCCATCAGATGTAGGAATAATCGGGTGCAAGGCAGAAAATATACATAAAACTGGAACTGAAACAAGGCACGAGGATGTTTTCAAAGACTGGTAGGATCTCTAAAACATTTTTAAAGGACATGTCATTGATAAAGCTAAATACACAAAGGTTGTGTAATACAACAGATTAATCATTGAGAAGAGTGAAATTATGCTGTTTTGAAAACTATGGCAGGTCAGATTTTCTGCCTAATTATATAAGAAGATTTCTCTAAAAAATACACATTATTTCAAAGCCTTATTGGCTGTGAAATAAGTTAAGGGTATTTCAAATGGCTTGTCTGCAGAGAAAGGTGAGATGTAGTGGATCACAGAAAGTCGAGGGGAAAATAGGTCAGTATATACATTGCTATATGGTGAACTAAGCCTTAGGCCGGCAACAGTGGAGAGGACCTGACCCTTAGAAACGTACAAGTAAGCTGGAAGCTTCAAAAGTTCAAATCTTTATAAGTAAAAAGATTTATTAAAATGAATAACCAAGTGTTTTAATTGACATCAGAAGATGAAAACAATAAACCCTGAGAACATAGAAAAAAGTTAAATAAAGATATGAGCAGAAGTTAATACAACAGAAAACGTATAAAATTCAGATGATTTAGTAAGTCCAAAGAATCTTCTTTGAAAAGATTTAAAAGACACACTTTGATTAAGGAAAACAAAAACATAAGTAAAGAATATACAGAAAGAGTCAGGACAATGTTAGAGCAGAGAATATATGAAATGCCAGTAAATTTGAACATTTCTGGAAAGTGGACCATTTCCTAGCTCCTAAAGTTTACCAAAACTGACACAAGAGGAAATCATTTAAGGTCATCATGTCTGCCCTTGGCATTCTCTGAACGCCCTGGCCTCAGAATGCAGCCTCTGTCGTCCATGGTAAACTGCGGAGAGGGGGCGGGGCTGAGGGAGGTTGGAACACTGCCCTCACTGAGGGAGTGGGTGTGGCCATCTCTGCTGTGACTGAACAAAGGGCAGGGGAGCAGGGGGCCCAGGGAAGGGCCCTCAGAGCCTGGCAGGCCCAGTGGAGTGTCACAAGCATTTAGGCCCAGGCCAAAGGGCACTTTCTTTGTCTGCACAGCTGCCCAAACTCTCACCTTTCCACTCAGGCCGCCCTCTTACTTGAAGTGTGTGTGGAACCTGTCCGCGCAGTACACCTCGCTGCACAGCTAAGCATAGGTGTGGGCATTGTAGCTTCCTTCCAGGTGACCGAGGCTCGCAGGCAGATGGGTCCCTGGGACACACGCGGAGAGGTTCCTGCCCGGGCCACAGGCCGCCCACTGCCCCTGCCCCAGATCGGGGGCGGCAAAGCAGCCCTGTCTGAGTCCCCTGCCTCTAGAGGTAGTATTGGACCAACACTTGTGGAAAACGGGGTCCCTGCGGGCCACTCATTGTAGGGACACAAATAAATCTTTGCCGACTTTCTGCTGAAACTTACGATCATTCACAACTAAGCCTCTTACAAGGTCAGCTGTTTAGCTAAAGATGAGCTCATGATCTAAATTTACACAATAATGTAGAAAGCAGCTACAAGGGGAGACAATCAGCCAAAACAATCAATACCAGTATTAGATTCCCAAGGCCATCCATCAGATGTAGGAATAATCGGGTGCAAGGCAGAAAATATACATAAAACTGGAACTGAAACAAGGCACAAGGATGTCTTCAAAGACTGGTAGGATCTCTAAAACATTTTTAAAGAACATGTCATTGATAAAGCTAAATACACAAAGGTTGTGTAATACAACAGATTAATCATTGAGAAGAGTGAAATTATGCTGTTTTGAAAACTATGGCATGTCAGATTTTCTGCCTAATTATATAAGAAGATTTCTCTAAAAAATACACATTATTTCAAAGCCTTATTGGCTGTGAAATAAGTTAAGGGTATTTCAAATGGCTTGTCTGCAAAGAAAGGTGAGATGTAGGGGATCACAGAAAGTCTAGGGGAAAATAGGTCAATATATACATTGCTATATGGTGAACTAAGCCTCAGGCCAGCAACAATGGAGAGGACCTGGCCCTTAGAAACGTACAAGTAAGCTGGAATCTTCAAAAGTTCAAATCTTTATAAGTAAAAAGATTTATTAAAATGAATAACCAAGTGTTTTAATTGACATCAGAAGATGAAAACAATAAACCCTGAGAACATAGAAAAAAGTTAAATAAAGATATGAGCAGAATTTAATACAACAGAAAACGTATAAAATTCAGGTGATTTATTAAGTCCAAAGAATCTTCTTTGAAAAGATTTAAAAGACACACTTTGATTAAGGAAAAAAAAAACATAAGTAAAGAATATACAGAAAGAGTCAGGACAATGTTAGAGCAGAGAATATATGAAATGCCAGTAAATTTGAACATTTCTGGAAAGTGGATCATTTCCTAGCTCCTAAAGTTTACCAAAACTGACACAAGAGGCAATCATTTAAGGTCATCATGTCTGCCCTTGGCATTCTCGGAAAGCCCTGGCCTCAGAATGCAGCCTCTGTAGTCCATGGTAAGCTGCGGAGAGGGTCGGGGCTGAGGGAGGTTGGAACACTGCCCTCACTGAGGGAGTGGGTGTGGCCATCTCTGCTGTGACTGAACAAAGGGCAGGGGAGCAGGGGGCCCAGGGCAGGGCCCTCAGAGCCCGGCAGGCCCAGTGGAGTGTCACAAGCATTTAGGCCCAGGCCAAAGGGCGCTTTCTTTGTCTGCACAGCTGCCCAAACTCTCACCTTTCCACTCAGGCCGCCCTCTTTCTGGAAGTGTGTGTGGAACCTGTCCGTAGAGTACACCTCGCTGCACAGCTAAGCATAGGTCTGGGCATCGTAGCTTCCTGCCAGGTGACCGAGGCTCGCAGGGAGTTGGGTCCCTGGGACACACGCGGAGAGGCTCCTGCCCGGGCCACAGGCCGCCCACTGCCCCTGCCCCAGATCGGGGGCCGCAAAGCAGCCCTGTCTGAGTCCCCTGCCTCTAGAGGGAGTATTGTACCAACACTTGTAGAAAACGGGGTCCTTGCGGGCCACTCATTGGAGGGACACAAATAAATCTTTGCCGACATTCTGCTGAAACTTATGAGCATTCACAACTAAGCCTCTTACAAGGTCAGCTGTTTAGCTAAACATGAGCACATGATGTAAATTTACACAATGATGAAGAAACCAGCTACAAGGTGAGACAATCAGCCAAAATAATCAATGCCAGAATTAGATTCCCAAGGCCATCCATCAGATGTAGGATTAATCGGGTGCAAGGCAGAAAATATACATAAAACTGGAACTGAAACAAGGCACGAGGATGTTTTCAAAGACTGGTAGGATCTCTAAAACATTTTTAAAGGACATGTCATTGATAAAGCTAAATACACAAAGGTTATGTAATACAACAGATTAATCATTGAGAAGAGTGAAATTATGCTGTTTTGAAAACTATGGCAGGTCAGATTTTCTGCCTAATTATATAAGAAGATTTCTCTAAAAAATACACATTATTTCAAAGACTTTTTGGCTGTGAAATAAGTTAAGGGTATTTCAAATGGCTTGTCTGCAAAGAAAGCTGAGATGTAGGGGATCACTGAAAGTCTAGGGGAAAATAGGTCAATATATACATTGCTATATGGTGAACTAAGCCTTAGGCCAGCAACAATGGAGAGGACCCGACCCTTAGAAACGTACAAGTAAGCTGGAATCTTCAAAAGTTCAAATCTTTATAAGTAAAAAGATTTATTAAAATGAATAACCAAGTGTTTTAATTGACATCAGAAGATGAAAACAATAAACCCTGAGAACATAGAAAAAAGTTAAATAAAGATATGAGCAGAATTTAATACAACAGAAAACGTATAAAATCCAGGTGATTTAGTAAGTCCAAAGAATCTTCTTTGAAAAGATTTAAAAGACACACTTTGTTTAAGGAAAACAAAAACATAAGTAAAGAATATACAGAAAGAGTCAGGACAATGTTAGAGCAGAGAATATATGAAATGCCAGTAAATTTGAACATTTCTGTCAATTGGACCATTTCCTAGCTCCTAAAGTTTACCAAAACTGACACAAGAGGAAATCATTTAAGGTCATCATGTCTGCCCTTGGCATTCTCGGAACGCCCTGGCCTCAGAATGCAGCCTCTGTAGTCCATGGTAACCTGCGGAGAGGGGGCGGGGCTGAGGGAGGTTGGAACACTGCCCTCACTGAGGGAGTGGGTGTGGCCATCTCTGCTGTGACTGAACAAAGGGCAGGGGAGCAGGGGGCCCAGGGCAGGGCCCTCAGAGCCCGGCAGGCCCAGTGGAGTGTCACAAGCTTTTAGGCCCAGGCCAAAGGGCGCTTTCTTTGTCTGCACAGCTGCCCAAACTCTCACCTTTCCACTCAGGCCGCCCTCTTACTTGAAGTGTGTGTGGAACCTGTCTGCGCAGTACACCTCGCTGCACAGCTAAGCATAGGTCTAGGCATCATAGCTTCCTGCCAGGTGACCGAGGCTCGCAGGCAGATGGGTCCCTGGGACACACGCGGAGAGGCTCCTGCCCGGGCCACAGGCCGCCCACTTCCCCTGCCCCAGATCGGGGGCCGCAAAGCAGCCCTGTCTGAATCCCCTGCCCATAGAGGGAGTATTGGAGCAACACTTGTATAAAACGGGGTCCTTGCGGGCCACTCATTGGAGGGACACAAAGAAATCTTTGCCGACTTTCTGCTGAAACTTACGAGCGTTCACACCTAAGCCTCTTACAAGGTCAGCTGTTTAGCTAAACATGAGCTCATGATCTAAATTTACACAATAATGAAGAAAGCAGCTTCAAGGGGAGACAATCAGACAAAACCATCAATACCAGTATTAGATTCCCAAGGCCATCCATCAGATGTAGGAATAATCGGGTGCAAGGCAGAAAATATACATGAAACTGGAACTGAATCATGGCACAAGGATGTTTTCAAAGACTGGTAGGATCTCTAAAACATTTTTAAAGGACATGTCATTGATAAAGCTAAATACACAAGGGTTGTGTAATACAACAGTTTAATCATTGAGAAGTGTGAAATTATGCTGTTTTGAAAACTATGGCAGGTCAGATTTACTGCCTAATTATATAAGAAGATTTCTCTAAAAAATACACATTATTTCAAAGCCTTACTGGCTGTGAAATAAGTTAAGGGTATTTCAAATGGCTTGTCTGCAAAGAAAGCTGAGATGTAGGGGATCACAGAAAGTCTAGGGGAAAATAGGTCAATATATACATTGCTATATGGTGAACTAAGCCTTAGGCCGGCAACAATGGAGAGGACCTGACCCTTAGAAACGTACAAGTAAGCTGGAATCTTCAAAAGTTCAAATCTTTATAAGTAAAAAGATTTATTAAAATGAATAACCAAGTGTTTTAATTGACATCAGAAGATGAAAACAATAAACCCTGAGAACATAGAAAAAAGTTAAATAAAGATATGAGCAGAATTTAATACATCAGAAAACGTATAAAATCCAGGTGATTTAGTAAGTCCAAAGAATCTTCTTTGAAAAGATTTAAAAGACACACTTTGATTAAGGAAAACCAAAACATAAGTAAAGAATATACAGAAAGAGTCAGGACAATGTTAGAGCAGAGAATATATGAAATGCCAGTAAATTTGAACATTTCTGTCAATTGGACCATTTCCTAGCTCCTAAAGTTTACCAAAACTGACACAAGAGGAAATCATTTAAGGTCATCATGTCTGCCCTTGGCATTCTCGGAAAGCCCTTGCCTCAGAATGCAGCCTCTGTAGTCCATGGTAACCTGCGGAGAGGGGGCGGGGCTGAGGGAGGTTGGAACACTGCCCTCACTGAGGGAGTGGGTGTGGCCATCTCTGCTGTGACTGAACAAAGGGCAGGGGAGCAGGGGGCCCAGGGCAGGGCCCTCAGAGCCCGGCAGGCCCAGTGGAGTGTCACAAGCATTTAGGCCCAGGCCAAAGGGCACTTTCTTTGTCTGCACAGCTGCCCAAACTCTCACCTTTCCACTCAGGCCGCCCTCTTACTTGAAGTGTGTGTGGAACCTGTCCGCGCAGTACACCTCGCTGCACAGCTAAGCATAGGTCTGGGCATTGTAGCTTCCTTCCAGGTGACCGAGGCTCGCAGGCAGATGGGTCCCTGGGACACACGCGGAGAGGTTCCTGCCCGGGCCACAGGCCGCCCACTGCCCCTGCCCCAGATCGGGGGCGGCAAAGCAGCCCTGTCTGAGTCCCCTGCCTCTAGAGGTAGTATTGGACCAACACTTGTAGAAAACGGGGTCCCTGCGGGTCACTCATTGGAGGGACACAAATAAATCTTTGCCGACTTTCTGCTGAAACTTACGATCATTCACAACTAAGCCTCTTACAAGGTCAGCTGTTTAGCTAAACATGAGCTCATGATCTAAATTTACACAATAATGAAGAAAGCAGCTACAAGGGGAGACAATCAGCCAAAACAATCAATACCAGTATTAGATTCCCAAGGCCATCCATCAGATGTAGGAATAATCGGGTGCAAGGCAGAAAATATACATAAAACTGGAACTGAAACAAGGCACAAGGATGTCTTCAAAGACTGTTAGGATCTCTAAAACATTTTTAAAGAACATGTCATTGATAAAGCTAAATACACAAAGGTTGTGTAATACAACAGATTAATCATTGAGAAGAGTGAAATTATGCTGTTTTGAAAACTATGGCATGTCAGATTTTCTGCCTAATTATATAAGAAGATTTCTCTAAAAAATACACATTATTTCAAAGACTTTTTGGCTGTGAAATAAGTTAAGGGTATTTCAAATGTCTTGTCTGCAAAGAAAGGTGAGATGTAGGGGATCACAGAAAGTCTAGGGGAAAATAGGTCAATATATACATTGCTATATGGTGAACTAAGCCTCAGGCCAGCAACAATGGAGAGGACCTGACCCTTAGAAACGTACAAGTAAGCTGGAATCTTCAAAAGTTCAAATCTTTATAAGTAAATAGATTTATTAAAATGAATAACCAAGTGTTTTAATTGACATCAGAAGATGAAAACAATAAACCCTGAGAACATAGAAAAAAGTTAAATAAAGATATGAGCAGAATTTAATACAACAGAAAACGTATAAAATTCAGGTGATTTATTAAGTCCAAAGAATCTTCTTTGAAAAGATTTAAAAGACACACTTTGATTAAGGAAAAAAAAACATAAGTAAAGAATATACAGAAAGAGTCAGGACAATGTTAGAGCAGAGAATATATGAAATGCCAGTAAATTTGAACATTTCTGGAAAGTGGATCATTTCCTAGCTCCTAAAGTTTACCAAAACTGACACAAGAGGCAATCATTTAAGGTCATCATGTCTGCCCTTGGCATTCTCGGAACGCCCTGGCCTCAGAATGCAGCCTCTGTAGTCCATGGTAAGCTGCGGAGAGGGGGCGGGGCTGAGGGAGGTTGGAACACTGCCCTCACTGAGGGAGTGGGTGTGGCCATCTCTGCTGTGACTGAACAAAGGGCAGGGGAGCAGGGGGCCCAGGGCAGGGCCCTCAGAGCCCGGCAGGCCCAGTGGAGTGTCACAAGCATTTAGGCCCAGGCCAAAGGGCGCTTTCTTTGTCTGCACAGCTGCCCAAACTCTCACATTTCCACTCAGGCCGCCCTCTTTCTGGAAGTGTGTGTGGAACCTGTCCGTGCAGTACACCTCGCTGCACAGCTAAGCATAGGTCTGGGCATCGTAGCTTCCTGCCAGGTGACCGAGGCTCGCAGGGAGATGGGTCCCTGGGACACACGCGGAGAGGCTCCTGCCCGGGCCACAGGCCGCCCACTGCCCCTGCCCCAGATCGGGGGCCGCAAAGCAGCCCTGTCTGAGTCCCCTGCCTCTAGAGGGAGTATTGTACCAACACTTGTAGAAAACGGGGTCCTTGCGGGCCACTCATTGGAGGGACACAAATAAATCTTTGCCGACATTCTGCTGAAACTTACGAGCATTCACAACTAAGCCTCTTACAAGGTCAGCTGTTTACCTAAACATGAGCACATGATGTAAATTTACACAATGATGAAGAAACCAGCTACAAGGGGAGACAATCAGCCAAAATAATCAATGCCAGAATTAGATTCCCAAGGCCATCCATCAGATGTAGGATTAATCGGGTGCAAGGCAGAAAATATACATAAAACTGGAACTGAAACAAGGCACGAGGATGTTTTCAAAGACTGGTAGGATCTCTAAAACATTTTTAAAGGACATGTCATTGATAAAGTAAAATACACAAAGGTTATGTAATACAACAGTTTAATCATTGAGAAGAGTGAAATTATGCTGTTTTGAAAACTATGGCAGGTCAGATTTTCTGCCTAATTATATAAGAAGATTTCTCTAAAAAATACACATTATTTCAAAGACTTTTTGGCTGTGAAATAAGTTAAGGGTATTTCAAATGGCTTGTCTGCAAAGAAAGGTGAGATGTAGGGGATCACAGAAAGTCTAGGGGAAAATAGGTCAATATATACATTGCTATATGGTGAACTAAGCCTCAGGCCAGCAACAATGGAGAGGACCTGACCCTTAGAAACGTACAAGTAAGCTGGAATCTTCAAAAGTTCAAATCTTTATAAGTAAAAAGATTTATTAAAATGAATAACCAAGTGTTTTAATTGACATCAGAAGATGAAAACAATAAACCCTGAGAACATAGAAAAAAGTTAAAAAAAGATATGAGCAGAATTTAATACAACAGAAAACGTATAAAATTCAGGTGATTTAGTAAGTCCAAAGAATCTTCTTTGAAAAGATTTAAAAGACACACTTTGATTAAGGAAAACAAAAACATAAGTAAAGAATATACAGAAAGAGTCAGGACAATGTTAGAGCAGAGAATATATGAAATGCCAGTAAGTTTGAACATTTCTGTAAAGTGGACCATTTCCTAGCTCCTAAAGTTTACCAAAACTGACACAAGAGGAAATCATTTAAGGTCATCATGTCTGCCCTTGGCATTCTCCGAACGCCCTGGCCTCAGAATGCAGCCTCTGTAGTCCATGGTAACCTGCGGAGAGGGGGCGGGGCTGAGGGAGGTTGGAACACTGCCCTCACTGAGGGAGTGGGTGTGGCCATCTCTGCTGTGACTGAACAAAGGGCAGGGGAGCAGGGGGCCCAGGGCAGGGCCCTCAGAGCCCGGCAGGCCCAGTGGAGTGTCACAAGCATTTAGGCCCAGGACAAAGGGCACTTTCTTTGTCTGCACAGCTGCCCAAACCCTCACCTTTCCACTCAGGCCGCCCTCTTACTTGAAGTGTGTGTGGAACCTGTCCACGCAGTACACCTCGCTGCACAGCTAAGCATAGGTCTGGGCATCGTAGCTTCCTTCCAGGTGACCGAGGCTCGCAGGCAGATGGGTCCCTGGGACACACGCGGAGAGGCTCCTGCCCGGGCCACAGGCCGCCCACTGCCCCTGCCCCAGATCGGGGGCCGCAAAGCAGCCCTGTCTGAGTCCCCTGCCTCTAGAGTGAGTATTGGACCAACACTTGTAGAAAACGGGGT
This sequence comes from Mesoplodon mirus, assembly GCF_964341445.2. NCBI lineage: Eukaryota > Metazoa > Chordata > Mammalia > Artiodactyla > Ziphiidae > Mesoplodon > Mesoplodon mirus. Next base: position 119,833,212 of record NC_138976.1, on the reverse strand, counting down.
CCTTGCGGGCCACTCATTGGAGGGACACAAAGAAATCTTTGCCGACTTTCTGCTGAAACTTACGAGCGTTCACACCTAAGCCTCTTACAAGGTCAGCTGTTTAGCTAAACATGAGCTCATGATCTAAATTTACACAATAATGAAGAAAGCAGCTACAAGGGGAGACAATCAGCCAAAATAATCAATACCAGTATTAGATTCCCAAGGCCATCCATCAGATGTAGGAATAATCGGGTGCAAGGCAGAAAATATACATCAATCTGGAACTGAAACAAGGCACAAGGATGTTTTCAAAGACTGGTAGGATCTCTAAAACATTTTTAAAGGACATGTCATTGATAAAGCTAAATACACAAGGGTTGTGTAATACAACAGTTTAATCATTGAGAAGAGTGAAATTATGCTGTTTTGAAAACTATGGCAGGTCAGATTTACTGCCTAATTATATAAGAAGATTTCTCTAAAAAATACACATTATTTCAAAGCCTTACTGGCTGTGAAATAAGTTAAGGGTATTTCAAATGGCTTGTCTGCAAAGAAAGCTGAGATGTAGGGGATCACAGAAAGTCTAGGGGAAAATAGGTCAATATATACATTTTTATATGGTGAACTAAGCCTTAGGCCGGCAACAGTGGAGAGGACCTGACCCTTAGAAACGTACAAGTAAGCTGGAATCTTCAAAAGTTCAAATCTTTATAAGTAAAAAGATTTATTAAAATGAATAACCAAGTGTTTTAATTGACATCAGAAGATGAAAACAATAAACCCTGAGAACATAGAAAAAAGTTAAATAAAGATATGAGCAGAACTTAATACAACAGAAAACGGATAAAATTCAGATGATTTAGTAAGTCCAAAGAATCTTCTTTGAAAAGATTTAAAAGACACACTTTGATTAAGGAAAACCAAAACATAAGTAAAGAATATACAGAAAGAGTCAGGACAATGTTAGAGCAGAGAATATATGAAATGCCAGTAAATTTGAACATTTCTGGAAAGTGGACCATTTCCTAGCTCCTAAAGTTTACCAAAACTGACACAAGAGGAAATCATTTAAGGTCATCATGTCTGCCCTTGGCATTCTCGGAACGCCCTGGCCTCAGAATGCAGCCTCTGTCGTCCATGGTAACCTGCGGAGAGGGGGCGGGGCTGAGGGAGGTTGGAACACTGCCCTCACTGAGGGAGTGGGTGTGGCCATCTCTGCTGTGACTGAACAAAGGGCAGGGGAGCAGGGGGCCCAGGCCAGGGCCCTCAGAGCCCGGCAGGCCCAGTGGAGTGTCACAAGCATTTAGGCCCAGGCCAAAGGGCGCTTTCTTTGTCTGCACAGCTGCCCAAACTCTCACATTTCCACTCAGGCCACCCTCTTACTTGAAGTGTGTGTGGAACCTGTCTGCGCAGTACACCTCGCTGCACAGCTAAGCATAGGTCTGGGCATCATAGCTTCCTGCCAGGTGACCGAGGCTCGCAGGCAGATGGGTCCCTGGGACACACGCGGAGAGGCTCCTGCCCGGGCCACAGGCCGCCCACTGCCCCTGCCCCAGATCGGGGGCCGCAAAGCAGCCCTGTCTGAGTCCCCTGCCTCTAGCGGGAGTATTGGACCAACACTTGTAGAAAACGGGGTCCTTGCGGGCCACTCATTGGAGGGACACAAAGAAATCTTTGCCGACTTTCTGCTGAAACTTACGAGCGTTCACACCTAAGCCTCTTACAAGATCAGCTGTTTAGCTAAACATGAGCTCATGATCTAAATTTACACAATAATGAAGAAAGCAGCTACAAGGGTAGACAATCAGCCAAAACAATCAATACCAGTATTAGATTCCCAAGGCCATCCATCAGATGTAGGAATAATCGGGTGCAAGGCAGAAAATATATATCAAACTGGAAATGAAACAAGGCACAAGGATGTTTTCAAAGACTGGTAGGATCTCTAAAACATTTTTAAAGGACATGTCATTGATAAAGCTAAATACACAAAGGTTGTGTAATACAACAGATTAATCATTGAGAAGAGTGAAATTATGCTGTTTTGAAAACTATGGCAGGTCAGATTTTCTGCCTAATTATATAAGAAGATTTCTCTAAAAAATACACATTATTTCAAAGCCTTATTGGCTGTGAAATAAGTTAAGTGTATTTCAAATGGCTTGTCTGCAAAGAAAGGTGAGATGTAGTGGATCACAGAAAGTCGAGGGGAAAATAGGTCAATATATACATTTTTATATGGTGAACTAATCCTTAGGCCGGCAACAGTGGAGAGGACCTGACCCTTAGAAACGTACAAGAAAGCTGGAATCTTCAAAAGTTCAAATCTTTATAAGTAAAAAGATTTATTAAAATGAATAACCAAGTGTTTTAATTGACATCAGAAGATGAAAACAATAAACCCTGAGAACATAGAAAAAAGTTAAATAAAGATATGAGCAGAAGTTAATACAACAGAAAACGTATAAAATTCAGATGATTTAGTAAGTCCAAAGAATATTCTTTGAAAAGATTTAAAAGACACACTTTGATTAAGGAAAACCAAAACATAAGTAAAGAATATACAGAAAGAGTCAGGACAATGTTAGAGCAGAGAATATATGAAATGCCAGTAAATTTGAACATTTCTGGAAAGTGGACCATTTCCTAGCTCCTAAAGTTTACCAAAACTGACACAAGAGGAAATCATTTAAGGTCATCATGTCTGCCCTTGGCATTCTCCGAACGCCCTGGCCTCAGAATGCAGCCTCTGTAGTCCATGGTAACCTGCGGAGAGGGGGCGGGGCTGAGGGAGGTTGGAACACTGCCCTCACTGAGGGAGTGGGTGTGGCCATCTCTGCTGTGACTGAACAAAGGGCAGGGGAGCAGGGGGCCCAGGGCAGGGCCCTCAGAGCCCGGCAGGCCCAGTGGAGTGTCACAAGCATTTAGGCCCAGGACAAAGGGCACTTTCTTTGTCTGCACAGCTGCCCAAACCCTCACCTTTCCACTCAGGCCGCCCTCTTACTTGAAGTGTGTGTGGAACCTGTCCACGCAGTACACCTCGCTGCACAGCTAAGCATAGGTCTGGGCATCGTAGCTTCCTTCCAGGTGACCGAGGCTCGCAGGCAGATGGGTCCCTGGGACACACGCGGAGAGGCTCCTGCCCGGGCCACAGGCCGCCCACTGCCCCTGCCCCAGATCGGGGGCCGCAAAGCAGCCCTGTCTGAGTCCCCTGCCTCTAGAGTGAGTATTGGACCAACACTTGTAGAAAACGGGGTCCTTGCGGGCCACTCATTGGAGGGACACAAAGAAATCTTTGCCGACTTTCTGCTGAAACTTACGAGCGTTCACACCTAAGCCTCTTACAAGGTCAGCTGTTTAGCTAAACATGAGCTCATGATCTAAATTTACACAATAATGAAGAAAGCAGCTACAAGGGGAGACAATCAGCCAAAATAATCAATACCAGTATTAGATTCCCAAGGCCATCCATCAGATGTAGGAATAATCGGGTGCAAGGCAGAAAATATACATCAATCTGGAACTGAAACAAGGCACAAGGATGTTTTCAAAGACTGGTAGGATCTCTAAAACATTTTTAAAGGACATGTCATTGATAAAGCTAAATACACAAGGGTTGTGTAATACAACAGTTTAATCATTGAGAAGAGTGAAATTATGCTGTTTTGAAAACTATGGCAGGTCAGATTTACTGCCTAATTATATAAGAAGATTTCTCTAAAAAATACACATTATTTCAAAGCCTTACTGGCTGTGAAATAAGTTAAGGGTATTTCAAATGGCTTGTCTGCAAAGAAAGCTGAGATGTAGGGGATCACAGAAAGTCTAGGGGAAAATAGGTCAATATATACATTTTTATATGGTGAACTAAGCCTTAGGCCGGCAACAGTGGAGAGGACCTGACCCTTAGAAACGTACAAGTAAGCTGGAATCTTCAAAAGTTCAAATCTTTATAAGTAAAAAGATTTATTAAAATGAATAACCAAGTGTTTTAATTGACATCAGAAGATGAAAACAATAAACCCTGAGAACATAGAAAAAAGTTAAATAAAGATATGAGCAGAACTTAATACAACAGAAAACGGATAAAATTCAGATGATTTAGTAAGTCCAAAGAATCTTCTTTGAAAAGATTTAAAAGACACACTTTGATTAAGGAAAACCAAAACATAAGTAAAGAATATACAGAAAGAGTCAGGACAATGTTAGAGCAGAGAATATATGAAATGCCAGTAAATTTGAACATTTCTGGAAAGTGGACCATTTCCTAGCTCCTAAAGTTTACCAAAACTGACACAAGAGGAAATCATTTAAGGTCATCATGTCTGCCCTTGGCATTCTCGGAACGCCCTGGCCTCAGAATGCAGCCTCTGTCGTCCATGGTAACCTGCGGAGAGGGGGCGGGGCTGAGGGAGGTTGGAACACTGCCCTCACTGAGGGAGTGGGTGTGGCCATCTCTGCTGTGACTGAACAAAGGGCAGGGGAGCAGGGGGCCCAGGCCAGGGCCCTCAGAGCCCGGCAGGCCCAGTGGAGTGTCACAAGCATTTAGGCCCAGGCCAAAGGGCGCTTTCTTTGTCTGCACAGCTGCCCAAACTCTCACATTTCCACTCAGGCCACCCTCTTACTTGAAGTGTGTGTGGAACCTGTCTGCGCAGTACACCTCGCTGCACAGCTAAGCATAGGTCTGGGCATCATAGCTTCCTGCCAGGTGACCGAGGCTCGCAGGCAGATGGGTCCCTGGGACACACGCGGAGAGGCTCCTGCCCGGGCCACAGGCCGCCCACTGCCCCTGCCCCAGATCGGGGGCCGCAAAGCAGCCCTGTCTGAGTCCCCTGCCTCTAGCGGGAGTATTGGACCAACACTTGTAGAAAACGGGGTCCTTGCGGGCCACTCATTGGAGGGACACAAAGAAATCTTTGCCGACTTTCTGCTGAAACTTACGAGCGTTCACACCTAAGCCTCTTACAAGATCAGCTGTTTAGCTAAACATGAGCTCATGATCTAAATTTACACAATAATGAAGAAAGCAGCTACAAGGGTAGACAATCAGCCAAAACAATCAATACCAGTATTAGATTCCCAAGGCCATCCATCAGATGTAGGAATAATCGGGTGCAAGGCAGAAAATATATATCAAACTGGAAATGAAACAAGGCACAAGGATGTTTTCAAAGACTGGTAGGATCTCTAAAACATTTTTAAAGGACATGTCATTGATAAAGCTAAATACACAAAGGTTGTGTAATACAACAGATTAATCATTGAGAAGAGTGAAATTATGCTGTTTTGAAAACTATGGCAGGTCAGATTTTCTGCCTAATTATATAAGAAGATTTCTCTAAAAAATACACATTATTTCAAAGCCTTATTGGCTGTGAAATAAGTTAAGTGTATTTCAAATGGCTTGTCTGCAAAGAAAGGTGAGATGTAGTGGATCACAGAAAGTCGAGGGGAAAATAGGTCAATATATACATTTTTATATGGTGAACTAATCCTTAGGCCGGCAACAGTGGAGAGGACCTGACCCTTAGAAACGTACAAGAAAGCTGGAATCTTCAAAAGTTCAAATCTTTATAAGTAAAAAGATTTATTAAAATGAATAACCAAGTGTTTTAATTGACATCAGAAGATGAAAACAATAAACCCTGAGAACATAGAAAAAAGTTAAATAAAGATATGAGCAGAAGTTAATACAACAGAAAACGTATAAAATTCAGATGATTTAGTAAGTCCAAAGAATATTCTTTGAAAAGATTTAAAAGACACACTTTGATTAAGGAAAACCAAAACATAAGTAAAGAATATACAGAAAGAGTCAGGACAATGTTAGAGCAGAGAATATATGAAATGCCAGTAAATTTGAACATTTCTGGAAAGTGGACCATTTCCTAGCTCCTAAAGTTTACCAAAACTGACACAAGAGGAAATCATTTAAGGTCATCATGTCTGCCCTTGGCATTCTCCGAACGCCCTGGCCTCAGAATGCAGCCTCTGTAGTCCATGGTAACCTGCGGAGAGGGGGCGGGGCTGAGGGAGGTTGGAACACTGCCCTCACTGAGGGAGTGGGTGTGGCCATCTCTGCTGTGACTGAACAAAGGGCAGGGGAGCAGGGGGCCCAGGGCAGGGCCCTCAGAGCCCGGCAGGCCCAGTGGAGTGTCACAAGCATTTAGGCCCAGGACAAAGGGCACTTTCTTTGTCTGCACAGCTGCCCAAACCCTCACCTTTCCACTCAGGCCGCCCTCTTACTTGAAGTGTGTGTGGAACCTGTCCACGCAGTACACCTCGCTGCACAGCTAAGCATAGGTCTGGGCATCGTAGCTTCCTTCCAGGTGACCGAGGCTCGCAGGCAGATGGGTCCCTGGGACACACGCGGAGAGGCTCCTGCCCGGGCCACAGGCCGCCCACTGCCCCTGCCCCAGATCGGGGGCCGCAAAGCAGCCCTGTCTGAGTCCCCTGCCTCTAGAGTGAGTATTGGACCAACACTTGTAGAAAACGGGGTCCTTGCGGGCCACTCATTGGAGGGACACAAAGAAATCTTTGCCGACTTTCTGCTGAAACTTACGAGCGTTCACACCTAAGCCTCTTACAAGGTCAGCTGTTTAGCTAAACATGAGCTCATGATCTAAATTTACACAATAATGAAGAAAGCAGCTACAAGGGGAGACAATCAGCCAAAATAATCAATACCAGTATTAGATTCCCAAGGCCATCCATCAGATGTAGGAATAATCGGGTGCAAGGCAGAAAATATACATCAATCTGGAACTGAAACAAGGCACAAGGATGTTTTCAAAGACTGGTAGGATCTCTAAAACATTTTTAAAGGACATGTCATTGATAAAGCTAAATACACAAGGGTTGTGTAATACAACAGTTTAATCATTGAGAAGAGTGAAATTATGCTGTTTTGAAAACTATGGCAGGTCAGATTTACTGCCTAATTATATAAGAAGATTTCTCTAAAAAATACACATTATTTCAAAGCCTTACTGGCTGTGAAATAAGTTAAGGGTATTTCAAATGGCTTGTCTGCAAAGAAAGCTGAGATGTAGGGGATCACAGAAAGTCTAGGGGAAAATAGGTCAATATATACATTTTCATATGGTGAACTAAGCCTTAGGCCGGCAACAGTGGAGAGGACCTGACCCTTAGAAACGTAAAAGTAAGCTGGAATCTTCAAAAGTTCAAATCTTTATAAGTAAAAAGATTTATTAAAATGAATAACCAAGTGTTTTAATTGACATCAGAAGATGAAAACAATAAACCCTGAGAACATAGAAAAAAGTTAAATAAAGATATGAGCAGAACTTAATACAACAGAAAACGGATAAAATTCAGATGATTTAGTAAGTCCAAAGAATCTTCTTTGAAAAGATTTAAAAGACACACTTTGATTAAGGAAAACCAAAACATAAGTAAAGAATATACAGAAAGAGTCAGGACAATGTTAGAGCAGAGAATATATGAAATGCCAGTAAATTTGAACATTTCTGGAAAGTGGACCATTTCCTAGCTCCTAAAGTTTACCAAAACTGACACAAGAGGAAATCATTTAAGGTCATCATGTCTGCCCTTGGCATTCTCCGAACGCCCTGGCCTCAGAATGCAGCCTCTGTAGTCCATGGTAACCTGCGGAGAGGGGGCGGGGCTGAGGGAGGTTGGAACACTGCCCTCACTGAGGGAGTGGGTGTGGCCATCTCTGCTGTGACTGAACAAAGGGCAGGGGAGCATGGGGCCCAGGGCAGGGCCCTCAGAGCCCGGCAGGCCCAGTGGAGTGTCACAAGCATTTAGGCCCAGGCCAAAGGGCACTTTCTTTGTCTGCACAGCTGCCCAAACCCTCACCTTTCCACTCAGGCCGCCCCCTTACTTGAAGTGTGTGAGGAACCTGACCACGCAGTACACCTCGCGGCACAGCTAAGCATAGGTCTGGGCATCGTAGCTTCCTTCCAGGTGACCGAGGCTCGCAGGCAGATGGGTCCCTGGGACACACGCGGAGAGGCTCCTGCCCGGGCCACAGGCCGCCCACTGCCCCTGCCCCAGATCGGGGGCTGCAAAGCAGCCCTGTCTGAGTCCCCTGCCTCTAGAGGGATTATTGGACCAACACTTGTAGAAAACGGGGTCCTTGCGGGCCACTCATTGGAGGGACACAAATAAATCTTTGCCGACTTTCTGCTGAAACTTACTAGCATTCACAACTAAGCCTCTTACAAGGTCAGCTGTTTAGCTAAACATGAGCTCATGATCTAAATTTACACAATAATGAAGAAAGCAGCTACAAGTGTAGACAATCAGCCAAAACAATCAATACCAGTATTAGATTCCCAAGGCCATCCATCAGATGTAGGAATAATCGGGTGCAAGGCAGAAAATATACATAAAACTGGAACTGAAACAAGGCACGAGGATGTTTTCAAAGACTGGTAGGATCTCTAAAACATTTTTAAAGGACATGTCATTGATAAAGCTAAATACTCCAAGGTTGTGTAATACAACAGTTTAATCATTGAGAAGAGTGAAATTATGCTGTTTTGAAAACTATGGCAGGTCAGATTTTCTGCCTAATTATATAAGAAGATTTCTCTAAAAAATACACATTATTTCAAAGCCTTATTGGCTGTAAAATAAGTTAAGGGTATTTCAAATGGCTTGTCTGCAAAGAAAGGTGAGATGTAGTGGATCACAGAAAGTCGAGGGGAAAATAGGTCAGTATATACATTGCTATATGGTGAACTAAGCCTTAGGCCGGCAACAGTGGAGAGGACCTGACCCTTAGAAACGTACAAGTAAGCTGGAATCTTCAAAAGTTCAAATCTTTATAAGTAAAAAGATTTATTAAAATGAATAACCAAATGTTTTAATTGACATCAGAAGATGAAAACAATAAACCCTGAGAACATAGAAAAAAGTTAAATAAAGATATGAGCAGAAGTTAATACAACAGAAAACGTATAAAATTCAGATGATTTAGTAAGTCCAAAGAATCTTCTTTGAAAAGATTTAAAAGACACACTTTGATTAAGGAAAACCAAAACATAAGTAAAGAATATACAGAAAGAGTCAGGACAATGTTAGAGCAGAGAATATATGAAATGCCAGTAAATTTGAACATTTCTGGAAAGTGGACCATTTCCTAGCTCCTAAAGTTTACCAAAACTGACACAAGAGGAAATCATTTAAGGTCATCATGTCTGCCCTTGGCATTCTCGGAACGCCCTGGCCTCAGAATGCAGCCTCTGTCGTCCATGGTAACCTGCGGAGAGGGGGCGGGGCTGAGGGAGGTTGGAACACTGCCCTCACTGAGGGAGTGGGTGTGGCCATCTCTGCTGTGACTGAACAAAGGGCAGGGCAGCAGGGGGCCCAGGGAAGGGCCCTCAGAGCCCGGCAGGCCCAGTGGAGTGTCACAAGCATTTAGGCCCAGGCCAAAGGGCGCTTTCTTTGTCTGCACAGCTGCCCAAACTCTCACCTTTCCACTCAGGCCGCCCTCTTACTTGAAGTGTGTGTGGAACCTGTCTGAGCAGTACACCTCGCTGCACAGCTAAGCATAGGTCTGGGCATCATAGCTTCCTGCCAGGTGACCGAGGCTCGCAGGCAGATGGGTCCCTGGGACACACGCGGAGAGGCTCCTGCCCGGGCCACAGGCCGCCCACTGCCCCTGCCCCAGATCGGGGGCCGCAAAGCAGCCCTGTCTGAGTCCCCTGCCTCTAGAGGGAGTATTGGACCAACACTTGTACAAAACGGGGTCCTTGCGGGCCACTCATTGGAGGGACACAAAGAAATCTTTGCCGACTTTCTGCTGAAACTTACGAGCGTTCACACCTAAGCCTCTTACAAGGTCAGCTGTTTAGCTAAACATGAGCTCATGATCTAAATTTACACAATAATGAAGAAAGCAGCTATAAGGGGAAACAATCAGCCAAAACAATCCATACCAGAATTAGATTCCCAAGGCCATCCATCAGATGTAGGAATAATCGGGTGCAAGGCAGAAAATATACATAAAACTGGAACTGAAACAAGGCACGAGGATGTTTTCAAAGATTGGTAGGATCTCTAAAACATTTTTAAAGATCATGTCATTGATAAAGCTAAATACACAAAGGTTGTGTAATACAACAGATTAATCATTGAGAAGAGTGAAATTATGCTGTTTTGAAAACTATGGCAGGTCAGATTTTCTGCCTAATTATATAAGAAGATTTCTCTAAAAAATACACATTATTTCAAAGCCTTACTGGCTGTGAAATAAGTTAAGGGTATTTCAAATGGCTTGTCTGCAAAGAAAGCTGAGATGTAGGGGATCACAGAAAGTCTAGGGGAAAATAGGTCAATATATACATTTTTATATGGTGAACTAAGCCTTAGGCCGGCAACAGTGGAGAGGACCTGACCCTTAGAAACGTACAAGTAAGCTGGAATCTTCAAAAGTTCAAATCTTTATAAGTAAAAAGATTTATTAAAATGAATAACCAAGTGTTTTAATTGACATCAGAAGATGAAAACAATAAACCCTGAGAACATAGAAAAAAGTTAAATAAAGATATGAGCAGAACTTAATACAACAGAAAACGTATAAAATTCAGGTGATTTAGTAAGTCCAAAGAATCTTCTTTGAAAAGATTTAAAAGACACACTTTGATTAAGGAAAACCAAAACATAAGTAAAGAATATACAGAAAGAATCAGGACAATGTTAGAGCAGAGAATATATGAAATGCCAGTAAATTTGAACATTTCTGGAAAGTGGACCATTTCCTAGCTCCTAAAGTTTACCAAAACTGACACAAGAGGAAATCATTTAAGGTCATCATGTCTGCCCTTGGCATTCTCCGAACGCCCTGGCCTCAGAATGCAGCCTCTGTAGTCCATGGTAACCTGCGGAGAGGGGGCGGGGCTGAGGGAGGTTGGAACACTGCCCTCACTGAGGGAGTGGGTGTGGCCATCTCTGCTGTGACTGAACAAAGGGCAGGGGAGCAGGGGGCCCAGGGCAGGGCCCTCAGAGCCCGGCAGGCCCAGTGGAGTGTCACAAGCATTTAGGCCCAGGCCAAAGGGCACTTTCTTTGTCTGCACAGCTGCCCAAACCCTCACCTTTCCACTCAGGCCGCCCTCTTACTTGAAGTGTGTGTGGAACCTGTCCACGCAGTACACCTCGCTGCACAGCTAAGCATAGGTCTGGGCATCGTAGCTTCCTTCCAGGTGACCGAGGCTCGCAGGCAGATGGGTCCGTGGGACACACGCGGAGAGGCTCCTGCCCGGGCCACAGGCCGCCCACTGCCCCTGCCCCAGATCGGGGGCTGCAAAGCAGCCCTGTCTGAGTCCCCTGCCTCTAGAGGGATTATTGGACCAACACTTGTAGAAAACGGGGTCCTTGCGGGCCACTCATTGGAGGGACACAAATAAATCTTTGCCGACTTTCTGCTGAAACTTACTAGCATTCACAACTAAGCCTCTTACAAGGTCAGCTGTTTAGCTAAACATGAGCTCATGATCTAAATTTACACAATAATGAAGAAAGCAGCTACAAGGGTAGACAATCAGCCAAAACAATCAATACCAGTATTAGATTCCCAAGGCCATCCATCAGATGTAGGAATAATCGGGTGCAAGGCAGAAAATATACATAAAACTGGAACTGAAACAAGGCACGAGGATGTTTTCAAAGACTGGTAGGATCTCTAAAACATTTTTAAAGGACATGTCATTGATAAAGCTAAATACTCCAAGGTTGTGTAATACAACAGTTTAATCATTGAGAAGAGTGAAATTATGCTGTTTTGAAAACTATGGCAGGTCAGATTTTCTGCCTAATTATATAAGAAGATTTCTCTAAAAAATACACATTATTTCAAAGCCTTATTGGCTGTAAAATAAGTTAAGGGTATTTCAAATGGCTTGTCTGCAAGAAAGGTGAGATGTAGTGGATCACAGAAAGTCGAGGGGAAAATAGGTCAGTATATACATTGCTATATGCTGAACTAAGCCTTAGGCCGGCAACAGTGGAGAGGACCTGACCCTTAGAAACGTACAAGTAAGCTGGAATCTTCAAAAGTTCAAATCTTTATAAGTAAAAAGATTTATTAAAATGAATAACCAAGTGTTTTAATTGACATCAGAAGATGAAAACAATAAACCCTGAGAACATAGAAAAAAGTTAAATAAAGATATGAGCAGAAGTTAATACAACAGAAAACGTATAAAATTCAGATGATTTAGTAAGTCCAAAGAATCTTCTTTGAAAAGATTTAAAAGACACACTTTGATTAAGGAAAACAAAAACATAAGTAAAGAATATACAGAAAGAGTCAGGACAATGTTAGAGCAGAGAATATATGAAATGCCAGTAAATTTGAACATTTCTGGAAAGTGGACCATTTCCTAGCTCCTAAAGTTTACCAAAACTGACACAAGAGGAAATCATTTAAGGTCATCATGTCTGCCCTTGGCATTCTCGGAACGCCCTGGCCTCAGAATGCAGCCTCTGTCGTCCATGGTAACCTGCGGAGAGGGGGCGGGGCTGAGGGAGGTTGGAACACTGCCCTCACTGAGGGAGTGGGTGTGGCCATCTCTGCTGTGACTGAACAAAGGGCAGGGCAGCAGGGGGCCCAGTGAAGGGCCCTCAGAGCCCGGCAGGCCCAGTGGAGTGTCACAAGCATTTAGGCCCAGGCCAAAGGGCGCTTTCTTTGTCTGCACAGCTGCCCAAACTCTCACCTTTCCACTCAGGCCGCCCTCTTACTTGAAGTGTGTGTGGAACCTGTCTGCGCAGTACACCTCGCTGCACAGCTAAGCATAGGTCTGGGCATCATAGCTTCCTGCCAGGTGACCGAGGCTCGCAGGCAGATGGGTCCCTGGGACACACGCGGAGAGGCTCCTGCCCGGGCCACAGGCCGCCCACTGCCCCTGCCCCAGATCGGGGGCCGCAAAGCAGCCCTGTCTGAGTCCCCTGCCTCTAGAGTGAGTATTGGACCAACACTTGTAGAAAACGGGGTGCTTGCGGGCCACTCATTGGAGGGACACAAAGAAATCTTTGCCGACTTTCTGCTGAAACTTACGAGCGTTCACACCTAAGCCTCTTACAAGGTCAGCTGTTTAGCTAAACATGAGCTCATGATCTAAATTTACACAATAATGAAGAAAGCAGCTACAAGGGGAGACAATCAGCCAAAATAATCAATACCAGTATTAGATTCCCAAGGCCATCCATCAGATGTAGGAATAATCGGGTGCAAGGCAGAAAATATACATCAATCTGGAACTGAAACAAGGCACAAGGATGTTTTCAAAGACTGGTAGGATCTCTAAAACATTTTTAAAGGACATGTCATTGATAAAGCTAAATACACAAGGGTTGTGTAATACAACAGTTTAATCATTGAGAAGTGTGAAATTATGCTGTTTTGAAAACTATGGCAGGTCAGATTTACTGCCTAATTATATAAGAAGATTTCTCTAAAAAATACACATTATTTCAAAGCCTTACTGGCTGTGAAATAAGTTAAGTGTATTTCAAATGGCTTGTCTGCAAAGAAAGCTGAGATGTAGGGGATCACAGAAAGTCTAGAGGAAAATAGGTCAATATATACATTGCTATATGGTGAACTAAGCCTTAGGCCAGCAACAATGGAGAGGACCTGACCCTTAGAAACGTACAAGTAAGCTGGAATCTTCAAAAGTTCAAATCTTTATAAGTAAAAAGATTTATTAAAATGAATAACCAAGTGTTTTAATTGACATCATAAGATGAAAACAATAAACCCTGAGAACATAGAAAAAAGTTAAATAAAGATATGAGCAGAATTTAATACAACAGAAAACGTATAAAATCCAGGTGATTTAGTAAGTCCAAAGAATCTTCTTTGAAAAGATTTAAAAGACACACTTTGATTAAGGAAAACCAAAACATAAGTAAAGAATATACAGAAAGAGTCAGGACAATGTTAGAGCAGAGAATATATGAAATGCCAGTAAATTTGAACATTTCTGTCAATTGGACCATTTCCTAGCTCCTAAAGTTTACCAAAACTGACACAAGAGGAAATCAATTAAGGTCATCATGTCTGCCCTTGGCATTCTCGGAAAGCCCTTGCCTCAGAATGCAGCCTCTGTAGTCCATGGTAACCTGCGGAGAGGGGGCGGGGCTGAGGGAGGTTGGAACACTGCCCTCACTGATGGTGTGGGTGTGGCCATCTCTGCTGTGACTGAACAAAGGGCAGGGGAGCAGGGGGCCCAGGGAAGGGCCCTCAGAGCCCGGCAGGCCCAGTGGAGTGTCACAAGCATTTAGGCCCAGGACAAAGGGCGCTTTCTTTGTCTGCACAACTGCCCAAACTCTCACCTTTCCACTCAGGCCGCCCTCTTACATGAAGTGTGTGTGGAACCTGTCGGCGCAGTACACCTCGCTGCACAGCTAAGCATAGGTCTGGGCATCGTAGCTTTCTGGCAGGTGACCGAGGCTCGCAGGCAGATGTGTCCCTGGGACACACGCGGAGAGGCTCCTGCCCGGGCCACAGGCCCCCCACTGCCCCTGCCCCAGATCGGGGGCCGCAAAGCAGCCCTGTCTGAATCCCCTGCCTCTAGAGGGAGTATTGGACCAACACTTGTAGAAAACGGGGTCCTTGTGGGCCACTCATTGGAGGGACACAAATAAATCTTTCCCGACTTTCTGCTGAAACTTACGAGCGTTCACACCTAAGCCTCTTACAAGGTCAGCTGTTTAGCTAAACATGAGCTCATGATCTAAATTTACACAATAATGAAGAAAGCAGCTACAAGGGGAGACAATCAGCCAAAACAATCAATACCAGTATTAGATTCCCAAGGCCATCCATCAGATGTAGGAATAATCGGGTGCAAGGCAGAAAATATACATAAAACTGGAACTGAAACAAGGCACGAGGATGTTTTCAAAGACTGGTAGGATCTCTAAAACATTCTTAAAGGACATGTCATTGATAAAGCTAAATACACAAAGGTTGTGTAATACAACAGATTAATCATTGAGAAGAGTGAAATTATGCTGTTTTGAAAACTATGGCAGGTCAGATTTTCTGCCTAATTATATAAGAAGATTTCTCTAAAAAATAAACATTATTTCAAAGCCTTATTGGCTGTGAAATAAGTTAAGGGTATTTCAAATGGCTTGTCTGCAGAGAAAGGTGAGATGTAGTGGATCACAGAAAGTCGAGGGGAAAATAGGTCAGTATATACATTGCTATATGGTGAACTAAGCCTTAGGCCGGCAACAGTGGAGAGGACCTGACCCTTAGAAACGTACAAGTAAGCTGGAAGCTTCAAAAGTTCAAATCTTTATAAGTAAAAAGATTTATTAAAATGAATAACCAAGTGTTTTAATTGACATCAGAAGATGAAAACAATAAACCCTGAGAACATAGAAAAAAGTTAAATAAAGATATGAGCAGAAGTTAATACAACAGAAAACGTATAAAATTCAGATGATTTAGTAAGTCCAAAGAATCTTCTTTGAAAAGATTTAAAAGACACACTTTGATTAAGGAAAACCAAAACATAAGTAAAGAATATACAGAAAGAGTCAGGACAATGTTAGAGCAGAGAATATATGAAATGCCAGTAAATTTGAACATTTCTGGAAAGTGGACCATTTCCTAGCTCCTAAAGTTTACCAAAACTGACACAAGAGGAAATCATTTAAGGTCATCATGTCTGCCCTTGGCATTCTCGGAACGCCCTGGCCTCAGAATGCAGCCTCTGTCGTCCATGGTAAACTGCGGAGAGGGGGCGGGTCTGAGGGAGGTTGGAACACTGCCCTCACTGAGGGAGTGGTTGTGGCCATCTCTGTTGTGACTGAACAAAGGGCAGGGGAGCAGGGGCCCCAGGGAAGGGCCCTCAGAGCCCGGCAGGCCCAGTGGAGTGTCACAAGCATTTAGGCCCAGGCCAAAGGCGCTTTCTTTGTCTGCACAGCTGCCCAAACTCTCACCTTTCCACTCAGGCCGCCCTCTTACTTGAAGTGTGTGTGGAACCTGTCTGCGCAGTACACCTCTCTGCACAGCTAAGCATAGGTCTGGGCATCATAGCTTCCTGCCAGGTGACCGAGGCTCGCAGGCAGATGGGTCCCTGGGACACACGTGTAGAGGCTCCTGCCCGGGCCACAGGCCGCCCACTTCCCCTGCCCCAGATCGGGGGCCGCAAAGCAGCCCTGTCTGAGTCCCCTGCCTCTAGAGGGAGTATTGGACCAACACTTGTAGAAAACGGGGTGCTTGCGGGCCACTCATTGGAGGGACACAAATAAATCTTTGCCGACTTTCTGCTGAAACTTACGAGCGTTCACACCTAAGCCTCTTACAAGGTCAGCTGTTTAGCTAAACATGAGCTCATGATCTAAATTTACACAATAATGAAGAAAGCAGCTACAAGGGGAGACAATCAGCCAAAACAATCCATACCAGTATTAGATTCCCAAGGCCATCCATCAGATGTAGGAATAATCCGGTGCAAGGCAGAAAATATATATAAAACTGGAACTGAAACAAGGCACGAGGATGTTTTCAAAGATTGGTAGGATCTCTAAAACATTTTTAAAGATCATGTCATTGATAAAGCTAAATACACAAAGGTTGTGTAATACAACAGATTAATCATTGAGAAGAGTGAAATTATGCTGTTTTGAAAACTATGGCAGGTCAGATTTTCTGCCTAATTATATAAGAAGATTTCTCTAAAAAATACACATTATTTCAAAGCCTTATTGGCTGTGAAATAAGTTAAGGGTATTTCAAATGGCTTGTCTGCAAAGAAAGGTGAGATGTAGGGGATCACAGAAAGTCGAGGGGAAAATAGGTCAATATATACATTGCTATATGGTGAACTAAGCCTTAGGCCGGCAACAATGGAGAGGACCTGACCCTTAGAAACGTACAAGTAAGCTGGAATCTTCAAAAGTTCAAATCTTTATAAGTAAAAAGATTTATTAAAATGAATAACCAAGTGTTTTAATTGACATCAGAAGATGAAAACAATAAACCCTGAGAACATAGAAAAAAGTTAAATAAAGATATGAGCAGAACTTAATACAACAGAAAACGTATAAAATCCAGGTGATTTAGTAAGTCCAAAGAATCTTCTTTGAAAAGATTTAAAAGACACACTTTGATTAAGGAAAACAAAAACATAAGTAAAGAATATACAGAAAGAGTCAGGACAATGTTAGAGCAGAGAATATATGAAATGCCAGTAAATTTGAACATTTCTGTCAAGTGGACCATTTCCTAGCTCCTAAAGTTTACCAAAACTGACACAAGAGGAAATCATTTAAGGTCATCATGTCTGCCCTTGGCATTCTCGGAACGCCCTGGCCTCAGAATGCAGCCTCTGTAGTCCATGGTAACCTGCGGAGAGGGGGCGGGGCTGAGGGAGGTTGGAACACTGCCCTCACTGAGGGAGTGGGTGTGGCCATCTCTGCTGTGACTGAACAAAGGGCAGGGGAGCAGGGGGCCCAGGGCAGGGCCCTCAGATCCCGGCAGGCCCAGTGGAGTGTCACAAGCATTTAGGCCCAGGCCAAAGGGCGCTTTCTTTGTCTGCACAGCTGCCCAAACTCTCACCTTTCCACTCAGGCCGCCCTCTTACTTGAAGTGTGTGTGGAACCTGTCCGCGCAGTACACCTCGCTGCACAGCTAAGCATAGGTCTGGGCATCATAGCTTCCTGCCAGGTGACCGAGGCTCGCAGGCAGATGGGTCCCTGGGACACACGCGGAGAGGCTCCTGCCCGGGCCACAGGCCGCCCACTTCCCCTGCCCCAGATCGGGGGCCCCAAAGCAGCCCTGTCTGAGTCCCCTGCCTCTAGAGGGAGTATTGGACCAACACTTGTAGAAAACGGGGTCCTTGCGGGCCACTCATTGGAGGGACACAAAGAAATCTTTGCCGACTTTCTGCTGAAACTTACGAGCGTTCACACCTAAGCCTCTTACAAGGTCAGCTGTTTAGCTAAACATGAGCTCATGATCTAAATTTACACAATAATGAAGAAAGCAGCTACAAGGGTAGACAATCAGCCAAAACAATCAATACCAGTATTAGATTCCCAAGGCCATCCATCAGATGTAGGAATAATCGGGTGCAAGGCAGAAAATATATATCAAACTGGAAATGAAACAAGGCACAAGGATGTTTTCAAAGACTGGTAGGATCTCTAAAACATTTTTAAAGGACATGTCATTGATAAAGCTAAATACACAAAGGTTGTGTAATACAACAGATTAATCATTGAGAAGAGTGAAATTATGCTGTTTTGAAAACTATGGCAGGTCAGATTTTCTGCCTAATTATATAAGAAGATTTCTCTAAAAAATACACATTATTTCAAAGCCTTATTGGCTGTGAAATAAGTTAAGTGTATTTCAAATGGCTTGTCTGCAAAGAAAGGTGAGATGTAGTGGATCACAGAAAGTCGAGGGGAAAATAGGTCAATATATACATTTTTATATGGTGAAATAATCCTTAGGCCGGCAACAGTGGAGAGGACCTGACCCTTAGAAACGTACAAGAAAGCTGGAATCTTCAAAAGTTCAAATCTTTATAAGTAAAAAGATTTATTAAAATGAATAACCAAGTGTTTTAATTGACATCAGAAGATGAAAACAATAAACCCTGAGAACATAGAAAAAAGTTAAATAAAGATATGAGCAGAAGTTAATACAACAGAAAACGTATAAAATTCAGATGATTTAGTAAGTCCAAAGAATCTTCTTTGAAAAGATTTAAAAGACACACTTTGATTAAGGAAAACCAAAACATAAGTAAAGAATATACAGAAAGAGTCAGGACAATGTTAGAGCAGAGAATATATGAAATGCCAGTAAATTTGAACATTTCTGGAAAGTGGACCATTTCCTAGCTCCTAAAGTTTACCAAAACTGACACAAGAGGAAATCATTTAAGGTCATCATGTCTGCCCTTGGCATTCTCCGAACGCCCTGGCCTCAGAATGCAGCCTCTGTTGTCCATGGTAACCTGCGGAGAGGGGGCGGGGCTGAGGGAGGTTGGAACACTGCCCTCACTGAGGGAGTGGGTGTGGCCATCTCTGCTGTGACTGAACAAAGGGCAGGGGAGCAGGGGGCCCAGGGCAGGGCCCTCAGAGCCCGGCAGGCCCAGTGGAGTGTCACAAGCATTTAGGCCCAGGACAAAGGGCACTTTCTTTGTCTGCACAGCTGCCCAAACCCTCACCTTTCCACTCAGGCCGCCCTCTTACTTGAAGTGTGTGTGGAACCTGTCCACGCAGTACACCTCGCTGCACAGCTAAGCATAGGTCTGGGCATCGTAGCTTCCTTCAAGGTGACCGAGGCTCGCAGGCAGATGGGTCCCTGGGACACACGCGGAGAGGCTCCTGCCCGGGCCACAGGCCGCCCACTGCCCCTGCCCCAGATCGGGGGCTGCAAAGCAGCCCTGTCTGAGTCCCCTGCCTCTAGAGGGATTATTGGACCAACACTTGTAGAAAACGGGGTCCTTGCGGGCCACTCATTGGAGGGACACAAATAAATCTTTGCCGACTTTCTGCTGAAACTTACTAGCATTCACACCTAAGCCTCTTACAAGGTCAGCTGTTTAGCTAAACATGAGCTCATGATCTAAATTTACACAATAATGAAGAAAGCAGCTACAAGGGTAGACAATCAGCCAAAACAATCAATACCAGTATTAGATTCCCAAGGCCATCCATCAGATGTAGGAATAATCGGGTGCAAGGCAGAAAATATACATAAAACTGGAACTGAAACAAGGCACGAGGATGTTTTCAAATACTGGTAGGATCTCTAAAACATTTTTAAAGGACATGTCATTGATAAAGCTAAATACTCCAAGGTTGTGTAATACAACAGTTTAATCATTGAGAAGAGTGAAATTATGCTGTTTTGAAAACTATGGCAGGTCAGATTTTCTGCCTAATTATATAAGAAGATTTCTCTAAAAAATACACATTATTTCAAAGCCTTATTGGCTGTAAAATAAGTTAAGGGTATTTCAAATGGCTTGTCTGCAAAGAAAGGTGAGATGTAGTGGATCACAGAAAGTCGAGGGGAAAATAGGTCAGTATATACATTGCTATATGCTGAACTAAGCCTTAGGCCGGCAACAGTGGAGAGGACCTGACCCTTAGAAACGTACAAGTAAGCTGGAATCTTCAAAAGTTCAAATCTTTATAAGTAAAAAGATTTATTAAAATGAATAACCAAGTGTTTTAATTGACATCAGAAGATGAAAACAATAAACCCTGAGAACATAGAAAAAAGTTAAATAAAGATATGAGCAGAAGTTAATACAACAGAAAACGTATAAAATTCAGATGATTTAGTAAGTCCAAAGAATCTTCTTTGAAAAGATTTAAAAGACACACTTTGATTAAGGAAAACAAAAACATAAGTAAAGAATATACAGAAAGAGTCAGGACAATGTTAGAGCAGAGAATATATGAAATGCCAGTAAATTTGAACATTTCTGGAAAGTGGACCATTTCCTAGCTCCTAAAGTTTACCAAAACTGACACAAGAGGAAATCATTTAAGGTCATCATGTCTGCCCTTGGCATTCTCGGAACGCCCTGGCCTCAGAATGCAGCCTCTGTAGTCCATGGTAACCTGCGGAGAGGGGGCGGGGCTGAGGGAGGTTGGAACACTGCCCTCACTGAGGGTGTGGGTGTGGCCATCTCTGCTGTGACTGAACAAAGGGCAGGGGAGCAGGGGGCCCAGGGAAGGGCCCTCAGAGCCCGGCAGGCCCAGTGGAGTGTCACAAGCATTTAGGCCCAGGACAAAGGGCGCTTTCTTTGTCTGCACAACTGCCCAAACTCTCACCTTTCCACTCAGGCCGCCCTCTTACATGAAGTGTGTGTGGAACCTGTCGGCGCAGTACACCTCGCTGCACAGCTAAGCATAGGTCTGGGCATCGTAGCTTTCTGGCAGGTGACCGAGGCTCGCAGGCAGATGTGTCCCTGGGACACACGCGGAGAGGCTCCTGCCCGGGCCACAGGCCGCCCACTGCCCCTGCCCCAGATCGGGGGCCGCAAAGCAGCCCTGTCTGAGTCCCCTGCCTCTAGAGGGAGTATTGGACCAACACTTGTAGAAAACGGGGTCCTTGTGGGCCACTCATTGGAGGGACACAAATAAATCTTTCCCGACTTTCTGCTGAAACTTACGAGCGTTCACACCTAAGCCTCTTACAAGGTCAGCTGTTTAGCTAAACATGAGCTCATGATCTAAATTTACACAATAATGAAGAAAGCAGCTACAAGGGGAGACAATCAGCCAAAACAATCAATACCAGTATTAGATTCCCAAGGCCATCCATCAGATGTAGGAATAATCCGGTGCAAGGCAGAAAATATACATAAAACTGGAACTGAAACAAGGCACGAGGATGTTTTCAAAGACTGGTAGGATCTCTAAAACATTCTTAAAGGACATGTCATTGATAAAGCTAAATACACAAAGGTTGTGTAATACAACAGATTAATCATTGAGAAGAGTGAAATTATGCTGTTTTGAAAACTATGGCAGGTCAGATTTTCTGCCTAATTATATAAGAAGATTTCTCTAAAAAATAAACATTATTTCAAAGCCTTATTGGCTGTGAAATAAGTTAAGGGTATTTCAAATGGCTTGTCTGCAGAGAAAGGTGAGATGTAGTGGATCACAGAAAGTCGAGGGGAAAATAGGTCAGTATATACATTGCTATATGGTGAACTAAGCCTTAGGCCGGCAACAGTGGAGAGGACCTGACCCTTAGAAACGTACAAGTAAGCTGGAAGCTTCAAAAGTTCAAATCTTTATAAGTAAAAAGATTTATTAAAATGAATAACCAAGTGTTTTAATTGACATCAGAAGATGAAAACAATAAACCCTGAGAACATAGAAAAAAGTTAAATAAAGATATGAGCAGAAGTTAATACAACAGAAAACGTATAAAATTCAGATGATTTAGTAAGTCCAAAGAATCTTCTTTGAAAAGATTTAAAAGACACACTTTGATTAAGGAAAACCAAAACATAAGTAAAGAATATACAGAAAGAGTCAGGACAATGTTAGAGCAGAGAATATATGAAATGCCAGTAAATTTGAACATTTCTGGAAAGTGGACCATTTCCTAGCTCCTAAAGTTTACCAAAACTGACACAAGAGGAAATCATTTAAGGTCATCATGTCTGCCCTTGGCATTCTCGGAACGCCCTGGCCTCAGAATGCAGCCTCTGTCGTCCATGGTAAACTGCGGAGAGGGGGCGGGTCTGAGGGAGGTTGGAACACTGCCCTCACTGAGGGAGTGGTTGTGGCCATCTCTGTTGTGACTGAACAAAGGGCAGGGGAGCAGGGGCCCCAGGGAAGGGCCCTCAGAGCCCGGCAGGCCCAGTGGAGTGTCACAAGCATTTAGGCCCAGGCCAAAGGCGCTTTCTTTGTCTGCACAGCTGCCCAAACTCTCACCTTTCCACTCAGGCCGCCCTCTTACTTGAAGTGTGTGTGGAACCTGTCTGCGCAGTACACCTCGCTGCACAGCTAAGCATAGGTCTGGGCATCATAGCTTCCTGCCAGGTGACCGAGGCTCGCAGGCAGATGGGTCCCTGGGACACACGTGGAGAGGCTCCTGCCCGGGCCACAGGCCGCCCACTTCCCCTGCCCCAGATCGGGGGCCGCAAAGCAGCCCTGTCTGAGTCCCCTGCCTCTAGAGGGAGTATTGGACCAACACTTGTAGAAAACGGGGTGCTTGCGGGCCACTCATTGGAGGGACACAAATAAATCTTTGCCGACTTTCTGCTGAAACTTACGAGCGTTCACACCTAAGCCTCTTACAAGGTCAGCTGTTTAGCTAAACATGAGCTCATGATCTAAATTTACACAATAATGAAGAAAGCAGCTATAAGGGGAAACAATCAGCCAAAACAATCCATACCAGAATTAGATTCCCAAGGCCATCCATCAGATGTAGGAATAATCGGGTGCAAGGCAGAAATTATATATAAAACTGGAACTGAAACAAGGCACGAGGATGTTTTCAAAGATTGGTAGGATCTCTAAAACATTTTTAAAGATCATGTCATTGATAAAGCTAAATACACAAAGGTTGTGTAATACAACAGATTAATCATTGAGAAGAGTGAAATTATGCTGTTTTGAAAACTATGGCAGGTCAGATTTTCTGCCTAATTATATAAGAAGATTTCTCTAAAAAATACACATTATTTCAAAGCCTTATTGGCTGTGAAATAAGTTAAGGGTATTTCAAATGGCTTGTCTGCAAAGAAAGGTGAGATGTAGGGGATCACAGAAAGTCGAGGGGAAAATAGGTCAATATATACATTGCTATATGGTGAACTAAGCCTTAGGCCGGCAACAATGGAGAGGACCTGACCCTTAGAAACGTACAAGTAAGCTGGAATCTTCAAAAGTTCAAATCTTTATAAGTAAAAAGATTTATTAAAATGAATAACCAAGTGTTTTAATTGACATCAGAAGATGAAAACAATAAACCCTGAGAACATAGAAAAAAGTTAAATAAAGATATGAGCAGAACTTAATACAACAGAAAACGTATAAAATCCAGGTGATTTAGTAAGTCCAAAGAATCTTCTTTGAAAAGATTTAAAAGACACACTTTGATTAAGGAAAACAAAAACATAAGTAAAGAATATACAGAAAGAGTCAGGACAATGTTAGAGCAGAGAATATATGAAATGCCAGTAAATTTGAACATTTCTGGAAAGTGGACCATTTCCTAGCTCCTAAAGTTTACCAAAACTGACACAAGAGGAAATCATTTAAGGTCATCATGTCTGCCCTTGGCATTCTCGGTACGCCCTGGCCTCAGAATGCAGCCTCTGTAGTCCATGGTAACCTGCGGAGAGGGGGCGGGGCTGAGGGAGGTTGGAACACTGCCCTCACTGAGGGAGTGGGTGTGGCCATCTCTGCTGTGACTGAACAAAGGGCAGGGGAGCAGGGGGCCCAGGGCAGGGCCCTCAGATCCCGGCAGGCCCAGTGGAGTGTCACAAGCATTTAGGCCCAGGCCAAAGGGCGCTTTCTTTGTCTGCACAGCTGCCCAAACTCTCACCTTTCCACTCAGGCCGCCCACTTACTTGAAGTGTGTGTGGAACGTGTCCGCGCAGTACACCGTGCTGCACAGATAAGCATAGTTCTGGGCATCGTAGCTTCCTGCCAGGTGATCGAAGTTCGCAGGCAGATGGGTCCCTGGGACACACCTGGAGAGGCTCCTGCCCGGGCCACAGGCCGCCCACTGCCCCAGCCCCAGATCGGGGGCCGCAAAGCAGCCCTGTCTGATTCCCCTGCCTCTAGAGGGAGTATTGGACCAACACTTGTAGAAAACGGGGTCCTTGCGGGCCACTCATTGGAGGGACACAAAGAAATCTTTGCCGACTTTCTGCTGAAACTTACGAGCGTTCACACCTAAGCCTCTTACAAGGTCAGCTGTTTAGCTAAACATGAGCTCATGATCTAAATTTACACAATAATGAAGAAAGCAGCTACAAGGGGAGACAATCAGCCAAAACCATCAATACCAGTATTAGATTCCCAAGGCCATCCATCAGATGTAGGAATAATCGGGTGCAAGGCAGAAAATATACATCAAACTGGAACTGAATCAAGGCACAAGGATGTTTTCAAAGACTGGTAGGATCTCTAAAACATTTTTAAAGGACATGTCATTGATAAAGCTAAATACTCCAAGGTTGTGTAATACAACAGTTTAATCATTGAGAAGAGTGAAATTATGCTGTTTTGAAAACTATGGCAGGTCAGATTTTCTGCCTAATTATATAAGAAGATTTCTCTAAAAAATACACATTATTTCAAAGCCTTATTGGCTGTAAAATAAGTTAAGGGTATTTCAAATGGCTTGTCTGCAAAGAAAGGTGAGATGTAGTGGATCACAGAAAGTCGAGGGGAAAATAGGTCAGTATATACATTGCTATATGCTGAACTAAGCCTTAGGCCGGCAACAGTGGAGAGGACCTGACCCTTAGAAACGTACAAGTAAGCTGGAATCTTCAAAAGTTCAAATCTTTATAAGTAAAAAGATTTATTAAAATGAATAACCAAGTGTTTTAATTGACATCAGAAGATGAAAACAATAAACCCTGAGAACATAGAAAAAAGTTAAATAAAGATATGAGCAGAAGTTAATACAACAGAAAACGTATAAAATTCAGATGATTTAGTAAGTCCAAAGAATCTTCTTTGAAAAGATTTAAAAGACACACTTTGATTAAGGAAAACAAAAACATAAGTAAAGAATATACAGAAAGAGTCAGGACAATGTTAGAGCAGAGAATATATGAAATGCCAGTAAATTTGAACATTTCTGGAAAGTGGACCATTTCCTAGCTCCTAAAGTTTACCAAAACTGACACAAGAGGAAATCATTTAAGGTCATCATGTCTGCCCTTGGCATTCTCGGAACGCCCTGGCCTCAGAATGCAGCCTCTGTAGTCCATGGTAACCTGCGGAGAGGGGGCGGGGCTGAGGGAGGTTGGAACACTGCCCTCACTGAGGGTGTGGGTGTGGCCATCTCTGCTGTGACTGAACAAAGGGCAGGGGAGCAGGGGGCCCAGGGAAGGGCCCTCAGAGCCCGGCAGGCCCAGTGGAGTGTCACAAGCATTTAGGCCCAGGACAAAGGGCGCTTTCTTTGTCTGCACAACTGCCCAAACTCTCACCTTTCCACTCAGGCCGCCCTCTTACATGAAGTGTGTGTGGAACCTGTCGGCGCAGTACACCTCGCTGCACAGCTAAGCATAGGTCTGGGCATCGTAGCTTTCTGGCAGGTGACCGAGGCTCGCAGGCAGATGTGTCCCTGGGACACACGCGGAGAGGCTCCTGCCCGGGCCACAGGCCGCCCACTGCCCCTGCCCCAGATCGGGGGCCGCAAAGCAGCCCTGTCTGAGTCCCCTGCCTCTAGAGGGAGTATTGGACCAACACTTGTAGAAAACGGGGTCCTTGTGGGCCACTCATTGGAGGGACACAAATAAATCTTTCCCGACTTTCTGCTGAAACTTACGAGCGTTCACACCTAAGCCTCTTACAAGGTCAGCTGTTTAGCTAAACATGAGCTCATGATCTAAATTTACACAATAATGAAGAAAGCAGCTACAAGGGGAGACAATCAGCCAAAACAATCAATACCAGTATTAGATTCCCAAGGCCATCCATCAGATGTAGGAATAATCCGGTGCAAGGCAGAAAATATACATAAAACTGGAACTGAAACAAGGCACGAGGATGTTTTCAAAGACTGGTAGGATCTCTAAAACATTCTTAAAGGACATGTCATTGATAAAGCTAAATACACAAAGGTTGTGTAATACAACAGATTAATCATTGAGAAGAGTGAAATTATGCTGTTTTGAAAACTATGGCAGGTCAGATTTTCTGCCTAATTATATAAGAAGATTTCTCTAAAAAATAAACATTATTTCAAAGCCTTATTGGCTGTGAAATAAGTTAAGGGTATTTCAAATGGCTTGTCTGCAGAGAAAGGTGAGATGTAGTGGATCACAGAAAGTCGAGGGGAAAATAGGTCAGTATATACATTGCTATATGGTGAACTAAGCCTTAGGCCGGCAACAGTGGAGAGGACCTGACCCTTAGAAACGTACAAGTAAGCTGGAAGCTTCAAAAGTTCAAATCTTTATAAGTAAAAAGATTTATTAAAATGAATAACCAAGTGTTTTAATTGACATCAGAAGATGAAAACAATAAACCCTGAGAACATAGAAAAAAGTTAAATAAAGATATGAGCAGAAGTTAATACAACAGAAAACGTATAAAATTCAGATGATTTAGTAAGTCCAAAGAATCTTCTTTGAAAAGATTTAAAAGACACACTTTGATTAAGGAAAACCAAAACATAAGTAAAGAATATACAGAAAGAGTCAGGACAATGTTAGAGCAGAGAATATATGAAATGCCAGTAAATTTGAACATTTCTGGAAAGTGGACCATTTCCTAGCTCCTAAAGTTTACCAAAACTGACACAAGAGGAAATCATTTAAGGTCATCATGTCTGCCCTTGGCATTCTCGGAACGCCCTGGCCTCAGAATGCAGCCTCTGTCGTCCATGGTAAACTGCGGAGAGGGGGCGGGTCTGAGGGAGGTTGGAACACTGCCCTCACTGAGGGAGTGGTTGTGGCCATCTCTGTTGTGACTGAACAAAGGGCAGGGGAGCAGGGGCCCCAGGGAAGGGCCCTCAGAGCCCGGCAGGCCCAGTGGAGTGTCACAAGCATTTAGGCCCAGGCCAAAGGCGCTTTCTTTGTCTGCACAGCTGCCCAAACTCTCACCTTTCCACTCAGGCCGCCCTCTTACTTGAAGTGTGTGTGGAACCTGTCTGCGCAGTACACCTCGCTGCACAGCTAAGCATAGGTCTGGGCATCATAGCTTCCTGCCAGGTGACCGAGGCTCGCAGGCAGATGGGTCCCTGGGACACACGTGGAGAGGCTCCTGCCCGGGCCACAGGCCGCCCACTTCCCCTGCCCCAGATCGGGGGCCGCAAAGCAGCCCTGTCTGAGTCCCCTGCCTCTAGAGGGAGTATTGGACCAACACTTGTAGAAAACGGGGTGCTTGCGGGCCACTCATTGGAGGGACACAAATAAATCTTTGCCGACTTTCTGCTGAAACTTACGAGCGTTCACACCTAAGCCTCTTACAAGGTCAGCTGTTTAGCTAAACATGAGCTCATGATCTAAATTTACACAATAATGAAGAAAGCAGCTATAAGGGGAAACAATCAGCCAAAACAATCCATACCAGAATTAGATTCCCAAGGCCATCCATCAGATGTAGGAATAATCGGGTGCAAGGCAGAAAATATATATAAAACTGGAACTGAAACAAGGCACGAGGATGTTTTCAAAGATTGGTAGGATCTCTAAAACATTTTTAAAGATCATGTCATTGATGAAGCTAAATACACAAAGGTTGTGTAATACAACAGATTAATCATTGAGAAGAGTGAAATTATGCTGTTTTGAAAACTATGGCAGGTCAGATTTTCTGCCTAATTATATAAGAAGATTTCTCTAAAAAATACACATTATTTCAAAGCCTTATTGGCTGTGAAATAAGTTAAGTGTATTTCAAATGGCTTGTCTGCAAAGAAAGGTGAGATGTAGTGGATCACAGAAAGTCGAGGGGAAAATAGGTCAATATATACATTTTTATATGGTGAACTAATCCTTAGGCCGGCAACAGTGGAGAGGACCTGACCCTTAGAAACGTACAAGAAAGCTGGAATCTTCAAAAGTTCAAATCTTTATAAGTAAAAAGATTTATTAAAATGAATAACCAAGTGTTTTAATTGACATCAGAAGATGAAAACAATAAACCCTGAGAACATAGAAAAAAGTTAAATAAAGATATGAGCAGAACTTAATACAACAGAAAACGTATAAAATTCAGATGATTTAGTAAGTCCAAAGAATCTTCTTTGAAAAGATTTAAAAGACACACTTTGATTAAGGAAAACCAAAACATAAGTAAAGAATATACAGAAAGAGTCAGGACAATGTTAGAGCAGAGAATATATGAAATGCCAGTAAATTTGAACATTTCTGGAAAGTGGACCATTTCCTAGCTCCTAAAGTTTACCAAAACTGACACAAGAGGAAATCATTTAAGGTCATCATGTCTGCCCTTGGCATTCTCCGAACGCCCTGGCCTCAGAATGCAGCCTCTGTTGTCCATGGTAACCTGCGGAGAGGGGGCGGGGCTGAGGGAGGTTGGAACACTGCCCTCACTGAGGGAGTGGGTGTGGCCATCTCTGCTGTGACTGAACAAAGGGCAGGGGAGCAGGGGGCCCAGGGCAGGGCCCTCAGAGCCCGGCAGGCCCAGTGGAGTGTCACAAGCATTTAGGCCCAGGACAAAGGGCACTTTCTTTGTCTGCACAGCTGCCCAAACCCTCACCTTTCCACTCAGGCCGCCCTCTTACTTGAAGTGTGTGTGGAACCTGTCCACGCAGTACACCTCGCTGCACAGCTAAGCATAGGTCTGGGCATCGTAGCTTCCTTCCAGGTGACCGAGGCTCGCAGGCAGATGGGTCCGTGGGACACACGCGGAGAGGCTCCTGCCCGGGCCACAGGCCGCCCACTGCCCCTGCCCCAGATCGGGGGCTGCAAAGCAGCCCTGTCTGAGTCCCCTGCCTCTAGAGGGATTATTGGACCAACACTTGTAGAAAACGGGGTCCTTGCGGGCCACTCATTGGAGGGACACAAATAAATCTTTGCCGACTTTCTGCTGAAACTTACTAGCATTCACAACTAAGCCTCTTACAAGGTCAGCTGTTTAGCTAAACATGAGCTCATGATCTAAATTTGCACAATAATGAAGAAAGCAGCTACAAGGGTAGACAATCAGCCAAAACAATCAATACCAGTATTAGATTCCCAAGGCCATCCATCAGATGTAGGAATAATCGGGTGCAAGGCAGAAAATATACATAAAACTGGAACTGAAACAAGGCACGAGGATGTTTTCAAAGACTGGTAGGATCTCTAAAACATTTTTAAAGGACATGTCATTGATAAAGCTAAATACTCCAAGGTTGTGTAATACAACAGTTTAATCATTGAGAAGAGTGAAATTATGCTGTTTTGAAAACTATGGCAGGTCAGATTTTCTGCCTAATTATATAAGAAGATTTCTCTAAAAAATACACATTATTTCAAAGCCTTATTGGCTGTAAAATAAGTTAAGGGTATTTCAAATGGCTTGTCTGCAAAGAAAGGTGAGATGTAGTGGATCACAGAAAGTCGAGGGGAAAATAGGTCAGTATATACATTGCTATATGCTGAACTAAGCCTTAGGCCGGCAACAGTGGAGAGGACCTGACCCTTAGAAACGTACAAGTAAGCTGGAATCTTCAAAAGTTCAAATCTTTATAAGTAAAAAGATTTATTAAAATGAATAACCAAGTGTTTTAATTGACATCAGAAGATGAAAACAATAAACCCTGAGAACATAGAAAAAAGTTAAATAAAGATATGAGCAGAAGTTAATACAACAGAAAACGTATAAAATTCAGATGATTTAGTAAGTCCAAAGAATCTTCTTTGAAAAGATTTAAAAGACACACTTTGATTAAGGAAAACAAAAACATAAGTAAAGAATATACAGAAAGAGTCAGGACAATGTTAGAGCAGAGAATATATGAAATGCCAGTAAATTTGAACATTTCTGGAAAGTGGACCATTTCCTAGCTCCTAAAGTTTACCAAAACTGACACAAGAGGAAATCATTTAAGGTCATCATGTCTGCCCTTGGCATTCTCGGAACGCCCTGGCCTCAGAATGCAGCCTCTGTCGTCCATGGTAACCTGCGGAGAGGGGGCGGGGCTGAGGGAGGTTGGAACACTGCCCTCACTGAGGGAGTGGGTGTGGCCATCTCTGCTGTGACTGAACAAAGGGCAGGGCAGCAGGGGGCCCAGTGAAGGGCCCTCAGAGCCCGGCAGGCCCAGTGGAGTGTCACAAGCATTTAGGCCCAGGCCAAAGGGCACTTTCTTTGTCTGCACAGCTGCCCAAACTCTCACCTTTCCACTCAGGCCGCCCTCTTACTTGAAGTGTGTGTGGAACCTGTCTGCGCAGTACACCTCGCTGCACAGCTAAGCATAGGTCTGGGCATCATAGCTTCCTGCCAGGTGACCGAGGCTCGCAGGCAGATGGGTCCCTGGGACACACGCGGAGAGGCTCCTGCCCGGGCCACAGGCCGCCCACTGCCCCTGCCCCAGATCGGGGGCCGCAAAGCAGCCCTGTCTGAGTCCCCTGCCTCTAGAGTGAGTATTGGACCAACACTTGTAGAAAACGGGGTCCTTGCGGGCCACTCATTGGAGGGACACAAAGAAATCTTTGCCGACTTTCTGCTGAAACTTACGAGCGTTCACACCTAAGCCTCTTACAAGTTCAGCTGTTTAGATAAACATGAGCTCAAGATCTAAATTTACACAATAATGAAGAAAGCAGCTACAAGGGGAGACAATCAGCCAAAATAATCAATACCAGTATTAGATTCCCAAGGCCATCCATCAGATGTAGGAATAATCGGGTGCAAGGCAGAAAATATACATCAATCTGGAACTGAAACAAGGCACAAGGATGTTTTCAAAGACTGGTAGGATCTCTAAAACATTTTTAAAGGACATGTCATTGATAAAGCTAAATACACAAGGGTTGTGTAATACAACAGTTTAATCATTGAGAAGTGTGAAATTATGCTGTTTTGAAAACTATGGCAGGTCAGATTTACTGCCTAATTATATAAGAAGATTTCTCTAAAAAATACACATTATTTCAAAGCCTTACTGGCTGTGAAATTAGTTAAGGGTATTTCAAATGGCTTGTCTGCAAAGAAAGCTGAGATGTAGGGGATCACAGAAAGTCTAGGGGAAAATAGGTCAATATATACATTTTTATATGGTGAACTAAGCCTTAGGCCGGCAACAGTGGAGAGGACCTGACCCTTAGAAACGTACAAGTAAGCTGGAATCTTCAAAAGTTCAAAGTAAAAAGATTTATTAAAATGAATAACCAAGTGTTTTAATTGACATCAGAAGATGAAAACAATAAACCCTGAGAACATAGAAAAAAGTTAAATAAAGATATGAGCAGAACTTAATACAACAGAAAACGGATAAAATTCAGGTGATTTAGTAAGTCCAAAGAATCTTCTTTGAAAAGATTTAAAAGACACACTTTGATTAAGGAAAACCAAAACATAAGTAAAGAATATACAGAAAGAGTCAGGACAATGTTAGAGCAGAGAATATATGAAATGCCAGTAAATTTGAACATTTCTGGAAAGTGGACCATTTCCTAGCTCCTAAAGTTTACCAAAACTGACACAAGAGGAAATCATTTAAGGTCATCATGTCTGCCCTTGGCATTCTCCGAACGCCCTGGCCTCAGAATGCAGCCTCTGTAGTCCATGGTAACCTGCGGAGAGGGGGCGGGGCTGAGGGAGGTTGGAACACTGCCCTCACTGAGGGAGTGGGTGTGGCCATCTCTGCTGTGACTGAACAAAGGGCAGGGGAGCATGGGGCCCAGGGCAGGGCCCTCAGATCCCGGCAGGCCCAGTGGAGTGTCACAAGCATTTAGGCCCAGGCCAAAGGGCACTTTCTTTGTCTGCACAGCTGCCCAAACCCTCACCTTTCCCCTCAGGCCGCCCCCTTACTTGAAGTGTGTGTGGAACCTGACCACGCAGTACACCTCGCGGCACAGCTAAGCATAGGTCTGGGCATCGTAGCTTCCTTCCAGGTGACCGAGGCTCGCAGGCAGATGGGTCCCTGGGACACATGCGGAGAGGCTCCTGCCCGGGCCACAGGCGGCCCACTGCCCCTGCCCCAGATCGGGGGCTGCAAAGCAGCCCTGTCTGAGTCCCCTGCCTCTAGAGGGATTATTGGACCAACACTTGTAGAAAACGGGGTCCTTGCGGGCCACTCATTGGAGGGACACAAATAAATCTTTGCCGACTTTCTGCTGAAACTTACTAGCATTCACAACTAAGCCTCTTACAAGGTCAGCTGTTTAGCTAAACATGAGCTCATGATCTAAATTTACACAATAATGAAGAAAGCAGCTACAAGTGTAGACAATCAGCCAAAACAATCAATACCAGTATTAGATTCCCAAGGCCATCCATCAGATGTAGGAATAATCGGGTGCAAGGCAGAAAATATACATAAAACTGGAACTGAAACAAGGCACGAGGATGTTTTCAAAGACTGGTAGGATCTCTAAAACATTTTTAAAGGACATGTCATTGATAAAGCTAAATACTCCAAGGTTGTGTAATACAACAGTTTAATCATTGAGAAGAGTGAAATTATGCTGTTTTGAAAACTATGGCAGGTAAGATTTTCTGCCTAATTATATAAGAAGATTTCTCTAAAAAATAAACATTATTTCAAAGCCTTATTGGCTGTAAAATAAGTTAAGGGTATTTCAAATGGCTTGTCTGCAGAGAAAGGTGAGATGTAGTGGATCACAGAAAGTCGAGGGGAAAATAGGTCAGTATATACATTGCTATATGGTGAACTAAGCCTTAGGCCGGCAACAGTGGAGAGGACCTGACCCTTAGAAACGTACAAGTAAGCTGGAAGCTTCAAAAGTTCAAATCTTTATAAGTAAAAAGATTTATTAAAATGAATAACCAAGTGTTTTAATTGACATCAGAAGATGAAAACAATAAACCCTGAGAACATAGAAAAAAGTTAAATAAAGATATGAGCAGAAGTTAATACAACAGAAAACGTATAAAATTCAGATGATTTAGTAAGTCCAAAGAATATTCTTTGAAAAGATTTAAAAGACACACTTTGATTAAGGAAAACAAAAACATAAGTAAAGAATATACAGAAAGAGTCAGGAAAATGTTAGAGCAGAGAATATATGAAATGCCAGTAAATTTGAACATTTCTGGAAAGTGGACCATTTCCTAGCTCCTAAAGTTTACCAAAACTGACACAAGAGGAAATCATTTAAGGTCATCATGTCTGCCCTTGGCATTCTCGGAACGCCCTGGCCTCAGAATGCAGCCTCTGTCGTCTATGGTAAACTGCGGAGAGGGGGCGGGTCTGAGGGAGGTTGGAACACTGCCCTCACTGAGGGAGTGGGTGTGGCCATCTCTGTTGTGACTGAATAAAGGGCAGGGGAGCAGGGGCCACAGGGCAGGGCCCTCAGAGCCCGGCAGGCCCAGTGGAGTGTCACAAGCATTTAGGCCCAGGCCAAAGGGCGCTTTCTTTGTCTGCACAGCTGCCCAAACTCTCACCTTTCCACTCAGGCCGCCCTCTTACTTGAAGCGTGTGTGGAACCTGTCTGCGCAGTACACCTCGCTGCACAGCTAAGCATAGGTCTGGGCATCATAGCTTCCTGCCAGGTGACCGAGGCTCGCAGGCAGATGGGTCCCTGGGAAACACGCGGAGAGGCTCCTGCCCGGGCCACAGGCCGCCCACTTCCCCTGCCCCAGATCGGGGGCCGCAAAGCAGCCCTGTCTGAGTCCCCTGCCTCTAGAGGGAGTATTGGACCAACACTTGTAGAAAACGGGGTCCTTGCGGGCCACTCATTGGAGGGACACAAATAAATCTTTGCCGACTTTCTGCTGAAACTTACGAGCGTTCACACCTAAGCCTCTTACAAGGTCAGCTGTTTAGCTAAACATGAGCTCATGATCTAAATTTACACAATAATGAAGAAAGCAGCTATAAGGGGAAACAATCAGCCAAAACAATCCATACCAGAATTAGATTCCCAAGGCCATCCATCAGATGTAGGAATAATCGGGTGCAAGGCAGAAAATATATATAAAACTGGAACTGAAACAAGGCACGAGGATGTTTTCAAAGATTGGTAGGATCTCTAAAACATTTTTAAAGATCATGTCATTGATAAAGCTAAATACACAAAGGTTGTGTAATACAACAGATTAATCATTGAGATGAGTGAAATTATGCTGTTTTGAAAACTATGGCAGGTCAGATTTTCTGCCTAATTATATAAGAAGATTTCTCTAAAAAATACACATTATTTCAAAGCCTTACTGGCTGTGAAATAAGTTAAGGGTATTTCAAATGGCTTGTCTGCAAAGAAAGCTGAGATGTAGGGGATCACAGAAAGTCTAGGGGAAAATAGGTCAATATATACATTTTTATATGGTGAACTAAGCCTTAGGCCGGCAACAGTGGAGAGGACCTGACCCTTAGAAACGTACAAGTAAGCTGGAATCTTCAAAAGTTCAAATCTTTATAAGTAAAAAGATTTATTAAAATGAATAACCAAGTGTTTTAATTGACATCAGAAGATGAAAACAATAAACCCTGAGAACATAGAAAAAAGTTAAATAAAGATATGAGCAGAACTTAATACAACAGAAAACGTATAAAATTCAGGTGATTTAGTAAGTCCAAAGAATCTTCTTTGAAAAGATTTAAAAGACACACTTTGATTAAGGAAAACCAAAACATAAGTAAAGAATATACAGAAAGAATCAGGACAATGTTAGAGCAGAGAATATATGAAATGCCAGTAAATTTGAACATTTCTGGAAAGTGGACCATTTCCTAGCTCCTAAAGTTTACCAAAACTGACACAAGAGGAAATCATTTAAGGTCATCATGTCTGCCCTTGGCATTCTCCGAACGCCCTGGCCTCAGAATGCAGCCTCTGTAGTCCATGGTAACCTGCGGAGAGGGGGCGGGGCTGAGGGAGGTTGGAACACTGCCCTCACTGAGGGAGTGGGTGTGGCCATCTCTGCTGTGACTGAACAAAGGGCAGGGGAGCAGGGGGCCCAGGGCAGGGCCCTCAGAGCCCGGCAGGCCCAGTGGAGTGTCACAAGCATTTAGGCCCAGGCCAAAGGGCACTTTCTTTGTCTGCACAGCTGCCCAAACCCTCACCTTTCCACTCAGGCCGCCCTCTTACTTGAAGTGTGTGTGGAACCTGTCCACGCAGTACACCTCGCTGCACAGCTAAGCATAGGTCTGGGCATCGTAGCTTCCTTCCAGGTGACCGAGGCTCGCAGGCAGATGGGTCCCTGGGACACACGCCGAGAGGCTCCTGCCCGGGCCACAGGCCGCCCACTGCCCCTGCCCCAGATCGGGGGCTGCAAAGCAGCCCTGTCTGAGTCCCCTGCCTCTAGAGGGATTATTGGACCAACACTTGTAGAAAACGGGGTCCTTGCGGGCCACTCATTGGAGGGACACAAATAAATCTTTGCCGACTTTCTGCTGAAACTTACTAGCATTCACAACTAAGCCTCTTACAAGGTCAGCTGTTTAGCTAAACATGAGCTCATGATCTAAATTTACACAATAATGAAGAAAGCAGCTACAAGGGTAGACAATCAGCCAAAACAATCAATACCAGTATTAGATTCCCAAGGCCATCCATCAGATGTAGGAATAATCGGGTGCAAGGCAGAAAATATACATAAAACTGGAACTGAAACAAGGCACGAGGATGTTTTCAAAGACTGGTAGGATCTCTAAAACATTTTTAAAGGATATGTCATTGATAAAGCTAAATACTCCAAGGTTGTGTAATACAACAGTTTAATCATTGAGAAGAGTGAAATTATGCTGTTTTGAAAACTATGGCAGGTCAGATTTTCTGCCTAATTATATAAGAAGATTTCTCTAAAAAATACACATTATTTCAAAGCCTTATTGGCTGTAAAATAAGTTAAGGGTATTTCAAATGGCTTGTCTGCAAAGAAAGGTGAGATGTAGTGGATCACAGAAAGTCGAGGGGAAAATAGGTCAGTATATACATTGCTATATGCTGAACTAAGCCTTAGGCCGGCAACAGTGGAGAGGACCTGACCCTTAGAAACGTACAAGTAAGCTGGAATCTTCAAAAGTTCAAATCTTTATAAGTAAAAAGATTTATTAAAATGAATAACCAAGTGTTTTAATTGACATCAGAAGATGAAAACAATAAACCCTGAGAACATAGAAAAAAGTTAAATAAAGATATGAGCAGAAGTTAATACAACAGAAAACGTATAAAATTCAGATGATTTAGTAAGTCCAAAGAATCTTCTTTGAAAAGATTTAAAAGACACACTTTGATTAAGGAAAACAAAAACATAAGTAAAGAATATACAGAAAGAGTCAGGACAATGTTAGAGCAGAGAATATATGAAATGCCAGTAAATTTGAACATTTCTGGAAAGTGGACCATTTCCTAGCTCCTAAAGTTTACCAAAACTGACACAAGAGGAAATCATTTAAGGTCATCATGTCTGCCCTTGGCATTCTCGGAACGCCCTGGCCTCAGAATGCAGCCTCTGTCGTCCATGGTAACCTGCGGAGAGGGGGCGGGGCTGAGGGAGGTTGGAACACTGCCCTCACTGAGGGAGTGGGTGTGGCCATCTCTGCTGTGACTGAACAAAGGGCAGGGCAGCAGGGGGCCCAGGGAAGGGCCCTCAGAGCCCTGCAGGCCCAGTGGAGTGTCACAAGCATTTAGGCCCAGGCCAAAGGGCGCTTTCTTTGTCTGCACAGCTGCCCAAACTCTCACCTTTCCACTCAGGCCGCCCTCTTACTTGAAGTGTGTGTGGAACCTGTCTGCGCAGTACACCTCGCTGCACAGCTAAGCATAGGTCTGGGCATCATAGCTTCCTGCCAGGTGACCGAGGCTCGCAGGCAGATGGGTCCCTGGGACACACGCGGAGAGGCTCCTGCCCGGGCCACAGGCCGCCCACTGCCCCTGCCCCAGATCGGGGGCCGCAAAGCAGCCCTGTCTGAGTCCCCTGCCTCTAGAGTGAGTATTGGACCAACACTTGTAGAAAACGGGGTCCTTGCGGGCCACTCATTGGAGGGACACAAAGAAATCTTTGCCGACTTTCTGCTGAAACTTACGAGCGTTCACACCTAAGCCTCTTACAAGGTCAGCTGTTTAGCTAAACATGAGCTCATGATCTAAATTTACACAATAATGAAGAAAGCAGCTACAAGGGGAGACAATCAGCCAAAATAATCAATACCAGTATTAGATTCCCAAGGCCATCCATCAGATGTAGGAATAATCGGGTGCAAGGCAGAAAATATACATCAATCTGGAACTGAAACAAGGCACAAGGATGTTTTCAAAGACTGGTAGGATCTCTAAAACATTTTTAAAGGACATGTCATTGATAAAGCTAAATACACAAGGGTTGTGTAATACAACAGTTTAATCATTGAGAAGTGTGAAATTATGCTGTTTTGAAAACTATGGCAGGTCAGATTTACTGCCTAATTATATAAGAAGATTTCTCTAAAAAATACACATTATTTCAAAGCCTTACTGGCTGTGAAATAAGTTAAGGGTATTTCAAATGGCTTGTCTGCAAAGAAAGCTGAGATGTAGGGGATCACAGAAAGTCTAGAGGAAAATAGGTCAATATATACATTGCTATATGGTGAACTAAGCCTTAGGCCGGCAACAGTGGAGAGAACCTGACCCTTAGAAACGTACAAGTAAGCTGGAATCTTCAAAAGTTCAAATCTTTATAAGTAAAAAGATTTATTAAAATGAATAACCAAGTGTTTTAATGGACATCATAAGATGAAAACAATAAACCCTGAGAACATAGAAAAAAGTTAAATAAAGATATGAGCAGAACTTAATACAACAGAAAACGTATAAAATCCAGGTGATTTAGTAAGTCCAAAGAATCTTCTTTGAAAAGATTTAAAAGACACACTTTGATTAAGGAAAACCAAAACATAAGTAAAGAATATACAGAAAGAGTCAGGACAATGTTAGAGCAGAGAATATATGAAATGCCAGTAAATTTGAACATTTCTGTCAATTGGACCATTTCCTAGCTCCTAAAGTTTACCAAAACTGACACAAGAGGAAATCAATTAAGGTCATCATGTCTGCCCTTGGCATTCTCGGAAAGCCCTTGCCTCAGAATGCAGCCTCTGTAGTCCATGGTAACCTGCGGAGAGGGGGCGGGGCTGAGGGAGGTTGGAACACTGCCCTCACTGAGGGTGTGGGTGTGGCCATCTCTGCTGTGACTGAACAAAGGGCAGGGGAGCAGGGGGCCCAGGGAAGGGCCCTCAGAGCCCGGCAGGCCCAGTGGAGTGTCACAAGCATTTAGGCCCAGGACAAAGGGCGCTTTCTTTGTCTGCACAACTGCCCAAACTCTCACCTTTCCACTCAGGCCGCCCTCTTACATGAAGTGTGTGTGGAACCTGTCGGCGCAGTACACCTCGCTGCACAGCTAAGCATAGGTCTGGGCATCGTAGCTTTCTGGCAGGTGACCGAGGCTCGCAGGCAGATGTGTCCCTGGGACACACGCGGAGAGGCTCCTGCCCGGGCCACAGGCCCCCCACTGCCCCTGCCCCAGATCGGGGGCCGCAAAGCAGCCCTGTCTGAGTCCCCTGCCTCTAGAGGGAGTATTGGACCAACACTTGTAGAAAACGGGGTCCTTGTGGGCCAATCATTGGAGGGACACAAATAAATCTTTCCCGACTTTCTGCTGAAACTTACGAGCGTTCACACCTAAGCCTCTTACAAGGTCAGCTGTTTAGCTAAACATGAGCTCATGATCTAAATTTACACAATAATGAAGAAAGCAGCTACAAGGGGAGACAATCAGCCAAAACAATCAATACCAGTATTAGATTCCCAAGGCCATCCATCAGATGTAGGAATAATCCGGTGCAAGGCAGAAAATATACATAAAACTGGAACTGAAACAAGGCACGAGGATGTTTTCAAAGACTGGTAGGATCTCTAAAACATTCTTAAAGGACATGTCATTGATAAAGCTAAATACACAAAGATTGTGTAATACAACAGATTAATCATTGAGAAGAGTGAAATTATGCTGTTTTGAAAACTATGGCAGGTCAGATTTTCTGCCTAATTATATAAGAAGATTTCTCTAAAAAATAAACATTATTTCAAAGCCTTATTGGCTGTGAAATAAGTTAAGGGTATTTCAAATGGCTTGTCTGCAGAGAAAGGTGAGATGTAGTGGATCACAGAAAGTCGAGGGGAAAATAGGTCAGTATATACATTGCTATATGGTGAACTAAGCCTTAGGCCGGCAACAGTGGAGAGGACCTGACCCTTAGAAACGTACAAGTAAGCTGGAAGCTTCAAAAGTTCAAATCTTTATAAGTAAAAAGATTTATTAAAATGAATAACCAAGTGTTTTAATTGACATCAGAAGATGAAAACAATAAACCCTGAGAACATAGAAAAAAGTTAAATAAAGATATGAGCAGAAGTTAATACAACAGAAAACGTATAAAATTCAGATGATTTAGTAAGTCCAAAGAATCTTCTTTGAAAAGATTTAAAAGACACACTTTGATTAAGAAAACCAAAACATAAGTAAAGAATATACAGAAAGAGTCAGGACAATGTTAGAGCAGAGAATATATGAAATGCCAGTAAATTTGAACATTTCTGGAAAGTGGACCATTTCCTAGCTCCTAAAGTTTACCAAAACTGACACAAGAGGAAATCATTTAAGGTCATCATGTCTGCCCTTGGCATTCTCGGAACGCCCTGGCCTCAGAATGCAGCCTCTGTCGTCCATGGTAAACTGCGGAGAGGGGGCGGGTCTGAGGGAGGTTGGAACACTGCCCTCACTGAGGGAGTGGTTGTGGCCATCTCTGTTGTGACTGAACAAAGGGCAGGGGAGCAGGGGCCCCAGGGAAGGGCCCTCAGAGCCCGGCAGGCCCAGTGGAGTGTCACAAGCATTTAGGCCCAGGCCAAAGGCGCTTTCTTTGTCTGCACAGCTGCCCAAACTCTCACCTTTCCACTCAGGCCGCCCTCTTACTTGAAGTGTGTGTGGAACCTGTCTGCGCAGTACACCTCGCTGCACAGCTAAGCATAGGTCTGGGCATCATAGCTTCCTGCCAGGTGACCGAGGCTCGCAGGCAGATGGGTCCCTGGGACACACGCGGAGAGGCTCCTGCCCGGGCCACAGGCCGCCCACTGCCCCTGCCCCAGATCGGGGGCCGCAAAGCAGCCCTGTCTGAGTCCCCTGCCTCTAGAGGGAGTATTGGACCAACACTTGTAGAAAACGGGGTCCTTGCGGGCCACTCATTGGAGGGACACAAATAAATCTTTGCCGACTTTCTGCTGAAACTTACGAGCGTTCACACCTAAGCCTCTTACAAGGTCAGCTGTTTAGCTAAACATGAGCTCATGATCTAAATTTACACAATAATGAAGAAAGCAGCTATAAGGGGAAAAAATCAGCCAAAACAATCCATACCAGAATTAGATTCCCAAGGCCATCCATCAGATGTAGGAATAATCGGGTGCAAGGCAGAAAATATATATAAAACTGGAACTGAAACAAGGCACGAGGATGTTTTCAAAGATTGGTAGGATCTCTAAAACATTTTTAAAGATCATGTCATTGATAAAGCTAAATACACAAAGGTTGTGTAATACAACAGATTAATCATTGAGAAGAGTGAAATTATGCTGTTTTGAAAACTATGGCAGGTCAGATTTTCTGCCTAATTATATAAGAAGATTTCTCTAAAAAATACACATTATTTCAAAGCCTTATTGGCTGTGAAATAAGTTAAGGGTATTTCAAATGGCTTGTCTGCAAAGAAAGGTGAGATGTAGGGGATCACAGAAAGTCGAGGGGAAAATAGGTCAATATATACATTGTTATATGGTGAACTAAGCCTTAGGCCGGCAACAATGGAGAGGACCTGACCCTTAGAAACGTACAAGTAAGCTGGAATCTTCAAAAGTTCAAATCTTTATAAGTAAAAAGATTTATTAAAATGAATAACCAAGTGTTTTAATTGACATCAGAAGATGAAAACAATAAACCCTGAGAACATAGAAAAAAGTTAAATAAAGATATGAGCAGAACTTAATACAACAGAAAACGTATAAAATCCAGGTGATTTAGTAAGTCAAAAGAATCTTCTTTGAAAAGATTTAAAAGACACACTTTGATTAAGGAAAACAAAAACATAAGTAAAGAATATACAGAAAGAGTCAGGACAATGTTAGAGCAGAGAATATATGAAATGCCAGTAAATTTGAACATTTCTGTCAAGTGGACCATTTCCTAGCTCCTAAAGTTTACCAAAACTGACACAAGAGGAAATCATTTAAGGTCATCATGTCTGCCCTTGGCATTCTCGGAACGCCCTGGCCTCAGAATGCAGCCTCTGTAGTCCATGGTAACCTGCGGAGAGGGGGCGGGGCTGAGGGAGGTTGGAACACTGCCCTCACTGAGGGAGTGGGTGTGGCCATCTCTCCTGTGACTGAACAAAGGGCAGGGGAGCAGGGGGCCCAGGGCAGGGCCCTCAGAGCCCGGCAGGCCCAGTGGAGTGTCACAAGCATTTAGGCCCAGGCCAAAGGGCGCTTTCTTTGTCTGCACAGCTGCCCAAACTCTCACCTTTCCACTCAGGCCGCCCTCTTACTTGAAGTGTGTGTGGAACCTGTCCGCGCAGTACACCTCGCTGCACAGCTAAGCATAGGTCTGGGTATCGTAGCTTCCTGCCAGGTGACCGAGGCTCGCAGGCAGATGGGTCCCTGGGACACACGGGGAGAGGCTCCTGCCCGGGCCACAGGCCGCCCACTGCCCCTGCCCCAGATCGGGGGCCGCAAAGCAGCCCTGTCTGAGTCCCCTGCCTCTAGAGGGAGTATTGGCCAACAGTTGTAGAAAACGGGGTCCTTGCGGGCCACTCATTGGAGGGACACAAATAAATCTTTGCCGACTTTCTGCTGAAACTTACGAGCATTCACAACTAAGCCTCTTACAAGGTCAGCTATTTAGCTAAACATGAGCTCATGATCTAAATTTACACAATAATGAAGAAAGCAGCTACAAGGGGAGACAATCAGCCAAAACAATCAATACCAGTATTAGATTCCCAAGGCCATCCATCAGATGTAGGAATAATCAGGTGCAAGGCAGAAAATATACATAAAACTGGAACTGAAACAAGGCACAAGGATGTTTTCAAAGACTGGTAGGATCTCTAAAACATTTTTAAAGGACATGTCATTGATAAAGCTAAATACACAAAGGTTGTGTAATACAACAGTTTAATCATTGAGAAGTGTGAAATTATGCTGTTTTGAAAACTATGGCAGGTCAGATTTTCTGCCTAATTCTATAAGAAGATGTCTCTAAAAAATACACATTATTTCAAAGCCTTATTGGCTGTGAAATAAGTTAAGTGTATTTCAAATGGCTTGTCTGCAAAGAAAGGTGAGATGTAGTGGATCACAGAAAGTCGAGGGGAAAATAGGTCAATATATACATTGCTATATGGTGAACTAAGCCTTAGGCCGGCAAGAGTGGAGAGGACCTGACCCTTAGAAACGTACAAGTAAGCTGGAATCTTCAAAAGTTCAAATCTTTATAAGTAAAAAGATTTATTAAAATGAATAACCAAGTGTTTTAATTGACATCAGAAGATGAAAACAATAAACCCTGAGAACATAGAAAAAAGTTAAATAAAGATATGAGCAGAACTTAATACAACAGAAAACGTATAAAATTCAGGTGATTTAGTAAGTCCAAAGAATCTTCTTTGAAAAGATTTAAAAGACACACTTTGATTAAGGAAAACCAAAACATAATTAAAGAATATACAGAAAGAGTCAGGACAATGTTAGAGCAGAGAATATATGAAATGCCAGTAAATTTGAACATTTCTGTCAAGTGGACCATTTCCTAGCTCCTAAAGTTTACCAAAACTGACACAAGAGGAAATCATTTAAGGTCATCATGTCTGCCCTTGGCATTCTCGGAACGCCCTGGCCTCAGAATGCAGCCTCTGTAGTCCATGGTAACCTGCGGAGAGGGGGCGGGGCTGAGGGAGGTTGGAACACTGCCCTCACTGAGGGAGTGGGTGTGGCCATCTCTGCTGTGACTGAACAAAGGGCAGGGGAGCAGGGGGCCCAGGGCAGGGCCCTCAGAGCCCGGCAGGCCCAGTGGAGTGTCACAAGCATTTAGGCCCAGGCCAAAGGGCGCTTTCTTTGTCTGCACAGCTGCCCAAACTCTCACCTTTCCACTCAGGCCGCCCTCTTACTTGAAGTGTGTGTGGAACCTGTCCGCGCAGTACACCTCGCTGCACAGCTAACCATAGGTCAGGGCATTGTGGCCTCCTGCCAGGTGACTGAGGCTCACAGGCAGATGGGTCCCTGGGAGACACGCAGAGAGGCTCCTGCCTGGGCCACAGGCCGCCCACTGCCCCTGCCCCAGATCGGGGGCCGCAACGCAGCCCTGTCTGAATCCCCTGCCTCTAGAGGGAGTATTGGACCAACAGTTGTAGAAAACGGGGTACTTGCGGGCCACTCATTGGAGGGACACAAATAAATCTTTGCAGACTTTCTGCTGAAACTTACGAGCATTCACAACTAAGCCTCTTACAAGGTCAGCTATTTAGCTAAACATGAGCTCATGATCTAAATTTACACAATAATGAAGAAAGCAGCTACAAGGGGAGACAATCAGCCAAAACAATCAATACCAGAATTAGATTCCCAAGGCCATCCATCAGATGTAGGATTAATCGGGTGCAAGGCAGAAAATATACATAAAACTGGAACTGAAACAAGGCACGAGGATGTATTCAAAGACTGGTAGGATCTCTAAAATATTTTTAAAGGACATGTCATTGATAAAGGTAAATACACAAAGGTTGTGTAATACAACAGATTAATCATTGAGAAGAGTGAAATTATGCTGTTTTGAAAACTATGGCAGGTCAGATTTTCTGCCTAATTATATAAGAAGATTTCTCTAAAAAATAAACATTATTTCAAAGCCTTATTGGCTGTGAAATAAGTTAAGGGTATTTCAAATGGCTTGTCTGCAAAGAAAGGTGAGATGTAGTGGATCACAGAAAGTCGAGGGGAAAATAGGTCAGTATATACATTGCTATATGGTGAACTAAGCCTTAGGCCGGCAACAGTGGAGAGGACCTGACCCTTAGAAACGTACAAGTAAGCTGGAATCTTCAAAAGTTCAAATCTTTATAAGTAAAAAGATTTATTAAAATGAATAACCAAGTGTTTTAATTGACATCAGAAGATGAAAGCAATAAAACCTGAGAACATAGAATAAAGTTAAATAAAGATATGAGCAGAACTTAATACAACAGAAAACGTATAAAATTCAGATGATTTAGTAAGTCCAAAGAATCTTCTTTGAAAAGATTTAAAAGACACACTTT
Source organism: Mesoplodon mirus (assembly GCF_964341445.2). Lineage (NCBI taxonomy): Eukaryota > Metazoa > Chordata > Mammalia > Artiodactyla > Ziphiidae > Mesoplodon > Mesoplodon mirus. The sequence goes on along the minus strand of NC_138976.1, from coordinate 119,788,568 downwards.
GATTAAGGAAAACAAAAACGTAAGTAAAGAATATACAGAAAGAGTCAGGACAATGTTAGAGCAGAGAATATATGAAATGCCAGTAAATTTGAACATTTCTGGAAAGTGGACCATTTCCTAGCTCCTAAAGTTTACCAAAACTGACACAAGAGGAAATCATTTAAGGTCATCATGTCTGCCCTTGGCATTCTCGGAACGCCCTGGCCTCAGAATGCAGCCTCTGTCGTCCATGGTAACCTGCGGAGAGGGGGCGGGGCTGAGGGAGGTTCGAACTCTGCCCTCACTGAGGGAGTGGGTGTGGCCATCTCTGCTGTGACTGAACAAAGGGCAGGGGAGCAGGGGGCCCAGGGCAGGGCCCTCAGAGCTCGGCAGGCCCAGTGGAGTATCACAAGCATTTAGGCCCAGGCCAAAGGGCGCTTTCTTTGTCTGCACAGCTGCCCAAACTCTCACCTTTCCACTCAGGCCGCCCTCTTACTTGAAGTGTGTGTGGAACCTGTCTGCGCAGTACACCTCGCTGCACAGCTAAGCATAGGTCTGGGCATCATAGCTTCCTGCCAGGTGACCGAGGCTCGCAGGCAGATGGGTCCCTGGGACCCACGCGGAGAGGCTCCTGCCCGGGCCACAGGCCGCCCACTTCCCCTGCCCCAGATCGGGGGCCGCAAAGCAGCCCTGTCTGAGTCCCCTGCCTCTAGAGGGAGTATTGGACCAACACTTGTAGAAAACGGGGTCCTTGCGGGCCACTCATTGGAGGGACACAAATAAATCTTTGCCGACTTTCTGCCGAAACTTACGAGCATTCACAACTAAGCCTCTTACAAGGTCAGCTGTTTAGCTAAACATGAGCTCATGATCTAAATTTACACAATAATGAAGAAAGCAGCTACAAGGGTAGACAATCAGCCAAAACAATCAATACCAGTATTAGATTCCCAAGGCCATCCATCAGATGTAGGAATAATCGGGTGCAAGGCAGAAAATATACATAAAACTGGACTGAAACAAGGCACGAGGATGTTTTCAAAGACTGGTAGGATCTCTAAAACATTTTTAAAGGACATGTCATTGATAAAGCTAAATACACAAAGGTTGTGTAATACAACAGTTTAATCATTGAGAAGAGTGAAATTATGCTGTTTTGAAAACTATGGCAGGTCAGATTTTCTGCCTAATTATATAAGAAGATTTCTCTCAAAAATACACATTATTTCAAAGCCTTATTGGCTGTGAAATAAGTTAAGTGTATTTCAAATGGCTTGTCTGCAAAGAAAGGTGAGATGTAGTGGATCACAGAAAGTCGAGGGGAAAATAGGTCAATATATACATTGCTATATGGTGAACTAAGCCTTAGGCCAGCAACTGTGGAGAGGACCTGACCCTTAGAAACGTACAAGTAAGCTGGAATCTTCAAAAGTTCAAATCTTTATAAGTAAAAAGATTTATTAAAATGAATAACCAAGAGTTTTAATTGACATCAGAAGATGAAAACAATAAACCCTGAGAACATTGAAAAAAGTTAAATAAAGATATGAGCAGAACTTAATACAACAGAAAACGTATAAAATTCAGGTGATTTAGTAAGTCCAAAGAATCTTCTTTGAAAAGATTTAAAAGACACACTTTGATTAAGGAAAACCAAAACATAAGTAAAGAATATACAGAAAGAGTCAGGACAATGTTAGAGCAGAGAATATATGAAATGCCAGTAAATTTGAACATTTCTGTCAAGTGGACCATTTCCTAGCTCCTAAAGTTTACCAAAACTGACACAAGAGGAAATCATTAAAGGTCATCATGTCTGCCCTTGGCATTCTCGGAACGCCCTGGCCTCAGAATGCAGCCTCTGTAGTCCATGGTAACCTGCGGAGAGGGGGCGGGGCTGAGGGAGGTTGGAACACTGCCCTCACTGAGGGAGTGGGTGTGGCCATCTCTGCTGTGACTGAACAAAGGGCAGGGGAGCAGGGGGCCCAGGGCAGGGCCCTCAGAGCCCGGCAGGCCCAGTGGAGTGTCACAAGCATTTAGGCCCAGGCCAAAGGGCACTTTCTTTGTCTGCACAGCTGCCCAAACCCTCACCTTTCCACTCAGGCCGCCCTCTTACTTGAAGTGTGTGTGGAACCTGTCCACGCAGTACACCTCGCTGCACAGCTAAGCATAGGTCTGGGCATCGTAGCTTCCTTCCAGGTGACCGAGGCTCGCAGGCAGATGGGTCCCTGGGACACACGCGGAGAGGCTCCTGCCCGGGCCACAGGCCGCCCACTGCCCCTGCCCCAGATCGGGGGCTGCAAAGCAGCCCTGTCTGAGTCCCCTGCCTCTAGAGGGATTATTGGACCAACACTTGTAGAAAACGGGGTCCTTGCGGGCCACTCATTGGAGGGACACAAATAAATCTTTGCCGACTTTCTGCTGAAACTTACGAGCATTCACAACTAAGCCTCTTACAAGGTCAGCTGTTTAGCTAAACATGAGCTCATGATCTAAATTTACACAATAATGAAGAAAGCAGCTACAAGCGTAGACAATCAGCCAAAACAATCAATACCAGTATTAGATTCCCAAGGCCATCCATCAGATGTAGGAATAATCGGGTGCAAGGCAGAAAATATACATAAAACTGGAACTGAAACAAGGCACGAGGATGTTTTCAAAGACTGGTAGGATCTCTAAAACATTTTTAAAGGACATGTCATTGATAAAGCTAAATACACAAAGGTTGTGTAATACAACAGTTTAATCATTGAGAAGAGTGAAATTATGCTGTTTTGAAAACTATGGCAGGTCAGATTTTCTGCCTAATTATATAAGAAGATTTCTCTAAAAAATACACATTATTTCAAAGCCTTATTGGCTGTGAAATAAGTTAAGTGTATTTCAAATGGCTTGTCTGCAAAGAAAGGTGAGATGTAGTGGATCACAGAAAGTCGAGGGGAAAATAGGTCAATATATACATTGCTATATGGTGAACTAAGCCTTAGGCCGGCAACTGTGGAGAGGACCTGACCCTTAGAAACGTACAAGTAAGCTGGACTCTTCAAAAGTTCAAATCTTTATAAGTAAAAAGATTTATTAAAATGAATAACCAAGTGTTTTAATTGACATCAGAAGATGAAAACAATAAACCCTGAGAACATAGAAAAAAGTTAAATAAAGATATGAGCAGAACTTAATACAACAGAAAACGTATAAAATTCAGGTGATTTAGTAAGTCCAAAGAATCTTCTTTGAAAAGATTTAAAAGACACACTTTGATTAAGGAAAACCAAAACATAAGTAAAGAATATACAGAAAGAGTCAGGACAATGTTAGAGCAGAGAATATATGAAATGCCAGTAAATTTGAACATTTCTGTCAAGTGGACCATTTCCTAGCTCCTAAAGTTTACCAAAACTGACACAAGAGGAAATCATTTAAGGTCATCATGTCTGCCCTTGGCATTCTCGGAACGCCCTGGCCTCAGAATGCAGCCTCTGTAGTCCATGGTAACCTGCGGAGAGGGGGCGGGGCTGAGGGAGGTTGGAACACTGCCCTCACTGAGGGAGTGGGTGTGGCCATCTCTGCTGTGACTGAACAAAGGGCAGGGGAGCAGGGGGCCCAGGGCAGGGCCCTCAGATCCCGGCAGGCCCAGTGGAGTGTCACAAGCATTTAGGCCCAGGCCAAAGGGCGCTTTCTTTGTCTGCACAGCTGCCCAAACTCTCACCTTTCCACTCAGGCCGCCCTCTTACTTGAAGTGTGTGTGGAACCTGGCCGCGCAGTACACCTCGCTGCACAGCTAACCATAGGTCAGGGCATTGTGGCCTCCTGCCAGGTGACTGAGGCTCACAGGCAGATGGGTCCCTCGGAGACACGCGGAGAGGCTCCTGCCTGGGCCACAGGCCGCCCACTGCCCCTGCCCCAGATCGGGGGCCGCAAAGCAGCCCTGTCTGAATCCCCTGCCTCTAGAGGGAGTATTGGACCAACAGTTGTAGAAAACGGGGTACTTGCGGGCCACTCATTGGAGAGACACAAATAAATCTTTGCCGACTTTCTGCTGAAACTTACGAGCATTCACAACTAAGCCTCTTACAAGGTCAGCTATTTAGCTAAACATGAGCTCATGATCTAAATTTACACAATAATGAAGAAAGCAGCTACAAGGGGAGACAATCAGCCAAAACAATCAATACCAGAATTAGATTCCCAAGGCCATCCATCAGATGTAGGAATAATCGGGTGCAAGGCAGAAAATATACATAAAACTGGAACTGAAACAAGGCACGAGGATGTATTCAAAGACTGGTAGGTTCTCTAAAACATTTTTAAAGGACATGTCATTGATAAAGCTAAATACACAAAGGTTGTGTAATACAACAGATTAATCATTGAGAAGAGTGAAATTATGCTGTTTTGAAAACTATGGCAGGTCAGATTTTCTGCCTAATTATATAAGAAGATTTCTCTAAAAAATAAACATTATTTCAAAGCCTTATTGGCTGTAAAATAAGTTAAGGGTATTTCAAATGGCTTGTCTGCAAAGAAAGGTGAGATGTAGTGGATCACAGAAAGTCGAGGGGAAAATAGGTCAGTATATACATTGCTATATGCTGAACTAAGCCTTAGGCCGGCAAGAGTGGAGAGGACCTGACCCTTAGAAACATACAAGTAAGCTGGAATCTTCAAAAGTTCAAATCTTTATAAGTAAAAAGATTTATTAAAATGAATAACCAAGTGTTTTAATTGACATCAGAAGATGAAAACAATAAACCCTGAGAACATAGAAAAAAGTTAAATAAAGATATGAGCAGAAGTTAATACAACAGAAAACGTATAAAATTCAGATGATTTAGTAAGTCCAAAGAATCTTCTTTGAAAAGATTTAAAAGACACACTTTGATTAAGGAAAACAAAAACATAAGTAAAGAATATACAGAAAGAGTCAGGACAATGTTAGAGCAGAGAATATATGAAATGCCAGTAAATTTGAACATTTCTGGAAAGTGGACCATTTCCTAGCTCCTAAAGTTTACCAAAACGGACACAAGAGGAAATCATTTAAGGTCATCATGTCTGCCCTTGGCATTCTCGGAACGCCCTGGCCTCAGAATGCAGCCTCTGTCGTCCATGGTAACCTGTGGAGAGGGGGCGGGGCTGAGGGAGGTTGGAACACTGCCCTCACTGAGGGAGTGGGTGTGGCCATCTCTGCTGTGACTGAACAAAGGGCAGGGGAGCAGGGGGCCCAGGGAAGGGCCCTCAGAGCCCGTCAGGCCCAGTGGAGTGTCACAAGCATTTAGGCCCAGGACAAAGGGCGCTTTCTTTGTCTGCACAGCTGCCCAAACTCTCACCTTTCCACTCAGGCCGCCCTCTTACTTGAAGTGTGTGTGGAACCTGTCTGCGCAGTACACCTCGCTGCACAGCTAAGCATAGGTCTGGGCATCATAGCTTCCTGCCAGGTGACCGAGGCTCGCAGGCAGATGGGTCCCTGGGACACACGCGGAGAGGCTCCTGCCCGGGCCACAGGCAGCCCACTTCCACTGCCCCAGATCGGGGGCCGCAAAGCAGCCCTGTCTGAGTCCCCTGCCTCTTGAGGGAGTATTGGACAAACACTTGTAGAAAACGGGGTCCTTGCGGGCCACTCATTGGAGGGACACAAAGAAATCTTTGCCGACTTTCTGCTGAAACTTACGAGCGTTCACACCTAAGCCTCTTACAAGGTCAGCTGTTTAGCTAAACATGAGCTCATGATCTAAATTTACACAATAATGAAGAAAGCAGCTACAAGGGGAGACAATCAGCCAAAACAATCAATACCAGTATTAGATTCCCAAGGCCATCCATCAGATGTAGGAATAATCGGGTGCAAGGCAGAAAATATACATCAAACTGGAAATGAAACAAGGCACAAGGATGTTTTCAAAGACTGGTAGGATCTCTAAAACATTTTTAAAGGACATGTCATTGATAAAGCTAAATACACAAGGGTTGTGTAATACAACAGTTTAATCATTGAGAAGTGTGAAATTATGCTGTTTTGAAAACTATGGCAGGTCAGATTTACTGCCTAATTATATAAGAAGATTTCTCTAAAAAATACACATTATTTCAAAGCCTTACTGGCTGTGAAATAAGTTAAGGGTATTTCAAATGGCTTGTCTGCAAAGAAAGGTGAGATGTAGGGGATCACAGAAAGTCGAGGGGAAAATAGGTCAATATATACATTGCTATATGGTGAACTAAGCCTTAGGCCGGCAACAATGGAGAGGACCTGACCCTTAGAAACGTACAAGTAAGCTGGAATCTTCAAAAGTTCAAATCTTTATAAGTAAAAAGATTTATTAAAATGAATAACCAAGTGTTTTAATTGACATCAGAAGATGAAAACAATAAACCCTGAGAACATAGAAAAAAGTTAAATAAAGATATGAGCAGAACTTAATACAACAGAAAACGTATAAAATCCAGGTGATTTAGTAAGTCCAAAGAATCTTCTTTGAAAAGATTTAAAAGACACACTTTGATTAAGGAAAACAAAAACATAAGTAAAGAATATACAGAAAGAGTCAGGACAATGTTAGAGCAGAGAATATATGAAATGCCAGTAAATTTGAACATTTCTGTCAAGTGGACCATTTCCTAGCTCCTAAAGTTTACCAAAACTGACACAAGAGGAAATCATTTAAGGTCATCATGTCTGCCCTTGGCATTCTCGGAACGCCCTGGCCTCAGAATGCAGCCTCTGTAGTCCATGGTAACCTGCGGAGAGGGGGCGGGGCTGAGGGAGGTTGGAACACTGCCCTTACTGAGGGAGTGGGTGTGGCCATCTCTGCTGTGACTGAACAAAGGGCAGGGGAGCAGGGGGCCCAGGGAAGGGCCCTCAGAGCCCGGCAGGCCCAGTGGAGTGTCACAAGCATTTAGGCCCATGCCAAAGGGCGCTTTCTTTGTCTGCACAGCTGCCCAAACTCTCACCTTTCCACTCAGGCCGCCCTCTTACTTGAAGTGTGTGTGGAACCTGTCCGCGCAGTACACCTCGCTGCACAGCTAAGCATAGGTCTGGGCATCGTAGCTTCCTGCCAGGTGACCGAGGCTCGCAGGCAGATGGGTCCCTGGGACACACGGGGAGAGGCTCCTGCCCGGGCCACAGGCCGCCCACTACCCCTGCCCCAGATCGGGGGCCGCAAAGCAGCCCTGTCTGAGTCCCCTGCCTCTAGAGGGAGTATTGGCCAACACTTGTAGAAAACGGGGTCCTTGCGGGCCACTCATTGGAGGGACACAAATAAATCTTTGCCGACTTTCTGCTGAAACTTACGAGCATTCACAACTAAGCCTCTTACAAGGTCAGCTATTTAGCTAAACATGAGCTCATGATCTAAATTTACACAATAATGAAGAAAGCAGCTACAAGGGGAGACAATCAGCCAAAACAATCAATACCAGTATTAGATTCCCAAGGCCATCCATCAGATGTAGGAATAATAAGGTGCAAGGCAGAAAATATACATAAAACTGGAACTGAAACAAGGCACAAGGATGTTTTCAAAGACTGGTAGGATCTCTAAAACATTTTTAAAGGACATGTCATTGATAAAGCTAAATACACAAAGGTTGTGTAATACAAGAGTTTAATCATTGAGAAGTGTGAAATTATGCTGTTTTGAAAACTATGGCAGGTCAGATTTTCTGCCTAATTATATAAGAAGATGTCTCTAAAAAATACACATTATTTCAAAGCCTTATTGGCTGTGAAATAAGTTAAGTGTATTTCAAATGGCTTGTCTGCAAAGAAAGGTGAGATGTAGGGGATCACAGAAAGTCTAGGGGAAAATAGGTCAATATATACATTGCTATATGGTGAACTAAGCATTAGGCCGGCAACAATGGAGAGGACCTGACCCTTAGAAACATACAAGTAAGCTGGAATCTTCAAAAGTTCAAATCTTTATAAGTAAAAAGATTTATTAAAATGAATAACCAAGTGTTTTAATTGACATCAGAAGATGAAAACAATAAACCCTGAGAACATAGAAAAAAGTTAAATAAAGATATGAGCGGAAGTTAATACAACAGAAAACGTATAAAATTCAGATGATTTAGTAAGTCCAAAGAATCTTCTTTGAAAAGATTTAAAAGACACACTTTGATTAAGGAAAACAAAAACATAAGTAAAGAATATACAGAAAGAGTCAGGACAATGTTAGAGCAGAGAATATATGAAATGTCAGTAAATTTGAACATTTCTGGAAAGTGGACCATTTCCTAGCTCCTAAAGTTTACCAAAACTGACACAAGAGGAAATCATTTAAGGTCATCATGTCTGCCCTTGGCATTCTCGGAACGCCCTGGCCTCAGAATGCAGCCTCTGTAGTCCATGGTAACCTGCGGAGAGGGGTCGGGGCTGAGGGAGGTTGGAACACTGCCCTCACTGAGGGAGTGGGTGTGGCCATCTCTGCTGTGACTGAACAAAGGGCAGGGGAGCAGGGGGCCCAGGGCAGGGCCCTCAGAGCCCGGCAGGCCCAGTGGAGTGTCACAAGCATTTAGGCCCAGGCCAAAGGGCGCTTTCTTTGTCTGCACAGCTGCCCAAACTCTCACCTTTCCACTCAGGCCGCCCTCTTACTTGAAGTGTGTGTGGAACCTGTCTGCGCAGTACACCTCGCTGCACAGCTAAGCATAGGTCTGGGCATCATAGCCTCCTGCCAGGTGACCGAGGCTCGCAGGCAGATGGGTCCCTGGGACACACGCGGAGAGGCTCCTGCCGGGGCCACAGGCCGCCCACTTCCCCTGCCCCAGATCGGGGGCCGCAAAGCAGCCCTGTCTGAGTCCCCTGCCTCTAGAGGGAGTATTGGACCAACACTTGTAGAAAACGGGGTCCTTGCGGGCCACTCATTGGAGGGACACAAATAAATCTTTGCCGACTTTCTGCTGAAACTTACGAGCGTTCACACCTAAGCCTCTTACAAGGTCAGCTGTTTAGCTATACATGAGCTCATGATCTAAATTTACACAATAATGAAGAAAGCAGCTATAAGGGGAAACAATCAGCCAAAACAATCCATACCAGAATTAGATTCCCAAGGCCATCCATCAGATGTAGGAATAATCGTGTGCAAGGCAGAAAATATATATAAAACTGGAACTGAAACAAGGCACGAGGATGTTTGCAAAGATTGGTAGGATCTCTAAAACATTTTTAAAGATCATGTCATTGATAAAGCTAAATACACAAAGGTTGTGTAATACAACAGATTAATCATTGAGAAGAGTGAAATTATGCTGTTTTGAAATCTATGGCAGGTCAGATTTTCTGCCTAATTATATAAGAAGATTTCTCTAAAAAATACACATTATTTCAAAGCCTTATTGGCTGTGAAATAAGTTAAGGGTATTTCAAATGGCTTGTCTGCAAAGAAAGGTGAGATGTAGGGGATCACAGAAAGTCGAGGGGAAAATAGGTCAATATATACATTGCTATATGGTGAACTAAGCCTTAGGCCGGCAACAATGGAGAGGACCTGACCCTTAGAAACGTACAAGTAAGCTGGAATCTTCAAAGGTTCAAATCTTTATAAGTAAAAAGATTTATTAAAATGAATAACCAAGTGTTTTAATTGACATCAGAAGATGAAAACAATAAACCCTGAGAACATAGAAAAAAGTTAAATAAAGATATGAGCAGAATTTAATACAACAGAAAACGTATAAAATCCAGGTGATTTAGTAAGTCCAAAGAATCTTCTTTGAAAAGATTTAAAAGACACACTTTGATTAAGGAAAACAAAAACATAAGTAAAGAATATACAGAAAGAGTCAGGACAATGTTAGAGCAGAGAATATATGAAATGCCAGTAAATTTGAACATTTCTGTCAAGTGGACCATTTCCTAGCTCCTAAAGTTTACCAAAACTGACACAAGAGGAAATCATTTAAGGTCATCATGTCTGCCCTTGGCATTCTCGGAACGCCCTGGCCTCAGAATGCAGCCTCTGTAGTCCATGGTAACCTGCGGAGAGGGGGCGGGGCTGAGGGAGGTTGGAACACTGCCCTCACTGAGGGAGTGGGTGTGGCCATCTCTGCTGTGACTGAACAAAGGGCAGGGGAGCAGGGGGCCCAGGGCAGGGCCCTCAGAGCCCGGCAGGCCCAGTGGAGTGTCACAAGCATTTAGGCCCAGGCCAAAGGGCGCTTTCTTTGTCTGCACAGCTGCCCAAACTCTCACCTTTCCACTCAGGCCGCCCTCTTACTTGAAGTGTGTGTGGAACCTGTCCGCGCAGTACACCTCGCTGCACAGCTAAGCATAGGTCTGGGCATCGTAGCTTCCTGCCAGGTGACCGAGGCTCGCAGGCAGATGGGTCCCTGGGACACACGGGGAGAGGCTCCTGCCCGGGCCACAGGCCGCCCACTACCCCTGCCCCAGATCGGGGGCCGCAAAGCAGCCCTGTCTGAGTCCCCTGCCTCTAGAGGGAGTATTGGCCAACACTTGTAGAAAACGGGGTCCTTGCGGGCCACTCATTGGAGGGACACAAATAAATCTTTGCCGACTTTCTGCTGAAACTTACGAGCATTCACAACTAAGCCTCTTACAAGGTCAGCTATTTAGCTAAACATGAGCTCATGATCTAAATTTACACAATAATGAAGAAAGCAGCTACAAGGGGAGACAATCAGCCAAAACAATCAATACCAGTATTAGATTCCCAAGGCCATCCATCAGATGTAGGAATAATAAGGTGCAAGGCAGAAAATATACATAAAACTGGAACTGAAACAAGGCACAAGGATGTTTTCAAAGACTGGTAGGATCTCTAAAACATTTTTAAAGGACATGTCATTGATAAAGCTAAATACACAAAGGTTGTGTAATACAAGAGTTTAATCATTGAGAAGTGTGAAATTATGCTGTTTTGAAAACTATGGCAGGTCAGATTTTCTGCCTAATTATATAAGAAGATGTCTCTAAAAAATACACATTATTTCAAAGCCTTATTGGCTGTGAAATAAGTTAAGTGTATTTCAAATGGCTTGTCTGCAAAGAAAGGTGAGATGTAGGGGATCACAGAAAGTCTAGGGGAAAATAGGTCAATATATACATTGCTATATGGTGAACTAAGCATTAGGCCGGCAACAATGGAGAGGACCTGACCCATAGAAACATACAAGTAAGCTGGAATCTTCAAAAGTTCAAATCTTTATAAGTAAAAAGATTTATTAAAATGAATAACCAAGTGTTTTAATTGACATCAGAAGATGAAAACAATAAACCCTGAGAACATAGAAAAAAGTTAAATAAAGATATGAGCGGAAGTTAATACAACAGAAAACGTATAAAATTCAGATGATTTAGTAAGTCCAAAGAATCTTCTTTGAAAAGATTTAAAAGACACACTTTGATTAAGGAAAACAAAAACATAAGTAAAGAATATACAGAAAGAGTCAGGACAATGTTAGAGCAGAGAATATATGAAATGTCAGTAAATTTGAACATTTCTGGAAAGTGGACCATTTCCTAGCTCCTAAAGTTTACCAAAACTGACACAAGAGGAAATCATTTAAGGTCATCATGTCTGCCCTTGGCATTCTCGGAACGCCCTGGCCTCAGAATGCAGCCTCTGTAGTCCATGGTAACCTGCGGAGAGGGGGCGGGGCTGAGGGAGGTTGGAACACTGCCCTCACTGAGGGAGTGGGTGTGGCCATCTCTGCTGTGACTGAACAAAGGGCAGGGGAGCAGGGGGCCCAGGGCAGGGCCCTCAGAGCCCGGCAGGCCCAGTGGAGTGTCACAAGCATTTAGGCCCAGGCCAAAGGGCGCTTTCTTTGTCTGCACAGCTGCCCAAACTCTCACCTTTCCACTCAGGCCGCCCTCTTACTTGAAGTGTGTGTGGAACCTGTCCGCGCAGTACACCTCGCTGCACAGCTAAGCATAGGTCTGGGCATCGTAGCTTCCTGCCAGGTGACCGAGGCTCGCAGGCAGATGGGTCCCTGGGACACACGGGGAGAGGCTCCTGCCCGGGCCACAGGCCGCCCACTACCCCTGCCCCAGATCGGGGGCCGCAAAGCAGCCCTGTCTGAGTCCCCTGCCTCTAGAGGGAGTATTGGCCAACACTTGTAGAAAACGGGGTCCTTGCGGGCCACTCATTGGAGGGACACAAATAAATCTTTGCCGACTTTCTGCTGAAACTTACGAGCATTCACAACTAAGCCTCTTACAAGGTCAGCTATTTAGCTAAACATGAGCTCATGATCTAAATTTACACAATAATGAAGAAAGCAGCTACAAGGGGAGACAATCAGCCAAAACAATCAATACCAGTATTAGATTCCCAAGGCCATCCATCAGATGTAGGAATAATAAGGTGCAAGGCAGAAAATATACATAAAACTGGAACTGAAACAAGGCACAAGGATGTTTTCAAAGACTGGTAGGATCTCTAAAACATTTTTAAAGGACATGTCATTGATAAAGCTAAATACACAAAGGTTGTGTAATACAAGAGTTTAATCATTGAGAAGTGTGAAATTATGCTGTTTTGAAAACTATGGCAGGTCAGATTTTCTGCCTAATTATATAAGAAGATGTCTCTAAAAAATACACATTATTTCAAAGCCTTATTGGCTGTGAAATAAGTTAAGTGTATTTCAAATGGCTTGTCTGCAAAGAAAGGTGAGATGTAGGGGATCACAGAAAGTCTAGGGGAAAATAGGTCAATATATACATTGCTATATGGTGAACTAAGCATTAGGCCGGCAACAATGGAGAGGACCTGACCCATAGAAACATACAAGTAAGCTGGAATCTTCAAAAGTTCAAATCTTTATAAGTAAAAAGATTTATTAAAATGAATAACCAAGTGTTTTAATTGACATCAGAAGATGAAAACAATAAACCCTGAGAACATAGAAAAAAGTTAAATAAAGATATGAGCGGAAGTTAATACAACAGAAAACGTATAAAATTCAGATGATTTAGTAAGTCCAAAGAATCTTCTTTGAAAAGATTTAAAAGACACACTTTGATTAAGGAAAACAAAAACATAAGTAAAGAATATACAGAAAGAGTCAGGACAATGTTAGAGCAGAGAATATATGAAATGTCAGTAAATTTGAACATTTCTGGAAAGTGGACCATTTCCTAGCTCCTAAAGTTTACCAAAACTGACACAAGAGGAAATCATTTAAGGTCATCATGTCTGCCCTTGGCATTCTCGGAACGCCCTGGCCTCAGAATGCAGCCTCTGTAGTCCATGGTAACCTGCGGAGAGGGGTCGGGGCTGAGGGAGGTTGGAACACTGCCCTCACTGAGGGAGTGGGTGTGGCCATCTCTGCTGTGACTGAACAAAGGGCAGGGGAGCAGGGGGCCCAGGGCAGGGCCCTCAGAGCCCGGCAGGCCCAGTGGAGTGTCACAAGCATTTAGGCCCAGGCCAAAGGGCGCTTTCTTTGTCTGCACAGCTGCCCAAACTCTCACCTTTCCACTCAGGCCGCCCTCTTTCTTGAAGTGTGTGTGGAACCTGTCTGCGCAGTACACCTCGCTGCACAGCTAAGCATAGGTCTGGGCATCATAGCCTCCTGCCAGGTGACCGAGGCTCGCAGGCAGATGGGTCCCTGGGACACACGCGGAGAGGCTCCTGCCCGGGCCACAGGCCGCCCACTTCCCCTGCCCCAGATCGGGGGCCGCAAAGCAGCCCTGTCTGAGTCCCCTGCCTCTAGAGGGAGTATTGGACCAACACTTGTAGAAAACGGGGTCCTTGCGGGCCACTCATTGGAGGGACACAAATAAATCTTTGCCGACTTTCTGCTGAAACTTACGAGCGTTCACACCTAAGCCTCTTACAAGGTCAGCTGTTTAGCTAAACATGAGCTCATGATCTAAATTTACACAATAATGAAGAAAGCAGCTATAAGGGGAAACAATCAGCCAAAACAATCCATACCAGAATTAGATTCCCAAGGCCATCCATCAGATGTAGGAATAATCGTGTGCAAGGCAGAAAATATATATAAAACTGGAACTGAAACAAGGCACGAGGATGTTTGCAAAGACTGGTAGGATCTCTAAAACATTTTTAAAGATCATGTCATTGATAAAGCTAAATACACAAAGGTTGTGTAATACAACAGATTAATCATTGAGAAGAGTGAAATTATGCTGTTTTGAAATCTATGGCAGGTCAGATTTTCTGCCTAATTATATAAGAAGATTTCTCTAAAAAATACACATTATTTCAAAGCCTTATTGGCTGTGAAATAAGTTAAGGGTATTTCAAATGGCTTGTCTGCAAAGAAAGGTGAGATGTAGGGGATCACAGAAAGTCGAGGGGAAAATAGGTCAATATATACATTGCTATATGGTGAACTAAGCCTTAGGCCGGCAACAATGGAGAGGACCTGACCCTTAGAAACGTACAAGTAAGCTGGAATCTTCAAAGGTTCAAATCTTTATAAGTAAAAAGATTTATTAAAATGAATAACCAAGTGTTTTAATTGACATCAGAAGATGAAAACAATAAACCCTGAGAACATAGAAAAAAGTTAAATAAAGATATGAGCAGAATTTAATACAACAGAAAACGTATAAAATCCAGGTGATTTAGTAAGTCCAAAGAATCTTCTTTGAAAAGATTTAAAAGACACACTTTGATTAAGGAAAACCAAAACATAAGTAAAGAATATACAGAAAGAGTCAGGACAATGTTAGAGCAGAGAATATATGAAATGCCAGTAAATTTGAACATTTCTGTCAAGTGGACCATTTCCTAGCTCCTAAAGTTTACCAAAACTGACACAAGAGGAAATCATTTAAGGTCATCATGTCTGCCCTTGGCATTCTCGGAACGCCCTGGCCTCAGAATGCAGCCTCTGTAGTCCATGGTAACCTGCGGAGAGGGGGCGGGGCTGAGGGAGGTTGGAACACTGCCCTCACTGAGGGAGTGGGTGTGGCCATCTCTGCTGTGACTGAACAAAGGGCAGGGGAGCAGGGGGCCCAGGGCAGGGCCCTCAGAGCCCGGCAGGCCCAGTGGAGTGTCACAAGCATTTAGGCCCAGGCCAAAGGGCGCTTTCTTTGTCTGCACAGCTGCCCAAACTCTCACCTTTCCACTCAGGCCGCCCTCTTACTTGAAGTGTGTGTGGAACCTGTCCGCGCAGTACACCTCGCTGCACAGCTAAGCATAGGTCTGGGCATCGTAGCTTCCTTCCAGGTGACCGAGGCTCGCAGGCAGATGGGTCCCTGGGACACACGGGGAGAGGCTCCTGCCCGGGCCACAGGCCGCCCACTGCCCCTGCCCCAGATCGGGGGCCGCAAAGCAGCCCTGTCTGAGTCCCCTGCCTCTAGAGGGAGTATTGGCCAACACTTGTATAAAACGGGGTCCTTGCGGGCCACTCATTGGAGGGACACAAATAAATCTTTGCCGACTTTCTGCTGAAACTTACGAGCGTTCACATCTAAGCCTCTTACAAGGTCAGCTATTTAGCTAAACATGAGCTCATGATCTAAATTTACACAATAATGAAGAAAGCAGCTACAAGGGGAGACAATCAGCCAAAACAATCAATACCAGTATTAGATTCCCAAGGCCATCCATCAGATGTAGGAATAATCAGGTGCAAGGCAGAAAATATACATAAAACTGGAACTGAAACAAGGCACAAGGATGTTTTCAAAGACTGGTAGGATCTCTAAAACATTTTTAAAGGACATGTCATTGATAAAGCTAAATACACAAAGGTTGTGTAATACAACAGTTTAATCATTGAGAAGTGTGAAATTATGCTGTTTTGAAAACTATGGCAGGTCAGATTTTCTGCCTAATTATATAAGAAGATGTCTCTAAAAAATACACATTATTTCAAAGCCTTATTGGCTGTGAAATAAGTTAAGTGTATTTCAAATGGCTTGTCTGCAAAGAAAGGTGAGATGTAGGGGATCACAGAAAGTCTAGGGGAAAATAGGTCAATATATACATTGCTATATGGTGAACTAAGCATTAGGCCGGCAACAATGGAGAGGACCTGACCCTTAGAAACATACAAGTAAGCTGGAATCTTCAAAAGTTCAAATCTTTATAAGTAAAAAGATTTATTAAAATGAATAACCAAGTGTTTTAATTGACATCAGAAGATGAAAACAATAAACCCTGAGAACATAGAAAAAAGTTAAATAAAGATATGAGCGGAAGTTAATACAACAGAAAACGTATAAAATTCAGATGATTTAGTAAGTCCAAAGAATCTTCTTTGAAAAGATTTAAAAGACACACTTTGATTAAGGAAAACAAAAACATAAGTAAAGAATATACAGAAAGAGTCAGGACAATGTTAGAGCAGAGAATATATGAAATGTCAGTAAATTTGAACATTTCTGGAAAGTGGACCATTTCCTAGCTCCTAAAGTTTACCAAAACTGACACAAGAGGAAATCATTTAAGGTCATCATGTCTGCCCTTGGCATTCTCGGAACGCCCTGGCCTCAGAATGCAGCCTCTGTAGTCCATGGTAACCTGCGGAGAGGGGTCGGGGCTGAGGGAGGTTGGAACACTGCCCTCACTGAGGGAGTGGGTGTGGCCATCTCTGCTGTGACTGAACAAAGGGCAGGGGAGCAGGGGGCCCAGGGCAGGGCCCTCAGAGCCCGGCAGGCCCAGTGGAGTGTCACAAGCATTTAGGCCCAGGCCAAAGGGCGCTTTCTTTGTCTGCACAGCTGCCCAAACTCTCACCTTTCCACTCAGGCCGCCCTCTTTCTTGAAGTGTGTGTGGAACCTGTCTGCGCAGTACACCTCGCTGCACAGCTAAGCATAGGTCTGGGCATCATAGCCTCCTGCCAGGTGACCGAGGCTCGCAGGCAGATGGGTCCCTGGGACACACGCGGAGAGGCTCCTGCCCGGGCCACAGGCCGCCCACTTCCCCTGCCCCAGATCGGGGGCCGCAAAGCAGCCCTGTCTGAGTCCCCTGCCTCTAGAGGGAGTATTGGACCAACACTTGTAGAAAACGGGGTCCTTGCGGGCCACTCATTGGAGGGACACAAATAAATCTTTGCCGACTTTCTGCTGAAACTTACGAGCGTTCACACCTAAGCCTCTTACAAGGTCAGCTGTTTAGCTAAACATGAGCTCATGATCTAAATTTACACAATAATGAAGAAAGCAGCTATAAGGGGAAACAATCAGCCAAAACAATCCATACCAGAATTAGATTCCCAAGGCCATCCATCAGATGTAGGAATAATCGTGTGCAAGGCAGAAAATATATATAAAACTGGAACTGAAACAAGGCACGAGGATGTTTGCAAAGATTGGTAGGATCTCTAAAACATTTTTAAAGATCATGTCATTGATAAAGGTAAATACACAAAGGTTGTGTAATACAACAGATTAATCATTGAGAAGAGTGAAATTATGCTGTTTTGAAATCTATGGCAGGTCAGATTTTCTGCCTAATTATATAAGAAGATTTCTCTAAAAAATACACATTATTTCAAAGCCTTATTGGCTGTGAAATAAGTTAAGGGTATTTCAAATGGCTTGTCTGCAAAGAAAGGTGAGATGTAGGGGATCACAGAAAGTCGAGGGGAAAATAGGTCAATATATACATTGCTATATGGTGAACTAAGCCTTAGGCCGGCAACAATGGAGAGGACCTGACCCTTAGAAACGTACAAGTAAGCTGGAATCTTCAAAGGTTCAAATCTTTATAAGTAAAAAGATTTATTAAAATGAATAACCAAGTGTTTTAATTGACATCAGAAGATGAAAACAATAAACCCTGAGAACATAGAAAAAAGTTAAATAAAGATATGAGCAGAATTTAATACAACAGAAAACGTATAAAATCCAGGTGATTTAGTAAGTCCAAAGAATCTTCTTTGAAAAGATTTAAAAGACACACTTTGATTAAGGAAAACCAAAACATAAGTAAAGAATATACAGAAAGAGTCAGGACAATGTTAGAGCAGAGAATATATGAAATGCCAGTAAATTTGAACATTTCTGTCAAGTGGACCATTTCCTAGCTCCTAAAGTTTACCAAAACTGACACAAGAGGAAATCATTTAAGGTCATCATGTCTGCCCTTGGCATTCTCGGAACGCCCTGGCCTCAGAATGCAGCCTCTGTAGTCCATGGTAACCTGCGGAGAGGGGGCGGGGCTGAGGGAGGTTGGAACACTGCCCTCACTGAGGGAGTGGGTGTGGCCATCTCTGCTGTGACTGAACAAAGGGCAGGGGAGCAGGGGGCCCAGGGCAGGGCCCTCAGAGCCCGGCAGGCCCAGTGGAGTGTCACAAGCATTTAGGCCCAGGCCAAAGGGCGCTTTCTTTGTCTGCACAGCTGCCCAAACTCTCACCTTTCCACTCAGGCCGCCCTCTTACTTGAAGTGTGTGTGGAACCTGTCCGCGCAGTACACCTCGCTGCACAGCTAAGCATAGGTCTGGGCATCGTAGCTTCCTGCCAGGTGACCGAGGCTCGCAGGCAGATGGGTCCCTGGGACACACGGGGAGAGGCTCCTGCCCGGGCCACAGGCCGCCCACTGCCCCTGCCCCAGATCGGGGGCCGCAAAGCAGCCCTGTCTGAGTCCCCTGCCTCTAGAGGGAGTATTGGCCAACACTTGTAGAAAACGGGGTCCTTGCGGGCCACTCATTGGAGGGACACAAATAAATCTTTGCCGACTTTCTGCTGAAACTTACGAGCGTTCACATCTAAGCCTCTTACAAGGTCAGCTATTTAGCTAAACATGAGCTCATGATCTAAATTTACACAATAATGAAGAAAGCAGCTACAAGGGGAGACAATCAGCCAAAACAATCAATACCAGTATTAGATTCCCAAGGCCATCCATCAGATGTAGGAATAATCAGGTGCAAGGCAGAAAATATACATAAAACTGGAACTGAAACAAGGCACAAGGATGTTTTCAAAGACTGGTAGGATCTCTAAAACATTTTTAAAGGACATGTCATTGATAAAGCTAAATACACAAAGGTTGTGTAATACAACAGTTTAATCATTGAGAAGTGTGAAATTATGCTGTTTTGAAAACTATGGCAGTTCAGATTTTCTGCCTAATTCTATAAGAAGATGTCTCTAAAAAATACACATTATTTCAAAGCCTTATTGGCTGTGAAATAAGTTAAGTGTATTTCAAATGGCTTGTCTGCAAAGAAAGGTGAGATGTAGGGGATCTCAGAAAGTCTAGGGGAAAATAGGTCAATATATACATTGCTATATGGTGAACTAAGCATTAGGCCGGCAACAATGGAGAGGTCCTGACCCTTAGAAACATACAAGTAAGCTGGAATCTTCAAAAGTTCAAATCTTTATAAGTAAAAAGATTTATTAAAATGAATAACCAAGTGTTTTAATTGACATCAGAAGATGAAAACAATAAACCCTGAGAACATAGAAAAAAGTTAAATAAAGATATGAGCAGAATTTAATACAACAGAAAACGTATAAAATCCAGGTGATTTAGTAAGTCCAAAGAATCTTCTTTGAAAAGATTTAAAAGACACACTTTGATTAAGGAAAACAAAAACATAAGTAAAGAATATACAGAAAGAGTCAGGACAATGTTAGAGCAGAGAATATATGAAATGCCAGTAAATTTGAACATTTCTGTCAAGTGGACCATTTCCTAGCTCCTAAAGTTTACCAAAACTGACACAAGAGGAAATCATTTAAGGTCATCATGTCTGCCCTTGGCATTCTCGGAACGCCCTGGCCTCAGAATGCAGCCTCTGTAGTCCATGGTAACCTGCGGAGAGGGGTCGGGGCTGAGGGAGGTTGGAACACTGCCCTCACTGAGGGAGTGGGTGTGGCCATCTCTGCTGTGACTGAACAAAGGGCAGGGGAGCAGGGGGCCCAGGGCAGGGCCCTCAGAGCCCGGCAGGCCCAGTGGAGTGTCACAAGCATTTAGGCCCAGGACAAAGGGCACTTTCTTTGTCTGCACAGCTGCCCAAACCCTCACCTTTCCACTCAGGCCGCCCTCTTACTTGAAGTGTGTGTGGAAACTGTCCACGCAGTACACCTCGCTGCACAGCTAAGCATAGGTCTGGGCATCGTAGCTTCCTTCCAGGTGACCGAGGCTCGCAGGCAGATGGGTCCCTGGGACACACGCGGAGAGGCTCCTGCCCGGGCCACAGGCCGCCCACTGCCCCTGACCCAGATCGGGGGCTGCAAAGCAGCCCTGTCTGAGTCCCCTGCCTCTAGAGGGATTATTGGACCAACACTTGTAGAAAACGGGGTTCTTGCGGGCCACTCATTGGAGGGACACAAATAAATCTTTGCCGACTTTCTGCTGAAACTTACGAGCATTCACAACTAAGCCTCTTACAAGGTCAGCTGTTTAGCTAAACATGAGCTCATGATCTAAATTTACACAATAATGAAGAAAGCAGCTACAAGGGGAGACAATCAGCCAAAACAATCAATACCAGTATTAGATTCCCAAGGCCATCCATCAGATGTAGGAATAATCGGGTGCAAGGCAGAAAATATACATAAAACTGGAACTGAAACAAGGCACGAGGATGTTTTCAAAGACTGGTAGGATCTCTAAAACATTTTTAAAGGACATGTCATTGATAAAGCTAAATACACAAAGGTTGTGTAATACAACAGTTTAATCATTGAGAAGAGTGAAACTATGCTGTTTTGAAAACTATGGCAGGTCAGATTTTCTGCCTAATTATATAAGAAGATTTCTCTAAAAAATACACATTATTTCAAAGCCTTATTGGCTGTGAAATAAGTTAAGTGTATTTCAAATGGCTTGTCTGCAAAGAAAGGTGAGATGTAGTGGATCACAGAAAGTCGAGGGGAAAATAGGTCAATATATACATTGCTATATGGTGAACTAAGCCTTAGGCCGGCAACAGTGGAGAGGACCTGACCCTTAGAAACGTACAAGTAAGCTGGAATCTTCAAAAGTTCAAATCTTTATAAGTAAAAAGTTTTATTAAAATGAATAACCAAGTGTTTTAATTGACATCAGAAGATGAAAACAATAAACCCTGAGAACATAGAAAAAAGTTAAATAAAGATATGAGCAGAACTTAATACAACAGAAAACGGATAAAATTCAGGTGATTTAGTAAGTCCAAAGAATCTTCTTTGAAAAGATTTAAAAGACACACTTTGATTAAGGAAAACCAAAACATGAGTAAAGAATATACAGAAAGAGTCAGGACAATGTTAGAGCAGAGAATATATGAAATGCCAGTAAATTTGAACATTTCTGTCAAGTGGACCATTTCCTAGCTCCTAAAGTTTACCAAAACTGACACAAGAGGAAATCACTTAAGGTCATCATGTCTGCCCTTGGCATTCTCGGAACGCCCTGGCCTCAGAATGCAGCCTCTGTAGTCCATGGTAACCTGCGGAGAGGGGGCGGGGCTGAGGGAGGTTGGAACACTGCCCTCACTGAGGGAGTGGGTGTGGCCATCTCTGCTGTGACTGAACAAAGGGCAGGGGAGCAGGGGGCCCAGGGCAGGGCCCTCAGAGCCCGGCAGGCCCAGTGGAGTGTCACAAGCATTTAGGCCCAGGCCAAAGGGCGCTTTCTTTGTCTGCACAGCTGCCCAAACTCTCACCTTTCCACTCAGGCCGCCCTCTTACTTGAAGTGTGTGTGGAACCTGTCCGCGCAGTACACCTCGCTGCACAGCTAACCATAGGTCAGGGCATTGTGGCCTCCTGCCAGGTGACTGAGGCTCACAGGCAGATGGGTCCCTGGGAGACACGCAGAGAGGCTCCTGCCTGGGCCACAGGCCGCCCACTGCCCCTTCCCCAGATCGGGGGCCGCAAAGCAGCCCTGTCTGAATCCCCTGCCTCTAGAGGGAGTATTGGACCAACAGTTGTAGAAAACGGGGTACTTGCGGGCCACTCATTGGAGGGACACAAATAAATCTTTGCCGACTTTCTGCTGAAACTTACGAGCATTCACAACTAAGCCTCTTACAAGGTCAGCTATTTAGCTAAACATGAGCTCATGATCTAAATTTACACAATAATGAAGAAAGCAGCTACAAGGGGAGACAATCAGCCAAAACAATCAATACCAGAATTAGATTCCCAAGGCCATCCATCAGATGTAGGAATAATCGGGTGCAAGGCAGAAAATATACATAAAACTGGAACTGAAACAAGGCACGAGGATGTATTCAAAGACTGGTAGGATCTCTAAAACATTTTTAAAGGACATGTCATTGATAAAGGTAAATACACAAAGGTTGTGTAATACAACAGATTAATCATTGAGAAGAGTGAAATTATGCTGTTTTGAAAACTATGGCAGGTCAGATTTTCTGCCTAATTATATAAGAAGATTTCTCTAAAAAATATACATTATTTCAAAGCCTTATTGGCTGTGAAATAAGTTAAGGGTATTTCAAATGGCTTGTCTGCAAAGAAAGGTGAGATGTAGTGGATCACAGAAAGTCGAGGGGAAAATAGGTCAGTATATACATTGCTATATGGTGAACTAAGCCTTAGGCCGGCAACAGTGGAGAGGACCTGACCCTTAGAAACGTACAAGTAAGCTGGAATCTTCAAAAGTTCAAATCTTTATAAGTAAAAAGATTTATTAAAATGAATAACCAAGTGTTTTAATTGACATCAGAAGATGAAAACAATAAAACCTGAGAACATAGAATAAAGTTAAATAAAGATATGAGCAGAAGTTAATACAACAGAAAACGTATAAAATTCAGATGATTTAGTAAGTCCAAAGAATCTTCTTTGAAAAGATTTAAAAGACACACTTTGATTAAGGAAAACAAAAACGTAAGTAAAGAATATACAGAAAGAGTCAGGACAATGTTAGAGCAGAGAATATATGAAATGCCAGTAAATTTGAACATTTGTGGAAAGTGGACCATTTCCTAGCTCCTAAAGTTTACCAAAACTGACACAAGAGGAAATCATTTAAGGTCATCATGTCTGCCCTTGGCATTCTCGGAACGCCCTGGCCTCAGAATGCAGCCTCTGTCGTCCATGGTAACCTGCGGAGAGGGGGCGGGGCTGAGGGAGTTTCGAACACTGCCCTCACTGAGGGAGTGGGTGTGGCCATCTCTGCTGTGACTGAACAAAGGGCAGGGGAGCAGGGGGCCCAGGGAAGGGCCCTCAGAGCCCGGCAGGCCCAGTGGAGTGTCACAAGCATTTAGGCCCAGGCCAAAGGGCGCTTTCTTTGTCTGCACAGCTGCCCAAACTCTCACCTTTCCACTCAGGCCGCCCTCTTACTTGAAGTGTGTGTGGAACCTGTCTGCGCAGTACACCTCGCTGCACAGCTAAGCATAGGTCTGGGCATCATAGCTTCCTGCCAGGTGACCGAGGTTCGCAGGCAGATGGGTCCCTGGGACACACGCGGAGAGGCTCCTGCCCGGGCCACAGGCCGCCCACTTCCCCTACCCCTGATCGGGGGCCGCAAAGCAGCCCTGTCTGAGTCCCCTGCCTCTAGAGGGAGTATTGGACCAACACTTGTAGAAAACGGGGTCCTTGCGGGCCACTCATTGGAGGGACACAAAGAAATCTTTGCCGACTTTCTGCTGAAACTTACGAGCGTTCACACCTAAGCCTCCTACAAGGTCAGCTGTTTAGCTAAACATGAGCTCATGATCTAAATTTACACAATAATGAAGAAAGCAGCTACAAGGGGAGACAATCAGCCAAAACAATCAATACCAGTATTAGATTCCCAAGGCCATCCATCAGATGTAGGAATAATCGGGTGCAAGGCAGAAAATATACATCAAACTGGAAATGAAACAAGGCACAAGGATGTTTTCAAAGACTGGTAGGATCTCTAAAACATTTTTAAAGGACATGTCATTGATAAAGCTAAATACACAAAGGTTGTGTAATACAACAGATTAATCATTGAGAAGAGTGAAATTATGCTGTTTTGAAAACTATGGCAGGTCAGATTTTCTGCCTAATTATATAAGAAAATTTCTCTAAAAAATACACATTATTTCAAAGCCTTATTGGCTGTGAAATAAGTTAAGTGTATTTCAAATGGCTTGTCTGCAAAGAAAGGTGAGATGTAGTGGATCACAGAAAGTCGAGGGGAAAATAGGTCAATATATACATTGCTATATGGTGAACTAAGCCTTAGGCCGGCAACAGTGGAGAGGACCTGAACCTTACAAACGTACATGTAAGCTGGAATCTTCAAAAGTTCAAATCTTTATAAGTAAAAAGATTTATTAAAATGAATAACCAAGTGTTTTAATTGACATCAGAAGATGAAAACAATAAACCCTGAGAACATAGAAAAAAGTTAAATAAAGATATGAGCAGAAGTTAATACAACAGAAAACGGATAAAATTCAGGTGATTTAGTAAGTCCAAAGAATCTTCTTTGAAAAGATTTAAAAGACACACTTTGATTAAGGAAAACCAAAACATAAGTAAAGAATATACAGAAAGAGTCAGGACAATGTTAGAGCAGAGAATATATGAAATGCCAGTAAATTTGAACATTTCTGTCAAGTGGACCATTTCCTAGCTCCTAAAGTTTACCAAAACTGACACAAGAGGAAATCATTTAAGGTCATCATGTCTGCCCTTGGCATTCTCGGAACGCCCTGGCCTCAGAATGCAGCCTCTGTAGTCCATGGTAACCTGCGGAGAGGGGGCGGGGCTGAGGGAGGTTGGAACACTGCCCTCACTGAGGGAGTGGGTGTGGCCATCTCTGCTGTGACTGAACAAAGGGCAGGGGAGCAGGGGGCCCAGGGCAGGGCCCTCAGAGCCCGGCAGGCCCAGTGGAGTGTCACAAGCATTTAGGCCCAGGCCAAAGGGCACTTTCTTTGTCTGCACAGCTGCCCAAACCCTCACGTTTCCACTCAGGCCGCCCTCTTACTTGAAGTGTGTGTGGAACCTGTCCACGCAGTACACCTCGCTGCACAGCTAAGCATAGGTCTGGGCATCGTAGCTTCCTTCCAGGTGACCGAGGCTCGCAGGCAGATGGGTCCCTGGGACACACGCGGAGAGGCTCCTGCCCGGGCCACAGGCCGCCCACTGCCCCTGCCCCAGATCGGGGGCTGCAAAGCAGCCCTGTCTGAGTCCCCTGCCTCTAGAGGGATTATTGGACCAACACTTGTAGAAAACGGGGTCCTTGCGGGCCACTCATTGGAGGGACACAAAGAAATCTTTGCCGACTTTCTGCCGAAACTTACGAGCATTCACAACTAAGCCTCTTACAAGGTCAGCTGTTTAGCTAAACATGAGCTCATGATCTAAATTTACACAATAATGAAGAAAGCCGCCACAAGGGTAGACAATCAGCCAAAACAATCAATACCAGTATTAGATTCCCAAGGCCATCCATCAGATGTAGGAATAATCGGGTGCAAGGCAGAAAATATACATAAAACTGGAACTGAAACAAGGCACGAGGATGTTTTCAAAGACTGGTAGGATCTCTAAAACATTTTTAAAGGACATGTCATTGATAAAGCTAAATACACAAAGG
Organism: Mesoplodon mirus; assembly: GCF_964341445.2. NCBI lineage: Eukaryota > Metazoa > Chordata > Mammalia > Artiodactyla > Ziphiidae > Mesoplodon > Mesoplodon mirus. The sequence continues at coordinate 119,763,172 of NC_138976.1, read as the reverse complement.
TTGTGTAATACAACAGTTTAATCATTGAGAAGAGTGAAATTATGCTGTTTTGAAAACTATGGCAGGTCAGATTTTCTGCCTAATTATATAAGAATATTTCTCTAAAAAATACACATTATTTCAAAGCCTTATTGGCTGTGAAATAAGTTAAGTGTATTTCAAATGGCTTGTCTGCAAAGAAAGGTGAGATGTAGTGGATCACAGAAAGTCGAGGGGAAAATAGGTCAATATATACATTGCTATATGGTGAACTAAGCCTTAGGCCAGCAACTGTGGAGAGGACCTGACCCTTAGAAACGTACAAGTAAGCTGGAATCTTCAAAAGTTCAAATCTTTATAAGTAAAAAGATTTATTAAAATGAATAACCAAGTGTTTTAACTGACATCAGAAGATGAAAACAATAAACCCTGAGAACATAGAAAAAAGTTAAATAAAGATATGAGCAGAACTTAATACAACAGAAAACGTATAAAATTCAGATGATTTAGTAAGTCCAAAGAATCTTCTTTGAAAAGATTTAAAAGACACACTTTGATTAAGGAAAACCAAAACATAAGTAAAGAATATACAGAAAGAGTCAGGACAATGTTAGAGCAGAGAATATATGAAATGCCAGTAAATTTGAACATTTCTGTCAAGTGGACCATTTCCTAGCTCCTAAAGTTTACCAAAACTGACACAAGAGGAAATCATTTAAGGTCATCATGTCTGCCCTTGGCATTCTCGGAACGCCCTGGCCTCAGAATGCAGCCTCTGTAGTCCATGGTAACCTGCGGAGAGGGGGCGGGGCTGAGGGAGGTTGGAACACTGCCCTCACTGAGGGAGTGGGTGTGGCCATCTCTGCTGTGACTGAACAAAGGGCAGGGGAGCAGGGGGCCCAGGGCAGGGCCCTCAGAGCCCGGCAGGCCCAGTGGAGTGTCACAAGCATTTAGGCCCAGGCCAAAGGGCACTTTCTTTGTCTGCACAGCTGCCCAAACACTCACCTTTCCACTCAGGCCGCCCTCTTACTTGAAGTGTGTGTGGAACCTGTCCACGCAGTACACCTCGCTGCACAGCTAAGCATAGGTCTGGGCATCGTAGCTTCCTTCCAGGTGACCGAGGCTCGCAGGCAGATGGGTCCCTGGGACACACGCGGAGAGGCTCCTGCCCGGGCCACAGGCCGCCCACTGCCCCTGCCCCAGATCGGGGGCTGCAAAGCAGCCCTGTCTGAGTCCCCTGCCTCTAGAGGGATTATTGGACCAACACTTGTAGAAAACGGGGTCCTTGCGGGCCACTCATTGGAGGGACACAAATAAATCTTTGCCGACTTTCTGCTGAAACTTACGAGCATTCACAACTAAGCCTCTTACAAGGTCAGCTGTTTAGCTAAACATGAGCTCATGATCTAAATTTACACAATAATGAAGAAAGCAGCTACAAGCGTAGACAATCAGCCAAAACAATCAATACCAGTATTAGATTCCCAAGGCCATCCATCAGATGTAGGAATAATCGGGTGCAAGGCAGAAAATATACATAAAACTGGAACTGAAACAAGGCACGAGGATGTTTTCAAAGACTGGTAGGATCTCTAAAACATTTTTAAAGGACATGTCATTGATAAAGCTAAATACACAAAGGTTGTGTAATACAACAGTTTAATCATTGAGAAGAGTGAAATTATGCTGTTTTGAAAACTATGGCAGGTCAGATTTTCTGCCTAATTATATAAGAAGATTTCTCTAAAAAATACACATTATTTCAAAGCCTTATTGGCTGTGAAATAAGTTAAGTGTATTTCAAATGGCTTGTCTGCAAAGAAAGGTGAGATGTAGTGGATCACAGAAAGTCGAGGGGAAAATAGGTCAATATATACATTGCTATATGGTGAACTAAGCCTTAGGCCGGCAACTGTGGAGAGGACCTGACCCTTAGAAACGTACAAGTAAGCTGGAATCTTCAAAAGTTCAAATCTTTATAAGTAAAAAGATTTATTAAAATGAATAACCAAGTGTTTTAATTGACATCAGAAAATGAAAACAATAAACACTGAGAACATAGAAAAAAGTTAAATAAAGATATGAGCAGAACTTAATACAACAGAAAACGTATAAAATTCAGGTGATTTAGTAAGTCGAAAGAATCTTCTTTGAAAAGATTTAAAAGACACACTTTGATTAAGGAAAACCAAAACATAAGTAAAGAATATACAGAAAGAGTCAGGACAATGTTAGAGCAGAGAATATATGAAATGCCAGTAAATTTGAACATTTCTGTCAAGTGGACCATTTCCTAGATCCTAAAGTTTCCCAAAACTGACACAAGAGGAAATCATTTAAGGTCATCATGTCTGCCCTTGGCATTCTCGGAACGCCGTGGCCTCAGAATGCAGCCTCTGTAGTCCATGGTAACCTGCGGAGAGGGGGCGGGGCTGAGGGAGGTTGGAACACTGCCCTCACTGAGGGAGTGGGTGTGGCCATCTCTGCTGTGACTGAACAAAGGGCAGGGGAGCAGGGGGCCCAGGGCAGGGCCCTCAGATCCCGGCAGGCCCAGTGGAGTGTCACAAGCATTTAGGCCCAGGCCAAAGGGCGCTTTCTTTGTCTGCACAGCTGCCCAAACTCTCACCTTTCCACTCAGGCCGCCCTCTTACTTGAAGTGTGTGTGGAACCTGGCCGCGCAGTACACCTCGCTGCACAGCTAACGATAGGTCAGGGCATTGTGGCCTCCTGCCAGGTGACTGAGGCTCACAGGCAGATGGGTCCCTGGGAGACACGCGGAGAGGCTCCTGCCTGGGCCACAGGCCGCCCACTGCCCCTGCCCCAGATCGGGGGCCGCAAAGCAGCCCTGTCTGAATCCCCTGCCTCTAGAGGGAGTATTGGACCAACAGTTGTAGAAAACGGGGTACTTGCGGGCCACTCATTGGAGGGACACAAATAAATCTTTGTTGACTTTCTGCTGAAACTTACGAGCATTCACAACTAAGCCTCTTACAAGGTCAGCTATTTAGCTAAACATGAGCTCATGATCTAAATTTACACAATAATGAAGAAAGCAGCTACAAGGGGAGACAATCAGCCAAAACAATCAATACCAGAATTAGATTCCCAAGGCCATCCATCAGATGTAGGAATAATCGGGTGCAAGGCAGAAAATATACATAAAACTGGAACTGAAACAAGGCACGAGGATGTATTCAAAGACTGGTAGGTTCTCTAAAACATTTTTAAAGGACATGTCATTGATAAAGCTAAATACACAAAGGTTGTGTAATACAACAGATTAATCATTGAGAAGAGTGAAATTATGCTGTTTTGAAAACTATGGCAGGTCAGATTTTCTGCCTAATTATATAAGAAGATTTCTCTAAAAAATAAACATTATTTCAAAGCCTTATTGGCTGTAAAATAAGTTAAGGGTATTTCAAATGGCTTGTCTGCAAAGAAAGGTGAGATGTAGTGGATCACAGAAAGTCGAGGGGAAAATAGGTCAGTATATACATTGCTATATGCTGAACTAAGCCTTAGGCCGGCAACAGTGGAGAGGACCTGACCCTTAGAAACATACAAGTAAGCTGGAATCTTCAAAAGTTCAAATCTTTATAAGTAAAAAGATTTATTAAAATGAATAACCAAGTGTTTTAATTGACATCAGAAGATGAAAACAATAAACCCTGAGAACATAGAAAAAAGTTAAATAAAGATATGAGCAGAAGTTAATACAACAGAAAACGTATAAAATTCAGATGATTTAGTAAGTCCAAAGAATCTTCTTTGAAAAGATTTAAAAGACACACTTTGATTAAGGAAAACAAAAACATAAGTAAAGAATATACAGAAAGAGTCAGGACAATGTTAGAGCAGAGAATATATGAAATGCCAGTAAATTTGAACATTTCTGGAAAGTGGACCATTTCCTAGCTCCTAAAGTTTACCAAAACTGACACAAGAGGAAATCATTTAAGGTCATCATGTCTGCCCTTGGCATTCTCGGAACGCCCTGGCCTCAGAATGCAGCCTCTGTCGTCCATGGTAACCTGCGGAGAGGGGGCGGGGCTGAGGGAGGTTGGAACACTGCCCTCACTGAGGGAGTGGGTGTGGCCATCTCTGCTGTGACTGAACAAAGGGCAGGGGAGCAGGGGGCCCAGGGAAGGGCCCTCAGAGCCCGGCAGGCCCAGTGGAGTGTCACAAGCATTTAGGCCCAGGACAAAGGGCGCTTTCTTTGTCTGCACAGCTGCCCAAACTCTCACCTTTCCACTCAGGCCGCCCTCTTACTTGAAGTGTGTGTGGAACCTGTCTGCGCAGTACACCTCGCTGCACAGCTAAGCATAGGTCTGGGCATCATAGCTTCCTGCCAGGTGACCGAGGCTCGCAGGCAGATGGGTCCCTGGGACACACGCGGAGAGGCTCCTGCCCGGGCCACAGGCCGCCCACAGCCCCTGCCCCAGATCGGGGGCCGCAAAGCAGCCCTGTCTGAGTCCCCTGCCTCTAGAGGGAGTATTGGACCAACACTTGTAGAAAACGGGGTCCTTGCGGGCCACTCATTGGAGGGACACAAATAAATCTTTGCCGACTTTCTGCTGAAACTTACGAGCATTCACAACTAAGCCTCTTACAAGGTCAGCTGTTTAGCTAAACATGAGCTCATGATCTAAATTTACACAATAATGAAGAAAGCAGCTACAAGCGTAGACAATCAGCCAAAACAATCAATACCAGTATTAGATTCCCAAGGCCATCCATCAGATGTAGGAATAATCGGGTGCAAGGCAGAAAATATACATAAAACTGGAACTGAAACAAGGCACGAGGATGTTTTCAAAGACTGGTAGGATCTCTAAAACATTTTTAAAGGACATGTCATTGATAAAGCTAAATACACAAAGGTTGTGTAATACAACAGTTTAATCATTGAGAAGAGTGAAATTATGCTGTTTTGAAAACTATGGCAGGTCAGATTTTCTGCCTAATTATATAAGAAGATTTCTCTAAAAAATACACATTATTTCAAAGCCTTATTGGCTGTGAAATAAGTTAAGTGTATTTCAAATGGCTTGTCTGCAAAGAAAGGTGAGATGTAGTGGATCACAGAAAGTCGAGGGGAAAATAGGTCAATATATACATTGCTATATGGTGAACTAAGCCTTAGGCCGGCAACTGTGGAGAGGACCTGACCCTTAGAAACGTACAAGTAAGCTGGAATCTTCAAAAGTTCAAATCTTTATAAGTAAAAAGATTTATTAAAATGAATAACCAAGTGTTTTAATTGACATCAGAAAATGAAAACAATAAACACTGAGAACATAGAAAAAAGTTAAATAAAGATATGAGCAGAACTTAATACAACAGAAAACGTATAAAATTCAGGTGATTTAGTAAGTCCAAAGAATCTTCTTTGAAAAGATTTAAAAGACACACTTTGATTAAGGAAAACCAAAACATAAGTAAAGAATATACAGAAAGAGTCAGGACAATGTTAGAGCAGAGAATATATGAAATGCCAGTAAATTTGAACATTTCTGTCAAGTGGACCATTTCCTAGATCCTAAAGTTTCCCAAAACTGACACAAGAGGAAATCATTTAAGGTCATCATGTCTGCCCTTGGCATTCTCGGAACGCCGTGGCCTCAGAATGCAGCCTCTGTAGTCCATGGTAACCTGCGGAGAGGGGGCGGGGCTGAGGGAGGTTGGAACACTGCCCTCACTGAGGGAGTGGGTGTGGCCATCTCTGCTGTGACTGAACAAAGGGCAGGGGAGCAGGGGGCCCAGGGCAGGGCCCTCAGATCCCGGCAGGCCCAGTGGAGTGTCACAAGCATTTAGGCCCAGGCCAAAGGGCGCTTTCTTTGTCTGCACAGCTGCCCAAACTCTCACCTTTCCACTCAGGCCGCCCTCTTACTTGAAGTGTGTGTGGAACCTGGCCGCGCAGTACACCTCGCTGCACAGCTAACGATAGGTCAGGGCATTGTGGCCTCCTGCCAGGTGACTGAGGCTCACAGGCAGATGGGTCCCTGGGAGACACGCGGAGAGGCTCCTGCCTGGGCCACAGGCCGCCCACTGCCCCTGCCCCAGATCGGGGGCCGCAAAGCAGCCCTGTCTGAATCCCCTGCCTCTAGAGGGAGTATTGGACCAACAGTTGTAGAAAACGGGGTACTTGCGGGCCACTCATTGGAGGGACACAAATAAATCTTTGTTGACTTTCTGCTGAAACTTACGAGCATTCACAACTAAGCCTCTTACAAGGTCAGCTATTTAGCTAAACATGAGCTCATGATCTAAATTTACACAATAATGAAGAAAGCAGCTACAAGGGGAGACAATCAGCCAAAACAATCAATACCAGAATTAGATTCCCAAGGCCATCCATCAGATGTAGGAATAATCGGGTGCAAGGCAGAAAATATACATAAAACTGGAACTGAAACAAGGCACGAGGATGTATTCAAAGACTGGTAGGTTCTCTAAAACATTTTTAAAGGACATGTCATTGATAAAGCTAAATACACAAAGGTTGTGTAATACAACAGATTAATCATTGAGAAGAGTGAAATTATGCTGTTTTGAAAACTATGGCAGGTCAGATTTTCTGCCTAATTATATAAGAAGATTTCTCTAAAAAATAAACATTATTTCAAAGCCTTATTGGCTGTAAAATAAGTTAAGGGTATTTCAAATGGCTTGTCTGCAAAGAAAGGTGAGATGTAGTGGATCACAGAAAGTCGAGGGGAAAATAGGTCAGTATATACATTGCTATATGCTGAACTAAGCCTTAGGCCGGCAACAGTGGAGAGGACCTGACCCTTAGAAACATACAAGTAAGCTGGAATCTTCAAAAGTTCAAATCTTTATAAGTAAAAAGATTTATTAAAATGAATAACCAAGTGTTTTAATTGACATCAGAAGATGAAAACAATAAACCCTGAGAACATAGAAAAAAGTTAAATAAAGATATGAGCAGAAGTTAATACAACAGAAAACGTATAAAATTCAGATGATTTAGTAAGTCCAAAGAATCTTCTTTGAAAAGATTTAAAAGACACACTTTGATTAAGGAAAACAAAAACATAAGTAAAGAATATACAGAAAGAGTCAGGACAATGTTAGAGCAGAGAATATATGAAATGCCAGTAAATTTGAACATTTCTGGAAAGTGGACCATTTCCTAGCTCCTAAAGTTTACCAAAACTGACACAAGAGGAAATCATTTAAGGTCATCATGTCTGCCCTTGGCATTCTCGGAACGCCCTGGCCTCAGAATGCAGCCTCTGTCGTCCATGGTAACCTGCGGAGAGGGGGCGGGGCTGAGGGAGGTTGGAACACTGCCCTCACTGAGGGAGTGGGTGTGGCCATCTCTGCTGTGACTGAACAAAGGGCAGGGGAGCAGGGGGCCCAGGGAAGGGCCCTCAGAGCCCGGCAGGCCCAGTGGAGTGTCACAAGCATTTAGGCCCAGGACAAAGGGCGCTTTCTTTGTCTGCACAGCTGCCCAAACTCTCACCTTTCCACTCAGGCCGCCCTCTTACTTGAAGTGTGTGTGGAACCTGTCTGCGCAGTACACCTCGCTGCACAGCTAAGCATAGGTCTGGGCATCATAGCTTCCTGCCAGGTGACCGAGGCTCGCAGGCAGATGGGTCCCTGGGACACACGCGGAGAGGCTCCTGCCCGGGCCACAGGCCGCCCACAGCCCCTGCCCCAGATCGGGGGCCGCAAAGCAGCCCTGTCTGAGTCCCCTGCCTCTAGAGGGAGTATTGGACCAACACTTGTAGAAAACGGGGTCCTTGCGGGCCACTCATTGGAGGGACACAAATAAATCTTTGCCGACTTTCTGCTGAAACTTACGAGCATTCACACCTAAGCCTCTTACAAGGTCAGCTGTTTAGCTAAACATGAGCTCATGATCTAAATTTACACAATAATGAAGAAAGCAGCTACAAGGGGAGACAATCAGCCAAAATAATCAATACCAGTATTAGATTCCCAAGGCCATCCATCAGATGTAGGAATAATCGGGTGCAAGGCAGAAAATATACATCAATCTGGAACTGAAACAAGGCACAAGGATGTTTTCAAAGACTGGTAGGATCTCTAAAACATTTTTAAAGGACATGTCATTGATAAAGCTAAATACACAAGGGTTGTGTAATACAAAAGTTTAATCATTGAGAAGTGTGAAATTATGCTGTTTTGAAAACTATGGCAGGTCAGATTTACTGCCTAATTATATAAGAAGATTTCTCTAAAAAATACACATTATTTCAAAGCCTTATTGGCTGTAAAATAAGTTAAGTGTATTTCAAATGGCTTGTCTGCAAAGAAAGGTGAGATGTAGTGGATCACAGAAAGTCGAGGGGAAAATAGGTCAATATATACATTGCTATATGGTGAACTAAGCCTTAGGCCGGCAACAGTGGAGAGGACCTGAACCTTACAAACGTACATGTAAGCTGGAATCTTCAAAAGTTCAAATCTTTATAAGTAAAAAGATTTATTAAAATGAATAACCAAGTGTTTTAATTGACATCAGAAGATGAAAACAATAAACCCTGAGAACATAGAAAAAAGTTAAATAAAGATATGAGCAGAAGTTAATACAACAGAAAACGGATAAAATTCAGGTGATTTAGTAAGTCCAAAGAATCTTCTTTGAAAAGATTTAAAAGACACACTTTGATTAAGGAAAACCAAAACATAAGTAAAGAATATACAGAAAGAGTCAGGACAATGTTAGAGCAGAGAATATATGAAATGCCAGTAAATTTGAACATTTCTGTCAAGTGGACCATTTCCTAGCTCCTAAAGTTTACCAAAACTGACACAAGAGGAAATCATTTAAGGTCATCATGTCTGCCCTTGGCATTCTCGGAACGCCCTGGCCTCAGAATGCAGCCTCTGTAGTCCATGGTAACCTGCGGAGAGGGGGCGGGGCTGAGGGAGGTTGGAACACTGCCCTCACTGAGGGAGTGGGTGTGGCCATCTCTGCTGTGACTGAACAAAGGGCAGGGGAGCAGGGGGCCCAGGGCAGGGCCCTCAGAGCCCGGCAGGCCCAGTGGAGTGTCACAAGCATTTAGGCCCAGGCCAAAGGGCACTTTCTTTGTCTGCACAGCTGCCCAAACCCTCACGTTTCCACTCAGGCCGCCCTCTTACTTGAAGTGTGTGTGGAACCTGTCCACGCAGTACACCTCGCTGCACAGCTAAGCATAGGTCTGGGCATCGTAGCTTCCTTCCAGGTGACCGAGGCTCGCAGGCAGATGGGTCCCTGGGACACACGCGGAGAGGCTCCTGCCCGGGCCACAGGCCGCCCACTGCCCCTGCCCCAGATCGGGGGCTGCAAAGCAGCCCTGTCTGAGTCCCCTGCCTCTAGAGGGATTATTGGACCAACACTTGTAGAAAACGGGGTCCTTGTGGGCCACTCATTGGAGGGACACAAATAAATCTTTGCCGACTTTCTGCCGAAACTTACGAGCATTCACAACTAAGCCTCTTACAAGGTCAGCTGTTTAGCTAAACATGAGCTCATGATCTAAATTTACACAATAATGAAGAAAGCCGCTACAAGGGTAGACAATCAGCCAAAACAATCAATACCAGTATTAGATTCCCAAGGCCATCCATCAGATGTAGGAATAATCGGGTGCAAGGCAGAAAATATACATAAAACTGGAACTGAAACAAGGCACGAGGATGTTTTCAAAGACTGGTAGGATCTCTAAAACATTTTTAAAGGACATGTCATTGATAAAGCTAAATACACAAAGGTTGTGTAATACAACAGTTTAATCATTGAGAAGAGTGAAATTATGCTGTTTTGAAAACTATGGCAGGTCAGATTTTCTGCCTAATTATATAAGAATATTTCTCTAAAAAATACACATTATTTCAAAGCCTTATTGGCTGTGAAATAAGTTAAGTGTATTTCAAATGGCTTGTCTGCAAAGAAAGGTGAGATGTAGTGGATCACAGAAAGTCGAGGGGAAAATAGGTCAATATATACATTGCTATATGGTGAACTAAGCCTTAGGCCAGCAACTGTGGAGAGGACCTGACCCTTAGAAACGTACAAGTAAGCTGGAATCTTCAAAAGTTCAAATCTTTATAAGTAAAAAGATTTATTAAAATGAATAACCAAGTGTTTTAACTGACATCAGAAGATGAAAACAATAAACCCTGAGAACATAGAAAAAAGTTAAATAAAGATATGAGCAGAACTTAATACAACAGAAAACGTATAAAATTCAGGTGATTTAGTAAGTCCAAAGAATCTTCTTTGAAAAGATTTAAAAGACACACTTTGATTAAGGAAAACCAAAACATAAGTAAAGAATATACAGAAAGAGTCAGGACAATGTTAGAGCAGAGAATATATGAAATGCCAGTAAATTTGAACATTTCTGTCAAGTGGACCATTTCCTAGCTCCTAAAGTTTACCAAAACTGACACAAGAGGAAATCATTTAAGGTCATCATGTCTGCCCTTGGCATTCTCGGAACGCCCTGGCCTCAGAATGCAGCCTCTGTAGTCCATGGTAACCTGCGGAGAGGGGGCGGGGCTGAGGGAGGTTGGAACACTGCCCTCACTGAGGGAGTGGGTGTGGCCATCTCTGCTGTGACTGAACAAAGGGCAGGGGAGCAGGGGGCCCAGGGCAGGGCCCTCAGAGCCCGGCAGGCCCAGTGGAGTGTCACAAGCATTTAGGCCCAGGCCAAAGGGCACTTTCTTTGTCTGCACAGCTGCCCAAACCCTCACGTTTCCACTCAGGCCGCCCTCTTACTTGAAGTGTGTGTGGAACCTGTCCACGCAGTACACCTCGCTGCACAGCTAAGCATAGGTCTGGGCATCGTAGCTTCCTTCCAGGTGACCGAGGCTCGCAGGCAGATGGGTCCCTGGGACACACGCGGAGAGGCTCCTGCCCGGGCCACAGGCCGCCCACTGCCCCTGCCCCAGATCGGGGGCTGCAAAGCAGCCCTGTCTGAGTCCCCTGCCTCTAGAGGGATTATTGGACCAACACTTGTAGAAAACGGGGTCCTTGCGGGCCACTCATTGGAGGGACACAAATAAATCTTTGCCGACTTTCTGCTGAAACTTACGAGCATTCACAACTAAGCCTCTTACAAGGTCAGCTGTTTAGCTAAACATGAGCTCATGATCTAAATTTACACAATAATGAAGAAAGCAGCTACAAGCGTAGACAATCAGCCAAAACAATCAATACCAGTATTAGATTCCCAAGGCCATCCATCAGATGTAGGAATAATCGGGTGCAAGGCAGAAAATATACATAAAACTGGAACTGAAACAAGGCACGAGGATGTTTTCAAAGACTGGTAGGATCTCTAAAACATTTTTAAAGGACATGTCATTGATAAAGCTAAATACACAAAGGTTGTGTAATACAACAGTTTAATCATTGAGAAGAGTGAAATTATGCTGTTTTGAAAACTATGGCAGGTCAGATTTTCTGCCTAATTATATAAGAAGATTTCTCTAAAAAATACACATTATTTCAAAGCCTTATTGGCTGTGAAATAAGTTAAGTGTATTTCAAATGGCTTGTCTGCAAAGAAAGGTGAGATGTAGTGGATCACAGAAAGTCGAGGGGAAAATAGGTCAATATATACATTGCTATATGGTGAACTAAGCCTTAGGCCGGCAACTGTGGAGAGGACCTGACCCTTAGAAACGTACAAGTAAGCTGGAATCTTCAAAAGTTCAAATCTTTATAAGTAAAAAGATTTATTAAAATGAATAACCAAGTGTTTTAATTGACATCAGAAAATGAAAACAATAAACACTGAGAACATAGAAAAAAGTTAAATAAAGATATGAGCAGAACTTAATACAACAGAAAACGTATAAAATTCAGGTGATTTAGTAAGTCCAAAGAATCTTCTTTGAAAAGATTTAAAAGACACACTTTGATTAAGGAAAACCAAAACATAAGTAAAGAATATACAGAAAGAGTCAGGACAATGTTAGAGCAGAGAATATATGAAATGCCAGTAAATTTGAACATTTCTGTCAAGTGGACCATTTCCTAGATCCTAAAGTTTCCCAAAACTGACACAAGAGGAAATCATTTAAGGTCATCATGTCTGCCCTTGGCATTCTCGGAACGCCGTGGCCTCAGAATGCAGCCTCTGTAGTCCATGGTAACCTGCGGAGAGGGGGCGGGGCTGAGGGAGGTTGGAACACTGCCCTCACTGAGGGAGTGGGTGTGGCCATCTCTGCTGTGACTGAACAAAGGGCAGGGGAGCAGGGGGCCCAGGGCAGGGCCCTCAGATCCCGGCAGGCCCAGTGGTGTGTCACAAGCATTTAGGCCCAGGCCAAAGGGCGCTTTCTTTGTCTGCACAGCTGCCCAAACTCTCACCTTTCCACTCAGGCCGCCCTCTTACTTGAAGTGTGTGTGGAACCTGGCCGCGCAGTACACCTCGCTGCACAGCTAACGATAGGTCAGGGCATTGTGGCCTCCTGCCAGGTGACCGAGGCTCGCAGGCAGATGGGTCCCTGGGACACACGCGGAGAGGCTCCTGCCCGGGCCACAGGCCGCCCACAGCCCCTGCCCCAGATCGGGGGCCGCAAAGCAGCCCTGTCTGAGTCCCCTGCCTCTAGAGGGAGTATTGGACCAACACTTGTAGAAAACGGGGTCCTTGAGGGCCACTCATTGGAGGGACACAAATAAATCTTTGCCGACTTTCTGCTGAAACTTACGAGCATTCACACCTAAGCCTCTTACAAGGTCAGCTGTTTAGCTAAACATGAGCTCATGATCTAAATTTACACAATAATGAAGAAAGCAGCTACAAGGGGAGACAATCAGCCAAAATAATCAATACCAGTATTAGATTCCCAAGGCCATCCATCAGATGTAGGAATAATCGGGTGCAAGGCAGAAAATATACATCAATCTGGAACTGAAACAAGGCACAAGGATGTTTTCAAAGACTGGTAGGATCTCTAAAACATTTTTAAAGGACATGTCATTGATAAAGCTAAATACACAAGGGTTGTGTAATACAAAAGTTTAATCATTGAGAAGTGTGAAATTATGCTGTTTTGAAAACTATGGCAGGTCAGATTTACTGCCTAATTATATAAGAAGATTTCTCTAAAAAATACACATTATTTCAAAGCCTTATTGGCTGTGAAATAAGTTAAGGGTATTTCAAATGGCTTGTCTGCAAAGAAAGCTGAGATGTAGGGGATCACAGAAAGTCTAGGGGACAATAGGTCAATATATACATTGCTATATGGTGAACTAAGCCTTAGGCCAGCAACAATGGAGAGGACCTGACCCTTAGAAACATACAAGTAAGCTGGAATCTTCAAAAGTTCAAATCTTTATAAGTAAAAAGATTTATTAAAATGAATAACCAAGTGTTTTAATTGACATCAGAAGAAGAAAACAATAAAACCTGAGAACATAGAAAAAAGTTAAATAAAGATATGAGCAGAATTTAATACAACAGAAAACGTATAAAATCCAGGTGATTTAGTAAGTCCAAAGAATCTTCATTGAAAAGATTTAAAAGACACACTTTGATTAAGGAAAACCAAAACATAAGTAAAGAATATACAGAAAGAGTCAGGACAATGTTAGAGCAGAGAATATATGAAATGCCAGTAAATTTGAACATTTCTGGAAAGTGGACCATTTCCTAGCTCCTAAAGTTTACCAAAACTGACACAAGAGGAAATCATTTAAGGTCATCATGTCTGCCCTTGGCATTCTCGGAACGCCCTGGCCTCAGAATGCAGCCTCTGTCGTCCATGGTAACCTGCGGAGAGGGGGCGGGGCTGAGGGAGGTTGGAACACTGCCCTCACTGAGGGAGTGGGTGTGGCCATCTCTGCTGTGACTGAACAAAGGGCAGGGGAGCAGGGGGCCCAGGGAAGGGCCCTCAGAGCCCGGCAGGCCCAGTGGAGTGTCACAAGCATTTAGGCCCAGGACAAAGGGCGCTTTCTTTGTCTGCACAGCTGCCCAAACTCTCACCTTTCCACTCAGGCCGCCCTCTTACTTGAAGTGTGTGTGGAACCTGTCTGCGCAGTACACCTCGCTGCACAGCTAAGCATAGGTCTGGGCCTCATAGCTTCCTGCCAGGTGACCGAGGCTCGCAGGCAGATGGGTCCCTGGGACACACGCGGAGAGGCTCCTGCCCGGGCCACAGGCCGCCCACAGCCCCTGCCCCAGATCGGGGGCCGCAAAGCAGCCCTGTCTGAGTCCCCTGCCTCTAGAGGGAGTACTGGACCAACACTTGTAGAAAACGGGGTCCTTGCGGGCCACTCATTGGAGGGACACAAATAAATCTTTGCCGACTTTCTGCTGAAACTTACGAGCGTTCACACCTAAGCCTCTTACAAGGTCAGCTGTTTAGCTAAACATGAGCTCATGATCTAAATTTACACAATAATGAAGAAAGCAGCTACAAGGGGAGACAATCAGCCAAAATAATCAATACCAGTATTAGATTCCCAAGGCCATCCATCAGATGTAGGAATAATCGGGTGCATGGCAGAAAATATACATCAATCTGGAACTGAAACAAGGCACAAGGATGTTTTCAAAGACTGGTAGGATCTCTAAAACATTTTTAAAGGACATGTCATTGATAAAGCTAAATACACAAGGGTTGTGTAATACAAAAGTTTAATCATTGAGAAGTGTGAAATTATGCTGTTTTGAAAACTATGGCAGGTCAGATTTACTGCCTAATTATATAAGAAGATTTCTCTAAAAAATACACATTATTTCAAAGCCTTATTGGCTGTGAAATAAGTTAAGGGTATTTCAAATGGCTTGTCTGCAAAGAAAGCTGAGATGTAGGGGATCACAGAAAGTCTAGGGGAAAATAGGTCAATATATACATTGCTATATGGTGAACTAAGCCTTAGGCCAGCAACAATGGAGAGGACCTGACCCTTAGAAACATACAAGTAAGCTGGAATCTTCAAAAGTTCAAATCGTTATAAGTAAAAAGATTTATTAAAATGAATAACCAAGTGTTTTAATTGACATCAGAAGATGAAAACAATAAAACCTGAGAACATAGAAAAAAGTTAAATAAAGATATGAGCAGAATTTAATACAACAGAAAACGTATAAAATCCAGGTGATTTAGTAAGTCCAAAGAATCTTCTTTGAAAAGATTTAAAAGACACACTTTGATTAAGGAAAACCAAAACATAAGTAAAGAATATACAGAAAGAGTCAGGACAATGTTAGAGCAGAGAATATATGAAATGCCAGTAAATTTGAACATTTCTGTCAAGTGGACCATTTCCTAGCTCCTAAAGTTTACCAAAACTGACACAAGAGGAAATCATTTAAGGTCATCATGTCTGCCCTTGGCATTCTCGGAACGCCCTTGCCTCAGAATGCAGCCTCTGTAGTCCATGGTAACCTGTGGAGAGGGGGCGGGGCTGACGGAGGTTGGAACACTGCCCTCACTGAGGGAGTGGGTGTGGCCATCTCTGCTGTGACTGAACAAAGGGCAGGGGAGCAGGGGGCCCAGGGCAGGGCCCTCAGAGCCCGGCAGGCCCAGTGGAGTGTCACAAGCATTTAGGCCCAGGACAAAGGGCACTTTCTTTGTCTGCACAGCTGCCCAAACCCTCACCTTTCCACTCAGGCCGCCCTCTTTCTTGAAGTGTGTGTGGAACCTGTCCACGCAGTACACCTCGCTGCACAGCTAAGCATAGGTCTGGGCATCGTAGCTTCCTTCCAGGTGACCGAGGCTCGCAGGCAGATGGGTCCCTGGGACACACGCGGAGAGGCTCCTGCCCGGGCCACAGGCCGCCCACATCCCCTGCCCCAGATCGGGGGCCGCAAAGCAGCCCTGTCTGAGTCCCCTGCCTCTAGAGGGATTATTGGACCAACACTTGTAGAAAACGGGGTTCTTGCGGGCCACTCATTGGAGGGACACAAATAAATCTTTGCCGACTTTCTGCTGAAACTTACGAGCATTCACACCTAAGCCTCTTACAAGGTCAGCTGTTTAGCTAAACATGAGCTCATGATCTAAATTTACACAATAATGAAGAAAGCAGCTACAAGGGGAGACAATCAGCCAAAACAATCAATACCAGTATTAGATTCCCAAGGCCATCCATCAGATGTAGGAATAATCGGGTGCAAGGCAGAAAATATACATAAAACTGGAACTGAAACAAGGCACGAGGATGTTTTCAAAGACTGGTAGGATCTCTAAAACATTTTTAAAGGACATGTCATTGATAAAGCTAAATACACAAAGGTTGTGTAATACAACAGTTTAATCATTGAGAAGAGTGAAATTATGCTGTTTTGAAAACTATGGCAGGTCAGATTTTCTGCCTAATTATATAAGAAGATTTCTCTAAAAAATAAACATTATTTCAAAGCCTTATTGGCTGTGAAATAAGTTAAGGGTATTTCAAATGGCTTGTCTGCAAAGAAAGGTGAGATGTAGTGGATCACAGAAAGTCGAGGGGAAAATAGGTCAGTATATACATTGCTATATGGTGAACTAAGCCTTAGGCCGGCAACAGTGGAGAGGACCTGACCCTTAGAAACGTACAAGTAAGCTGGAATCTTCAAAAGTTCAAATCTTTATAAGTAAAAAGATTTATTAAAATGAATAACCAAGTGTTTTAATTGACATCAGAAGATGAAAACAATAAACCCTGAGAACATAGAAAAAAGTTAAATAAAGATATGAGCAGAAGTTAATACAACAGAAAACGTATAAAATTCAGATGATTTAGTAAGTCCAAAGAATCTTCTTTGAAAAGATTTAAAAGACACACTTTGATTAAGGAAAACAAAAACATAAGTAAAGAATATACAGAAAGAGTTAGGACAAGGTTAGAGCAGAGAATATATGAAATGCCAGTAAATTTGAACATTTCTGGAAAGTGGACCATTTCCTAGCTCCTAAAGTTTACCAAAACTGACACAAGAGGAAATCATTTAAGGTCATCATGTCTGCCCTTGGCATCCTCGGAACGCCCTGGCCTCAGAATGCAGCCTCTGTAGTCCATGGTAACCTGCGGAGAGGGGGCGGGGCTGAGGGAGGTTGGAACACTGCCCTCACTGAGGGAGTGGGTGTGGCCATCTCTGCTGTGACTGAACAAAGGGCAGGGGAACAGGGGGCCCAGGGGAGGGCCCTCAGAGCCCGGCAGGCCCAGTGGAGTGTCACAAGCATTTAGGCCCAGGCCAAAGGGCGCTTTCTTTGTCTGCACAGCTGCCCAAACTCTCACCTTTCCACTCAGGCCGCCCTCTTACTTGAAGTGTGTGTGGAACCTGTCTGCGCAGTACACCTCGCTGCACAGCTAAGCATAGGTCTGGGCATCATAGCTTCCTGCCAGGTGACCGAGGCTCGCAGGCAGATGGGTCCCTGGGACACACGCGGAGAGGCTCCTGCCCGGGCCACAGGCAGCCCACTTCCACTGCCCCAGATCGGGGGCCGCAAAGCAGCCCTGTCTGAGTCCCCTGCCTCTTGAGGGAGTATTGGACCAACACTTGTAGAAAACGGGGTCCTTGCGGGCCACTCATTGGAGGGACACAAAGAAATCTTTGCCGACTTTCTGCTGAAACTTACGAGCGTTCACACCTAAGCCTCTTACAAGGTCAGCTGTTTAGCTAAACATGAGCTCATGATCTAAATTTACACAATAATGAAGAAAGCAGCTACAAGGGGAGACAATCAGCCAAAACAATCAATACCAGTATTAGATTCCCAAGGCCATCCATCAGATGTAGGAATAATCGGGTGCAAGGCAGAAAATATACATCAAACTGGAAATGAAACAAGGCACAAGGATGTTTTCAAAGACTGGTAGGATCTCTAAAACATTTTTAAAGGACATGTCATTGATAAAGCTAAATACACAAGGGTTGTGTAATACAACAGTTTAATCATTGAGAAGTGTGAAATTATGCTGTTTTGAAAACTATGGCAGGTCAGATTTACTGCCTAATTATATAAGAAGATTTCTCTAAAAAATACACATTATTTCAAAGCCTTACTGGCTGTGAAATAAGTTAAGGGTATTTCAAATGGCTTGTCTGCAAAGAAAGCTGAGATGTAGGGGATCACAGAAAGTCTAGGGGAAAATAGGTTAATATATACATTGCTATAGGGTGAACTAAGCCTTAGGCCAGCAACAATGGAGAGGACCTGACCCTTAGAAACGTACAAGTAAGCTGGAATCTTCAAAAGTTCAAATCTTTATAAGTAAAAAGATTTATTAAAATGAATAACCAAGTGTTTTAATTGACATCAGAAGATGAAAACAATAAACCCTGAGAACATAGAAAAAAGTTAAATAAAGATATGAGCAGAATTTAATACAACAGAAAACGTATAAAATCCAGGTGATTTTGTAAGTCCAAAGAATCTTCTTTGAAAAGATTTAAAAGACACACTTTGATTAAGGAAAACCAAAACATAAGTAAAGAATATACAGAAAGAGTCAGGACAATGTTAGAGCAGAGAATATATGAAATGCCAGTAAATTTGAACATTTCTGTCAATTGGACCATTTCCTAGCTCCTAAAGTTTACCAAAACTGACACAAGAGTAAATTATTTAAGGTCATCATGTCTGCCCTTGGCATTCTCGGAAAGCCCTTGCCTCAGAATGCAGCCTCTGTAGTCCTTGGTAACCTGCGGAGAGGGGGCGGGGCTGAGGGAGGTTGGAACACTGCCCTCACTGAGGGAGTGGGTGTGGCCATCTCTGCTGTGACTGAACAAAGGGCAGGGGAGCAGGGGGCCCAGGTCAGGGCCCACAGAGCCCGGCAGGCCCAGTGGAGTGTCACAAGCATTTAGGCCCAGGCCAAAGGGCGCTTTCTTTGTCTGCACAACTGCCCAAACTCTCACCTTTCCACTCAGGCCGCCCTCTTACATGAAGTGTGTGTGGAACCTGTCGGCGCAGTACACCTCGCGGCACAGCTAAGCATAGGTCTGGGCATCGTAGCTTTCTGGCAGGTGACCGAGGCTCGCAGGCAGATGTGTCCCTGGGACACACGCGGAGAGGCTCCTGCCCGGGCCACAGGCCCCCCACTGCCCCTGCCCCAGATCGGGGGCCGCAAAGCAGCCCTGTCTGAGTCCCCTGCCTCTAGAGGGAGTATTGGACCAACACTTGTAGAAAACGGGGTCCTTGTGGGCCACTCATTTGAGGGACACAAATAAATCTTTGCCGACTTTCTGCTGAAACTTACGAGCGTTCACACCTAAGCCTCTTACAAGGTCAGCTGTTTAGCTAAACATGAGCTCATGATCTAAATTTACACAATAATGAAGAAAGCAGCTACAAGGGGAGACAATCAGCCAAAACAATCAATACCAGTATTAGATTCCCAAGGCCATCCATCAGATGTAGGAATAATCGGGTGCAAGGCAGAAAATATACATAAAACTGGAACTGAAACAAGGCACGAGGATGTTTTCAAAGACTGGTAGGATCTCTAAAACATTTTTAAAGGACATGTCATTGATAAAGCTAAATACACAAAGGTTGTGTAATACAACAGATTAATCATTGAGAAGAGTGAAATTATGCTGTTTTGAAAATTATGGCAGGTCAGATTTTCTGCCTAATTATATAAGAAGATTTCTCTAAAAAATAAACATTATTTCAAAGCCTTATTGGCTGTGAAATAAGTTAAGGGTATTTCAAATGGCTTGTCTGCAGAGAAAGGTGAGATGTAGTGGATCACAGAAAGTCGAGGGGAAAATAGGTCAGTATATACATTGCTATATGGTGAACTAAGCCTTAGGCCGGCAACAGTGGAGAGGACCTGACCCTTAGAAACGTACAAGTAAGCTGGAATCTTCAAAAGTTCAAATCTTTATAAGTAAAAAGATTTATTAAAATGAATAACCAAGTGTTTTAATTGACATCAGAAGATGAAAACAATAAACCCTGAGAACATAGAAAAAAGTTAAATAAAGATATGAGCAGAAGTTAATACAACAGAAAACGTATAAAATTCAGATGATTTAGTAAGTCCAAAGAATCTTCTTTGAAAAGATTTAAAAGACACACTTTGATTAAGGAAAACAAAAACATAAGTAAAGAATATACAGAAAGACTCAGGACAATGTTAGAGCAGAGAATATATGAAATGCCAGTAAATTTGAACATTTCTGGAAAGTGGACCATTTCCTAGCTCCTAAAGTTTACCAAAACTGACACAAGAGGAAATCATTTAAGGTCATCATGTCTGCCCTTGGCATTCTCGGAACGCCCTGGCCTCAGAATGCAGCCTCTGTCCTCCATGGTAACCTGCGGAGAGGGGGCGGGGCTGAGGGAGATTGGAACACTGCCCTCACTGTGGGAGTGGGTGTGGCCATCTCTGCTGTGACTGAACAAAGGGCAGGGGAGCAGGGGGCCCAGGGCAGGGCCCTCAGAGCCCGGCAGGCCCAGTGGAGTGTCACAAGCATTTAGGCCCAGGCCAAAGGGCGCTTTCTTTGTCTGCACAGCTGCCCAAACTCTCACCTTTCCACTCAGGCCGCCCTCTTACTTGAAGTGTGTGTGGAACCTGTCCGCGCAGTACACCTCGCTGCACAGCTAAGCATAGGTCTGGGCATCATAGCTTCCTGCCAGGTGACCGAGGCTCGCAGGCAGATGGGTCCGTGGGACACACGCGGAGAGGCTCCTGCCCGGGCCACAGGCCGCCCACTTCCCCTGCCCCAGATCGGGGGCCGCAAAGCAGCCCTGTCTGAGTCCCCTGCCTCTAGAGGGAGTATTGGACCAACACTTGTAGAAAACGGGGTCCTTGCGGGCCACTCATTGGAGGGACACAAATAAATCTTTGCCGACTTTCTGCTGAAACTTACGAGCGTTCACACCTAAGCCTCTTACAAGGTCAGCTGTTTAGCTAAACATGAGCTCAAGATCTAAATTTACACAATAATGAAGAAAGCAGCTACAAGGGGAGACAATCAGCCAAAACAATCAATAACAGAATTAGATTCCCAAGGCCATCCATCAGATGTAGGAATAATCGGGTGCAAGGCAGAAAATATACATAAAACTGGAACTGAAACAAGGCACGAGGATGTATTCAAAGACTGGTAGGATCTCTAAAACATTTTTAAAGGACATGTCATTGATAAAGCTAAATACACAAAGGTTGTGTAATACAACAGATTAATCATTGAGAAGAGTGAAATTATGCTGTCTTGAAAACTATGGCAGGTCAGATTTTCTGCCTAATTATATAAGAAGATTTCTCTAAAAAATACACATTATTTCAAAGCCTTATTGGCTGTGAAATAAGTTAAGGGTATTTCAAATGGCTTGTCTGCAAAGAAATGTGAGATGTAGGGGATCACAGAAAGTCTAGGGGAAAATAGGTCAATATATACATTGCTATATGGTGAACTAAGCCTTAGGCCAGCAACAATGGAGAGGACCTGACCCTTAGAAACGTACAAGTAAGCTGGAATCTTCAAAAGTTCAAATCTTTATAAGGAAAAAGATTTATTAAAATGAATAACCAAGTGTTTTAATTGACATCAGAAGATGAAAACAATAAACCCTGAGAACATAGAAAAAAGTTAAATAAAGATATGAGCAGAATTTAATACAACAGAAAACGTATAAAATCCAGGTGATTTAGTAAGTCCAAAGAATCTTCTTTGAAAAGATTTAAAAGACACACTTTGATTAAGGAAAACAAAAACATAAGTAAAGAATATACAGAAAGAGTCAGGACAATGTTAGAGCAGAGAATATATGAAATGCCAGTAAATTTGAACATTTCTGGAAAGTGGACCATTTCCTAGCTCCTAAAGTTTACCAAAACTGACACAAGAGGAAATCATTTAAGGTCATCATGTCTGCCCTTGGCATTCTCAGATAGCCCTTGCCTCAGAATGCAGCCTCTGTAGTCCATGGTAACCTGCGGAGAGGGGGCGGGGCTGAGGGAGGTTGGAACACTGCCCTCACTGAGGGAGTGGGTGTGGCCATCTCTGCTGTGACTGAACAAAGGGCAGGGGAGCAGGGGGCCCAGGTCAGGGCCCTCAGAGCCCGGCAGGCCCAGTGGAGTGTCACAAGCATTTAGTCCCAGGCCAAAGGGCGCTTTCTTTGTCTGCACAACTGCCCAAACTCTCACCTTTCCACTCAGGCCGCCCTCTTACATGAAGTGTGTGTGGAACATGTCGGCGCAGTACACCTCGCGGCACAGATAACCATAGGTCTGGGCCTCGTAGCTTTCTGGCAGGTGACCGAGGCTCGCAGGCAGATGTGTCCCTGGGACACACGCGGAGAGGCTCCTGCCCGGGCCACAGGCCCCCCACTGCCCCTGCCCCAGATCGGGGGCCGCAAAGCAGCCCTGTCTGAGTCCCCTGCCTCTAGAGGGAGTATTGGACCAACACTTGTAGAAAACGGGGTCCTTGCGGGCCACTCATTGGAGGGACACAAATAAATCTTTGCCGACTTTCTGCTGAAACTTACGAGCGTTCACACCTAAGCCTCTTACAAGGTCAGCTGTTTAGCTAAACATGAGCTCATGATCTAAATTTACACAATAATGAAGAAAGCAGCTACAAGGGGAGACAATCAGCCAAAACAATCAATACCTGTATTAGATTCCCAAGGCCATCCATCAGATGTAGGAATAATCGGGTGCAAGGCAGAAAATATACATCAAACAGGAACTGAAACAAGGCACAAGGATGTTTTCAAAGACTGGTAGGATCTCTAAAACATTTTTAAAGGACATGTCATTGATAAAGCTAAATACACAAGGGTTGTGTAATACAACAGTTTAATCATTGAGAAGTGTGAAATTATGCTGTTTTGAAAACTATGGCAGGTCAGATTTACTGCCTAATTATATAAGAAGATTTCTCTAAAAAATACACATTATTTCAAAGCCTTATTGGCTGTAAAATAAGTTAAGGGTATTTCAAATGGCTTGTCTGCAAAGAAAGGTGAGATGTAGTGGATCACAGAAAGTCGAGGGGAAAATAGGTCAATATATACATTGCTATATGGTGAACTAAGCCTTAGGCCGGCAACAGTGGAGAGGACCTGACCCTTAGAAACGTACAAGTAAGCTGGAATCTTCAAAAGTTCAAATCTTTATAAGTAAAAAGATTTATTAAAATGAATAACCAAGTGTTTTAATTGACATCAGAAGATGAAAACAATAAACCCTGAGAACATAGAAAAAAGTTAAATAAAGATATGAGCAGAACTTAATACAACAGAAAACGTATAAAATTCAGATGATTTAGTAAGTCCAAAGAATCTTCTTTGAAAATATTTAAAAGACACACTTTGATTAAGGAAAACCAAAACATAAGTAAAGAATATACAGAAAGAGTCAGGACAATGTTAGAGCAGAGAATATATGAAATGCCAGTAAATTTGAACATTTCTGGAAAGTGGACCATTTCCTAGCTCCTAAAGTTTACCAAAACTGACACAAGAGGAAATCATTTAAGGTCATCATGTCTGCCCTTGGCATTCTC
Organism: Mesoplodon mirus; assembly: GCF_964341445.2. Taxonomy (NCBI): domain Eukaryota; kingdom Metazoa; phylum Chordata; class Mammalia; order Artiodactyla; family Ziphiidae; genus Mesoplodon; species Mesoplodon mirus. Next base: position 119,739,752 of record NC_138976.1, on the reverse strand, counting down.
GGAACGCCCTGGCCTCAGAATGCAGCCTCTGTCGTCCATGGTAACCTGCGGAGAGGGGGCGGGGCTGAGGGAGGTTGGAACACTGCCCTCACTGAGGGAGTGGGTGTGGCCATCTCTGCTGTGACTGAACAAAGGGCAGGGGAGCAGGGGGCCCAGGGAAGGGCCCTCAGAGCCCGGCAGGCCCAGTGGAGTGTCACAAGCATTTAGGCCCAGGCCAAAGGGTGCTTTCTTTGTCTGCACAGCTGCCCAAACTCTCACATTTCCACTCAGGCCGCCCTCTTACTTGAAGTGTGTGTGGAACCTGTCTGCGCAGTACACCTCGCTGCACAGCTAAGCATAGGTCTGGGCATCATAGCTTCCTGCCTGGTGACCGAGGCTCGCAGGCAGATGGGTCCCTGGGACACACGCGGAGAGGCTCCTGCCCGGGCCACAGGCCGCCCACTTCCCCTGCCCCAGATCGGGGGCCGCAAAGCAGCCCTGTCTGAGTCCCCTGCCTCTAGAGGGAGTATTGGACCAACACTTGTAGAAAACGGGGTCCTTGCGGGCCACTCATTGGAGGGACACAAAGAAATCTTTGCCGACTTTCTGCTGAAACTTACGAGCGTTCACACCTAAGCCTCTTACAAGGTCAGCTGTTTAGCTAAACATGAGCTCATGATCTAAATTTACACAATAATGAAGAAAGCAGCTACAAGGGGAGACAATCAGCCAAAATAATCAATACCAGTATTAGATTCCCAAGGCCATCCATCAGATGTAGGAATAACCGGGTGCAAGGCAGAAAATATACATCAATCTGGAACTGAAACAAGGCACAAGGATGTTTTCAAAGACTGGTAGGATCTCTAAAACATTTTTAAAGGACATGTCATTGATAAAGCTAAATACACAAGGGTTGTGTAATACAACAGATTAATCATTGAGAAGTGTGAAATTATGCTGTTTTGAAAACTATGGCAGGTCAGATTTACTGCCTAATTATATAAGAAGATTTCTCTAAAAAATACACATTATTTCAAAGCCTTACTGGCTGTGAAATAAGTTAAGGGTATTTCAAATGGCTTGTCTGCAAAGAAAGCTGAGATGTAGGGGATCACAGAAAGTCGAGGGGAAAATATGTCAATATATACATTGCTATATGGTGAACTAAGCCTTAGGCCAGCAACAATGGAGAGGACCTGACCCTTAGAAACGTACAAGTAAGCTGGAATCTTCAAAAGTTCAAATCTTTATAAGTAAAAAGATTTATTAAAATGAATAACCAAGTGTTTTAATTGACATCAGAAGATGAAAACAATAAACCCTGAGAACATAGAAAAAAGTTAAATAAAGATATGAGCAGAATTTAATACAACAGAAAACGTATAAAATCCAGGTGATTTAGTAAGTCCAAAGAATCTTCTTTGAAAAGATTTAAAAGACACACTTTGATTAAGGAAAACCAAAACATAAGTAAAGAATATACAGAAAGTGTCAGGACAATGTTAGAGCAGAGAATATATGAAATGCCAGTAAATTTGAACATTTCTGTCAATTGGACCATTTCCTAGCTCTTAAGTTTACCAAAACTGACACAAGAGGAAATCATTTAAGGTCATCATGTCTGCCCTTGGCATTCTCGGAACGCCCTGGCCTCAGAATGCAGCCTCTGTCGTCCATGGTAACCTGCGGAGAGGGGGCGGGGCTGAGGGAGGTTGGAACACTGCCCTCACTGAGGGAGTGGGTGTGGCCATCTCTGCTGTGACTGAACAAAGGGCAGGGGAGCAGGGGGCCCAGGGCAGGGCCCTCAGAGCCCGGCAGGCCCAGTGGAGTGTCACAAGCATTTAGGCCCAGGCCAAAGGGCGCTTTCTTTGTCTGCACAGCTGCCCAAACTCTCACCTTTCCACTCAGGCCGCCCTCTTACTTGAAGTGTGTGTGGAACCTGTCTGCGCAGTACACCTCGCTGCACAGCTAAGCATAGGTTTGTGCGTCATAGCTTCCTGCCAGGTGACCGAGGCTCGCAGGCAGATGGGTCCCTGGGACACACGCGGAGAGGCTCCTGCCCGGGCCACAGGCCGCCCACTTCCCCTGCCCCAGATCGCGGGCCGCAAAGCAGCCCTGTCTGAGTCCCCTGCCTCTAGAGGGAGTATTGGACCAACACTTGTAGAAAACGGGGTCCTTGCGGGCCACTCATTGGAGGGACACAAAGAAATCTTTGCCGACTTTCTGCTGAAACTTACGAGCGTTCACACCTAAGCCTCTTACAAGGTCAGCTGTTTAGCTAAACATGAGCTCATGATCTAAATTTACACAATAATGAAGAAAGCAGCTATAAGGGGAAACAATCAGCCAAAACAATCCATACCAGAATTAGATTCCCAAGGCCATCCATCAGATGTAGGAATAATCGGGTGCAAGGCAGAAAATATATATAAAACTGGAACTGAAACAAGGCACGAGGATGTTTTCAAAGATTGGTAGGATCTCTAAAACATTTTTAAAGATCATGTCATTGATAAAGCTAAATACACAAAGGTTGTGTAATACAACAGATTAATCATTGAGAAGAGTGAAATTATGCTGTTTTGAAAACTATGGCAGGTCAGATTTTCTGCCTAATTATATAAGAAGATTTCTCTAAAAAATACACATTATTTCAAAGCCTTATTGGCTGTGAAATAAGTTAAGGGTATTTCAAATGGCTTGTCTGCAAAGAAAGGTGAGATGTAGGGGATCACAGAAAGTCGAGGGGAAAATAGGTCAATATATACATTGCTATATGGTGAACTAAGCCTTAGGCCGGCAACAATGGAGAGGACCTGACCCTTAGAAACGTACAAGTAAGCTGGAATCTTCAAAAGTTCAAATCTTTATAAGTAAAAAGATTTATTAAAATGAATAACCAAGTGTTTTAATTGACATCAGAAGATGAAAACAATAAACCCTGAGAACATAGAAAAAAGTTAAATAAAGATATGAGCAGAATTTAATACAACAGAAAACGTATAAAATCCAGGTGATTTAGTAAGTCCAAAGAATCTTCTTTGAAAAGATTTAAAAGACACACTTTGATTAAGGAAAACAAAAACATAAGTAAAGAATATACAGAAAGAGTCAGGACAATGTTAGAGCAGAGAATATATGAAATGCCAGTAATTTGAACATTTCTGGAAAGTGGACCATTTCCTAGCTCCTAAAGTTTACCAAAACTGACACAAGAGGAAATCATTTAAGGTCATCATGTCTGCCCTTGGCATTCTCGGAACGCCCTGGCCTCAGAATGCAGCCTCTGTCGTCCATGGTAACCTGCGGAGAGGGGGCGGGGCTGAGGGATGTTGGAACACTGCCCTCACTGAGGGAGTGGGTGTGGCCATCTCTGCTGTGACTGAACAAAGGGCAGGGGAGCAGGGGTCACAGGGCAGGGCCCTCAGAGCCCGGCAGGACCAGTGGAGTGTCACAATCATTTAGGCCCAGGCCAAAGGGCGCTTTCTTTGTCTGCACAGCTGCCCAAACTCTCACCTTTCCACTCAGGCCGCCCTCTTACTTGAAGTGTGTGTGGAACCTGTCTGCGCAGTACACCTCGCTGCACAGCTAAGCATAGGTCTGGGCATCATAGCTTCCTGCCAGGTGACCGAGGCTCGCAGGCAGATGGGTCCCTGGGACACACGCGGAGAGGCTCCTGCCCGGGCCACAGGCCGCCCACTGCCCCTGCCCCAGATCGGGGGCCGCAAAGCAGCCCTGTCTGAGTCCCCTGCCTCTAGAGGGAGTATTGGACCAACACTTGTAGAAAACGGGGTCCTTGCGGGCCACTCATTGGAGGGACACAAAGAAATCTTTGCCGACTCTCTGCTGAAATTTACGAGCGTTCACACCTAAGCCTCTTACAAGGTCAGCTGTTTAGCTAAACATGAGCTCATGATCTAAATTTACACAATAATGAAGAAAGCAGCTACAAGGGGAGACAATCAGCCAAAATAATCAATACCAGTATTAGATTCCCAAGGCCATCCATCAGATGTAGGAATAACCGGGTGCAAGGCAGAAAATATACATCAATCTGGAACTGAAACAAGGCACAAGGATGTTTTCAAAGACTGGTAGGATCTCTAAAACATTTTTAAAGGACATGTCATTGATAAAGCTAAATACACAAGGGTTGTGTAATACAACAGTTAAATCATTGAGAAGTGTGAAATTATGCTGTTTTGAAAACTATGGCAGGTCAGATTTACTGCCTAATTATATAAGAAGATTTCTCTAAAAAATACACATTATTTCAAAGCCTTACTGGCTGTGAAATAAGTTAAGGGTATTTCAAATGGCTTGTCTGCAAAGAAAGCTGAGATGTAGGGGATCACAGAAAGTCGAGGGGAAAATAGGTCAATATATACATTGCTATATGGTGAACTAAGCCTTAGGCCAGCAACAATGGAGAGGACCTGACCCTTAGAAACGTACAAGTAAGCTGGAATCTTCAAAAGTTCAAATCTTTATAAGTAAAAAGATTTATTAAAATGAATAACCAAGTGTTTTAATTGACATCAGAAGATGAAAACAATAAACCCTGAGAACATAGAAAAAAGTTAAATAAAGATATGAGCAGAATTTAATACAACAGAAAACGTATAAAATCCAGGTGATTTAGTAAGTCCAAAGAATCTTCTTTGAAAAGATTTAAAAGACACACTTTGATTAAGGAAAACCAAAACATAAGTAAAGAATATACAGAAAGAGTCAGGACAATGTTAGAGCAGAGAATATATGAAATGCCAGTAAATTTGAACATTTCTGTCAAGTGGACCATTTCCTAGCTCCTAAAGTTTACCAAAACTGACACAAGAGGAAATCATTTAAGGTCATCATGTCTGCCCTTGGCATTCTCGGAAAGCCCTTGCCTCAGAATGCAGCCTCTGTAGTCCATGGTAACCTGCGGAGAGGGGGCGGGGCTGAGGGAGGTTGGAACACTGCCCTCACTGAGGGAGTGGGTGTGGCCATCTCTGCTGTGACTGAACAAAGGGCAGGGGAGCAGGGGGCCCAGGGCAGGGCCCTCAGAGCCCGGCAGGCCCAGTGGAGTGTCACAAGCATTTAGGCCCAGGCCAAAGGGCGCTTTCTTTGTCTGCACAACTGCCCAAACTCTCACCTTTCCACTCAGGCCGCCCTCTTACATGAAGTGTGTGTGGAACCTGTCGGCGCAGTACACCTCGCTGCACAGCTAAGCATAGGTCTGGGCATCATAGCTTCCTGCCAGGTGACCGAGGCTCGCAGGCAGATGGGTCCCTGGGACACACGCGGAGAGGCTCCTGCCCGGGCCACAGGCCGCCCACTTCCCCTGCCCCAGATCGGGGGCCGCAAAGCAGCCCTGTCTGAGTCCCCTGCCTCTAGAGGGAGTATTGGACCAACACTTGTAGAAAACGGGGTCCTTGCGGGCCACTCATTGGAGGGACACAAATAAATCTTTGCCGACTTTCTGCTGAAACTTACGAGCGTTCACACCTAAGCGTCTTACAAGGTCAGCTGTTTAGCTAAACATGAGCTCATGATCTAAATTTACACAATAATGAAGAAAGCAGCTATAAGGGGAAACAATCAGCCAAAACAATCCATACCAGAATTAGATTCCCAAGGCCATCCATCAGATGTAGGAATAATCGGGTGCAAGGCAGAAAATATATATAAAACTGGAACTGAAACAAGGCACGAGGATGTTTTCAAAGATTGGTAGGATCTCTAAAACATTTTTAAAGATCATGTCATTGATAAAGCTAAATACACAAAGGTTGTGTAATACAACAGATTAATCATTGAGAAGAGTGAAATTATGCTGTTTTGAAAACTATGGCAGGTCAGATTTTCTGCCTAATTATATAAGAAGATTTCTCTAAAAAATACACATTATTTCAAAGCCTTATTGGCTGTGAAATAAGTTAAGGGTATTTCAAATGGCTTGTCTGCAGAGAAAGGTGAGATGTAGGGGATCACAGAAAGTCGAGGGGAAAATAGGTCATTATATACATTGCTATATGGTGAACTAAGCCTTAGGCCGGCAACAATGGAGAGGACCTGACCCTTAGAAACGTACAAGTAAGCTGGAATCTTCAAAATTTCAAATCTTTATAAGTAAAAAGATTTATTAAAATGAATAACCAAGTGTTTTAATTGACATCAGAAGATGAAAACAATAAACCCTGAGAACATAGAAAAAAGTTAAATAAAGATATGAGCAGAATTTAATACAACAGAAAACGTATAAAATCCAGGTGATTTAGTAAGTCCAAAGAATCTTCTTTGAAAAGATTTAAAAGATACACTTTGATTAAGGAAAACAAAAACATAAGTAAAGAATATACAGAAAGAGTCAGGACAATGTTAGAGCAGAGAATATATGAAATGCCAGTAATTTGAACATTTCTGGAAAGTGGACCATTTCCTAACTCCTAAAGTTTACCAAAACTGACACAAGAGGAAATCATTTAAGGTCATCATGTCTGCCCTTGGCATTCTCGGAACGCCCTTGCCTCAGAATGCAGCCTCTGTAGTCCATGGTAACCTGCGGAGAGGGGGCGGGGCTGAGGGAGGTTGGAACACTGCCCTCACTGAGGGAGTGGGAGTGGCCATCTCTGCTGTGACTGAACAAAGGGCAGGGGAGCAGGGGGCCCAGGGCAGGGCCCTCAGAGCCCGGCAGGCCCAGTGGAGTGTCACAAGCATTTAGGCCCAGGCCAAAGGGCGCTTTCTTTGTCTGCACAGCTGCCCAAACTCTCACCTTTCCACTCAGGCCGCCCACTTACTTAAAGTGTGTGTGGAACCTGTCCGCGCAGTACACCTCGCTGCACAGCTAGGCATAGGTCTGGGCATCGTAGCTTCCTGCCAGGTGACCGAGGCTCACAGGCAGATGGGTCCCTGGGACACACGCGGAGAGGCTCCTGCCCGGGCCACAGGGCGCCCACTGCCCCTGCCCCAGATCGGGGGCCGCAAAGCAGCCCTGTCTGAGTCCCCTGCCTCTAGAGGGAGTATTGGACCAACACTTGTAGAAAACGGGGTCCTTGAGGGCCACTCATTGGAGGGACACAATTAAATCTTTGCCGACTTTCTGCTGAAACTTACGAGCGTTCACACCTAAGCCTCTTACAAGGTCAGCTGTTTAGCTAAACATGAGCTCATGATCTAAATATACACAATAATGAAGAAAGCAGCTACAAGGGGAGACAATCAGCCAAAACAATCAATACCAGAATTAGATTCCCAAGGCCATCCATCAGAAGTAGGAATAATCGGGTGCAAGGCAGAAAATATACATAAAACTGGAACTGAAACAAGGCACGAGGATGTTTTCAAAGACTGGTAGGATCTCTAAAACATTTTTAAAGATCATGTCATTGATAAATCTAAATACACAAAGGTTGTGTAATACAACTGATTAATCATTGAGAAGAGTGAAATTATGCTGTTTTGAAAACTATGGCAGGTCAGATTTTCTGCCTAATTATATAAGAAGATTTCTCTAAAAAATACACATTATTTCAAAGACATATTGGGTGTGAAATAAGTTAAGGGTATTTCAAATGGCTTGTCTGCAAAGAAAGGTTAGATGTAGGGGATCACAGAAAGTCGAGGGGAAAATAGGTCAATATATACATTGCTATATGGTGAACTAAGCCTTAGGCCGGCAACAATGGAGAGGACCTGACCCTTAGAAACGTACAAGTAAGCTGGAATCTTCAAAAGTTCAAAACTTTATAAGTAAAAAGATTTATTAAAATGAATAACCAAGTGTTTTAATTGACATCAGAAGATGAAAACAATAAACCCTGAGAACATAGAAAAAAGTTAAATAAAGATATGAGCAGAACTTAATACAACAGAAAACGTATAAAATTCAGGTGATTTAGTAAGTCCAAAGAATCTTCTTTGAAAAGATTTAAAAGACACACCTTGATTAAGGAAAACAAAAACATAAGTAAAGAATATACAGAAAGAGTCAGGACAATGTTAGAGCAGAGAATATATGAAATGCCAGTAAATTTGAACATTTCTGTCAAGTGGACCATTTCCTAGCTCCTAAAGTTTACCAAAACTGACACAAGAGGAAATCATTTAAGGTCATCATGTCTGCCCTTGGCATTCTCGGAACGCCCTGGCCTCAGAATGCAGCCTCTGTAGTCCTTGGTAACCTGCGGAGAGGGGGCGGGGCTGAGGGAGGTTGGAACACTGCCCTCACTGAGGGAGTGTGTGTGGCCATCTCTGCTGTGACTGAACAAAGGGCAGGGGAGCAGGGGGCCCAGGGCAGGGCCCTCAGAGCGCGGCAGGCCCAGTGGAGTGTCACAAGCATTTAGGCCCAGGCCAAAGTGCGCTTTCTTTGTCTGCACAGCTGCCCAAACTCTCACCTTTCCACTCAGGCCGCCCACTTACTTGAAGTGTGTTTGGAACCTGTCCGCGCAGTACACCTCGCTGCACAGCTAGGCATAGGTCTGGGCATCGTAGCTTCCTGCCAGGTGACCGAGGCTCACAGGCAGATGGGTCCCTGGGACACACGCGGAGAGGCTCCTGCTCGGGCCACAGGCCGCCCACGGCCCCTGCCCCAGATCGGGGGCGGCAAAGCAGCCCTGTCTGAGTCCCCTGCCTCTAGAGGGAGTATTGGACCAACACTTGTAGAAAACGGGGTCCTTGAGGGCCACTCATTGAAGGGACACAATTAAATCTTTGCCGACTTTCTGCTGAAACTTACGAGCGTTCACACCTAAGCCTCTTACAAGGTCAGCTGTTTAGCTAAACATGAGCTCATGATCTAAATATACACAATAATGAAGAAAGCAGCTACAAGGGGAGACAATCAGCCAAAACAATCAATACCAGATTTAGATTCCCAAGGCCATCCATCAGATGTAGGAATAATCGGGTGCAAGGCAGAAAATATACATAAAACTGGAACTGAAACAAGGCACGAGGATGTTTTCAAAGACTGGTAGGATCTCTCAAACATTTCTAAAGGACATGTCATTGATAAAGCTAAATACACAAAGGTTGTGTAATAGAACAGATTAATCATTGAGAAGAGTGAAATTATGCTGTTTTGAAAACTATGGCAGGTCAGATTTTCTGCCTAATTATATAAGAAGATTTCTCTAAAAAATAAACCTTATTTCAAAGCCTTATTGGTTGTGAAATAAGTTAAGGGTATTTCAAATGGCTTGTCTGCAAAGAAAGGTGAGATGTAGTGGATCACAGAAAGTCGAGGGGAAAATAGGTCAATATATACATTGGTATATGGTGAACTAAGCCTTAGGCCGGCAACAGTGGAGAGAACCTGACCCTTAGAAACGTACAAGTAAGCTGGAATCTTCAAAAGTTCAAATATTTATAAGTAAAAAGATTTATTAAAATGAATAACCAAGTGTTTTAATTGACATCAGAAGATGAAAACAATAAACCCTGAGAACATAGAAAAAAGTTAAATAAAGATATGAGCAGATCTTAATACAACAGAAAACGTATAAAATTCAGGTGATTTAGTAAGTCCAAAGAATCTTCTTTGAAAAGATTTAAAAGACACACTTTGATTAAGGAAAACAAAAACATAAGTAAAGAATATACAGAAAGAGTCAGGACAATGTTAGAGCAGAGAATATATGAAATGCCAGTAAATTTGAACATTTCTGTCAAGTGGACCATTTCCTAGCTCCTAAAGTTTACCAAAACTGACACAAGAGGAAATCATTTAAGGTCATCATGTCTGCCCTTGGCATTCTCGGAACGCCCTGGCCTCAGAATGCAGCCTCTGTAGTCCATGGTAACCTGCGGAGAGGGGGCGGGGCTGAGGGAGGTTGGAACACTGCCCTCACTGAGGGAGTGGGAGTGGCCATCTCTGCTGTGACTGAACAAAGGGCAGGGGAGCAGGGGGCCCAGGGCAGGGCCCTCAGAGCCCGGCAGGCCCAGTGGAGTGTCACAAGCATTTAGGCCCAGGCCAAAGGGCGCTTTCTTTCTCTGCACAGCTGCCCAAACTCTCACCTTTCCACTCAGGCCGCCCACTTACTTAAAGTGTGTGTGGAACCTGTCCGCGCAGTACACCTCGCTGCACAGCTAGGCATAGGTCTGGGCATCGTAGCTTCCTGCCAGGTGAACGAGGCTCACAGGCAGATGGGACCCTGGGACACACGCGGAGAGGCTCCTGCCCGGGCCACAGGGCGCCCACTGCCCCTGCCCCAGATCGGGGGCCGCAAAGCAGCCCTGTCTGAGTCCCCTGCCTCTAGAGGGAGTATTGGACCAACACTTGTAGAAAACGGGGTCCTTGAGGGCCACTCATTGGAGGGACACAATTAAATCTTTGCCGACTTTCTGCTGAAACTTACGAGCGTTCACACCTAAGCCTCTTACAAGGTCAGCTGTTTAGCTAAACATGAGCTCATGATCTAAATATACACAATAATGAAGAAAGCAGCTACAAGGGGAGACAATCAGCCAAAACAATCAATACCAGATTTAGATTCCCAAGGCCATCCATCAGATGTAGGAATAATCGGGTGCAAGGCAGAAAATATACATAAAACTGGAACTGAAACAAGGCACGAGGATGTTTTCAAAGACTGGTAGGATCTCTCAAACATTTCTAAAGGACATGTCATTGATAAAGCTAAATACACAAAGGTTGTGTAATAGAACAGATTAATCATTGAGAAGAGTGAAATTATGCTGTTTTGAAAACTATGGCAGGTCAGATTTTCTGCCTAATTATATAAGAAGATTTCTCTAAAAAATAAACCTTATTTCAAAGCCTTATTGGTTGTGAAATAAGTTAAGGGTATTTCAAATGGCTTGTCTGCAAAGAAAGGTGAGATGTAGTGGATCACAGAAAGTCGAGGGGAAAATAGGTCAATATATACATTGGTATATGGTGAACTAAGCCTTAGGCCGGCAACAGTGGAGAGAACCTGACCCTTAGAAACGTACAAGTAAGCTGGAATCTTCAAAAGTTCAAATATTTATAAGTAAAAAGATTTATTAAAATGAATAACCAAGTGTTTTAATTGACATCAGAAGATGAAAACAATAAACCCTGAGAACATAGAAAAAAGTTAAATAAAGATATGAGCAGAACTTAATACAACAGAAAACGTATAAAATTCAGGTGATTTAGTAAGTCCAAAGAATCTTCTTTGAAAAGATTTAAAAGACACACTTTGATTAAGGAAAACAAAAACATAAGTAAAGAATATACAGAAAGAGTCAGGACAATGTTAGAGCAGAGAATATATGAAATGCCAGTAAATTTGAACATTTCTGTCAAGTGGACCATTTCCTAGCTCCTAAAGTTTACCAAAACTGACACAAGAGGAAATCATTTAAGGTCATCATGTCTGCCCTTGGCATTCTCGGAACGCCCTGGCCTCAGAATGCAGCCTCTGTAGTCCATGGTAACCTGCGGAGAGGGGGCGGGGCTGAGGGAGGTTGGAACACTGCCCTCACTGAGGGAGTGGGAGTGGCCATCTCTGCTGTGACTGAACAAAGGGCAGGGGAGCAGGGGGCCCAGGGCAGGGCCCTCAGAGCCCGGCAGGCCCAGTGGAGTGTCACAAGCATTTAGGCCCAGGCCAAAGGGCGCTTTCTTTGTCTGCACAGCTGCCCAAACTCTCACCTTTCCACTCAGGCCGCCCACTTACTTAAAGTGTGTGTGGAACCTGTCCGCGCAGTACACCTCGCTGCACAGCTAGGCATAGGTCTGGGCATCGTAGCTTCCTGCCAGGTGACCGAGGCTCACAGGCAGATGGGTCCCTGGGACACACGCGGAGAGGCTCCTGCCCGGGCCACAGGGCGCCCACTGCCCCTGCCCCAGATCGGGGGCCGCAAAGCAGCCCTGTCTGAGTCCCCTGCCTCTAGAGGGAGTATTGGACCAACACTTGTAGAAAACGGGGTCCTTGAGGGCCACTCATTGGAGGGACACAATTAAATCTTTGCCGACTTTCTGCTGAAACTTACGAGCGTTCACACCTAAGCCTCTTACAAGGTCAGCTGTTTAGCTAAACATGAGCTCATGATCTAAATATACACAATGATGAAGAAAGCAGCTACAAGGGGAGACAATCAGCCAAAACAATCAATACCAGAATTAGATTCCCAAGGCCATCCATCAGATGTAGGAATAATCGGGTGCAAGGCAGAAAATATACATAAAACTGGAACTGAAACAAGGCACGAGGATGTTTTCAAAGACTGGTAGGATCTCTAAAACATTTTTAAAGATCATGTCATTGATAAATCTAAATACACAAAGGTTGTGTAATACAACAGATTAATCATTGAGAAGAGTGAAATTATGCTGTTTTGAAAACTATGGCAGGTCAGATTTTCTGCCTAATTATATAAGAAGATTTCTCTAAAAAATACACATTATTTCAAAGACATATTGGGTGTGAAATAAGTTAAGGGTATTTCAAATGGCTTGTCTGCAAAGAAAGGTTAGATGTAGGGGATCACAGAAAGTCGAGGGGAAAATAGGTCAATATATACATTGCTATATGGTGAACTAAGCCTTAGGCCGGCAACAATGGAGAGGACCTGACCCTTAGAAACGTACAAGTAAGCTGGAATCTTCAAAAGTTCAAATCTTTATAAGTAAAAAGATTTATTAAAATGAATAACCAAGTGTTTTAATTGACATCAGAAGATGAAAACAATAAACCCTGAGAACATAGAAAAAAGTTAAATAAAGATATGAGCAGAACTTAATACAACAGAAAACGTATAAAATTCAGGTGATTTAGTAAGTCCAAAGAATCTTCTTTGAAAAGATTTAAAAGACACACCTTGATTAAGGAAAACAAAAACATAAGTAAAGAATATACAGAAAGAGTCAGGACAATGTTAGAGCAGAGAATATATGAAATGCCAGTAAATTTGAACATTTCTGTCAAGTGGACCATTTCCTAGCTCCTAAAGTTTACCAAAACTGACACAAGAGGAAATCATTTAAGGTCATCATGTCTGCCCTTGGCATTCTCGGAACGCCCTGGCCTCAGAATGCAGCCTCTGTAGTCCTTGGTAACCTGCGGAGAGGGGGCGGGGCTGAGGGAGGTTGGAACACTGCCCTCACTGAGGGAGTGTGTGTGGCCATCTCTGCTGTGAATGAACAAAGGGCAGGGGAGCAGGGGGCCCAGGGCAGGGCCCTCAGAGCGCGGCAGGCCCAGTGGAGTGTCACAAGCATTTAGGCCCAGGCCAAAGGGCACTTTCTTTGTCTGCACAGCTGCCCAAACTCTCACCTTTCCACTCAGGCCACCCACTTACTTGAAGAGTGTGTGGAACATGTCCGCACAGTACACCTCTCTGCACAGCTAAGCATAGGTCTGGGCATCGTAGCTTCCTGCCAGGTGACCGAGGCTCACAGGCAGATGGGTCCCTGGGACACACGCAGAGAAGATCCTGCCCGGGCCACAGGCTGACCACTGCCCCTGCCCCAGATCGGGGGCGAAAAGCCGCCCTGTCTGTGTCCCCTGCCTCTAGAGGGAGTATTGGACCAACACTTGTAGAAAACGGGGTCCTTGAGGGCCACTCATTGAAGGGACACAATTAAAGCTTTGCCGACTTTCTGCTGAAACTTACGAGCGTTCACACCTAAGCCTCTTACAAGGTCAGCTGTTTAGCTAAACATGAGCTCATGATCTAAATATACACAATAATGAAGAAAGCAGCTACAAGGGGAGACAATCAGCCAAAACAATCAATACCAGAATTAGATTCCCAAGGCCATCCATCAGATGTAGGAATAATCGGGTGCAAGGCAGAAAATATACATAAAACTGGAACTGAAACAAGGCACGAGGATGTTTTCAAAGACTGGTAGGATCTCTCAAACATTTTTAAAGGACATGTCATTGATAAAGCTAAATACACAAAGGTTGTGTAATACAACAGATTAATCATTGAGAAGAGTGAAATTATGCTGTTTTGAAAACTATGGCACGTCAGATTTTCTGCCTAATTATATAAAAAGATTTCTCTAAAAAATATACATTATTTCAAAGCCTTATTGGTTGTGAAATAAGTTAAGGGTATTTCAAATGGCTTGTCTGCAAAGAAAGGTGAGATGTAGTGGATCACAGAAAGTCGAGGGGAAAATAGGTCAATATATACATTGCTATATGGTGAATTAAGCCTTAGGCCGGCAACAGTGGAGAGAACCTGACCCTTAGAAACGTACAAGTAAGCTGGAATCTTCAAAAGTTCAAATATTTATAAGTAAAAAGATTTATTAAAATGAATAACCAAGTGTTTTAATTGACATCAGAAGATGAAAACAATCAACCCTGAGAACATAGAAAAAAGTTAAATAAAGATATGAGCAGAACTTAATACAACAGAAAACGTATAAAATTCAGGTGATTTAGTAAGTCCAAAGAATCTTCTTTGAAAAGATTTAAAAGACACACTTTGATTAAGGAAAACAAAAACATAAGTAAAGAATATACAGAAAGAGTCAGGACAATGTTAGAGCAGAGAATATATGAAATGCCAGTAAATTTGAACATTTCTGTCAAGTGGACCATTTCCTAGCTCCTAAAGTTTACCAAAACTGACACAAGAGGAAATCATTTAAGGTCATCATGTCTGCCCTTGGCATTCTCGGAACGCCCTGGCCTCAGAATGCAGCCTCTGTAGTCCATGGTAACCTGCGGAGAGGGGGCAGGGCTGAGGGAGGTTGGAACACTGCCCTCAGTGAGGGAGTGGGTGTGGCCATCTCTGCTGTGACTGAACAAAGGGCAGGGGAGCAGGGGGCCCAGGGCAGGGCCCTCAGAGCCCGGCAGGCCCAGTGGAGTGTCACAAGCATTTAGGCCCAGGCCAAAGGGCGCTTTCTTTGTCTGCACAGCTGCCCAAACTCTCACCTTTCCACTCAGGCCGCCCACTTACTTGAAGTGTGTTTGGAACCTGTCCGCGCAGTACACCTCGCTGCACATCTAGGCATAGGTCTGGGCATCGTAGCTTCCTGCCAGGTGACCGAGGCTCACAGGCAGATGGGTCCCTGGGACACACGCGGAGAGGCTCCTGCTCGGGCCACAGGCCGCCCACTGCCCCTGCCCCAGATCGGGGGCGGCAAAGCAGCCCTGTCTGAGTCCCCTGCCTCTAGAGGGAGTATTGGACCAACACTTGTAGAAAACGGGGTCATTGAGGGCCACTCATTGAAGGGACACAATTAAATCTTTGCCGACTTTCTGCTGAAACTTACGAGCGTTCACACCTAAGCCTCTTACAAGGTCAGCTGTTTAGCTAAACATGAGCTCATGATCTAAATATACACAATAATGAAGAAAGCAGCTACAAGGGGAGACAATCAGCCAAAACAATCAATACCAGATTTAGATTCCCAAGGCCATCCATCAGATGTAGGAATAATCGGGTGCAAGGCAGAAAATATACATAAAACTGGAACTGAAACAAGGCACGAGGATGTTTTCAAAGACTGGTAGGATCTCTCAAACATTTTTAAAGGACATGTCATTGATAAAGCTAAATACACAAAGGTTGTGTAATAGAACAGATTAATCATTGAGAAGAGTGAAATTATGCTGTTTTGAAAACTATGGCAGGTCAGATTTTCTGCCTAATTATATAAGAAGATTTCTCTAAAAAATAAACCTTATTTCAAAGCCTTATTGGTTGTGAAATAAGTTAAGGGTATTTCAAATGGCTTGTCTGCAAAGAAAGGTGAGATGTAGTGGATCACAGAAAGTCGAGGGGAAAATAGGTCAATATATACATTGGTATATGGTGAACTAAGCCTTAGGCCGGCAACAGTGGAGAGAACCTGACCCTTAGAAACGTACAAGTAAGCTGGAATCTTCAAAAGTTCAAATATTTATAAGTAAAAAGATTTATTAAAATGAATAACCAAGTGTTTTAATTGACATCAGAAGATGAAAACAATAAACCCTGAGAACATAGAAAAAAGTTAAATAAAGATATGAGCAGAACTTAATACAACAGAAAACGTATAAAATTCAGGTGATTTAGTAAGTCCAAAGAATCTTCTTTGAAAAGATTTAAAAGACACACTTTGATTAAGGAAAACAAAAACATAAGTAAAGAATATACAGAAAGAGTCAGGACAATGTTAGAGCAGAGAATATATGAAATGCCAGTAAATTTGAACATTTCTGGAAAGTGGACCATTTCCTAGCTCCTAAAGTTTACCAAAACTGACACAAGAGGAAATCATTTAAGGTCATCATGTCTGCCCTTGGCATTCTCGGAACGCCCTGGCCTCAGAATGCAGCCTCTGTCGTCCGTGGTAACCTGCGGAGAGGGGGCGGGGCTGAGGGAGGTTGGAACACTGCCCTCACTGAGGGAGTGGGTGTGGCCATCTCTGCTGTGACTGAACAAAGGGCAGGGGAGCAGGGGGCCCAGGGAAGGGCCCTCAGAGCCCGGCAGGCCCAGTGGAGTGTCACAAGCATTTAGGCCCAGGCCAAAGGGCACTTTCTTTGTCTGCACAACTGCCCAAACTCTCACCTTTCCACTCAGGCCGCCCTCTTACTTGAAGTGTGTGTGGAACCTGTCTGCGCAGTACACCTCGCTGCACAGCTAAGCATAGGTCTGGGCATCATAGCTTCCTGCCAGGTGACCGAGGCTCGCAGGCAGATGGGTCCCTGGGACACACGCGGAGAGGCTCCTGCCCGGGCCACAGGCCGCCCACTTCCCCTGCCCCAGATCGGGGGCCGCAAAGCAGCCCTGTCTGAGTACCCTGCCTCTAGAGGGAGTATTGGACCAACACTTGTAGAAAACGGGGTCCTTGCGGGCCACTCATTGGAGGGACACAAAGAAATCTTTGCCGACTTTCTGCTGAAACTTACGAGCGTTCACACCTAAGCCTCTTACAAGGTCAGCTGTTTAGCTAAACATGAGCTCATGATCTAAATTTACACAATAATGAAGAAAGCAGCTACAAGGGGAGACAATCAGCCAAAACCATCAATACCAGTATTAGATTCCCAAGGCCATCCATCAGATGTAGGAATAATCGGGTGCAAGGCAGAAAATATACATCAAACTGGAACTGAATCAAGGCACAAGGATGTTTTCAAAGACTGGTAGGATCTCTAAAACATTTTTAAAGGACATGTCATTGATAAAGCTAAATACACAAGGGTTGTGTAATAGAACAGTTTAATCATTGAGAAGTGTGAAATTATGCTGTTTTGAAAACTATGGCAGGTCAGATTTACTGCCTAATTATATAAGAAGATTTCTCTAAAAAATACACATAATTTCAAAGCCTTACTGGCTGTGAAATAAGTTAAGGGTATTTCAAATGGCTTGTCTGCAAAGAAAGCTGAGATGTAGGGGATCACAGAAAGTCTAGGGGAAAATAGGTCAATATATACATTGCTATATGGTGAACTAAGCCTTAGGCCGGCAACAATGGAGAGGACCTGACCCTTAGAAACGTACAAGTAAGCTGGAATCTTCAAAAGTTCAAATCTTTATAAGTAAAAAGATTTATTAAAATGAATAACCAAGTGTTTTAATTGACATCAGAAGATGAAAACAATAAACCCTGAGAACATAGAAAAAAGTTAAATAAACATATGAGCAGAATTTAATACAACAGAAAACGTATAAAATCCAGGTGATTTAGTAAGTCCAAAGAATCTTCTTTGAAAAGATTTAAAAGACACACTTTGATTAAGGAAAACCAAAACATAAGTAAAGAATATACAGAAAGAGTCAGGACAATGTTAGAGCAGAGAATATATGAAATGCCAGTAAATTTGAACATTTCTGTCAATTGGACCATTTCCTAGCTCCTAAAGTTTACCAAAACTGACACAAGAGGAAATCATTTAAGGTCATCATGTCTGCCCTTGGCATTCTCGGAAAGCCCTTGCCTCAGAATGCAGCCTCTGTAGTCCATGGTAACCTGCGGAGAGGGGGCGGGGCTGAGGGAGGTTGGAACACTGCCCTCACTGAGGGAGTGGGTGTGGCCATCTCTGCTGTGACTGAACAAAGGGCAGGGGAGCAGGGGGCCCAGGGCAGGGCCCTCAGAGCCCGGCAGGCCCAGTGGAGTGTCACAAGCATTTAGGCCCAGGCCAAAGGGCGCTTTCTTTGTCTGCACAACTGCCCAAACTCTCACCTTTCCACTCAGGCCGCCCTCTTACGTGAAGTGTGTGTGGAACCTGTCCGCGCGGTACACCTCGCGGCACAGCTAAGCATAGGTCTGGGCATCGTAGCTTTCTGGCAGGTGACCTAGGCTCGCAGGCAGATGTGTCCCTGGGACAAACGCGGAGAGGCTCCTGCCCGGGCCACAGGCCACCCACTGCCCCTGCCCCAGATCGGGGGCAGCAAAGCAGCCCTGTCTGAGTCCCCTGCCTCTAGAGGGAGTATTGGACCAACACTTGTAGAAAATGGGGTCCTTGCGGGCCACTCATTGGAGGGACACAAATAAATCTTTGCCGACTTTCTGCTGAAACTTACGAGCGTTCACACCTAAGCCTCTTACAAGGTCAGCTGTTTAGCTAAACATGAGCTCATGATCTAAATTTACACAATAATGAAGAAAGCAGCTACAAGGGAGACAATCAGCCAAAACAATCAATACCAGTATTAGATTCCCAAGGCCATCCATCAGATGTAGGAATAATCCGGTGCAAGGCAGAAAATATACATCAAACTGGAACTGAAACAAGGCAAAAGGATGTTTTCAAAGACTGGTAGGATCTCTAAAACATTTTTAAAGGACATGTCATTGATAAAGCTAAATACACAAGGGTTGTGTAATACAACAGTTTAATCATTGAGAAGTGTGAAATTATGCTGTTTTGAAAACTATGGCAGGTCAGATTTACTGCCTAATTATATAAGAAGATTTCTCTAAAAAATACACATTATTTCAAAGCCTTACTGGCTGTGAAATAAGTTAAGGGTATTTCAAATGGCTTGTCTGCAAAGAAAGCTGAGATGTAGGGGATCACAGAAAGTCTAGGGGAAAATAGGTCAATATATACATTGCTATATGGTGAACTAAGCATTAGGCTGGCAACAATGGAGAGGACCTGACCCTTAGAAACATACAAGTAAGCTGGAATCTTCAAAAGTTCAAATCTTTATAAGTAAAAAGATTTATTAAAATGAATAACCAAGTGTTTTAATTGACATCAGAAGATGAAAACAATCAACCCTGAGAACATAGAAAAAAGTTAAATAAAGATATGAGCAGAACTTAATACAACAGAAAACGTATAAAATTCAGGTGATTTAGTAAGTCCAAAGAATCTTCTTTGAAAAGATTTAAAAGACACACTTTGATTAAGGAAAACAAAAACATAAGTAAAGAATATACAGAAAGAGTCAGGACAATGTTAGAGCAGAGAATATATGAAATGCCAGTAAATTTGAACATTTCTGTCAAGTGGACCATTTCCTAGCTCCTAAAGTTTACCAAAACTGACACAAGAGGAAATCATTTAAGGTCATCATGTCTGCCCTTGGCATTCTCGGAACGCCCTGGCCTCAGAATGCAGCCTCTGTAGTCCATGGTAACCTGCGGAGAGGGGGCAGGGCTGAGGGAGGTTGGAACACTGCCCTCAGTGAGGGAGTGGGTGTGGCCATCTCTGCTGTGACTGAACAAAGGGCAGGGGAGCAGGGGGCCCAGGGCAGGGCCCTCAGAGCCCGGCAGGCCCAGTGGAGTGTCACAAGCATTTAGGCCCAGGCCAAAGGGCGCTTTCTTTGTCTGCACAGCTGCCCAAACTCTCACCTTTCCACTCAGGCCGCCCACTTACTTGAAGTGTGTTTGGAACCTGTCCGCGCAGTACACCTCGCTGCACAGCTAGGCATAGGTCTGGGCATCGTAGCTTCCTGCCAGGTGACCGAGGCTCACAGGCAGATGGGTCCCTGGGACACACGCGGAGAGGCTCCTGCTCGGGCCACAGGCCGCCCACTGCCCCTGCCCCAGATCGGGGGCGGCAAAGCAGCCCTGTCTGAGTCCCCTGCCTCTAGAGGGAGTATTGGACCAACACTTGTAGAAAACGGGGTCATTGAGGGCCACTCATTGAAGGGACACAATTAAATCTTTGCCGACTTTCTGCTGAAACTTACGAGCGTTCACACCTAAGCCTCTTACAAGGTCAGCTGTTTAGCTAAACATGAGCTCATGATCTAAATATACACAATAATGAAGAAAGCAGCTACAAGGGGAGACAATCAGCCAAAACAATCAATACCAGATTTAGATTCCCAAGGCCATCCATCAGATGTAGGAATAATCGGGTGCAAGGCAGAAAATATACATAAAACTGGAACTGAAACAAGGCACGAGGATGTTTTCAAAGACTGGTAGGATCTCTCAAACATTTTTAAAGGACATGTCATTGATAAAGCTAAATACACAAAGGTTGTGTAATAGAACAGATTAATCATTGAGAAGAGTGAAATTATGCTGTTTTGAAAACTATGGCAGGTCAGATTTTCTGCCTAATTATATAAGAAGATTTCTCTAAAAAATAAACCTTATTTCAAAGCCTTATTGGTTGTGAAATAAGTTAAGGGTATTTCAAATGGCTTGTCTGCAAAGAAAGGTGAGATGTAGTGGATCACAGAAAGTCGAGGGGAAAATAGGTCAATATATACATTGGTATATGGTGAACTAAGCCTTAGGCCGGCAACAGTGGAGAGAACCTGACCCTTAGAAACGTACAAGTAAGCTGGAATCTTCAAAAGTTCAAATATTTATAAGTAAAAAGATTTATTAAAATGAATAACCAAGTGTTTTAATTGACATCAGAAGATGAAAACAATAAACCCTGAGAACATAGAAAAAAGTTAAATAAAGATATGAGCAGAACTTAATACAACAGAAAACGTATAAAATTCAGGTGATTTAGTAAGTCCAAAGAATCTTCTTTGAAAAGATTTAAAAGACACACTTTGATTAAGGAAAACAAAAACATAAGTAAAGAATATACAGAAAGAGTCAGGACAATGTTAGAGCAGAGAATATATGAAATGCCAGTAAATTTGAACATTTCTGGAAAGTGGACCATTTCCTAGCTCCTAAAGTTTACCAAAACTGACACAAGAGGAAATCATTTAAGGGCATCATGTCTGCCCTTGGCATTCTCGGAACACCCTGGCCTCAGAATGCAGCCTCTGTCGTCCGTGGTAACCTGCGGAGAGGGGGCGGGGCTGAGGGAGGTTGGAACACTGCCCTCACTGAGGGAGTGGGTGTGGCCATCTCTGCTGTGACTGAACAAAGGGCAGGGGAGCAGGGGGCCCAGGGAAGGGCCCTCAGAGCCCGGCAGGCCCAGTGGAGTGTCACAAGCATTTAGGCCCAGGCCAAAGGGCGCTTTCTTTGTCTGCACAACTGCCCAAACTCTCACCTTTCCACTCAGGCCGCCCTCTTACTTGAAGTGTGTGTGGAACCTGTCTGCGCAGTACACCTCGGTGCACAGCTAAGCATAGGTCTGGGCATCATAGCTTCCTGCCAGGTGACCGAGGCTCGCAGGCAGATGGGTCCCTGGGACACACGCGGAGAGGCTCCTGCCCGGGCCACAGGCCGCCCACTTCCCCTGCCCCAGATCGGGGGCCGCAAAGCAGCCCTGTCTGAGTCCCCTGCCTCTAGAGGGAGTATTGGACCAACACTTGTAGAAAACGGGGTCCTTGCGGGCCACTCATTGGAGGGACACAAAGAAATCTTTGCCGACTTTCTGCTGAAACTTACGAGCGTTCACACCTAAGCCTCTTACAAGGTCAGCTGTTTAGCTAAACATGAGCTCATGATCTAAATTTACACAATAATGAAGAAAGCAGCTACAAGGGGAGACAATCAGCCAAAACCATCAATACCAGTATTAGATTCCCAAGGCCATCCATCAGATGTAGGAATAATCGGGTGCAAGGCAGAAAATATACATCAAACTGGAACTGAATCAAGGCACAAGGATGTTTTCAAAGACTGGTAGGATCTCTAAAACATTTTTAAAGGACATGTCATTGATAAAGCTAAATACACAAGGGTTGTGTAATAGAACAGTTTAATCATTGAGAAGTGTGAAATTATGCTGTTTTGAAAACTATGGCAGGTCAGATTTACTGCCTAATTATATAAGAAGATTTCTCTAAAAAATACACATAATTTCAAAGCCTTACTGGCTGTGAAATAAGTTAAGGGTATTTCAAATGGCTTGTCTGCAAAGAAAGCTGAGATGTAGGGGATCACAGAAAGTCTAGGGGAAAATAGGTCAATATATACATTGCTATATGGTGAACTAAGCCTTAGGCCGGCAACAATGGAGAGGACCTGACCCTTAGAAACGTACAAGTAAGCTGGAATCTTCAAAAGTTCAAATCTTTATAAGTAAAAAGATTTATTAAAATGAATAACCAAGTGTTTTAATTGACATCAGAAGAAGAAAACAATAAACCCTGAGAACATAGAAAAAAGTTAAATAAAGATATGAGCAGAATTTAATACAACAGAAAACGTATAAAATCCAGGTGATTTAGTAAGTCCAAAGAATCTTCTTTGAAAAGATTTAAAAGACACACTTTGATTAAGGAAAACCAAAACATAAGTAAAGAATATACAGAAAGAGTCAGGACAATGTTAGAGCAGAGAATATATGAAATGCCAGTAAATTTGAACATTTCTGTCAATTGGACCATTTCCTAGCTCCTAAAGTTTACCAAAACTGACACAAGAGGAAATCATTTAAGGTCATCATGTCTGCCCTTGGCATTCTCGGAAAGCCCTTGCCTCAGAATGCAGCCTCTGTAGTCCATGGTAACCTGCGGAGAGGGGGCGGGGCTGAGGGAGGTTGGAACACTGCCCTCACTGAGGGAGTGGGTGTGGCCATCTCTGCTGTGACTGAACAAAGGGCAGGGGAGCAGGGGGCCCAGGGCAGGGCCCTCAGAGCCCGGCAGGCCCAGTGGAGTGTCACAAGCATTTAGGCCCAGGCCAAAGGGCGCTTTCTTTGTCTGCACAACTGCCCAAACTCTCACCTTTCCACTCAGGCCGCCCTCTTACGTGAAGTGTGTGTGGAACCTGTCCGCGCGGTACACCTCGCGGCACAGCTAAGCATAGGTCTGGGCATCGTAGCTTTCTGGCAGGTGACCTAGGCTCGCAGGCAGATGTGTCCCTGGGACAAACGCGGAGAGGCTCCTGCCCGGGCCACAGGCCACCCACTGCCCCTGCCCCAGATCGGGGGCAGCAAAGCAGCCCTGTCTGAGTCCCCTGCCTCTAGAGGGAGTATTGGACCAACACTTGTAGAAAATGGGGTCCTTGCGGGCCACTCATTGGAGGGACACAAATAAATCTTTGCCGACTTTCTGCTGAAACTTACGAGCGTTCACACCTAAGCCTCTTACAAGGTCAGCTGTTTAGCTAAACATGAGCTCATGATCTAAATTTACACAATAATGAAGAAAGCAGCTACAAGGGAGACAATCAGCCAAAACAATCAATACCAGTATTAGATTCCCAAGGCCATCCATCAGATGTAGGAATAATCCGGTGCAAGGCAGAAAATATACATCAAACTGGAACTGAAACAAGGCAAAAGGATGTTTTCAAAGACTGGTAGGATCTCTAAAACATTTTTAAAGGACATGTCATTGATAAAGCTAAATACACAAGGGTTGTGTAATACAACAGTTTAATCATTGAGAAGTGTGAAATTATGCTGTTTTGAAAACTATGGCAGGTCAGATTTACTGCCTAATTATATAAGAAGATTTCTCTAAAAAATACACATTATTTCAAAGCCTTACTGGCTGTGAAATAAGTTAAGGGTATTTCAAATGGCTTGTCTGCAAAGAAAGCTGAGATGTAGGGGATCACAGAAAGTCTAGGGGAAAATAGGTCAATATATACATTGCTATATGGTGAACTAAGCATTAGGCTGGCAACAATGGAGAGGACCTGACCCTTAGAAACATACAAGTAAGCTGGAATCTTCAAAAGTTCAAATCTTTATAAGTAAAAAGATTTATTAAAATGAATAACCAAGTGTTTTAATTGACATCAGAAGATGAAAACAATAAACCCTGAGAACATAGAAAAAAGTTAAATAAAGATATGAGCAGAAGTTAATACAACAGAAAACGTATAAAATTCAGATGATTTAGTAAGTCCAAAGAATCTTCTTTGAAAAGATTTAAAAGACACACTTTGATTAAGGAAAACAAAAACATAAGTAAAGAATATACAGAAAGAGTCAGGACAATGTTAGAGCAGAGAATATATGAAATGCCAGTAAATTTGAACATTTCTGGAAAGTGGACCATTTCCTAGCTCCTAAAGTTTACCAAAACTGACACAAGAGGAAATCATTTAAGGTCATCATGTCTGCCCTTGGCATTCTCGGAACGCCCTGGCCTCAGAATGCAGCCTCTGTAGTCCATGGTAAACTGCGGAGAGGGGGCGGGGCTGAGGGAGGTTGGAACACTGCCCTCACTGAGGGAGTGAGTGTGGCCATCTCTGCTGGGACTGAACAAAGGGCAGGGGTGCAGGGGGCCCAGGGAAGGGCCCTCAGAGCCCGGCAGGCCCAGTGGAGTGTCACAAGCATTTAGGCCCAGGCCAAAGGGCGCTTTCTTTGTCTGCACAGCTGCCCAAACTCTCACCTTTCCACTCAGGCCGCCCTCTTACTTGAAGTGTGTGTGGAACCTGTCTGCGCAGTACACCTCGCTGCACAGCTAAGCATAGGTCTGGGCATCATAGCTTCCTGCCAGGTGACCGAGGCTCGCAGGCAGGTGGGTCCTTGGGACACACGCGGAGAGGCTCCTGCCCGGGCCACAGGCCGCCCACTTCCCCTGCCCCAGATCGGGGGCCGCAAAGCAGCCCTGTCTGAGTCCCCTGCCTCTAGAGGGAGTATTGGACCAACACTTGTAGAAAATGGGGTCCTTGCGGGCCACTCATTGGAGGGACACAAATAAATCTTTGCCGACTTTCTGCTGAAACTTACGAGCGTTCACACCTAAGCCTCTTACAAGGTCAGCTGTTTAGCTAAACATGAGCTCATGATCTAAATTTACACAATAATGAAGAAAGCAGCTACAAGGGAGACAATCAGCCAAAACAATCAATACCAGTATTAGATTCCCAAGGCCATCCATCAGATGTAGGAATAATCCGGTGCAAGGCAGAAAATATACATCAAACTGGAACTGAAACAAGGCAAAAGGATGTTTTCAAAGACTGGTAGGATCTCTAAAACATTTTTAAAGGACATGTCATTGATAAAGCTAAATACACAAGGGTTGTGTAATACAACAGTTTAATCATTGAGAAGTGTGAAATTATGCTGTTTTGAAAACTATGGCAGGTCAGATTTACTGCCTAATTATATAAGAAGATTTCTCTAAAAAATACACATTATTTCAAAGCCTTACTGGCTGTGAAATAAGTTAAGGGTATTTCAAATGGCTTGTCTGCAAAGAAAGCTGAGATGTAGGGGATCACAGAAAGTCTAGGGGAAAATAGGTCAATATATACATTGCTATATGGTGAACTAAGCATTAGGCTGGCAACAATGGAGAGGACCTGACCCTTAGAAACATACAAGTAAGCTGGAATCTTCAAAAGTTCAAATCTTTATAAGTAAAAAGATTTATTAAAATGAATAACCAAGTGTTTTAATTGACATCAGAAGATGAAAACAATAAACCCTGAGAACATAGAAAAAAGTTAAATAAAGATATGAGCAGAAGTTAATACAACAGAAAACGTATAAAATTCAGATGATTTAGTAAGTCCAAAGAATCTTCTTTGAAAAGATTTAAAAGACACACTTTGATTAAGGAAAACAAAAACATAAGTAAAGAATATACAGAAAGAGTCAGGACAATGTTAGAGCAGAGAATATATGAAATGCCAGTAAATTTGAACATTTCTGGAAAGTGGACCATTTCCTAGCTCCTAAAGTTTACCAAAACTGACACAAGAGGAAATCATTTAAGGTCATCATGTCTGCCCTTGGCATTCTCGGAACGCCCTGGCCTCAGAATGCAGCCTCTGTAGTCCATGGTAAACTGCGGAGAGGGGGCGGGGCTGAGGGAGGTTGGAACACTGCCCTCACTGAGGGAGTGAGTGTGGCCATCTCTGCTGTGACTGAACAAAGGGCAGGGGTGCAGGGGGCCCAGGGAAGGGCCCTCAGAGCCCGGCAGGCCCAGTGGAGTGTCACAAGCATTTAGGCCCAGGCCAAAGGGCGCTTTCTTTGTCTGCACAGCTGCCCAAACTCTCACCTTTCCACTCAGGCCGCCCTCTTACTTGAAGTGTGTGTGGAACCTGTCTGCGCAGTACACCTCGCTGCACAGCTAAGCATAGGTCTGGGCATCATAGCTTCCTGCCAGGTGACCGAGGCTCGCAGGCAGGTGGGTCCTTGGGACACACGCGGAGAGGCTCCTGCCCGGGCCACAGGCCGCCCACTTCCCCTGCCCCAGATCGGGGGCCGCAAAGCAGCCCTGTCTGAGTCCCCTGCCTCTAGAGGGAGTATTGGACCAACACTTGTAGAAAACGGGGTCATTGCGGGCCACTCATTCGAGGGACACAAATAAATCTTTGCCGACTTTCTGCTGAAACTTACGAGCATTCACACCTAAGCCTCTTACAAGGTCAGCTGTTTAGCTAAACATGAGCTCATGATCTAAATTTACACAATAATGAAGAAAGCAGCTATAAGGGGAAACAATCAGCCAAAACAATCCATACCAGAATTAGATTCCCAAGGCCATCCATCAGATGTAGGAATAATCGGGTGCAAGGCAGAAAATATATATAAAACTGGAACTGAAACAAGGCAAGAGGATGTTTTCAAAGATTGGTAGGATCTCTAAAACATTTTTAAAGATCATGTCATTGATAAAGCTAAATACACAAAGGTTGTGTAATACAACAGATTAATCATTGAGAAGAGTGAAATTATGCTGTTTTGAAAACTATGGCACTTCAGTTTTTCTGCCTAATTATATAAGAAGATTTCTCTAAAAAATACACATTATTTCAAAGCCTTATTGGCTGTGAAATAAGTTAAGTGTATTTCAAATGGCTTGTCTGCAAAGAAAGGTGAGATGTAGGGGATCACAGAAAGTCTAGGGGAAAATAGGTCAATATATACATTGCTATATGGTGAACTAAGCCTTAGGCCGGCAACAGTGGAGAGGACCTGACCCTTAGAAACGTACAAGTAAGCTGGAATCTTCAAAAGTTCAAATCTTTATAAGTAAAAAGATTTATTAAAATGAATAACCAAGTGTTTTAATTGACATCAGAAGATGAAAACAATAAACCCTGAGAACATAGAAAAAAGTTAAATAAAGATATGAGCAGAAGTTAATACAACAGAAAACGTATAAAATTCAGATGATTTAGTAAGTCCAAAGAATCTTCTTTGAAAAGATTTAAAAGACACACTTTGATTAAGGAAAACCAAAACATAAGTAAAGAATATACAGAAAGAGTCAGGACAATGTTAGAGCAGAGAATATATGAAATGCCAGTAAATTTGAACATTTCTGTCAAGTGGACCATTTCCTAGCTCCTAAAGTTTACCAAAACTGACACAAGAGGAAATCATTTAAGGTCATCATGTCTGCCCTTGGCATTCTCGGAACGCCCTGGCCTCAGAATGCAGCCTCTGTCGTCCATGGTAAACTGCGGAGAGGGGGCGGGGCTGAGGGAGGTTGGAACACTGCCCTCACTGAGGGAGTGGGTGTGGCCATCTCTGCTGTGACTGAACAAAGGGCAGGGGAGCAGGGGGCCCAGGGCAGGGCCCTCAGAGCCCGGCAGGCCCAGTGGAGTGTCACAAGCATTTAGGCCCAGGCCAAAGTGCGCTTTCTTTGTCTGCACAGCTGCCCAAACTCTCACCTTTCCACTCAGGCCGCCCTCTTACTTGAAGTGTGTGTGGAACCTGTCTGCGCAGTACACCTCGCTGCACAGCTAAGCATAGGTCTGGGCATCGTAGCTTCCTGCCAGGTGACCGAGGCTCGCAGGCAGGTGGGTCCTTGGGACACACGCGGAGAGGCTCCTGCCCGGGCCACAGGCCGCCCACTTCCCCTGCCCCAGATCGGGGGCCGCAAAGCTGCCCTGTCTGAGTCCCCTGCCTCTAGAGGGAGTATTGGACCAACACTTGTAGAAAACGGGGTCCTTGCGGGCCACTCATTGGAGGGACACAAATAAATCTTTGCCGACTTTCTGCTGAAAGTTACGAGCGTTCACACCTAAGCCTCTTACAAGGTCAGCTGTTTAGCTAAACATGAGCTCATGATCTAAATTTACACAATAATGAAGAAAGCAGCTACAAGGGGAGACAATCAGCCAAAACAATCAATACCAGTATTAGATTCCCAAGGCCATCCATCAGATGTAGGAATAATCAGGTGCAAGGCAGAAAATATACATAAAACTGGAACTGAAACAAGGCACAAGGATGTTTTCAAAGACTGGTAGGATCTCTAAAACATTTTTAAAGGACATGCCATTGATAAAGCTAAATACACAAAGGTTGTGTAATACAACAGTTTAATCATTGAGAAGTGTGAAATTATGCTGTTTTGAAAACTATGGCAGGTCAGATTTTCTGCCTAATTATATAAGAAGATGTCTCTAAAAAATACACATTATTTCAAAGCCTTATTGGCTGTGAAATAAGTTAAGTGTATTTCAAATGGCTTGTCTGCAAAGAAAGGTGAGATGTAGGGGATCACAGAAAGTCTAGGGGAAAATAGGTCAATATATACATTGCTATATGGTGAACTAGGCATTAGGCCGGCAACAATGGAGAGGACCTGACCCTTAGAAACATACAAGTAAGCTGGAATCTTCAAAAGTTCAAATCTTTATAAGTAAAAAGATTTATTAAAATGAATAACCAAGTGTTTTAATTGACATCAGAAGATGAAAACAATAAACCCTGAGAACATAGAAAAAAGTTAAATAAAGATATGAGCAGAAGTTAATACAACAGAAAACGTATAAAATTCAGATGATTTAGTAAGTCCAAAGAATCTTCTTTGAAAAGATTTAAAAGACACACTTTGATTAAGGAAAACAAAAACATAAGTAAAGAATATACAGAAAGAGTCAGGACAATGTTAGAGCAGAGAATATATGAAATGCCAGTAAATTTGAACATTTCTGGAAAGTGGACCATTTCCTAGCTCCTAAAGTTTACCAAAACTGACACAAGAGGAAATCATTTAAGGTCATCATGTCTGCCCTTGGCATTCTCCGAACGCCCTGGCCTCAGAATGCAGCCTCTGTAGTCCATGGTAAACTGCGGAGAGGGGGCGGGGCTGAGGGAGGTTGGAACACTGCCCTCACTGAGGGAGTGAGTGTGGCCATCTCTGCTGTGACTGAACAAAGGGCAGGGGAGCAGGGGGCCCAGGGAAGGGCCCTCAGAGCCCGGCAGGCCCAGTGGAGTGTCACAAGCATTTAGGCCCAGGCCAAAGGGCGCTTTCTTTGTCTGCACAGCTGCCCAAACTCTCACCTTTCCACTCAGGCCGCCCTCTTACTTGAAGTGTGTGTGGAACCTGTCTGCGCAGTACACCTCGCTGCACAGCTAAGCATAGGTCTGGGCATCATAGCTTCCTGCCAGGTGACCGAGGCTCGCAGGCAGGTGGGTCCTTGGGACACACGCGGAGAGGCTCCTGCCCGGGCCACAGGCCGCCCACTTCCCCTGCCCCAGATCGGGGGCCGCAAAGCAGCCCTGTCTGAGTCCCCTGCCTCTAGAGGGAGTATTGGACCAACACTTGTAGAAAACGGGGTCATTGCGGGCCACTCATTCGAGGGACACAAATAAATCTTTGCCGACTTTCTGCTGAAACTTACGAGCATTCACACCTAAGCCTCTTACAAGGTCAGCTGTTTAGCTAAACATGAGCTCATGATCTAAATTTACACAATAATGAAGAAAGCAGCTATAAGGGGAAACAATCAGCCAAAACAATCCATACCAGAATTAGATTCCCAAGGCCATCCATCAGATGTAGGAATAATCGGGTGCAAGGCAGAAAATATATATAAAACTGGAACTGAAACAAGGCAAGAGGATGTTTTCAAAGATTGGTAGGATCTCTAAAACATTTTTAAAGATCATGTCATTGATAAAGCTAAATACACAAAGGTTGTGTAATACAACAGATTAATCATTGAGAAGAGTGAAATTATGCTGTTTTGAAAACTATGGCACTTCAGTTTTTCTGCCTAATTATATAAGAAGATTTCTCTAAAAAATACACATTATTTCAAAGCCTTATTGGCTGTGAAATAAGTTAAGTGTATTTCAAATGGCTTGTCTGCAAAGAAAGGTGAGATGTAGGGGATCACAGAAAGTCTAGGGGAAAATAGGTCAATATATACATTGCTATATGGTGAACTAAGCCTTAGGCCGGCAACAGTGGAGAGGACCTGACCCTTAGAAACGTACAAGTAAGCTGGAATCTTCAAAAGTTCAAATCTTTATAAGTAAAAAGATTTATTAAAATGAATAACCAAGTGTTTTAATTGACATCAGAAGATGAAAACAATAAACCCTGAGAACATAGAAAAAAGTTAAATAAAGATATGAGCAGAAGTTAATACAACAGAAAACGTATAAAATTCAGATGATTTAGTAAGTCCAAAGAATCTTCTTTGA
The DNA here is from genome assembly GCF_964341445.2 of Mesoplodon mirus. Lineage (NCBI taxonomy): Eukaryota > Metazoa > Chordata > Mammalia > Artiodactyla > Ziphiidae > Mesoplodon > Mesoplodon mirus. Next base: position 119,709,174 of record NC_138976.1, on the reverse strand, counting down.
AAAGATTTAAAAGACACACTTTGATTAAGGAAAACCAAAACATAAGTAAAGAATATACAGAAAGAGTCAGGACAATGTTAGAGCAGAGAATATATGAAATGCCAGTAAATTTGAACATTTCTGTCAAGTGGACCATTTCCTAGCTCCTAAAGTTTACCAAAACTGACACAAGAGGAAATCATTTAAGGTCATCATGTCTGCCCTTGGCATTCTCGGAACGCCCTGGCCTCAGAATGCAGCCTCTGTCGTCCATGGTAAACTGCGGAGAGGGGGCGGGGCTGAGGGAGGTTGGAACACTGCCCTCACTGAGGGAGTGGGTGTGGCCATCTCTGCTGTGACTGAACAAAGGGCAGGGGAGCAGGGGGCCCAGGGCAGGGCCCTCAGAGCCCGGCAGGCCCAGTGGAGTGTCACAAGCATTTAGGCCCAGGCCAAAGTGCGCTTTCTTTGTCTGCACAGCTGCCCAAACTCTCACCTTTCCACTCAGGCCGCCCTCTGACTTGAAGTGTGTGTGGAACCTGTCTGCGCAGTACACCTCGCTGCACAGCTAAGCATAGGTCTGGGCATCGTAGCTTCCTGCCAGGTGACCGAGGCTCGCAGGCAGGTGGGTCCCTGGGACACACGCGGAGAGGCTCCTGCCCGGGCCACAGGCCGCCCACTTCCCCTGCCCCAGATCGGGGGCCGCAAAGCTGCCCTGTCTGAGTCCCCTGCCTCTAGAGGGAGTATTGGACCAACACTTGTAGAAAACGGGGTCCTTGCGGGCCACTCATTGGAGGGACACAAATAAATCTTTGCCGACTTTCTGCTGAAAGTTACGAGCGTTCACACCTAAGCCTCTTACAAGGTCAGCTGTTTAGCTAAACATGAGCTCATGATCTAAATTTACACAATAATGAAGAAAGCAGCTACAAGGGGAGACAATCAGCCAAAACAATCAATACCAGTATTAGATTCCCAAGGCCATCCATCAGATGTAGGAATAATCAGGTGCAAGGCAGAAAATATACATAAAACTGGAACTGAAACAAGGCACAAGGATGTTTTCAAAGACTGGTAGGATCTCTAAAACATTTTTAAAGGACATGCCATTGATAAAGCTAAATACACAAAGGTTGTGTAATACAACAGTTTAATCATTGAGAAGTGTGAAATTATGCTGTTTTGAAAACTATGGCAGGTCAGATTTTCTGCCTAATTATATAAGAAGATGTCTCTAAAAAATACACATTATTTCAAAGCCTTATTGGCTGTGAAATAAGTTAAGTGTATTTCAAATGGCTTGTCTGCAAAGAAAGGTGAGATGTAGGGGATCACAGAAAGTCTAGGGGAAAATAGGTCAATATATACATTGCTATATGGTGAACTAGGCATTAGGCCGGCAACAATGGAGAGGACCTGACCCTTAGAAACATACAAGTAAGCTGGAATCTTCAAAAGTTCAAATCTTTATAAGTAAAAAGATTTATTAAAATGAATAACCAAGTGTTTTAATTGACATCAGAAGATGAAAACAATAAACCCTGAGAACATAGAAAAAAGTTAAATAAAGATATGAGCAGAACTTAATACAACAGAAAACGTATGAAATCCAGTTGATTTAGTAAGGCCAAAGAATCTTCTTTGAAAAGATTTAAAAGACACACTTTGATTAAGGAAAACAAAAACATAAGTAAAGAATATACAGAAAGAGTCAGGACAATGTTAGAGCAGAGAATATATGAAATGCCAGTAAATTTGAACATTTCTGGAAAGTGGACCATTTCCTAGCACCTAAAGTTTACCAAAACTGACACAAGAGGAAATCATTTAAGGTCATCATGTCTGCCCTTGGCATTCTCAGAACGCCCTGGCCTCAGAATGCAGCCTCTGTAGTCCATGGTAACCTGCGGAGAGGGGGCGGGGCTGAGGGAGGTTGGAACACAGCCCTCACTGAGGGAGTGGGTGTGGCCATCTCTGCTGTGACTGAACAAAGGGCAGGGGAGCAGGGGGCCCAGGGCAGGGCCCTCAGAGCCCGGCAGGCCCAGTGGAGTGTCACAAGCATTTAGGCCCAGGCCAAAGGGCACTTTCTTTGTCTGCACAGCTGCCCAAACACTCACCTTTCCACTCAGGCCGCCCTCTTACTTGAAGTGTGTGTGGAACCTGTCCACTCAGTACACCTCGCTGCACAGCTAAGCATAGGTCTGGGCATCGTAGTTTCTTTCCAGGTGACCGAGGCTCGCAGGCAGATGGGTCCCTGGGACACACGCGGAGAGGCTCCTGCCCGGGCCACATGACGCCCACTGCCCCTGCCCCAGATCGGGGGCCGCAAAGCAGCCCTGTCTGAGTCCCCTGCCTCTAGAGGGAGTATTGGACCAACACTTGTAGAAAACGGGGTCCTTGCGGGCCACTCATTGGAGGGACACAAATAAATCTTTGCCGACTTTCTGCTGAAACTTACGAGCATTCACACCTAAGCCTCTTACAAGGTCAGCTGTTTAGCTAAACATGAGCTCATGATCTAAATTTACACAATAATGAAGAAAGCAGCTACAAGGGGAGACAATCAGCCAAAACAATCAATACCAGTATTAGATTCCCAAGGCCATCCATCAGATGTAGGAATAATCGGGTGCAAGGCAGAAAATATACATAAAACTGGAACTGAAACAAGGCACGAGGATGTATTCAAAGACTGGTAGGATCTCTAAAACATTTTTAAAGGACATGTCATTGATAAAGCTAAATACACAAAGGTTGTGTAATACAACAGATTAATCATTGAGAAGAGTGAAATTATGCTGTTTTCAAAACTATGGCAGGTCAGATTTTCTGCCTAATTATGTAAGAAGATGTCTCTAAAAAATACACATTATTTCAAAGCCTTATTGGCTGTGAAATAAGTTAAGGGTGTTTCAAATGGCTTGTCTGCAAAGAAAGGTGAGATGTAGGGGATCACAGAAAGTCTAGGGGAAAATAGGTCAATATATACATTGCTATATGGTGAACTAAGCCTTAGGCCAGAAACAATGGAGAGGACCTGACCCTTAGAAACGTACAAGTAAGCTGGAATCTTCAAAAGTTCAAATCTTTATAAGTAAAAAGATTTATTAAAATGAATAACCAAGTGTTTTAATTGACATCAGAAGATGAAAACAATAAACCCTGAGAACATAGAAAAAAGTTAAATAAAGATATGAGCAGAACTTAATACAACAGAAAATATATAAAATTCAGGTGATTTAGTAAGTCCAAAGAATCTTCTTTGAAAAGATTTAAAAGACACACTTTGATTAAGGAAAACAAAAACATCAGTAAAGAATATACAGAAAGAGTCAGGACAATGTTAGAGCAGAGAATATATGAAATGCCAGTAAATTTGAACATTTCTGTCAAGTGGACCATTTCCTAGCTCCTAAAGTTTACCAAAACTGACACAAGAGGAAATCATTTAAGGTCATCATGTCTGCCCTTGGCATTCTCGGAACACACTGGCCTCAGATTGCAGCCTCTGTAGTCTATGGTAACCTGCGGAGAGGGGGAGGGGCTGAGGGAGGTTGGAACACTGCCCTCACTGAGGGAGTGGGTGTGGCCATCTCTGCTGTGACTGAACAAAGGGCAGGGGAGCAGGGGGCCCAGGGCAGGGCCCTCAGAGCCCGGCAGGCCCAGTGGAGTGTCACAAGCATTTAGGCCCAGGCCAAAGGGCGCTTTCTTTGTCTGCACAGCTGCCCAAACTCTCACCTTTCCACTCAGGCCGCCCTCTTACTTGAAGTGTGTGTGGAACCTGTCCGCGCAGTACACCTCGTTGCACAGCTAACCATAGGTCTGGGCATTGTGGCCTCCTGCCAGGTGACTGAGGCTCACAGGCAGATGGGTCCCTGGGAGACACGCGGAGAGGCTCCTGCCCGGGCCACAGGCCGCCCACTGCCCCTGCCCCAGATCGGGGGCCGCAAAGCAGCCCTGTCTGAATCCCCTGCCCCTAGAGGGAGTATTGGACCAACAGTTGTAGAAAACGGGGTCCTTGCGGGCCACTCATTGGAGGGACACAAATAAATCTTTGCCGACTTTCTGCTGAAACTTACGAGCGTTCACACCTAAGCCTCTTACAAGGTCAGCTATTTAGCTAAACATGAGCTCATGATCTAAATTTACACAATAATGAAGAAAGCAGCTACAAGGGGAGACAATCAGCCAAAACAATCAATACCAGAATTAGATTCCCAAGGCCATCCATCAGATGTAGGAATAATCGGGTGCAAGGCAGAAAATATACATAAAACTGGAACTGAAACAAGGCACGAGGATGTATTCAAAGACTGGTAGGATCTCTAAAACATTTTTAAAGGACATGTCATTGATAAAGGTAAATACACAAAGGTTGTGTAATACAACAGTTTAATCATTGAGAAGAGTGAAATTATGCTGTTTTGAAAACTATGGCAGGTCAGATTTTCTGCCTAATTATATAAGAAGATTTCTCTAAAAAATAAACATTATTTCAAAGCCTTATTGGCTGTGAAATAAGTTAAGGGTATTTCAAATGGCTTGTCTGCAAAGAAAGGTGAGATGTAGTGGATCACAGAAAGTCGAGGGGAACATAGGTCAGTATATACATTGCTATATGCTGAACTAAGCCTTAGGCCGGCAACAGTGGAGAGGACCTGACCCTTAGAAACGTACAAGTAAGCTGGAATCTTCAAAAGTTCAAATCTTTATAAGTAAAAAGATTTATTAAAATGAATAACCAAGTGTTTTAATTGACATCAGAAGATGAAAACAATAAACCCTGAGAACATAGAAAAAAGTTAAATAAAGATATGAGCAGAAGTTAATACAACAGAAAACGTATAGAATTCAGATGATTTAGTAAGTCCAAAGAATCTTTTGAAAAGATTTAAAAGACACACTTTGATTAAGGAAAACAAAAACATAAGTAAAGAATATACAGAAAGAGTCAGGACAATGTTAGAGCAGAGAATATATGAAATGCCAGTAAATTTCAACATTTCTGGAAAGTGGACCATTTCCTAGCTCCTAAAGTTTACCAAAACTGAATCAAGAGGAAATCATTTAAGGTCATCATGTCTGCCCTTGGCATTCTCGGAACGCCCTGGCCTCAGAATGCAGCCTCTGTAGTCCATGGTAACCTGCGGAGAGGGGGCGGGGCTGAGGGAGTTTGGAACACTGCCCTCACTGAGGGAGTGGGTGTGGCCATCTCTGCTGTGACTGAACAAAGGGCAGGGGAGCAGGGGGCCCAGGGCAGGGCCCTCAGAGCCCGGCAGGCCCAGTGGAGTGTCACAAGCATTTAGGCCCAGGCCAAAGGGCGCTTTCTTTGTCTGCACAGCTGCCCAAACTCTCACCTTTCCACTCAGGCCGCCCTCTTACTTGAAGTGTGTGTGGAACCTGTCTGCGCAGTACACCTCGCTGCACAGCTAAGCATAGGTCTGGGCATCATAGCTTCCTGCCAGGTGACCGAGGCTCGCAGGCAGATGTGTCCCTGGGACACACGCGGAGAGGCTCCTGCCCGGGCCACAGGCCGCCCACTTCCCCTGCCCCAGATCGGGGGCCGCAAAGCAGCCCTGTCTGAGTCCCCTGCCTCTAGAGGGAGTATTGGACCAACAGTTGTAGAAAACGGGGTACTTGCGGGCCACTCATTGGAGGGACACAAAGAAATCTTTGCCGACTTTCTGCTGAAACTTACGAGCGTTCACACCTAAGCCTCTTACAAGGTCAGCTGTTTAGCTAAACATGAGCTCATGATCTAAATTTACACAATAATGAAGAAAGCAGCTACAAGGGGAGACAATCAGCCAAAACAATCAATACCAGTATTAGATTCCCAAGGCCATCCATCAGATGTAGGAAAAATCGGGTGCAAGGCAGAAAATATACATCAAACTGGAACTGAAACAAGGCACAAGGATGTTTTCAAAGACTGGTAGGATCTCTAAAACATTTTTAAAGGACATGTCATTGATAAAGCTAAATACACAAGGGTTGTGTAATACAACAGTTTAATCATTGAGAAGTGTGAAATTATGCTGTTTTGAAAACTATGGCAGGTCAGATTTACTGCCTAATTATATAAGAAGATTTCTCTAAAAAATACACATTATTTCAAAGCCTTACTGGCTGTGAAATAAGTTAAGGGTATTTCAAATGGCTTGTCTGCAAAGAAAGCTGAGATGTAGGGGATCACAGAAAGTCTAGGGGAATATAGGTCAATATATACATTGCTATATGGTGAACTAAGCCTTAGGCCAGCAACAATGGAGAGGACCTGACCCTTAGAAACGTACAAGTAAGCTGGAATCTTCAAAAGTTCAAATCTTTATAAGTAAAAAGATTTATTAAAATGAATAACCAAGTGTTTTAATTGACATCAGAAGATGAAAACAATAAACCCTGAGAACATAGAAAAAAGTTAAATAAAGATATGAGCAGAATTTAATACAACAGAAAACGTATAAAATCCAGGTGATTTAGTAAGTCCAAAGAATCTTCTTTGAAAAGATTTAAAAGACACACTTTGATTAAGGAAAACCAAAACATAAGTAAAGAATATACAGAAAGAGTCAGGACAATGTTAGAGCAGAGAATATATGAAATGCCAGTAAATTTGAACATTTCTGTCAAATGGACCATTTCCTAGCTCCTAAAGTTTACCAAAACTGACACAAGAGGAAATCATTTAAGGTCATCATGTCTGCCCTTGGCATTCTCGGAACGCCCTGGCCTCAGAATGCAGCCTCTGTAGTCCATGGTAACCTGCGGAGAGGGGGCGGGGCTGAGGGAGGTTGGAACACTGCCCTCACTGAGGGAGTGGGTGTGGCCATCTCTGCTGTGACTGAACAAAGGGCAGGGGAGCAGGGGGCCCAGGGCAGGGCCCTCAGAGCCCGGCAGGCCCAGTGGAGTGTCACAAGCATTTAGGCCCAGGCCAAAGGGCGCTTTCTTTGTCTGCACAACTGCCCAAACTCTCACCTTTCCACTCATGCCGCCCTCTTACATGAAGTGTGTGTGGAACCTGTCGGCGCAGTACATCTCGCGGCACAGCTAAGCATAGGTCTGGGCATCGTAGCTTTCTGGCAGGTGACCGAGGCTCGCAGGCAGATGTGTCCCTGGGACACACGCGGAGAGGCTCCTGCCCGGGCCACAGGCCCCCCACTGCCCCTGCCCCAGATCGGGGGCCGCAAAGCAGCCCTGTCTGAGTCCCCTGCCTCTAGAGGGAGTATTGGACCAACACTTGTAGAAAACGGGGTCCTTGTGGGCCACTCATTGGAGGGACACAAATAAATCTTTGCCGACTTTCTGCTGAAACTTACGAGCGTTCACACCTAAGCCTCTTACAAGGTCAGCTGTTTAGCTAAACATGAGCTCATGATCTAAATTTACACAATAATGAAGAAAGCAGCTACAAGGGGAGACAATCAGCCAAAATAATCAATACCAGTATTAGATTCCCAAGGCCATCCATCAGATGTAGGAATAATCCGGTGCAAGGCAGAAAATATACATAAAACTGGAACTGAAACAAGGCACGAGGATGTTTTCAAAGACTGGTAGGATCTCTAAAACATTTTTAAAGGACATGTCATTGATAAAGCTAAATACACAAAGGTTGTGTAATACAACAGATTAATCATTGAGAAGAGTGATATTATGCTGTTTTGAAAACTATGGCAGGTCAGATTTTCTGCCTAATTATATAAGAAGATTTCTCTAGAAAATAAACATTATTTCAAAGCCTTATTGGCTGTGAAATAAGTTAAGGGTATTTCAAATGGCTTGTCTGCAGAGAAAGGTGAGATGTAGTGGATCACAGAAAGTCGAGGGGAAAATAGGTCAGTATATACATTGCTATATGTTGAACTAAGCCTTAGGCCGGCAACAGTGGAGAGGACCTGACCCTTAGAAACGTACAAGTAAGCTGGAATCTTCAAAAGTTCAAATCTTTATAAGTAAAAAGATTTATTAAAATGAATAACCAAGTGTTTTAATTGACATCAGAAGATGAAAACAATAAACCCTGAGAACATAGAAAAAAGTTAAATAAAGATATGAGCAGAAGTTAATACAACAGAAAACGTATAAAATTCAGATGATTTAGTAAGTCCAAAGAATCTTCTTTGAAAAGATTTAAAAGACACACTTTGATTAAGGAAAACCAAAACATAAGTAAAGAATATACAGAAAGAGTCAGGACAATGTTAGAGCAGAGAATATATGAAATGCCAGTAAATTTGAACATTTCTGTCAATTGGACCATTTCCTAGCTCCTAAAGTTTACCAAAACTGACACAAGAGGAAATCATTTAAGGTCATCATGTCTGCCCTTGGCATTCTCGGAACGCCCTGGCCTCAGAATGCAGCCTCTGTCGTCCATGGTAAACTGCGGAGAGGGGGGGGGCTGAGGGAGGTTGGAACACTGCCCTCACTGAGGGAGTGGGTGTGGCCATCTCTGCTGTGACTGAACAAAGGGCAGGGGAGCAGGGGGCCCAGGGAAGGGCCCTCAGAGCCCGGCAGGCCCAGTGGAGTGTCACAAGCATTTAGGCCCAGGCCAAAGGGCGCTTTCTTTGTCTGCACAGCTGCCCAAACTCTCACCTTTCCACTCAGGCCGCCCTCTTACTTGAAGTGTGTGTGGAACCTGTCTGCGCAGTACACCTCGCTGCACAGCTAAGCATAGGTCTGGGCATCATAGCTTCCTGCCAGGTGACCGAGGCTCGCAGGCAGGTGGGTCCCTGGGACACACGCGGAGAGGCTCCTGCCCGGGCCACAGGCCGCCCACTTCCCCTGCCCCAGATCGGGGGCCGCAAAGCTGCCCTGTCTGAGTCCCCTGCCTCTAGAGGGAGTATTGGACCAACACTTGTAGAAAACGGGGTCCTTGCGGGCCACTCATTGGAGGGACACAAATAAATCTTTGCCGACTTTCTGATGAAAGTTACGAGCGTTCACACCTAAGCCTCTTACAAGGTCAGCTGTTTAGCTAAACATGAGCTCATGATCTAAATTTACACAATAATGAAGAAAGCAGCTACAAGGGTAGACAATCAGCCAAAACAATCAATACCAGTATTAGATTCCCAAGGCCATCCATCAGATGTAGGAATAATCAGGTGCAAGGCAGAAAATATACATAAAACTGGAACTGAAACAAGGCACAAGGATGTTTTCAAAGACTGGTAGGATCTCTAAAACATTTTTAAAGGACATGCCATTGATAAAGCTAAATACACAAAGGTTGTGTAATACAACAGTTTAATCATTGAGAAATGTGAAATTATGCTGTTTTGAAAACTATGGCAGGTCAGATTTTCTGCCTAATTATATAAGAAGATGTCTCTAAAAAATACACAGTATTTCAAAGCCTTATTGGCTGTGAAATAAGTTAAGTGTATTTCAAATGGCTTGTCTGCAAAGAAAGGTGAGATGTAGGGGATCACAGAAAGTCTAGGGGAAAATAGGTCAATATATACATTGCTATATGGTGAACTAAGCATTAGGCCGGCAACAATGGAGAGGACCTGACCCTTAGAAACATACAAGTAAGCTGGAATCTTCAAAAGTTCAAATCTTTATAAGTAAAAAGATTTATTAAAATGAATAACCAAGTGTTTTAATTGACATCAGAAGATGAAAACAATAAACCCTGAGAACATAGAAAAAAGTTAAATAAAGATATGAGCAGAATTTAATACAACAGAAAACGTATAAAATCCAGGTGATTTAGTAAGGCCAAAGAATCTTCTTTGAAAAGATTTAAAAGACACACTTTGATTAAGGAAAACAAAAACATAAGTAAAGAATATACAGAAAGAGTCAGGACAATGTTAGAGCAGAGAATATATGAAATGCCAGTAAATTTGAACATTTCTGGAAAGTGGACCATTTCCTAGCTCCTAAAGTTTACCAAAACTGACACAAGAGGAAATCATTTAAGGTCATCATGTCTGCCCTTGGCATTCTCGGAACGCCCTGGCCTCAGAATGCAGCCTCTGTAGTCCATGGTAACCTGCGGAGAGGGGGCGGGGCTGAGGGAGGTTGGAACACTGCCCTCACTGAGGGAGTGGGTGTGGCCATCTCTGCTGTGACTGAACAAAGGGCAGGGGAGCAGGGGGCCCAGGGCAGGGCCCTCAGAGCCCGGCAGGCCCAGTGGAGTGTCACAAGCATTTAGGCCCAGGCCAAAGGGCGTTTTCTTTGTCTGCACAGCTGCCCAAACTCTCACCTTTCCACTCAGGCCGCACACTTACTTGAAGTGTGTGTGGAACATGTCCGCGCAGTACACCTCGCTGCACAGCTAAGCATAGGTCTGGGCATCGTAGCTTCCTGCCAGGTGACCGAGGCTCACAGGCAGATGGGTCCCTGTGACACACGCGGAGAGGCTCCTGCCCGGGCCACAGGCCGCCCACTGCCCCTGCCCCAGATCGGGGGCCGCAAAGCAGCCCTGTCTGAATCCCCTGCCTCTAGAGGGAGTATTGGACCAACAGTTGTAGAAAACGGGGTACTTGCGGGCCACTCATTGGAGGGACACAAATAAATCTTTGCCGACTTTCTGCTGAAACTTACGAGCATTCACAACTAAGCCTCTTACAAGGTCAGCTATTTAGCTAAACATGAGCACATGATCTAAATTTACACAATAATGAAGAAAGCAGCTACAAGGGGAGACAATCAGCCAAAACAATCAATACCAGAATTAGATTCCCAAGGCCATCCATCAGATGTAGGAATAATCGGGTGCAAGGCAGAAAATATACATAAAACTGGAACTGAAACAAGGCACGAGGATGTATTCAAAGACTGGTAGGATCTCTAAAACATTTTTAAAGGACATGTCATTGATTAAGGTAAATACACAAAGGTTGTGTAATACAACAGATTAATCATTGAGAAGAGTGAAATTATGCTGTTTTGAAAACTATGGCAGGTCAGATTTTCTGCCTAATTATATAAGAAGATTTCTCTAAAAAATAAACATTATTTCAAAGCCTTATTGGCTGTGAAATAAGTTAAGGGTATTTCAAATGGCTTGTCTGCAAAGAAAGGTGAGATGTAGTGGATCACAGAAAGTCGAGGGGAAAATAGGTCAGTATATACATTGCTATATGGTGAACTAAGCCTTAGGCCGGCAACAGTGGAGAGGACCTGACCCTTAGAAACGTACAAGTAAGCTGGAATCTTCAAAAGTTCAAATTTTTATAAGTAAAAAGATTTATTAAAATGAATAACCAAGAGTTTTAATTGACATCAGAAGATTAAAACAATAAACCCTGAGAACATAGAAAAAAGTTAAATAAATATATGAGCAGAAGTTAATACAACAGAAAACGTATAAAATTCAGATGATTTAGTAAGTCCAAAGAATCTTCTTTGAGAAGATTGAAAAGACACACTTTGATTAAGGAAAACCAAAACATAAGTAAAGAATATACAGAAAGAGTCAGGACAATGTTAGAGCAGAGAATATATGAAATGCCAGTAAATTTGAACATTTCTGTCAAGTGGACCATTTCCTAGCTCCTAAAGTTTACCAAAACTGACACAAGAGGAAATCATTTAAGGTCATCATGTCTGCCCTTGGCATTCTCGGAACGCCCTGGCCTCAGAATGCAGCCTCTGTCGTCCGTGGTAACCTGCGGAGAGGGGGCGGGGCTGAGGGAGGTTGGAACACTGCCCTCACTGAGGGAGTGGGTGTGGCCATCTCTGCTGTGACTGAACAAAGGGCAGGGGAGCAGGGGGCCCAGGGAAGGGCCCTCAGAGCCCGGCAGGCCCAGTGGAGTGTCACAAGCATTTAGGCCCAGGCCAAAGGGCGCTTTCTTTGTCTGCACAACTGCCCAAACTCTCACCTTTCCACTCAGGCCGCCCTCTTACTTGAAGTGTGTGTGGAACCTGTCTGCGCAGTACACCTCGCTGCACAGCTAAGCATAGGTCTGGGCATCATAGCTTCCTGCCAGGTGACCGAGGCTCGCAGGCAGATGGGTCCCTGGGACACACGCGGAGAGGCTCCTGCCCGGGTCACAGGCCGCCCACTTCCCCTGCCCCAGATCGGGGGCCGCAAAGCAGCCCTGTCTGAGTCCCCTGCCTCTAGAGGGAGTATTGGACCAACACTTGTAGAAAACGGGGTCCTTGCGGGCCACTCATTGGAGGGACACAAATAAATCTTTGCCGACTTTCTGCTGAAACTTACGAGCGTTCACACCTAAGCCTCTTACAAGGTCAGCTGTTTAGCTAAACATGAGCTCATGATCTAAATTTACACAATAATGAAGAAAGCAGCTATAAGGGGAAACAATCAGCCAAAACAATCCATACCAGAATTAGATTCCCAAGGCCATCCATCAGATGTAGGAATAATCGGGTGCAAGGCAGAAAATATATATAAAACTGGAACTGAAACAAGGCACGAGGATGTTTTCAAAGATTGGTAGGATCTCTAAAACATTTTTAAAGATCATGTCATTGATAAAGCTAAATACACAAAGGTTGTGTAATACAACAGATTAATCATTGAGAAGAGTGAAATTATGCTGTTTTGAAAACTATGGCAGGTCAGATTTTCTGCCTAATTATATAAGAAGATTTCTCTAAAAAATACACATTATTTCAAAGCCTTATTGGCTGTGAAATAAGTTAAGGGTATTTCAAATGGCTTGTCTGCAAAGAAAGGTGAGATGTAGGGGATCACAGAAAGTCGAGGGGAAAATAGGTCAATATATACATTGCTATATGGTGAACTAAGCCTTAGGCCGGCAACAGTGGAGAGGACCTGACCCTTAGAAACGTACAAGTAAGCTGGAATCTTCAAAAGTTCAAATCTTTATAAGTAAAAAGATTTATTAAAATGAATAACCAAGTGTTTTAATTGACATCAGAAGATGAAAACAATAAACCCTGAGAACATAGAAAAAAGTTAAATAAAGATATGAGCAGAATTTAATACAACAGAAAACGTATAAAATCCAGGTGATTTAGTAAGTCCAAAGAATCTTCTTTGAAAAGATTTAAAAGACACACTTTGATTAAGGAAAACCAAAACATAAGTAAAGAATATACAGAAAGAGTCAGGACAATGTTAGAGCAGAGAATATATGAAATGCCAGTAAATTTGAACATTTCTGTCAAGTGGACCATTTCCTAGCTCCTAAAGTTTACCAAAACTGACACAAGAGGAAATCATTTAAGGTCATCATGTCTGCCCTTGGCATTCTCGGAACGCCCTGGCCTCAGAATGCAGCCTCTGTCGTCCATGGTAACCTGCGGAGAGGGGGCGGGGCTGAGGGAGGTTGGAACACTGCCCTTACTGAGGGAGTGGGTGTGGCCATCTCTGCTGTGACTGAACAAAGGGCAGGGGAGCAGGGGGCCCAGGGCAGGGCCCTCAGAGCCCGGCAGGCCCAGTGGAGTGTCACAAGCATTTAGGCCCAGGCCAAAGGGCGCTTTCTTTGTCTGCACAGCTGCCCAAACTCTCACCTTTCCACTCAGGCCGCCCTCTTACTTGAAGTGTGTGTGGAACCTGTCCGCGCAGTACACCTCGCTGCACAGCTAAGCATAGGTCTGGGCATCGTAGCTTCCTGCCAGATGACCGAGGCTCGCAGGCAGATGGGTCCCTGGGACACACGCGGAGAGGCTCCTGCCCGGGCCACAGGCCGCCCACTGCCCCTGCCCCAGATCGGGGGCCGCAAAGCAGCCCTGTCTGAGTCCCCTGCCTCTAGAGGGAGTATTGGCCAACACTTGTAGAAAACGGGGTCCTTGCGGGCCACTCATTGGAGGGACACAAATAAATCTTTGCCGACTTTCTGCTGAAACTTACGAGCATTCACAACTAAGCCTCTTACAAGGTCAGCTATTTAGCTAAACATGAGCTCTTGATCTAAATTTACACAATAATGAAGAAAGGAGCTACAAGGGGAGACAATCAGCCAAAACAATCAATACCAGTATTAGATTCGAAGGCCATCCATCAGATGTAGGAATAATCAGGGGCAAGGCAGAAAATATACATAAAACTGGAACTGAAACAAGGCACAAGGATGTTTTCAAAGACTGGTAGGATCTCTAAAACATTTTTAAAGGACATGTCATTGATAAAGCTAAATACACAAAGGTTGTGTAATACAACAGTTTAATCATTGAGAAGTGTGAAATTATGCTGTTTTGAAAACTATGGCAGGTCAGATTTTCTGCCTAATTATATAAGAAGATGTCTCTAAAAAATACACATTATTTCAAAGCCTTATTGGCTGTGAAATAAGTTAAGTGTATTTCAAATGGCTTGTCTGCAAAGAAAGGTGAGATGTAGGGGATCACAGAAAGTCTAGGGGAAAATAGGTCAATATATACATTGCTATATGGTGAACTAAGCATTAGGCCGGCAACAATGGAGAGGACCTGACCCTTAGAAACATACAAGTAAGCTGGAATCTTCAAAAGTTCAAATCTTTATAAGTAAAAAGATTTATTAAAATGAATAACCAAGTGTTTTAATTGACATCAGAAGATGAAAACAATAAACCCTGATAACATAGAAAAAAGTTAAATAAAGATATGAGCAGAATTTAATACAACAGAAAACGTATAAAATCCAGGTGATTTAGTAAGTCCAAAGAATCTTCTTTGAAAAGATTTAAAAGACACACTTTGATTAAGGAAAACAAAAACATAAGTAAAGAATATACAGAAAGAGTCAGGACAATGTTAGAGCAGAGAATATATGAAATGCCAGTAAATTTGAACATTTCTGGAAAGTGGACCATTTCCTAGCTCCTAAAGTTTACCAAAACTGACACAAGAGGAAATCATTTAAGGTCATCATGTCTGCCCTTGGCATTCTCGGAACGCCCTGGCCTCAGAATGCAGCCTCTGTAGTCCATGGTAACCTGCGGAGAGGGGGCGGGGCTGAGGGAGGTTGGAACACTGCCCTCACTGAGGGAGTGGGTGTGGCCATCTCTGCTGTGACTGAACAAAGGGCAGGGGAGCAGGGGGCCCAGGGCAGGGCCCTCAGAGCCCGGCAGGCCCAGTGGAGTGTCACAAGCATTTAGGCCCAGGCCAAAGGGCGTTTTCTTTGTCTGCACAGCTGCCCAAACTCTCACCTTTCCACTCAGGCCGCACACTTACTTGAAGTGTGTGTGGAACATGTCCGCGCAGTACACCTCGCTGCACAGCTAAGCATAGGTCTGGGCATCGTAGCTTCCTGCCAGGTGACCGAGGCTCACAGGCAGATGGGTCCCTGTGACACACGCGGAGAGGCTCCTGCCCGGGCCACAGGCCGCCCACTGCCCCTGCCCCAGATCGGGGGCCGCAAAGCAGCCCTGTCTGAATCCCCTGCCTCTAGAGGGAGTATTGGACCAACAGTTGTAGAAAACGGGGTACTTGCGGGCCACTCATTGGAGGGACACAAATAAATCTTTGCCGACTTTCTGCTGAAACTTACGAGCATTCACAACTAAGCCTCTTACAAGGTCAGCTATTTAGCTAAACATGAGCACATGATCTAAATTTACACAATAATGAAGAAAGCAGCTACAAGGGGAGACAATCAGCCAAAACAATCAATACCAGAATTAGATTCCCAAGGCCATCCATCAGATGTAGGAATAATCGGGTGCAAGGCAGAAAATATACATAAAACTGGAACTGAAACAAGGCACGAGGATGTATTCAAAGACTGGTAGGATCTCTAAAACATTTTTAAAGGACATGTCATTGATTAAGGTAAATACACAAAGGTTGTGTAATACAACAGATTAATCATTGAGAAGAGTGAAATTATGCTGTTTTGAAAACTATGGCAGGTCAGATTTTCTGCCTAATTATATAAGAAGATTTCTCTAAAAAATAAACATTATTTCAAAGCCTTATTGGCTGTGAAATAAGTTAAGGGTATTTCAAATGGCTTGTCTGCAAAGAAAGGTGAGATGTAGTGGATCACAGAAAGTCGAGGGGAAAATAGGTCAGTATATACATTGCTATATGGTGAACTAAGCCTTAGGCCGGCAACAGTGGAGAGGACCTGACCCTTAGAAACGTACAAGTAAGCTGGAATCTTCAAAAGTTCAAATTTTTATAAGTAAAAAGATTTATTAAAATGAATAACCAAGAGTTTTAATTGACATCAGAAGATTAAAACAATAAACCCTGAGAACATAGAAAAAAGTTAAATAAATATATGAGCAGAAGTTAATACAACAGAAAACGTATAAAATTCAGATGATTTAGTAAGTCCAAAGAATCTTCTTTGAGAAGATTGAAAAGACACACTTTGATTAAGGAAAACCAAAACATAAGTAAAGAATATACAGAAAGAGTCAGGACAATGTTAGAGCAGAGAATATATGAAATGCCAGTAAATTTGAACATTTCTGTCAAGTGGACCATTTCCTAGCTCCTAAAGTTTACCAAAACTGACACAAGAGGAAATCATTTAAGGTCATCATGTCTGCCCTTGGCATTCTCGGAACGCCCTGGCCTCAGAATGCAGCCTCTGTCGTCCGTGGTAACC
Organism: Mesoplodon mirus; assembly: GCF_964341445.2. Taxonomy (NCBI): domain Eukaryota; kingdom Metazoa; phylum Chordata; class Mammalia; order Artiodactyla; family Ziphiidae; genus Mesoplodon; species Mesoplodon mirus. The sequence goes on along the minus strand of NC_138976.1, from coordinate 119,692,709 downwards.
TGCGGAGAGGGGGCGGGGCTGAGGGAGGTTGGAACACTGCCCTCACTGAGGGAGTGGGTGTGGCCATCTCTGCTGTGACTGAACAAAGGGCAGGGGAGCAGGGGGCCCAGGGAAGGGCCCTCAGAGCCCGGCAGGCCCAGTGGAGTGTCACAAGCATTTAGGCCCAGGCCAAAGGGCGCTTTCTTTGTCTGCACAACTGCCCAAACTCTCACCTTTCCACTCAGGCCGCCCTCTTACTTGAAGTGTGTGTGGAACCTGTCTGCGCAGTACACCTCGCTGCACAGCTAAGCATAGGTCTGGGCATCATAGCTTCCTGCCAGGTGACCGAGGCTCGCAGGCAGATGGGTCCCTGGGACACACGCGGAGAGGCTCCTGCCCGGGTCACAGGCCGCCCACTTCCCCTGCCCCAGATCGGGGGCCGCAAAGCAGCCCTGTCTGAGTCCCCTGCCTCTAGAGGGAGTATTGGACCAACACTTGTAGAAAACGGGGTCCTTGCGGGCCACTCATTGGAGGGACACAAATAAATCTTTGCCGACTTTCTGCTGAAACTTACGAGCGTTCACACCTAAGCCTCTTACAAGGTCAGCTGTTTAGCTAAACATGAGCTCATGATCTAAATTTACACAATAATGAAGAAAGCAGCTATAAGGGGAAACAATCAGCCAAAACAATCCATACCAGAATTAGATTCCCAAGGCCATCCATCAGATGTAGGAATAATCGGGTGCAAGGCAGAAAATATATATAAAACTGGAACTGAAACAAGGCACGAGGATGTTTTCAAAGATTGGTAGGATCTCTAAAACATTTTTAAAGATCATGTCATTGATAAAGCTAAATACACAAAGGTTGTGTAATACAACAGATTAATCATTGAGAAGAGTGAAATTATGCTGTTTTGAAAACTATGGCAGGTCAGATTTTCTGCCTAATTATATAAGAAGATTTCTCTAAAAAATACACATTATTTCAAAGCCTTATTGGCTGTGAAATAAGTTAAGGGTATTTCAAATGGCTTGTCTGCAAAGAAAGGTGAGATGTAGGGGATCACAGAAAGTCGAGGGGAAAATAGGTCAATATATACATTGCTATATGGTGAACTAAGCCTTAGGCCGGCAACAATGGAGAGGACCTGACCCTTAGAAACGTACAAGTAAGCTGGAATCTTCAAAAGTTCAAATCTTTATAAGTAAAAAGATTTATTAAAATGAATAACCAAGTGTTTTAATTGACATCAGAAGATGAAAACAATAAACCCTGAGAACATAGAAAAAAGTTAAATAAAGATATGAGCAGAATTTAATACAACAGAAAACGTATAAAATCCAGGTGATTTAGTAAGTCCAAAGAATCTTCTTTGAAAAGATTTAAAAGACACACTTTGATTAAGGAAAACCAAAACATAAGTAAAGAATATACAGAAAGAGTCAGGACAATGATAGAGCAGAGAATATATGAAATGCCAGTAAATTTGAACATTTCTGTCAAGTGGACCATTTCCTAGCTCCTAAAGTTTACCAAAACTGACACAAGAGGAAATCATTTAAGGTCATCATGTCTGCCCTTGGCATTCTCGGAACGCCCTGGCCTCAGAATGCAGCCTCTGTCGTCCATGGTAACCTGCGGAGAGGGGGCGGGGCTGAGGGAGGTTGGAACACTGCCCTTACTGAGGGAGTGGGTGTGGCCATCTCTGCTGTGACTGAACAAAGGGCAGGGGAGCAGGGGGCCCAGGGCAGGGCCCTCAGAGCCCGGCAGGCCCAGTGGAGTGTCACAAGCATTTAGGCCCAGGCCAAAGGGCGCTTTCTTTGTCTGCACAGCTGCCCAAACTCTCACCTTTCCACTCAGGCCGCCCTCTTACTTGAAGTGTGTGTGGAACCTGTCCGCGCAGTACACCTCGCTGCACAGCTAAGCATAGGTCTGGGCATCGTAGCTTCCTGCCAGATGACCGAGGCTCGCAGGCAGATGGGTCCCTGGGACACACGCGGAGAGGCTCCTGCCCGGGCCACAGGCCGCCCACTGCCCCTGCCCCAGATCGGGGGCCGCAAAGCAGCCCTGTCTGAGTCCCCTGCCTCTAGAGGGAGTATTGGCCAACACTTGTAGAAAACGGGGTCCTTGCGGGCCACTCATTGGAGGGACACAAATAAATCTTTGCCGACTTTCTGCTGAAACTTACGAGCATTCACAACTAAGCCTCTTACAAGGTCAGCTATTTAGCTAAACATGAGCTCTTGATCTAAATTTACACAATAATGAAGAAAGGAGCTACAAGGGGAGACAATCAGCCAAAACAATCAATACCAGTATTAGATTCGAAGGCCATCCATCAGATGTAGGAATAATCAGGTGCAAGGCAGAAAATATACATAAAACTGGAACTGAAACAAGGCACAAGGATGTTTTCAAAGACTGGTAGGATCTCTAAAACATTTTTAAAGGACATGTCATTGATAAAGCTAAATACACAAAGGTTGTGTAATACAACAGTTTAATCATTGAGAAGTGTGAAATTATGCTGTTTTGAAAACTATGGCAGGTCAGATTTTCTGCCTAATTATATAAGAAGATGTCTCTAAAAAATACACATTATTTCAAAGCCTTATTGGCTGTGAAATAAGTTAAGTGTATTTCAAATGGCTTGTCTGCAAAGAAAGGTGAGATGTAGGGGATCACAGAAAGTCTAGGGGAAAATAGGTCAATATATACATTGCTATATGGTGAACTAAGCATTAGGCCGGCAACAATGGAGAGGACCTGACCCTTAGAAACATACAAGTAAGCTGGAATCTTCAAAAGTTCAAATCTTTATAAGTAAAAAGATTTATTAAAATGAATAACCAAGTGTTTTAATTGACATCAGAAGATGAAAACAATAAACCCTGATAACATAGAAAAAAGTTAAATAAAGATATGAGCAGAATTTAATACAACAGAAAACGTATAAAATCCAGGTGATTTAGTAAGTCCAAAGAATCTTCTTTGAAAAGATTTAAAAGACACACTTTGATTAAGGAAAACAAAAACATAAGTAAAGAATATACAGAAAGAGTCAGGACAATGTTAGAGCAGAGAATATATGAAATGCCAGTAAATTTGAACATTTCTGGAAAGTGGACCATTTCCTAGCTCCTAAAGTTTACCAAAACTGACACAAGAGGAAATCATTTAAGGTCATCATGTCTGCCCTTGGCATTCTCGGAACGCCCTGGCCTCAGAATGCAGCCTCTGTAGTCCATGGTAACCTGCGGAGAGGGGGCGGGGCTGAGGGAGGTTGGAACACTGCCCTCACTGAGGGAGTGGGTGTGGCCATCTCTGCTGTGACTGAACAAAGGGCAGGGGAGCAGGGGGCCCAGGGCAGGGCCCTCAGAGCCCGGCAGGCCCAGTGGAGTGTCACAAGCATTTAGGCCCAGGACAAAGGGAACTTTCTTTGTCTGCACAGCTGCCCAAACCCTCACATTTCCACTCAGGCCGCCCTCTTACTTGAAGTGTGTGTGGAACCTGTCCACGCAGTACACCTCGCTGCACAGCTAAGCATAGGTCTGGGCATCATAGCTTCCTGCCAGGTGACCGAGGCTCGCAGGCAGATGGGTCCCTGGGACACACGCGGAGAGGCTCCTGCCCGGGCCACAGGCCGCCCAATGCCCCTGCCCCAGATCGGGGGCTGCAAAGCAGCCCTATCTGAGTCCCCTGCCTATAGAGGGATTATTGGACCAACACTTGTAGAAAACGGGGTTCTTGCGGGCCACTCATTGGAGGGACACAAATAAATCTTTGCCGACTTTCTGCTGAAACTTACCAGCATTCACAACTAAGCCTCTTACAAGGTCAGCTGTTTAGCTAAACATGAGCTCATGATCTAAATTTACACAATAATGAAGAAAGCAGCTACAAGGGGAGACAATCAGCCAAAACAATCAATACCAGTATTAGATTCCCAAGGCCATCCATCAGATGTAGGAATAATCGGGTGCAAGGCAGAAAATATACATAAAACTGGAACTGAAACAAGGCACGAGGATGTTTTCAAAGACTGGTAGGATCTCTAAAACATTTTTAAAGGACATGTCATTGATAAAGCTAAATACACAAAGGTTGTGTAATACAACAGTTTAATCATTGAGAAGAGTGAAATTATGCTGTTTTGAAAACTATGGCAGGTCAGATTTTCTGCCTAATTATATAAGAAGATTTCTCTAAAAAATACACATTATTTCAAAGCCTTATTGGCTGTGAAATAAGTTAAGTGTATTTCAAATGGCTTGTCTGCAAAGAAAGGTGAGATGTAGTGGATCACAGAAAGTCGAGGGGAAAATAGGTCAATATATACATTGCTATATGGTGAACTAAGCCTTAGGCCGGCAACAGTGGAGAGGACCTGACCCTTAGAAACGTACAAGTAAGCTGGAATCTTCAAAAGTTCAAATCTTTATAAGTAAAAAGATTTATTAAATTGAATAACCAAGTGTTTTAATTGACATCAGAAGATGAAAACAATAAACCCTGATAACATAGAAAAAAGTTAAATAAAGATATGAGCAGAACTTAATACAACAGAAAACGGATAAAATTCAGGTGATTTAGTAAGTCCAAAGAATCTTCTTTGAAAAGATTTAAAAGACACACTTTGATTAAGGAAAACCAAAACATAAGTAAAGAATATACAGAAAGAGTCAGGACAATGTTAGAGCAGAGAATATATGAAATGCCAGTAAATTTGAACATTTCTGTCAATTGGACCATTTCCTAGCTCCTAAAGTTTACCAAAACTGACACAAGAGGAAATCATTTAAGGTCATCATGCCTGCCCTTGGCATTCTCGGAACGCCCTGGCCTCAGAATGCAGCCTCTGTAGTCCATGGTAACCTGCGGAGAGGGGGCGGGGCTGAGCGAGGTTGGAACACTGCCCTCACTGAGGGAGTGGGTGTGGCCATCTCTGCTGTGACTGAACAAAGGGCAGGGCAGCAGGGGGCCCAGTGAAGGGCCCTCAGAGCCCGGCAGGCCCAGTGGAGTGTCACAAGCATTTAGGCCCAGGCCAAAGGGCGCTTTCTTTGTCTGCACAGCTGCCCAAACTCTCACCTTTCCACTCAGGCCGCCCTCTTACTTGAAGTGTGTGTGGAACCTGTCCGCGCAGTACACCTCGCTGCACAGCTAACCATAGGTCAGGGCATTGTGGCCTCCTGCCAGGTGACTGAGGCTCACAGGCAGATGGGTCCCTGGGAGACACGCAGAGAGGCTCCTGCCTGGGCCATAGGCCGCCCACTGCCCCTGCCCCAGATCGGGGGCCGCAAAGCAGCCCTGTCTGAATCCCCTGCCTCTAGAGGGAGTATTGGACCAACAGTTGTAGAAAACGGGGTACTTGCGGGCCACTCATTCGAGGGACACAAATAAATCTTTGCCAACTTTCTGCTGAAACTTACGAGCATTCACAACTAAGCCTCTTACAAGGTCAGCTATTTAGCTAAACATGAGCTCATGATCTAAATTTACACAATAATGAAGAAAGCAGCTACAAGGGGAGACAATCAGCCAAAACAATCAATACCAGAATTAGATTCCCAAGGCCATCCATCAGATGTAGGAATAATCGGGTGCAAGGCAGAAAATATACATAAAACTGGAACTGAAACAAGGCACGAGGATGTATTCAAAGACTGGTAGGATCTCTAAAACATTTTTAAAGGACATGTCATTGATAAAGGTAAATACACAAAGGTTGTGTAATACAACAGATTAATCATTGAGAAGAGTGAAATTATGCTGTTTGGAAAACTATGGCAGGTCAGATTTTCTGCCTAATTATATAAGAAGATTTCTCTAAAAAATAAACATTATTTCAAAGCCTTATTGGCTGTGAAATAAGTTAAGGGTATTTCAAATGGCTTGTCTGCAAAGAAAGGTGAGATGTAGTGGATCACAGAAAGTCGAGGGGAAAATAGGTCAGTATATACATTGCTATATGGTGAACTAAGCCTTAGGCCGGCAACAGTGGAGAGGACCTGACCCTTAGAAACGTACAAGTAAGCTGGAATCTTCAAAAGTTCAAATCTTTATAAGTAAAAAGATTTATTAAAATGAATAACCAAGTGTTTTAATTGACATCAGAAGACGAAAACAATAAAACCTGAGAACATAGAATAAAGTTAAATAAAGATATGAGCAGAAGTTAATACAACAGAAAACGTATAAAATTCAGATGATTTAGTAAGTCCAAAGAATCTTCTTTGAAAAGATTTAAAAGACACACTTTGATTAAGGAAAACAAAAACATAAGTAAAGAATATACAGAAAGAGTCAGGACAATGTTAGAGCAGAGAATATATGAAATGCCAGTAAATTTGAACATTTCTGGAAAGTGGACCATTTCCTAGCTCCTAAAGTTTACCAAAACTGACACAAGAGGAAATCATTTAAGGTCATCATGTCTACCCTTGGCATTCTCGGAACGCCCTGGCCTCAGAATGCAGCCTCTGTCGTCCATGGTAACCTGCGGAGAGGGGGCGGGTCTGAGGGAGGTTGGAACACTGCCCTCACTGAGGGAGTGTGTGTGGCCATCTCTGCTGTGACTGAACAAAGGGCAGGGGAGCAGGGGGCCCAGGCCAGGGCCCTCAGAGCCCGGCAGGCCCAGTGGAGTGTCACAAGCATTTAGGCCCAGGCCAAAGGGCGCTTTCTTTGTCTGCACAGCTGCCCAAACTCTCACATTTCCACTCAGGCCACCCTCTTACTTGAAGTGTGTGTGGAACCTGTCTGCGCAGTACACCTCGCTGCACAGCTAAGCATAGGTCTGGGCATCATAGCTTCCTGCCAGGTGACCGAGGCTCGCAGGCAGATGGGTCCCTGGGACACACGCGGAGAGGCTCCTGCCCGGGCCACAGGCCGCCCACTTCCCCTGCCCCAGATCGGGGGCCGCAAAGCAGCCCTGTCTGAGTCCCCTGCCTCTAGAGGGAGTATTGGACCAACACTTGTAGAAAACGGGGTCCTTGCGGGCCACTCATTGGAGGGACACAAAGAAATCTTTGCCGACTTTCTGCTGAAACTTACGAGCGTTCACACCTAAGCCTCTTACAAGATCAGCTGTTTAGCTAAACATGAGCTCATGATCTAAATTTACACAATAATGAAGAAAGCAGCTACAAGGGTAGACAATCAGCCAAAACAATCAATACCAGTATTAGATTCCCAAGGCCATCCATCAGATGTAGGAATAATCGGGTGCAAGGCAGAAAATATATATCAAACTGGAAATGAAACAAGGCACAAGGATGTTTTCAAAGACTGGTAGGATCTCTAAAACATTTTTAAAGGACATGTCATTGATAAAGCTAAATACACAAAGGTTGTGTAATACAACAGATTAATCATTGAGAAGAGTGAAATTATGCTGTTTTGAAAACTATGGCAGGTCAGATTTTCTGCCTAATTATATAAGAAGATTTCTCTAAAAAATACACATTATTTCAAAGCCTTATTGGCTGTGAAATAAGTTAAGTGTATTTCAAATGGCTTGTCTGCAAAGAAAGGTGAGATGTAGTGGATCACAGAAAGTCGAGGGGAAAATAGGTCAATATATACATTTTTATATGGTGAACTAATCCTTAGGCCGGCAACAGTGGAGAGGACCTGACCCTTAGAAACGTACAAGAAAGCTGGAATCTTCAAAAGTTCAAATCTTTATAAGTAAAAAGATTTATTAAAATGAATAACCAAGTGTTTTAATTGACATCAGAAGATGAAAACAATAAACCCTGAGAACATAGAAAAAAGTTAAATAAAGATATGAGCAGAAGTTAATACAACAGAAAACGTATAAAATTCAGATGATTTAGTAAGTCCAAAGAATCTTCTTTGAAAAGATTTAAAAGACACACTTTGATTAAGGAAAACCAAAACATAAGTAAAGAATATACAGAAAGAGTCAGGACAATGTTAGAGCAGAGAATATATGAAATGCCAGTAAATTTGAACATTTCTGGAAAGTGGACCATTTCCTAGCTCCTAAAGTTTACCAAAACTGACACAAGAGGAAATCATTTAAGGTCATCATGTCTGCCCTTGGCATTCTCCGAACGCCCGGGCCTCAGAATGCAGCCTCTGTAGTCCATGGTAACCTGCGGAGAGGGGGCGGGGCTGAGGGAGGTTGGAACACTGCCCTCACTGAGGGAGTGGGTGTGGCCATCTCTGCTGTGACTGAACAAAGGGCAGGGGAGCAGGGGGCCCAGGGCAGGGCCCTCAGAGCCCGGCAGGCCCAGTGGAGTGTCACAAGCATTTAGGCCCAGGACAAAGGGCACTTTCTTTGTCTGCACAGCTGCCCAAACCCTCACCTTTCCACTCAGGCCGCCCTCTTACTTGAAGTGTGTGTGGAACCTGTCCACGCAGTACACCTCGCTGCACAGCTAAGCATAGGTCTGGGCATCGTAGCTTCCTTCCAGGTGACCGAGGCTCGCAGGCAGATGGGTCCCTGGGACACACGCGGAGAGGCTCCTGCCCGGGCCACAGGCCGCCCACTGCCCCTGCCCCAGATCGGGGGCTGCAAAGCAGCCCTGTCTGAGTCCCCTGCCTCTAGAGGGATTATTGGACCAACACTTGTAGAAAACGGGGTCCTTGCGGGCCACTCATTGGAGGGACACAAATAAATCTTTGCCGACTTTCTGCTGAAACTTACTAGCATTCACAACTAAGCCTCTTACAAGGTCAGCTGTTTAGCTAAACATGAGCTCATGATCTAAATTTACACAATAATGAAGAAAGCAGCTACAAGGGGAGACAATCAGCCAAAACAATCAATACCAGTATTAGATTCCCAAGGCCATCCATCAGATGTAGGAATAATCGGGTGCAAGGCAGAAAATATACATAAAACTGAAACTGAAACAAGGCACGAGGATGTTTTCAAAGACTGGTAGGATCTCTAAAACATTTTTAAAGGACATGTCATTGATAAAGCTAAATACTCCAAGGTTGTGTAATACAACAGTTTAATCATTGAGAAGAGTGAAATTATGCTGTTTTGAAAACTATGGCAGGTCAGATTTTCTGCCTAATTATATAAGAAGATTTCTCTAAAAAATACACATTATTTCAAAGCCTTATTGGCTGTAAAATAAGTTAAGGGTATTTCAAATGGCTTGTCTGCAAAGAAAGGTGAGATGTAGTGGATCACAGAAAGTCGAGGGGAAAATAGGTCAGTATATACATTGCTATATGCTGAACTAAGCCTTAGGCCGGCAACAGTGGAGAGGACCTGACCCTTAGAAACGTACAAGTAAGCTGGAATCTTCAAAAGTTCAAATCTTTATAAGTAAAAAGATTTATTAAAATGAATAACCAAGTGTTTTAATTGACATCAGAAGATGAAAACAATAAACCCTGAGAACATAGAATAAAGTTAAATAAAGATATGAGCAGAAGTTAATACAACAGAAAACGTATAAAATTCAGATGATTTAGTAAGTCCAAAGAATCTTCTTTGAAAAGATTTAAAAGACACACTTTGATTAAGGAAAACAAAAACATAAGTAAAGAATATACAGAAAGAGTCAGGACAATGTTAGAGCAGAGAATATATGAAATGCCAGTAAATTTGAACATTTCTGTCAAGTGGACCATTTCCTAGCTCCTAAAGTTTACCAAAACTGACACAAGAGGAAATCATTTAAGGTCATCATGTCTGCCCTTGGCATTCTCGGAACGCCCTGGCCTCAGAATGCAGCCTCTGTCGTCCATGGTAACCTGCGGAGAGGGGGCGGGGCTGAGGGAGGTTGGAACACTGCCCTCACTGAGGGAGTGGGTGTGGCCATCTCTGCTGTGACTGAACAAAGGGCAGGGCAGCAGGGGGCCCAGGGCAGGGCCCTCAGAGCCCGGCAGGCCCAGTGGAGTGTCACAAGCATTTAGGCCCAGGCCAAAGGGCGCTTTCTTTGTCTGCACAGCTGCCCAAACTCTCACCTTTCCACTCAGGCCGCCCTCTTACTTGAAGTGTGTGTGGAACCTGTCTGCGCAGTACACCTCGCTGCACAGCTAAGCATAGGTCTGGGCATCATAGCTTCCTGCCAGGTGACCGAGGCTCGCAGGCAGATGGGTCCCTGGGACACACGCGGAGAGGCTCCTGCCCGGGCCACAGGCCGCCCACTGCCCCTGCCCCAGATCGGGGGCCGCAAAGCAGCCCTGTCTGAGTCCCCTGCCTCTAGAGTGAGTATTGGACCAACACTTGTAGAAAACGGGGTCCTTGCGGGCCACTCATTGGAGGGACACAAAGAAATCTTTGCCGACTTTCTGCTGAAACTTACGAGCGTTCACACCTAAGCCTCTTACAAGGTCAGCTGTTTAGCTAAACATGAGCTCATGATCTAAATTTACACAATAATGAAGAAAGCAGCTACAAGGGGAGACAATCAGCCAAAATAATCAATACCAGTATTAGATTCCCAAGGCCATCCATCAGATGTAGGAATAATCGGGGGCAAGGCAGAAAATATACATCAATCTGGAACTGAAACAAGGCACAAGGATGTTTTCAAAGACTGGTAGGATCTCTAAAACATTTTTAAAGGACATGTCATTGATAAAGCTAAATACACAAGGGTTGTGTAATACAACAGTTTAATCATTGAGAAGTGTGAAATTATGCTGTTTTGAAAACTATGGCAGGTCAGATTTTCTGCCTAATTATATAAGAAGATTTCTCTAAAAAATACACATTATTTCAAAGCCTTACTGGCTGTGAAATAAGTTAAGGGTATTTCAAATGGCTTGTCTGCAAAGAAAGCTGAGATGTAGGGGATCACAGAAAGTCTAGGGGAAAATAGGTCAATATATACATTTTTATATGGTGAACTAAGCCTTAGGCTGGCAACAGTGGAGAGGACCTGACCCTTAGAAACGTACAAGTAAGCTGGAATCTTCAAAAGTTCAAATCTTTATAAGTAAAAAGATTTATTAAAATGAATAACCAAGTGTTTTAATTGACATCAGAAGATGAAAACAATAAACCCTGAGAACATAGAAAAAAGTTAAATAAAGATATGAGCAGAACTTAATACAACAGAAAACGGATAAAATTCAGGTGATTTAGTAAGTCCAAAGAATCTTCTTTGAAAAGATTTAAAAGACACACTTTGATTAAGGAAAACCAAAACATAAGTAAAGAATATACAGAAAGAGTCAGGACAATGTTAGAGCAGAGAATATATGAAATGCCAGTAAATTTGAACATTTCTGGAAAGTGGACCATTTCCTAGCTCCTAAAGTTTACCAAAACTGACACAAGAGGAAATCATTTAAGGTCATCATGTCTGCCCTTGGCATTCTCCGAACGCCCTGGCCTCAGAATGCAGCCTCTGTAGTCCATGGTAAACTGCGGAGAGGGGGCGGGGCTGAGGGAGGTTGGAACACTGCCCTCACTGAGGGAGTGGGTGTGGCCATCTCTGCTGTGACTGAACAAAGGGCAGGGGAGCATGGGGCCCAGGGCAGGGCCCTCAGAGCCCGGCAGGCCCAGTGGAGTGTCACAAGCATTTAGGCCCAGGCCAAAGGGCACTTTCTTTGTCTGCACAGCTGCCCAAACCCTCACCTTTCCACTCAGGCCGCCCCCTTACTTGAAGTGTGTGTGGAACCTGACCACGCAGTACACCTCGCGGCACAGCTAAGCATAGGTCTGGGCATCGTAGCTTCCTTCCAGGTGACCGAGGCTCGCAGGCAGATGGGTCCCTGGGACACACGCGGAGAGGCTCCTGCCCGGGCCACAGGCCGCCCACTGCCCCTGCCCCAGATCGGGGGCTGCAAAGCAGCCCTGTCTGAGTCCCCTGCCTCTAGAGGGATTATTGGACCAACACTTGTAGAAAACGGGGTCCTTGCGGGCCACTCATTGGAGGGACACAAATAAATCTTTGCCGACTTTCTGCTGAAACTTACTAGCATTCACAACTAAGCCTCTTACAAGGTCAGCTGTTTAGCTAAACATGAGCTGATGATCTAAATTTACACAATAATGAAGAAAGCAGCTACAAGTGTAGACAATCAGCCAAAACAATCAATACCAGTATTAGATTCCCAAGGCCATCCATCAGATGTAGGAATAATCGGGTGCAAGGCAGAAAATATACATAAAACTGGAACTGAAACAAGGCACGAGGATGTTTTCAAAGACTGGTAGGATCTCTAAAACATTTTTAAAGGACATGTCATTGATAAAGCTAAATACTCCAAGGTTGTGTAATACAACAGTTTAATCATTGAGAAGAGTGAAATTATGCTGTTTTGAAAACTATGGCAGGTCAGATTTTCTGCCTAATTATATAAGAAGATTTCTCTAAAAAATACACATTATTTCAAAGCCTTATTGGCTGTAAAATAAGTTAAGGGTATTTCAAATGGCTTGTCTGCAAAGAAAGGTGAGATGTAGTGGATCACAGAAAGTCGAGGGGAAAATAGGTCAGTATATACATTGCTATATGCTGAACTAAGCCTTAGGCCGGCAACAGTGGAGAGGACCTGACCCTTAGAAACGTACAAGTAAGCTGGAATCTTCAAAAGTTCAAATCTTTATAAGTAAAAAGATTTATTAAAATGAATAACCAAATGTTTTAATTGACATCAGAAGATGAAAACAATAAACCCTGAGAACATAGAAAAAAGTTAAATAAAGATATGAGCAGAAGTTAATACAACAGAAAACGTATAAAATTCAGATGATTTAGTAAGTCCAAAGAATCTTCTTTGAAAAGATTTAAAAGACACACTTTGATTAAGGAAAACAAAAACATAAGTAAAGAATATACAGAAAGAGTCAGGACAATGTTAGAGCAGAGAATATATGAAATGCCAGTAAATTTGAACATTTCTGGAAAGTGGACCATTTCCTAGCTCCTAAAGTTTACCAAAACTGACACAAGAGGAAATCATTTAAGGTCATCATGTCTGCCCTTGGCATTCTCGGAACGCCCTGGCCTCAGAATGCAGCCTCTGTCGTCCATGGTAACCTGCGGAGAGGGGGCGGGGCTGAGGGAGGTTGGAACACTGCCCTCACTGAGGGAGTGGGTGTGGCCATCTCTGCTGTGACTGAACAAAGGGCAGGGCAGCAGGGGGCCCAGTGAAGGGCCCTCAGAGCCCGGCAGGCCCAGTGGAGTGTCACAAGCATTTAGGCCCAGGCCAAAGGGCGCTTTCTTTGTCTGCACAGCTGCCCAAACTCTCACCTTTCCACTCAGGCCGCCCTCTTAGTTGAAGTGTGTTTGGAACCTGTCTGCGCAGTACACCTCGCTGCACAGCTAAGCATAGGTCTGGGCATCATAGCTTCCTGCCAGGTGACCGAGGCTCGCAGGCAGATGGGTCCCTGGGACACACGCGGAGAGGCTCCTGCCCGGGCCACAGGCCGCCCACTGCCCCTGCCCCAGATCGGGGGCCGCAAAGCAGCCCTGTCTGAGTCCCCTGCCTCTAGAGGGAGTATTGGACCAACACTTGTAGAAAACGGGGTCCTTGCGGGCCACTCATTGGAGGGACACAAAGAAATCTTTGCCGACTTTCTGCTGAAACTTACGAGCGTTCACACCTAAGCCTCTTACAAGGTCAGCTGTTTAGCTAAACATGAGCTCATGATCTAAATTTACACAATAATGAAGAAAGCAGCTACAAGGGGAGACAATCAGCCAAAACAATCAATACCAGTATTAGATTCCCAAGGCCATCCATCAGATGTAGGAATAATCCGGTGCAAGGCAGAAAATATACATAAAACTGGAACTGAAACAAGGCACGAGGATGTTTTCAAAGACTGGTAGGATCTCTAAAACATTCTTAAAGGACATGTCATTGATAAAGCTAAATACACAAAGGTTGTGTAATACAACAGATTAATCATTGAGAAGAATGAAATTATGCTGTTTTGAAAACTATGGCAGGTCAGATTTTCTGCCTAATTATATAAGAAGATTTCTCTAAAAAATAAACATTATTTCAAAGCCTTATTGGCTGTGAAATAAGTTAAGGGTATTTCAAATGGCTTGTCTGCAGAGAAAGGTGAGATGTAGTGGATCACAGAAAGTCGAGGGGAAAATAGGTCAGTATATACATTGCTATATGGTGAACTAAGCCTTAGGCCGGCAACAGTGGAGAGGACTTGACCCTTAGAAACGTACAAGTAAGCTGGAAGCTTCAAAAGTTCAAATCTTTATAAGTAAAAAGATTTATTAAAATGAATAACCAAGTGTTTTAATTGACATCAGAAGATGAAAACAATAAACCCTGAGAACATAGAAAAAAGTTAAATAAAGATATGAGCAGAAGTTAATACAACAGAAAACGTATAAAATTCAGATGATTTAGTAAGTCCAAAGAATATTCTTTGAAAAGATTTAAAAGACACACTTTGATTAAGGAAAACAAAAACATAAGTAAAGAATATACAGAAAGAGTCAGGAAAATGTTAGAGCAGAGAATATATGAAATGCCAGTAAATTTGAACATTTCTGTCAAGTGGACCATTTCCTAGCTCCTAAAGTTTACCAAAACTGACACAAGAGGAAATCATTTAAGGTCATCATGTCTGCCCTTGGCATTCTCGGAACGCCCTGGCCTCAGAATGCAGCCTCTGTCGTCCATGGTAAACTGCGGAGAGGGGGCGGGTCTGAGGGAGGTTGGAACACTGCCCTCACTGAGGGAGTGGGTGTGGCCATCTCTGTTGTGACTGAATAAAGGGCAGGGGAGCTGGGGCCCCAGGGCAGGGCCCTCAGAGCCCGGCAGGCCCAGTGGAGTGTCACAAGCATTTATGCCCAGGCCAAAGGGCGCTTTCTTTGTCTGCACAGCTGCCCAAACTCTCACCTTTCCACTCAGGCCGCCCTCTTACTTGAAGTGTGTGTGGAACCTGTCTGCGCAGTACACCTCGCTGCACAGCTAAGCATAGGTCTGGGCATCATAGCTTCCTGCCAGGTGACCGAGGCTCGCAGGCAGATGGGTCCCTGGGACACACGCGGAGAGGCTCCTGCCCGGGCCACAGGCCGCCCACTTCCCCTGCCCCAGATCGGGGGCCGCAAAGCAGCCCTGTCTGAGTCCCCTGCCTCTAGAGGGAGTATTGGACCAACACTTGTAGAAAACGGGGTCCTTGCGGGCCACTCATTGGAGGGACACAAATAAATCTTTGCCGACTTTCTGCTGAAACTTACGAGCGTTCACACCTAAGCCTCTTACAAGGTCAGCTGTTTAGCTAAACATGAGCTCATGATCTAAATTTACACAATAATGAAGAAAGCAGCTATAAGGGGAAACAATCAGCCAAAACAATCCATACCAGAATTAGATTCCCAAGGCCATCCATCAGATGTAGGAATAATCGGGTGCAAGGCAGAAAATATATATAAAACTGGAACTGAAACAAGGCACGAGGATGTTTTCAAAGATTGGTAGGATCTCTAAAACATTTTTAAAGATCATGTCATTGATAAAGCTAAATACACAAAGGTTGTGTAATACAACAGATTAATCATTGAGAAGAGTGAAATTATGCTGTTTTGAAAACTATGGCAGGTCAGATTTTCTGCCTAATTATATAAGAAGATTTCTCTAAAAAATACACATTATTTCAAAGCCTTACTGGCTGTGAAATAAGTTAAGGGTATTTCAAATGGCTTGTCTGCAAAGAAAGCTGAGATGTAGGGGATCACAGAAAGTCTAGGGGAAAATAGGTCAATATATACATTTTTATATGGTGAACTAAGCCTTAGGCCGGCAACAGTGGAGAGGACCTGACCCTTAGAAACGTACAAGTAAGCTGGAATCTTCAAAAGTTCAAATCTTTATAAGTAAAAAGATTTATTAAAATGAATAACCAAGTGTTTTAATTGACATCAGAAGATGAAAACAATAAACCCTGAGAACATAGAAAAAAGTTAAATAAAGATATGAGCAGAACTTAATACAACAGAAAACGTATAAAATACAGGTGATTTAGTAAGTCCAAAGAATCTTCTTTGAAAAGATTTAAAAGACACACTTTGATTAAGGAAAACCAAAACATAAGTAAAGAATATACAGAAAGAATCAGGACAATGTTAGAGCAGAGAATATATGAAATGCCAGTAAATTTGAACATTTCTGGAAAGTGGACCATTTCCTAGCTCCTAAAGTTTACCAAAACTGACACAAGAGGAAATCATTTAAGGTCATCATGTCTGCCCTTGGCATTCTCCGAACGCCCTGGCCTCAGAATGCAGCCTCTGTAGTCCATGGTAACCGGCGGAGAGGGGGCGGGGCTGAGGGAGGT
The DNA here is from genome assembly GCF_964341445.2 of Mesoplodon mirus. Taxonomy (NCBI): domain Eukaryota; kingdom Metazoa; phylum Chordata; class Mammalia; order Artiodactyla; family Ziphiidae; genus Mesoplodon; species Mesoplodon mirus. Next base: position 119,676,472 of record NC_138976.1, on the reverse strand, counting down.
TGGAACACTGCCCTCACTGAGGGAGTGGGTGTGGCCATCTCTGCTGTGACTGAACAAAGGGCAGGGGAGCAGGGGGCCCAGGGCAGGGCCCTCAGAGCCCGGCAGGCCCAGTGGAGTGTCACAAGCATTTAGGCCCAGGCCAAAGGGCACTTTCTTTGTCTGCACAGCTGCCCAAACCCTCACCTTTCCACTCAGGCCGCCCTCTTACTTGAAGTGTGTGTGGAACCTGTCCACGCAGTACACCTCGCTGCACAGCTAAGCATAGGTCTGGGCATCGTAGCTTCCTTCCAGGTGACCGAGGCTCGCAGGCAGATGGGTCCGTGGGACACACGCGGAGAGGCTCCTGCCCGGGCCACAGGCCGCCCACTGCCCCTGCCCCAGATCGGGGGCTGCAAAGCAGCCCTGTCTGAGTCCCCTGCCTCTAGAGGGATTATTGGACCAACACTTGTAGAAAACGGGGTCCTTGCGGGCCACTCATTGGAGGGACACAAATAAATCTTTGCCGACTTTCTGCTGAAACTTACTAGCATTCACAACTAAGCCTCTTACAAGGTCAGCTGTTTAGCTAAACATGAGCTCATGATCTAAATTTACACAATAATGAAGAAAGCAGCTACAAGGGTAGACAATCAGCCAAAACAATCAATACCAGTATTAGATTCCCAAGGCCATCCATCAGATGTAGGAATAATCGGGTGCAAGGCAGAAAATATACATAAAACTGGAACTGAAACAAGGCACGAGGATGTTTTCAAAGACTGGTAGGATCTCTAAAACATTTTTAAAGGACATGTCATTGATAAAGCTAAATACTCCAAGGTTGTGTAATACAACAGTTTAATCTTTGAGAAGAGTGAAATTATGCTGTTTTGAAAACTATGGCAGGTCAGATTTTCTGCCTAATTATATAAGAAGATTTCTCTAAAAAATACACATTATTTCAAAGCCTTATTGGCTGTAAAATAAGTTAAGGGTATTTCAAATGGCTTGTCTGCAAAGAAAGGTGAGATGTAGTGGATCACAGAAAGTCGAGGGGAAAATAGGTCAGTATATACATTGCTATATGCTGAACTAAGCCTTAGGCCGGCAACAGTGGAGAGGACCTGACCCTTAGAAACGTACAAGTAAGCTGGAATCTTCAAAAGTTCAAATCTTTATAAGTAAAAAGATTTATTAAAATGAATAACCAAATGTTTTAATTGACATCAGAAGATGAAAACAATAAACCCTGAGAACATAGAAAAAAGTTAAATAAAGATATGAGCAGAAGTTAATACAACAGAAAACGTATAAAATTCAGATGATTTAGTAAGTCCAAAGAATCTTCTTTGAAAAGATTTAAAAGACACACTTTGATTAAGGAAAACAAAAACATAAGTAAAGAATATACAGAAAGAGTCAGGACAATGTTAGAGCAGAGAATATATGAAATGCCAGTAAATTTGAACATTTCTGGAAAGTGGACCATTTCCTAGCTCCTAAAGTTTACCAAAACTGACACAAGAGGAAATCATTTAAGGTCATCATGTCTGCCCTTGGCATTCTCGGAACGCCCTGGCCTCAGAATGCAGCCTCTGTCGTCCATGGTAACCTGCGGAGAGGGGGCGGGGCTGAGGGAGGTTGGAACACTGCCCTCACTGAGGGAGTGGGTGTGGCCATCTCTGCTGTGACTGAACAAAGGGCAGGGCAGCAGGGGGCCCAGTGAAGGGCCCTCAGAGCCCGGCAGGCCCAGTGGAGTGTCACAAGCATTTAGGCCCAGGACAAAGGGCGCTTTCTTTGTCTGCACAGCTGCCCAAACTCTCACCTTTCCACTCAGGCCGCCCTCTTACTTGAAGTGTGTGTGGAACCTGTCTGCGCAGTACACCTCGCTGCACAGCTAAGCATAGGTCTGGGCATCATAGCTTCCTGCCAGGTGACCGAGGCTCGCAGGCAGATGGGTCCCTGGGACACACGCGGAGAGGCTCCTGCCCGGGCCACAGGCCGCCCACTGCCCCTGCCCCAGATCGGGGGCCGCAAAGCAGCCCTGTCTGAGTCCCCTGCCTCTAGAGGGAGTATTGGACCAACAGTTGTAGGAAACGGGGTCCTTGCGGGCCACTCATTGGAGGGACACAAAGAAATCTTTGCCGACTTTCTGCTGAAACTTACGAGCGTTCACACCTAAGCCTCTTACAAGGTCAGCTGTTTAGCTAAACATGAGCTCATGATCTAAATTTACACAATAATGAAGAAAGCAGCTACAAGGGGAGACAATCAGCCAAAATAATCAATACCAGTATTAGATTCCCAAGGCCATCCATCAGATGTAGGAATAATCGGGTGCAAGGCAGAAAATATACATCAATCTGGAACTGAAACAAGGCACAAGGATGTTTTCAAAGACTGGTAGGATCTCTAAAACATTTTTAAAGGACATGTCATTGATAAAGCTAAATACACAAGGGTTGTGTAATACAACAGTTTAATCATTGAGAAGTGTGAAATTATGCTGTTTTGAAAACTATGGCAGGTCAGATTTACTGCCTAATTATATAAGAAGATTTCTCTAAAAAATACACATTATTTCAAAGCCTTACTGGCTGTGAAATAAGTTAAGGGTATTTCAAATGGCTTGTCTGCAAAGAAAGCTGAGATGTAGGGGATCACAGAAAGTCTAGAGGAAAATAGGTCAATATATACATTGCTATATGGTGAACTAAGCCTTAGGCCAGCAACAATGGAGAGGACCTGACCCTTAGAAACGTACAAGTAAGCTGGAATCTTCAAAAGTTCAAATCTTTATAAGTAAAAAGATTTATTAAAATGAATAACCAAGTGTTTTAATTGACATCATAAGATGAAAACAATAAACCCTGAGAACATAGAAAAAAGTTAAATAAAGATATGAGCAGAATTTAATACAACAGAAAACGTATAAAATCCAGGTGATTTAGTAAGTCCAAAGAATCTTCTTTGAAAAGATTTAAAAGACACACTTTGATTAAGGAAAACCAAAACATAAGTAAAGAATATACAGAAAGAGTCAGGACAATGTTAGAGCAGAGAATATATGAAATGCCAGTAAATTTGAACATTTCTGTCAATTGGACCATTTCCTAGCTCCTAAAGTTTACCAAAACTGACACAAGAGGAAATCAATTAAGGTCATCATGTCTGCCCTTGGCATTCTCGGAAAGCCCTTGCCTCAGAATGCAGCCTCTGTAGTCCATGGTAACCTGCGGAGAGGGGGCGGGGCTGAGGGAGGTTGGAACACTGCCCTCACTGAGGGTGTGGGTGTGGCCATCTCTGCTGTGACTGAACAAAGGGCAGGGGAGCAGGGGGCCCAGGGAAGGGCCCTCAGAGCCCGGCAGGCCCAGTGGAGTGTCACAAGCATTTAGGCCCAGGACAAAGGGCGCTTTCTTTGTCTGCACAACTGCCCAAACTCTCACCTTTCCACTCAGGCCGCCCTCTTACATGAAGTGTGTGTGGAACCTGTCGGCGCAGTACACCTCGCTGCACAGCTAAGCATAGGTCTGGGCATCGTAGCTTTCTGGCAGGTGACCGAGGCTCGCAGGCAGATGTGTCCCTGGGACACACGCGGAGAGGCTCCTGCCCGGGCCACAGGCCCCCCACTGCCCCTGCCCCAGATCGGGGGCCGCAAAGCAGCCCTGTCTGAGTCCCCTGCCTCTAGAGGGAGTATTGGACCAACACTTGTAGAAAACGGGGTCCTTGCGGGCCACTCATTGGAGGGACACAAATAAATCTTTCCCGACTTTCTGCTGAAACTTACGAGCGTTCAAACCTAAGCCCCTTACAAGGTCAGCTGTTTAGCTAAACATGAGCTCATGATCTAAATTTACACAATAATGAAGAAAGCAGCTACAAGGGGAGACAATCAGCCAAAACAATCAATACCAGTATTAGATTCCCAAGGCCATCCATCAGATGTAGGAATAATCCGGTGCAAGGCAGAAAATATACATAAAACTGGAACTGAAACAAGGCACGAGGATGTTTTCAAAGACTGGTAGGATCTCTAAAACATTCTTAAAGGACATGTCATTGATAAAGCTAAATACACAAAGGTTGTGTAATACAACAGATTAATCATTGAGAAGAGTGAAATTATGCTGTTTTGAAAACTATGGCAGGTCAGATTTTCTGCCTAATTATATAAGAAGATTTCTCTAAAAAATAAACATTATTTCAAAGCCTTATTGGCTGTGAAATAAGTTAAGGGTATTTCAAATGGATTGTCTGCAGAGAAAGGTGAGATGTAGTGGATCACAGAAAGTCGAGGGGAAAATAGGTCAGTATATACATTGCTATATGGTGAACTAAGCCTTAGGCCGGCAACAGTGGAGAGGACCTGACCCTTAGAAACGTACAAGTAAGCTGGAAGCTTCAAAAGTTCAAATCTTTATAAGTAAAAAGATTTATTAAAATGAATAACCAAGTGTTTTAATTGACATCAGAAGATGAAAACAATAAACCCTGAGAACATAGAAAAAAGTTAAATAAAGATATGAGCAGAAGTTAATACAACAGAAAACGTATAAAATTCAGATGATTTAGTAAGTCCAAAGAATCTTCTTTGAAAAGATTTAAAAGACACACTTTGATTAAGGAAAACCAAAACATAAGTAAAGAATATACAGAAAGAGTCAGGACAATGTTAGAGCAGAGAATATATGAAATGCCAGTAAATTTGAACATTTCTGGAAAGTGGACCATTTCCTAGCTCCTAAAGTTTACCAAAACTGACACAAGAGGAAATCATTTAAGGTCATCATGTCTGCCCTTGGCATTCTCGGAACGCCCTGGCCTCAGAATGCAGCCTCTGTCGTCCATGGTAAACTGCGGAGAGGGGGCGGGTCTGAGGGAGGTTGGAACACTGCCCTCACTGAGGGAGTGGTTGTGGCCATCTCTGTTGTGACTGAACAATGGGCAGGGGAGCAGGGGCCCCAGGGAAGGGCCCTCAGAGCCCGGCAGGCCCAGTGGAGTGTCACAAGCATTTAGGCCCAGGCCAAAGGCGCTTTCTTTGTCTGCACAGCTGCCCAAACTCTCACCTTTCCACTCAGGCCGCCCTCTTACTTGAAGTGTGTGTGGAACCTGTCTGCGCAGTACACCTCGCTGCACAGCTAAGCATAGGTCTGGGCATCATAGCTTCCTGCCAGGTGACCGAGGCTCGCAGGCAGATGGGTCCCTGGGACACACGTGGAGAGGCTCCTGCCCGGGCCACAGGCCGCCCACTTCCCCTGCCCCAGATCGGGGGCCGCAAAGCAGCCCTGTCTGAGTCCCCTGCCTCTAGAGGGAGTATTGGACCAACACTTGTAGAAAACGGGGTCCTTGCGGGCCACTCATTGGAGGGACACAAATAAATCTTTGCTGACTTTCTGCTGAAACTTACGAGCGTTCACACCTAAGCCTCTTACAAGGTCAGCTGTTTAGCTAAACATGAGCTCATGATCTAAATTTACACAATAATGAAGAAAGCAGCTATAAGGGGAAACAATCAGCCAAAACAATCCATACCAGAATTAGATTCCCAAGGCCATCCATCAGATGTAGGAATAATCGGGTGCAAGGCAGAAAATATATATAAAACTGGAACTGAAACAAGGCACGAGGATGTTTTCAAAGATTGGTAGGATCTCTAAAACATTTTTAAAGATCATGTCATTGATAAAGCTAAATACACAAAGGTTGTGTAATACAACAGATTAATCATTGAGAAGAGTGAAATTATGCTGTTTTGAAAACTATGGCAGGTCAGATTTTCTGCCTAATTATATAAGAAGATTTCTCTAAAAAATACACATTATTTCAAAGCCTTATTGGCTGTGAAATAAGTTAAGGGTATTTGAAATGGCTTGTCTGCAAAGAAAGGTGAGATGTAGGGGATCACAGAAAGTCGAGGGGAAAATAGGTCAATATATACATTGCTATATGGTGAACTAAGCCTTAGGCCGGCAACAATGGAGAGGACCTGACCCTTAGAAACGTACAAGTAAGCTGGAATCTTCAAAAGTTCAAATCTTTATAAGTAAAAAGATTTATTAAAATGAATAACCAAGTGTTTTAATTGACATCAGAAGATGAAAACAATAAACCCTGAGAACATAGAAAAAAGTTAAATAAAGATATGAGCAGAACTTAATACAACAGAAAACGTATAAAATCCAGGTGATTTAGTAAGTCCAAAGAATCTTCTTTGAAAAGATTTAAAAGACACACTTTGATTAAGGAAAACCAAAACATAAGTAAAGAATATACAGAAAGAGTCAGGACAATGTTAGAGCAGAGAATATATGAAATGCCAGTAAATTTGAACATTTCTGTCAAGTGGACCATTTCCTAGCTCCTAAAGTTTACCAAAACTGACACAAGAGGAAATCATTTAAGGTCATCATGTCTGCCCTTGGCATTCTCGGAACGCCCTGGCCTCAGAATGCAGCCTCTGTAGTCCATGGTAACCTGCGGAGAGGGGGCGGGGCTGAGGGAGGTCGGAACACTGCCCTCACTGAGGGAGTGGGTGTGGCCATCTCTGCTGTGACTGAACAAAGGGCAGGGGAGCAGGGGGCCCAGGGCAGGGCCCTCAGATCCCGGCAGGCCCAGTGGAGTGTCACAAGCATTTAGGCCCAGGCCAAAGGGCGCTTTCTTTGTCTGCACAGCTGCCCAAACTCTCACCTTTCCACTCAGGCCGCCCTCTTACTTGAAGTGTGTGTGGAACCTGTCCGCGCAGTACACCTCGCTGCACAGCTAAGCATAGGTCTGGGCATCATAGCTTCCTGCCAGGTGACCGAGGCTCGCAGGCAGATGGGTCCCTGGGACACACGCGGAGAGGCTCCTGCCCGGGCCACAGGCCGCCCACTTCCCCTGCCCCAGATCGGGGGCCGCAAAGCAGCCCTGTCTGAGTCCCCTGCCTCTAGAGGGAGTATTGGACCAACACTTGTAGAAAACGGGGTCCTTGCGGGCCACTCATTGGAGGGACACAAAGAAATCTTTGCCGACTTTCTGCTGAAACTTACGAGCGTTCACACCTAAGCCTCTTACAAGGTCAGCTGTTTAGCTAAACATGAGCTCATGATCTAAATTTACACAATAATGAAGAAAGCAGCTACAAGGGTAGACAATCAGCCAAAACAATCAATACCAGTATTAGATTCCCAAGGCCATCCATCAGATGTAGGAATAATCGGGTGCAAGGCAGAAAATATATATAAAACTGGAACTGAAACAAGGCACAAGGATGTTTTCAAAGACTGGTAGGATCTCTAAAACATTTTTAAAGGACATGTCATTGATAAAGCTAAATACACAAAGGTTGTGTAATACAACAGATTAATCATTGAGAAGAGTGAAATTATGCTGTTTTGAAAACTATGGCAGGTCAGATTTTCTGCCTAATTATATAAGAAGATTTCTCTAAAAAATACACATTATTTCAAAGCCTTATTGGCTGTGAAATAAGTTAAGTGTATTTCAAATGGCTTGTCTGCAAAGAAAGGTGAGATGTAGTGGATCACAGAAAGTCGAGGGGAAAATAGGTCAATATATACATTTTTATATGGTGAACTAATCCTTAGGCCGGCAACAGTGGAGAGGACCTGACCCTTAGAAACGTACAAGAAAGCTGGAATCTTCAAAAGTTCAAATCTTTATAAGTAAAAAGATTTATTAAAATGAATAACCAAGTGTTTTAATTGACATCAGAAGATGAAAACAATAAACCCTGAGAACATAGAAAAAAGTTAAATAAAGATATGAGCAGAAGTTAATACAACAGAAAACGTATAAAATCCAGGTGATTTAGTAAGTCCAAAGAATCTTCTTTGAAAAGATTTAAAAGACACACTTTGATTAAGGAAAACCAAAACATAAGTAAAGAATATACAGAAAGAGTCAGGACAATGTTAGAGCAGAGAATATATGAAATGCCAGTAAATTTGAACATTTCTGGAAAGTGGACCATTTCCTAGCTCCTAAAGTTTACCAAAACTGACACAAGAGGAAATCATTTAAGGTCATCATGTCTGCCCTTGGCATTCTCCGAACGCCCTGGCCTCAGAATGCAGCCTCTGTTGTCCATGGTAACCTGCGGAGAGGGGGCGGGGCTGAGGGAGGTTGGAACACTGCCCTCACTGAGGGAGTGGGTGTGGCCATCTCTGCTGTGACTGAACAAAGGGCAGGGGAGCAGGGGGCCCAGGGCAGGGCCCTCAGAGCCCGGCAGGCCCAGTGGAGTGTCACAAGCATTTAGGCACAGGACAAAGGGCACTTTCTTTGTCTGCACAGCTGCCCAAACCCTCACCTTTCCACTCAGGCCGCCCTCTTACTTGAAGTGTGTGTGGAACCTGTCCACGCAGTACACCTCGCTGCACAGCTAAGCATAGGTCTGGGCATCGTAGCTTCCTTCCAGGTGACCGAGGCTCGCAGGCAGATGGGTCCCTGGGACACACGCGGAGAGGCTCCTGCCCGGGCCACAGGCCGCCCACTGCCCCTGCCCCAGATCGGGGGCTGCAAAGCAGCCCTGTCTGAGTCCCCTGCCTCTAGAGGGATTATTGGACCAACACTTGTAGAAAACGGGGTCCTTGCGGGCCACTCATTGGAGGGACACAAATAAATCTTTGCCGACTTTCTGCTGAAACTTACTAGCATTCACAACTAAGCCTCTTACAAGGTCAGCTGTTTAGCTAAACATGAACTCATGATCTAAATTTACACAATAATGAAGAAAGCAGCTACAAGGGTAGACAATCAGCCAAAACAATCAATACCAGTATTAGATTCCCAAGGCCATCCATCAGATGTAGGAATAATCGGGTGCAAGGCAGAAAATATACATAAAACTGGAACTGAAACAAGGCACGAGGATGTTTTCAAAGACTGGTAGGATCTCTAAAACATTTTTAAAGGACATGTCATTGATAAAGCTAAATACTCCAAGGTTGTGTAATACAACAGTTTAATCATTGAGAAGAGTGAAATTATGCTGTTTTGAAAACTATGGCAGGTCAGATTTTCTGCCTAATTATATAAGAAGATTTCTCTAAAAAATACACATTATTTCAAAGCCTTATTGGCTGTAAAATAAGTTAAGGGTATTTCAAATGGCTTGTTGCAAAGAAAGGTGAGATGTAGTGGATCACAGAAAGTCGAGGGGAAAATAGGTCAGTATATACATTGCTATATGCTGAACTAAGCCTTAGGCCGGCAACAGTGGAGAGGACCTGACCCTTAGAAACGTACAAGTAAGCTGGAATCTTCAAAAGTTCAAATCTTTATAAGTAAAAAGATTTATTAAAATGAATAACCAAGTGTTTTAATTGACATCAGAAGATGAAAACAATAAACCCTGAGAACATAGAAAAAAGTTAAATAAAGATATGAGCAGAAGTTAATACAACAGAAAACGTATAAAATTCAGATGATTTAGTAAGTCCAAAGAATCTTCTTTGAAAAGATTTAAAAGACACACTTTGATTAAGGAAAACAAAAACATAAGTAAAGAATATACAGAAAGAGTCAGGACAATGTTAGAGCAGAGAATATATGAAATGCCAGTAAATTTGAACATTTCTGGAAAGTGGACCATTTCCTAGCTCCTAAAGTTTACCAAAACTGACACAAGAGGAAATCATTTAAGGTCATCATGTCTGCCCTTGGCATTCTCGGAACGCCCTGGCCTCAGAATGCAGCCTCTGTCGTCCATGGTAACCTGCGGAGAGGGGGCGGGGCTGAGGGAGGTTGGAACACTGCCCTCACTGAGGGAGTGGGTGTGGCCATCTCTGCTGTGACTGAACAAAGGGCAGGGCAGCAGGGGGCCCAGTGAAGGGCCCTCAGAGCCCGGCAGGCCCAGTGGAGTGTCACAAGCATTTAGGCCCAGGCCAAAGGGCGCTTTCTTTGTCTGCACAGCTGCCCAAACTCTCACCTTTCCACTCAGGCCGCCCTCTTACTTGAAGTGTGTGTGGAACCTGTCTGCGCAGTACACCTCGCTGCACAGCTAAGCATAGGTCTGGGCATCATAGCTTCCTGCCAGGTGACCGAGGCTCGCAGGCAGATGGGTCCCTGGGACACACGCGGAGAGGCTCCTGCCCGGGCCACAGGCCGCCCACTGCCCCTGCCCCAGATCGGGGGCCGCAAAGCAGCCCTGTCTGAGTCCCCTGCCTCTAGAGTGAGTATTGGACCAACACTTGTAGAAAACGGGGTCCTTGCGGGCCACTCATTGGAGGGACACAAAGAAATCTTTGCCGACTTTCTGCTGAAACTTACGAGCGTTCACACCTAAGCCTCTTACAAGGTCAGCTGTTTAGCTAAACATGAGCTCATGATCTAAATTTACACAATAATGAAGAAAGCAGCTACAAGGGGGGACAATCAGCCAAAATAATCAATACCAGTATTAGATTCCCAAGGCCATCCATCAGATGTAGGAATAATCGGGTGCAAGGCAGAAAATATACATCAATCTGGAACTGAAACAAGGCACAATGATGTTTTCAAAGACTGGTAGGATCTCTAAAACATTTTTAAAGGACATGTCATTGATAAAGCTAAATACACAAGGGTTGTGTAATACAACAGTTTAATCATTGAGAAGTGTGAAATTATGCTGTTTTGAAAACTATGGCAGGTCAGATTTACTGCCTAATTATATAAGAAGATTTCTCTAAAAAATACACATTATTTCAAAGCCTTACTGGCTGTGAAATAAGTTAAGGGTATTTAAATGGCTTGTCTGCAAAGAAAGCTGAGATGTAGGGGATCACAGAAAGTCTAGGGGAAAATAGGTCAATATATACATTTTTATATGGTGAACTAAGCCTTAGGCCGGCAACAGTGGAGAGGACCTGACCCTTAGAAACGTACAAGTAAGCTGGAATCTTCAAAAGTTCAAATCTTTATAAGTAAAAAGATTTATTAAAATGAATAACCAAGTGTTTTAATTGACATCAGAAGATGAAAACAATAAACCCTGAGAACATAGAAAAAAGTTAAATAAAGATATGAGCAGAACTTAATACAACAGAAAACGGATAAAATTCAGGTGATTTAGTAAGTCCAAAGAATCTTCTTTGAAAAGATTTAAAAGACACACTTTGATTAAGGAAAACCAAAACATAAGTAAAGAATATACAGAAAGAGTCAGGACAATGTTAGAGCAGAGAATATATGAAATGCCAGTAAAATTGAACATTTCTGGAAAGTGGACCATTTCCTAGCTCCTAAAGTTTACCAAAACTGACACAAGAGGAAATCATTTAAGGTCATCATGTCTGCCCTTGGCATTCTCCGAACGCCCTGGCCTCAGAATGCAGCCTCTGTAGTCCATGGTAACCTGCGGAGAGGGGGCGGGGCTGAGGGAGGTTGGAACACTGCCCTCACTGAGGGAGTGGGTGTGGCCATCTCTGCTGTGACTGAACAAAGGGCAGGGGAGCATGGGGCCCAGGGCAGGGCCCTCAGAGCCCGGCAGGCCCAGTGGAGTGTCACAAGCATTTAGGCCCAGGCCAAAGGGCACTTTCTTTGTCTGCACAGCTGCCCAAACCCTCACCTTTCCACTCAGGCCGCCCCCTTACTTGAAGTGTGTGTGGAACCTGACCACGCAGTACACCTCGCGGCACAGCTAAGCATAGGTCTGGGCATCGTAGCTTCCTTCAAGGTGACCGAGGCTCGCAGGCAGATGGGTCCCTGGGACACATGCGGAGAGGCTCCTGCCCGGGCCACAGGCCGCCCACTGCCCCTGCCCCAGATCGGGGGCTGCAAAGCAGCCCTGTCTGAGTCCCCTGCCTCTAGAGGGATTATTGGACCAACACTTGTAGAAAACGGGGTCCTTGCGGGCCACTCATTGGAGGGACACAAATAAATCTTTGCCGACTTTCTGCTGAAACTTACTAGCATTCACAACTAAGCCTCTTACAAGGTCAGCTGTTTAGCTAAACATGAGCTCATGATCTAAATTTACACAATAATGAAGAAAGCAGCTACAAGTGTAGACAATCAGCCAAAACAATCAATACCAGTATTAGATTCCCAAGGCCATCCATCAGATGTAGGAATAATCGGGTGCAAGGCAGAAAATATACATAAAACTGGAACTGAAACAAGGCACGAGGATGTTTTCAAAGACTGGTAGGATCTCTAAAACATTTTTAAAGGACATGTCATTGATAAAGCTAAATACTCCAAGGTTGTGTAATACAACAGTTTAATCATTGAGAAGAGTGAAATTATGCTGTTTTGAAAACTATGGCAGGTCAGATTTTCTGCCTAATTATATAAGAAGATTTCTCTAAAAAATACACATTATTTCAAAGCCTTATTGGCTGTAAAATAAGTTAAGGGTATTTCAAATGGCTTGTCTGCAAAGAAAGGTGAGATGTAGTGGATCACAGAAAGTCGAGGGGAAAATAGGTCAGTATATACATTGCTATATGCTGAACTAAGCCTTAGGCCGGCAACAGTGGAGAGGACCTGACCCTTAGAAACGTACAAGTAAGCTGGAATCTTCAAAAGTTCAAATCTTTATAAGTAAAAAGATTTATTAAAATGAATAACCAAATGTTTTAATTGACATCAGAAGATGAAAACAATAAACCCTGAGAACATAGAAAAAAGTTAAATAAAGATATGAGCAGAAGTTAATACAACAGAAAACGTATAAAATTCAGATGATTTAGTAAGTCCAAAGAATCTTCTTTGAAAAGATTTAAAAGACACACTTTGATTAAGGAAAACAAAAACATAAGTAAAGAATATACAGAAAGAGTCAGGACAATGTTAGAGCAGAGAATATATGAAATGCCAGTAAATTTGAACATTTCTGGAAAGTGGACCATTTCCTAGCTCCTAAAGTTTACCAAAACTGACACAAGAGGAAATCATTTAAGGTCATCATGTCTGCCCTTGGCATTCTCGGAACGCCCTGGCCTCAGAATGCAGCCTCTGTCGTCCATGGTAACCTGCGGAGAGGGGGCGGGGCTGAGGGAGGTTGGAACACTGCCCTCACTGAGGGAGTGGGTGTGGCCATCTCTGCTGTGACTGAACAAAGGGCAGGGCAGCAGGGGGCCCAGTGAAGGGCCCTCAGAGCCCGGCAGGCCCAGTGGAGTGTCACAAGCATTTAGGCCCAGGCCAAAGGGCGCTTTCTTTGTCTGCACAGCTGCCCAAACTCTCACCTTTCCACTCAGGCCGCCCTCTTACTTGAAGTGTGTGTGGAACCTGTCTGCGCAGTACACCTCGCTGCACAGCTAATCATAGGTCTGGGCATCATAGCCTCCTGCCAGGTGACCGAGGCTCACAGGCAGATGGGTCCCTGGGACACACGCGGAGAGGCTCCTGCCCGGGCCACAGGCCGCCCACTTCCCCTGCCCCAGATCGGGGGCCGCAAAGCAGCCCTGTCTGAGTCCCCTGCCTCTAGAGGGAGTATTGGACCAACACTTTTAGAAAACGGGGTCCTTGCGGGCCACTCATTGGAGGGACACAAATAAATCTTTGCCGACTTTCTGCTGAAACTTACGAGCGTTCACACCTAAGCCTCTTACAAGGTCAGCTGTTTAGCTAAACATGAGCTCATGATCTAAATTTACACAATAATGAAGAAAGCAGCTATAAGGGGAAACAATCAGCCAAAACAATCCATACCAGAATTAGATTCCCAAGGCCATCCATCAGATGTAGGAATAATCGGGTGCAAGGCAGAAAATATATATAAAACTGGAACTGAAACAAGGCACGAGGATGTTTTCAAAGATTGGTAGGATCTCTAAAACATTTTTAAAGATCATGTCATTGATAAAGCTAAATACACAAAGGTTGTGTAATACAACAGATTAATCATTGAGAAGAGTGAAATTATGCTGTTTTGAAAACTATGGCAGGTCAGATTTTCTGCCTAATTATATAAGAAGATTTCTCTAAAAAATACACATTATTTCAAAGCCTTACTGGCTGTGAAATAAGTTAAGGGTATTTCAAATGGCTTGTCTGCAAAGAAAGCTGAGATGTAGGGGATCACAGAAAGTCTAGGGGAAAATAGGTCAATATATACATTTTTATATGGTGAACTAAGCCTTAGGCCGGCAACAGTGGAGAGGACCTGACCCTTAGAAACGTACAAGTAAGCTGGAATCTTCAAAAGTTCAAATCTTTATAAGTAAAAAGATTTATTAAAATGAATAACCAAGTGTTTTAATTGACATCAGAAGATGAAAACAATAAACCCTGAGAACATAGAAAAAAGTTAAATAAAGATATGAGCAGAACTTAATACAACAGAAAACGTATAAAATTCAGGTGATTTAGTAAGTCCAAAGAATCTTCTTTGAAAAGATTTAAAAGACACACTTTGATTAAGGAAAACCAAAACATAAGTAAAGAATATACAGAAAGAGTCAGGACAATGTTAGAGCAGAGAATATATGAAATGCCAGTAAATTTGAACATTTCTGGAAAGTGGACCATTTCCTAGCTCCTAAAGTTTACCAAAACTGACACAAGAGGAAATCATTTAAGGTCATCATGTCTGCCCTTGGCATTCTCGGAACGCCCTGGCCTCAGAATGCAGCCTCTGTCGTCCATGGTAACCTGCGGAGAGGGGGCGGGGCTGAGGGAGGTTGGAACACTGCCCTCACTGAGGGAGTGGGTGTGGCCATCTCTGCTGTGACTGAACAAAGGGCAGGGCAGCAGGGGGCCCAGGGAAGGGCCCTCAGAGCCCTGCAGGCCCAGTGGAGTGTCACAAGCATTTAGGCCCAGGCCAAAGGGCGCTTTCTTTGTCTGCACAGCTGCCCAAACTCTCACCTTTCCACTCAGGCCGCCCTCTTACTTGAAGTGTGTGTGGAACCTGTCTGCGCAGTACACCTCGCTGCACAGCTAAGCATAGGTCTGGGCATCATAGCTTCCTGCCAGGTGACCGAGGCTCGCAGGCAGATGGGTCCCTGGGACACACGCGGAGAGGCTCCTGCCCGGGCCACAGGCCGCCCACTGCCCCTGCCCCAGATCGGGGGCCGCAAAGCAGCCCTGTCTGAGTCCCCTGCCTCTAGAGTGAGTATTGGACCAACACTTGTAGAAAACGGGGTCCTTGCGGGCCACTCATTGGAGGGACACAAAGAAATCTTTGCCGACTTTCTGCTGAAACTTACGAGCGTTCACACCTAAGCCTCTTACAAGGTCAGCTGTTTAGCTAAACATGAGCTCATGATCTAAATTTACACAATAATGAAGAAAGCAGCTACAAGGGGAGACAATCAGCCAAAATAATCAATACCAGTATTAGATTCCCAAGGCCATCCATCAGATGTAGGAATAATCGGGTGCAAGGCAGAAAATATACATCAAACTGGAACTGAAACAAGGCACAAGGATGTTTTCAAAGACTGGTAGGATCTCTAAAACATTTTTAAAGGACATGTCATTGATAAAGCTAAATACACAAGGGTTGTGTAATACAACAGTTTAATCATTGAGAAGTGTGAAATTATGCTGTTTTGAAAACTATGGCAGGTCAGATTTACTGCCTAATTATATAAGAAGATTTCCTAAAAAATACACATTATTTCAAAGCCTTACTGGCTGTGAAATAAGTTAAGGGTATTTCAAATGGCTTGTCTGCAAAGAAAGCTGAGATGTAGGGGATCACAGAAAGTCTAGAGGAAAATAGGTCAATATATACATTGCTATATGGTGAACGAAGCCTTAGGCCAGCAACAATGGAGAGGACCTGACCCTTAGAAACGTACAAGTAAGCTGGAATCTTCAAAAGTTCAAATCTTTATAAGTAAAAAGATTTATTAAAATGAATAACCAAGTGTTTTAATTGACATCATAAGATGAAAACAATAAACCCTGAGAACATAGAAAAAAGTTAAATAAAGATATGAGCAGAATTTAATACAACAGAAAACGTATAAAATCCAGGTGATTTAGTAAGTCCAAAGAATCTTCTTTGAAAAGATTTAAAAGACACACTTTGATTAAGGAAAACCAAAACATAAGTAAAGAATATACAGAAAGAGTCAGGACAATGTTAGAGCAGAGAATATATGAAATGCCAGTAAATTTGAACATTTCTGTCAATTGGACCATTTCCTAGCTCCTAAAGTTTACCAAAACTGACACAAGAGGAAATCAATTAAGGTCATCATGTCTGCCCTTGGCATTCTCGGAAAGCCCTTGCCTCAGAATGCAGCCTCTGTAGTCCATGGTAACCTGCGGAGAGGGGGCGGGGCTGAGGGAGGTTGGAACACTGCCCTCACTGAGGGTGTGGGTGTGGCCATCTCTGCTGTGACTGAACAAAGGGCAGGGGAGCAGGGGGCCCAGGGAAGGGCCCTCAGAGCCCGGCAGGCCCAGTGGAGTGTCACAAGCATTTAGGCCCAGGACAAAGGGCGCTTTCTTTGTCTGCACAACTGCCCAAACTCTCACCTTTCCACTCAGGCCGCCCTCTTACATGAAGTGTGTGTGGAACCTGTCGGCGCAGTACACCTCGCTGCACAGCTAAGCATAGGTCTGGGCATCGTAGCTTTCTGGCAGGTGACCGAGGCTCGCAGGCAGATGTGTCCCTGGGACACACGCGGAGAGGCTCCTGCCCGGGCCACAGGCCCCCCACTGCCCCTGCCCCAGATCGGGGGCCGCAAAGCAGCCCTGTCTCAGTCCCCTGCCTCTAGAGGGAGTATTGGACCAACACTTGTAGAAAACGGGGTCCTTGTGGGCCACTCATTGGAGGGACACAAATAAATCTTTCCCGACTTTCTGCTGAAACTTACGAGCGTTCACACCTAAGCCTCTTACAAGGTCAGCTGTTTAGCTAAACATGAGCTCATGATCTAAATTTACACAATAATGAAGAAAGCAGCTACAAGGGGAGACAATCAGCCAAAACAATCAATACCAGTATTAGATTCCCAAGGCCATCCATCAGATGTAGGAATAATCCGGTGCAAGGCAGAAAATATACATAAAACTGGAACTGAAACAAGGCACGAGGATGTTTTCAAAGACTGGTAGGATCTCTAAAACATTCTTAAAGGACATGTCATTGATAAAGCTAAATACACAAAGGTTGTGTAATACAACAGATTAATCATTGAGAAGAGTGAAATTATGCTGTTTTGAAAACTATGGCAGGTCAGATTTTCTGCCTAATTATATAAGAAGATTTCTCTAAAAAATAAACATTATTTCAAAGCCTTATTGGCTGTGAAATAAGTTAAGGGTATTTCAAATGGCTTGTCTGCAGAGAAAGGTGAGATGTAGTGGATCACAGAAAGTCGAGGGAAAAATAGGTCAGTATATACATTGCTATATGGTGAACTAAGCCTTAGGCCGGCAACAGTGGAGAGGACCTGACCCTTAGAAACGTACAAGTAAGCTGGAAGCTTCAAAAGTTCAAATCTTTATAAGTAAAAAGATTTATTAAAATGAATAACCAAGTGTTTTAATTGACATCAGAAGATGAAAACAATAAACCCTGAGAACATAGAAAAAAGTTAAATAAAGATATGAGCAGAAGTTAATACAACAGAAAACGTATAAAATTCAGATGATTTAGTAAGTCCAAAGAATCTTCTTTGAAAAGATTTAAAAGACACACTTTGATTAAGGAAAACCAAAACATAAGTAAAGAATATACAGAAAGAGTCAGGACAATGGTAGAGCAGAGAATATATGAAATGCCAGTAAATTTGAACATTTCTGTCAAGTGGACCATTTCCTAGCTCCTAAAGTTTACCAAAACTGACACAAGAGGAAATCATTTAAGGTCATCATGTCTGCCCTTGGCATTCTCGGAACGCCCTGGCCTCAGAATGCAGCCTCTGTAGTCCATGGTAACCTGCGGAGAGGGGGCGGGGCTGAGGGAGGTTGGAACACTGCCCTCACTGAGGGAGTGGGTGTGGCCATCTCTCCTGTGACTGAACAAAGGGCAGGGGAGCAGGGGGCCCAGGGCAGGGCCCTCAGATCCCGGCAGGCCCAGTGGAGTGTCACAAGCATTTAGGCCCAGGCCAAAGGGCGCTTTCTTTGTCTGCACAGCTGCCCAAACTCTCACCTTTCCACTCAGGCCGCCCTCTTACTTGAAATGTGTGTGGAACCTGTCCGCGCAGTACACCTCGCTGCACAGCTAAGCATAGGTCTGGGCATCGTAGCTTCCTGCCAGGTGACCGAGGCTCGCAGGCAGATGGGTCCCTGGGACACACGGGGAGAGGCTCCTGCCCGGGCCACAGGCCGCCCACTGCCCCTGCCCCAGATCGGGGGCCGCAAAGCAGCCCTGTCTGAGTCCCCTGCCTCTAGAGGGAGTATTGGCCAACACTTGTAGAAAACGGGGTCCTTGCGGGCCACTCATTGGAGGGACACAAATAAATCTTTGCCGACTTTCTGCTGAAACTTACGAGCATTCACAACTAAGCCTCTTACAAGGTCAGCTATTTAGCTAAACATGAGCTCATGATCTAAATTTACACAATAATGAAGAAAGCAGCTACAAGGGGAGACAATCAGCCAAAACAATCAATACCAGTATTAGATTCCCAAGGCCATCCATCAGATGTAGGAATAATCAGGTGCAAGGCAGAAAATATACATAAAACTGGAACTGAAACAAGGCACAAGGATGTTTTCAAAGACTGGTAGGATCTCTAAAACATTTTTAAAGGACATGACATTGATAAAGCTAAATACACAAAGGTTGTGTAATACAACAGTTTAATCATTGAGAAGTGTGAAATTATGCTGTTTTGAAAACTATGGCAGGTCAGATTTTCTGCCTAATTATATAAGAAGATGTCTCTAAAAAATACACATTATTTCAAAGCCTTATTGGCTGTGAAATAAGTTAAGTGTATTTCAAATGGCTTGTCTGCAAAGAAAGGTGAGATGTAGGGGATCACAGAAAGTCTAGGGGAAAATAGGTCAATATATACATTGCTATATGGTGAACTAAGCATTAGGCCGGCAACAATGGAGAGGACATGACCCTTAGAAACATACAAGTAAGCTGGAATCTTCAAAAGTTCAAATCTTTATAAGTAAAAAGATTTATTAAAATGAATAACCAAGTGTTTTAATTGACATCAGAAGATGAAAACAATAAACCCTGAGAACATAGAAAAAAGTTAAATAAAGATATGAGCAGAAGTTAATACAACAGAAAACGTATAAAATTCAGATGATTTAGTAAGTCCAAAGAATCGTCTTTGAAAAGATTTAAAAGACACACTTTGATTAAGGAAAACAAAAACATAAGTAAAGAATATACAGAAAGAGTCAGGACAATGTTAGAGCAGAGAATATATGAAATGCCAGTAAATTTGAACATTTCTGGAAAGTGGACCATTTCCTAGCTCCTAAAGTTTACCAAAACTGACACAAGAGGAAATCATTTAAGGTCATCATGTCTGCCCTTGGCATTCTCGGAACGCCCTGGCCTCAGAATGCAGCCTCTGTCGTCCATGGTAACCTGCGGAGAGGGGGCGGGGCTGAGGGAGGTTGGAACACTGCCCTCACTGAGGGAGTGGGTGTGGCCATCTCTGCTGTGACTGAACAAAGGGCAGGGGAGCAGGGGGCCCAGGGCAGGGCCCTCAGAGCTCGGCAGGCCCAGTGGAGTGTCACAAGCATTTAGGCCCAGGCCAAAGGGCGCTTTCTTTGTCTGCACAGCTGCCCAAACTCTCACCTTTCCACTCAGGCCGCCCTCTTACTTGAAGTGTGTGTGGAACCTGTCTGCGCAGTACACCTCGCTGCACAGCTAAGCATAGGTCTGGGCATCATAGCTTCCTGCCAGGTGACCGAGGCTCGCAGGCAGATGGGTCCCTGGGACCCACGCGGAGAGGCTCCTGCCCGGGCCACAGGCCGCCCACTTCCCCTGCCCCAGATCGGGGGCCGCAAAGCAGCCCTGTCTGAGTCCCCTGCCTCTAGAGGGAGTATTGGACCAACACTTGTAGAAAACGGGGTCCTTGCGGGCCACTCATTGGAGGGACACAAAGAAATCTTTGCCGACTTTCTGCTGAAACTTACGAGCGTTCACACCTAAGCCTCTTACAAGGTCAGCTGTTTAGCTAAACATGAGCTCATGATCTAAATTTACACAATAATGAAGAAAGCAGCTACAAGGGGAGACAATCAGCCAAAACAATCAATACCAGTATTAGATTCCCAAGGCCATCCATCAGATGTAGGAATAATCGGGTGCAAGGCAGAAAATATACATCAAACTGGAAATGAAACAAGGCACAAGGATGTTTTCAAAGACTGGTAGGATCTCTAAAACATTTTTAAAGGACATGTCATTGATAAAGCTAAATACACAAAGGTTGTGTAATACAACAGATTAATCATTGAGAAGAGTGAAATTATGCTGTTTTGAAAACTATGGCAGGTCAGATTTTCTGCCTAATTATATAAGAAGATTTCTCTAAAAAATACACATTATTTCAAAGCCTTATTGGCTGTGAAATAAGTTAAGTGTATTTCAAATGGCTTGTCTGCAAAGAAAGGTGAGATGTAGTGGATCACAGAAAGTCGAGGGGAAAATAGGTCAATATATACATTTTTATATGGTGAACTAAGCCTTAGGCCGGCAACAGTGGAGAGGACCTGAACCTTACAAACGTACATGTAAGCTGGAATCTTCAAAAGTTCAAATCTTTATAAGTAAAAAGATTTATTAAAATGAATAACCAAGTGTTTTAATTGACATCAGAAGATGAAAACAATAAACCCTGAGAACATAGAAAAAAGTTAAATAAAGATATGAGCAGAACTTAATACAACAGAAAACGGATAAAATTCAGGTGATTTAGTAAGTCCAAAGAATCTTCTTTGAAAAGATTTAAAAGACACACTTTGATTAAGGAAAACCAAAACATAAGTAAAGAATATACAGAAAGAGTCAGGACAATGTTAGAGCAGAGAATATATGAAATGCCAGTAAATTTGAACATTTCTGTCAAGTGGACCATTTCCTAGCTCCTAAAGTTTACCAAAACTGACACAAGAGGAAATCATTTAAGGTCATCATGTCTGCCCTTGGCATTCTCGGAACGCCCTGGCCTCAGAATGCAGCCTCTGTAGTCCATGGTAACCTGCGGAGAGGGGGCGGGGCTGAGGGAGGTTGGAACACTGCCCTCACTGAGGGAGTGGGTGTGGCCATCTCTGCTGTGACTGAACAAAGGGCAGGGGAGCAGGGGGCCCAGGGCAGGGCCCTCAGAGCCCGGCAGGCCCAGTGGAGTGTCACAAGCATTTAGGCCCAGGCCAAAGGGCACTTTCTTTGTCTGCACAGCTGCCCAAACCCTCACCTTTCCACTCAGGCCGCCCTCTTACTTGAAGTGTGTGTGGAACCTGTCCACGCAGTACACCTCGCTGCACAGCTAAGCATAGGTATGGGCATCGTAGCTTCCTTCCAGGTGACCGAGGCTCGCAGGCAGATGGGTCCCTGGGACACACGCGGAGAGGCTCCTGCCCGGGCCACAGGCCGCCCACTTCCCCTGCCCCAGATCGGGGGCCGCAAAGCAGCCCTGTCTGAGTACCCTGCCTCTAGAGGGAGTATTGGACCAACACTTGTAGAAAACGGGGTCCTTGCGGGCCACTCATTGGAGGGACACAAATAAATCTTTGCCGACTTTCTGCCGAAACTTACGAGCATTCACAACTAAGCCTCTTACAAGGTCAGCTGTTTAGCTAAACATGAGCTCATGATCTAAATTTACACAATAATGAAGAAAGCAGCTACAAGGGGAGACAATCAGCCAAAACAATCAATACCAGTATTAGATTCCCAAGGCCATCCATCAGATGTAGGAATAATCGGGTGCAAGGCAGAAAATATACATAAAACTGGAACTGAAACAAGGCACGAGGATGTTTTCAAAGACTGGTAGGATCTCTAAAACATTTTTAAAGGACATGTCATTGATAAAGCTAAATACACAAAGGTTGTGTAATACAACAGTTTAATCATTGAGAAGAGTGAAATTATGCTGTTTTGAAAACTATGGCAGGTCAGATTTTCTGCCTAATTATATAAGAATATTTCTCTAAAAAATACACATTATTTCAAAGCCTTATTGGCTGTGAAATAAGTTAAGTGTATTTCAAATGGCTTGTCTGCAAAGAAAGGTGAGATGTAGGGGATCACAGAAAGTCGAGGGGAAAATAGGTCAATATATACATTGCTATATGGTGAACTAAGCCTTAGGCCGGCAACTGTGGAGAGGACCTGACCCTTAGAAACGTACAAGTAAGCTGGAATCTTCAAAAGTTCAAATCTTTATAAGTAAAAAGATTTATTAAAATGAATAACCAAGTGTTTTAATTGACATCAGAAGATGAAAACAATAAACCCTGAGAACATAGAAAAAAGTTAAATAAAGATATGAGCAGAACTTAATACAACAGAAAACGTATAAAATTCAGGTGATTTAGTAAGTCCAAAGAATCTTCTTTGAAAAGATTTAAAAGACACACTTTGATTAAGGAAAACCAAAACATAAGTAAAGAATATACAGAAAGAGTCAGGACAATGTTAGAGCAGAGAATATATGAAATGCCAGTAAATTTGAACATTTCTGTCAAGTGGACCATTTCCTAGCTCCTAAAGTTTACCAAAACTGACACAAGAGGAAATCATTTAAGGTCATCATGTCTGCCCTTGGCATTCTCGGAACGCCCTGGCCTCAGAATGCAGCCTCTGTAGTCCATGGTAACCTGCGGAGAGGGGGCGGGGCTGAGGGAGGTTGGAACACTGCCCTCACTGAGGGAGTGGGTGTGGCCATCTCTGCTGTGACTGAACAAAGGGCAGGGGAGCAGGGGGCCCAGGGCAGGGCCCTCAGATCCCGGCAGGCCCAGTGGAGTGTCACAAGCATTTAGGCCCAGGCCAAAGGGCGCTTTCTTTGTCTGCACAGCTGCCCAAACTCTCACCTTTCCACTCAGGCCGCCCTCTTACTTGAAGTGTGTGTGGAACCTGTCCGCGCAGTACACCTCGCTGCACAGCTAACCATAGGTCAGGGCATTGTGGCCTCCTGCCAGGTGACTGAGGCTCACAGGCAGATGGGTCCCTGGGAGACACGCGGAGAGGCTCCTGCCCGGGCCACAGGCAGCCCACTTCCACTGCCCCAGATCGGGGGCCGCAAAGCAGCCCTGTCTGAGTCCCCTGCCTCTTGAGGGAGTATTGGACAAACACTTGTAGAAAACGGGGTCCTTGCGGGCCACTCATTGGAGGGACACAAAGAAATCTTTGCCGACTTTCTGCTGAAACTTACGAGCGTTCACACCTAAGCCTCTTACAAGGTCAGCTGTTTAGCTAAACATGAGCTCATGATCTAAATTTACACAATAATGAAGAAAGCAGCTACAAGGGGAGACAATCAGCCAAAACAATCAATACCAGTATTAGATTCCCAAGGCCATCCATCAGATGTAGGAATAATCGGGTGCAAGGCAGAAAATATACATCAAACTGGAAATGAAACAAGGCACAAGGATGTTTTCAAAGACTGGTAGGATCTCTAAAACATTTTTAGAGGACATGTCATTGATAAAGCTAAATACACAAGGGTTGTGTAATACAACAGTTTAATCATTGAGAAGTGTGAAATTATGCTGTTTTGAAAACTATGGCAGGTCAGATTTACTGCCTAATTATATAAGAAGATTTCTCTAAAAAATACACATTATTTCAAAGCCTTACTGGCTGTGAAATAAGTTAAGGGTATTTCAAATGGATTGTCTGCAAAGAAAGCTGAGATGTAGGGGATCACAGAAAGTCTAGAGGAAAATAGGTCAATATATACATTGCTATATGGTGAACTAAGCCTTAGGCCAGCAACAATGGAGAGGACCTGACCCTTAGAAACGTACAAGTAAGCTGGAATCTTCAAAAGTTCAAATCTTTATAAGTAAAAAGATTTATTAAAATGAATAACCAAGTGTTTTAATTGACATCAGAAGATGAAAACAATAAACCCTGAGAACATAGAAAAAAGTTAAATAAAGATATAAGCAGAATTTAATACAACAGAAAACGTATAAAATCCAGGTGATTTAGTAAGTCCAAAGAATCTTCTTTGAAAAGATTTAAAAGACACACTTTGATTAAGGAAAACCAAAACATAAGTAAAGAATATACAGAAAGAGTCAGGACAATGTTAGAGCAGAGAATATATGAAATGCCAGTAAATTTGAACATTTCTGTCAAGTGGACCATTTCCTAGCTCCTAAAGTTTACCAAAACTGACACAAGAGGAAATCAATTAAGGTCATCATGTCTGCCCTTGGCATTCTCGGAAAGCCCTTGCCTCAGAATGCAGCCTCTGTAGTCCATGGTAACCTGCGGAGAGGGGGCGGGGCTGAGGGAGGTTGGAACACTGCCCTCACAGAGGGTGTGGGTGTGGCCATCTCTGCTGTGACTGAACAAAGGGCAGGGGAGCAGGGGGCCCAGGGAAGGGCCCTCAGAGCCCGGCAGGCCCAGTGGAGTGTCACAAGCATTTAGGCCCAGGCCAAAGGGCGCTTTCTTTGTCTGCACAACTGCCCAAACTCTCACCTTTCCACTCAGGCCGCCCTCTTACATGAAGTGTGTGTGGAACCTGTCGGCGCAGTACACCTCGCTGCACAGCTAAGCATAGGTCTGGGCATCGTAGCTTTCTGGCAGGTGACCGAGGCACGCAGGCAGATGTGTCCCTGGGACACACGCGGAGAGGCTCCTGCCCGGGCCACAGGCCCCCCACTGCCCCTGCCCCAGATCGGGGGCCGCAAAGCAGCCCTGTCTGAGTCCCCTGCCTCTAGAGGGAGTATTGGACCAACACTTGTAGAAAACGGGGTCCTTGTGGGCCACTCATTGGAGGGACACAAAGAAATCTTTGCCGACTTTCTGCTGAAACTTACGAGCGTTCACACCTAAGCCTCTTACAAGGTCAGCTGTTTAGCTAAACATGAGCTCATGATCTAAATTTACACAATAATGAAGAAAGCAGCTACAAGGGGAGACAATCAGCCAAAACAATCAATACCAGTATTAGATTCCCAAGGCCATCCATCAGATGTAGGAATAATCCGGTGCAAGGCAGAAAATATACATAAAACTGGAACTGAAACAAGGCACGAGGATGTTTTCAAAGACTGGTAGGATCTCTAAAACATTTTTAAAGGACATGTCATTGATAAAGCTAAATACACAAAGGTTGTGTAATACAACAGATTAATCATTGAGAAGAGTGAAATTATGCTGTTTTGAAAACTATGGCAGGTCAGATTTTCTGCCTAATTATATAAGAAGATTTCTCTAAAAAATACACATTATTTCAAAGCCTTATTGGCTGTGAAATAAGTTAAGGGTATTTCAAATGGCTTGTCTGCAAAGAAAGGTGAGATGTAGGGGATCACAGAAAGTCGAGGGGAAAATAGGTCAATATATACATTGCTATATGGTGAACTAAGCCTTAGGCCGGCAACAATGGAGAGGACCTGACCCTTAGAAACGTACAAGTAAGCTGGAATCTTCAAAAGTTCAAATCTTTATAAGTAAAAAGATTTATTAAAATGAATAACCAAGTGTTTTAATTGACATCAGAAGATGAAAACAATAAACCCTGAGAACATAGAAAAAAGTTAAATAAAGATATGAGCAGAACTTAATACAACAGAAAACGTATAAAATCCAGGTGATTTAGTAAGTCCAAAGAATCTTCTTTGAAAAGATTTAAAAGACACACTTTGATTAAGGAAAACAAAAACATAAGTAAAGAATATACAGAAAGAGTCAGGACAATGTTAGAGCAGAGAATATATGAAATGCCAGTAAATTTGAACATTTCTGTCAAGTGGACCATTTCCTAGCTCCTAAAGTTTACCAAAACTGACACAAGAGGAAATCATTTAAGGTCATCATGTCTGCCCTTGGCATTCTCGGAACGCCCTGGCCTCAGAATGCAGCCTCTGTAGTCCATGGTAACCTGCGGAGAGGGGGCGGGGCTGAGGGAGGTTGGAACACTGCCCTTACTGAGGGAGTGGGTGTGGCCATCTCTGCTGTGACTGAACAAAGGGCAGGGGAGCAGGGGGCCCAGGGAAGGGCCCTCAGAGCCCGGCAGGCCCAGTGGAGTGTCACAAGCATTTAGGCCCATGCCAAAGGGCGCTTTCTTTGTCTGCACAGCTGCCCAAACTCTCACCTTTCCACTCAGGCCGCCCTCTTACTTGAAGTGTGTGTGGAACCTGTCCGCGCAGTACACCTCGCTGCACAGCTAAGCATAGGTCTGGGCATCGTAGCTTCCTGGCAGGTGACCGAGGCTCGCAGGCAGATGGGTCCCTGGGACACACGGGGAGAGGCTCCTGCCCGGGCCACAGGCCGCCCACTGCCCCTGCCCCAGATCGGGGGCCGCAAAGCAGCCCTGTCTGAGTCCCCTGCCTCTAGAGGGAGTATTGGCCAACACTTGTAGAAAACGGGGTCCTTGCGGGCCACTCATTGGAGGGACACAAATAAATCTTTGCCGACTTTCTGCTGAAACTTACGAGCATTCACATCTAAGCCTCTTACAAGGTCAGCTATTTAGCTAAACATGAGCTCATGATCTAAATTTACACAATAATGAAGAAAGCAGCTACAAGGGGAGACAATCAGCCAAAACAATCAATACCAGAATTAGATTCCCAAGGCCATCCATCAGATGTAGGAATAATCGGGTGCAAGGCAGAAAATATACATAAAACTGGAACTGAAACAAGGCACGAGGATGTATTCAAAGACTGGTAGGTTCTCTAAAACATTTTTAAAGGACATGTCATTGATAAAGCTAAATACACAAAGGTTGTGTAATACAACAGATTAATCATTGAGAAGAGTGAAATTATGCTGTTTTGAAAACTATGGCAGGTCAGATTTTCTGCCTAATTATATAAGAAGATTTCTCTAAAAAATAAACATTATTTCAAAGCCTTATTGGCTGTAAAATAAGTTAAGGGTATTTCAAATGGCTTGTCTGCAAAGAAAGGTGAGATGTAGTGGATCACAGAAAGTCGAGGGGAAAATAGGTCAGTATATACATTGCTATATGCTGAACTAAGCCTTAGGCCGGCAAGAGTGGAGAGGACCTGACCCTTAGAAACATACAAGTAAGCTGGAATCTTCAAAAGTTCAAATCTTTATAAGTAAAAAGATTTATTAAAATGAATAACCAAGTGTTTTAATTGACATCAGAAGATGAAAACAATAAACCCTGAGAACATAGAAAAAAGTTAAATAAAGATATGAGCAGAAGTTAATACAACAGAAAACGTATAAAATTCAGATGATTTAGTAAGTCCAAAGAATCTTCTTTGAAAAGATTTAAAAGACACACTTTGATTAAGGAAAACAAAAACATAAGTAAAGAATATACAGAAAGAGTCAGGACAATGTTAGAGCAGAGAATATATGAAATGCCAGTAAATTTGAACATTTCTGGAAAGTGGACCATTTCCTAGCTCCTAAAGTTTACCAAAACGGACACAAGAGGAAATCATTTAAGGTCATCATGTCTGCCCTTGGCATTCTCGGAACGCCCTGGCCTCAGAATGCAGCCTCTGTCGTCCATGGTAACCTGCGGAGAGGGGGCGGGGCTGAGGGAGGTTGGAACACTGCCCTCACTGAGGGAGTGGGTGTGGCCATCTCTGCTGTGACTGAACAAAGGGCAGGGGAGCAGGGGGCCCAGGGAAGGGCCCTCAGAGCCCGTCAGGCCCAGTGGAGTGTCACAAGCATTTAGGCCCAGGACAAAGGGCGCTTTCTTTGTCTGCACAGCTGCCCAAACTCTCACCTTTCCACTCAGGCCGCCCTCTTACTTGAAGTGTGTGTGGAACCTGTCTGCGCAGTACACCTCGCTGCACAGATAAGCATAGGTCTGGGCATCATAGCTTCCTGCCAGGTGACCGAGGCTCGCAGGCAGATGGGTCCCTGGGACACACGCGGAGAGGCTCCTGCCCGGGCCACAGGCAGCCCACTTCCACTGCCCCAGATCGGGGGCCGCAAAGCAGCCCTGTCTGAGTCCCCTGCCTCTTGAGGGAGTATTGGACAAACACTTGTAGAAAACGGGGTCCTTGCGGGCCACTCATTGGAGGGACACAAAGAAATCTTTGCCGACTTTCTGCTGAAACTTACGAGCGTTCACACCTAAGCCTCTTACAAGGTCAGCTGTTTAGCTAAACATGAGCTCATGATCTAAATTTACACAATAATGAAGAAAGCAGCTACAAGGGGAGACAATTAGCCAAAACAATCAATACCAGTATTAGATTCCCAAGGCCATCCATCAGATGTAGGAATAATCGGGTGCAAGGCAGAAAATATACATCAAACTGGAAATGAAACAAGGCACAAGGATGTTTTCAAAGACTGGTAGGATCTCTAAAACATTTTTAGAGGACATGTCATTGATAAAGCTAAATACACAAGGGTTGTGTAATACAACAGTTTAATCATTGAGAAGTGTGAAATTATGCTGTTTTGAAAACTATGGCAGGTCAGATTTACTGCCTAATTATATAAGAAGATTTCTCTAAAAAATACACATTATTTCAAAGCCTTACTGGCTGTGAAATAAGTTAAGGGTATTTCAAATGGCTTGTCTGCAAAGAAAGCTGAGATGTAGGGGATCACAGAAAGTCTAGAGGAAAATAGGTCAATATATACATTGCTATATGGTGAACTAAGCCTTAGGCCAGCAACAATGGAGAGGACCTGACCCTTAGAAACGTACAAGTAAGCTGGAATCTTCAAAAGTTCAAATCTTTATAAGTAAAAAGATTTATTAAAATGAATAACCAAGTGTTTTAATTGACATCAGAAGATGAAAACAATAAACCCTGAGAACATAGAAAAAAGTTAAATAAAGATATAAGCAGAATTTAATACAACAGAAAACGTATAAAATCCAGGTGATTTAGTAAGTCCAAAGAATCTTCTTTGAAAAGATTTAAAAGACACACTTTGATTAAGGAAAACCAAAACATAAGTAAAGAATATACAGAAAGAGTCAGGACAATGTTAGAGCAGAGAATATATGAAATGCCAGTAAATTTGAACATTTCTGTCAAGTGGACCATTTCCTAGCTCCTAAAGTTTACCAAAACTGACACAAGAGGAAATCAATTAAGGTCATCATGTCTGCCCTTGGCATTCTCGGAAAGCCCTTGCCTCAGAATGCAGCCTCTGTAGTCCATGGTAACCTGCGGAGAGGGGGCGGGGCTGAGGGAGGTTGGAACACTGCCCTCACAGAGGGTGTGGGTGTGGCCATCTCTGCTGTGACTGAACAAAGGGCAGGGGAGCAGGGGGCCCAGGGAAGGGCCCTCAGAGCCCGGCAGGCCCAGTGGAGTGTCACAAGCATTTAGGCCCAGGCCAAAGGGCGCTTTCTTTGTCTGCACAACTGCCCAAACTCTCACCTTTCCACTCAGGCCGCCCTCTTACATGAAGTGTGTGTGGAACCTGTCGGCGCAGTACACCTCGCTGCACAGCTAAGCATAGGTCTGGGCATCGTAGCTTTCTGGCAGGTGACCGAGGCTCGCAGGCAGATGTGTCCCTGGGACACACGCGGAGAGGCTCCTGCCCGGGCCACAGGCCCCCCACTGCCCCTGCCCCAGATCGGGGGCCGCAAAGCAGCCCTGTCTGAGTCCCCTGCCTCTAGAGGGAGTATTGGACCAACACTTGTAGAAAACGGGGTCCTTGTGGGCCACTCATTGGAGGGACACA